>NW_022436960.1:17887146-17959384 GCF_009761245.1 Sapajus apella | reverse complement strand
TTCTTTCTTTCTTTCTTTCTTTCTTTCTTTCTTTCTTTCTTTCTTTCTTTCTTTCTTCTTTCATCTTCATGAACATCTTATTTGGTGTAATATAGGTAGCTGGAGACTACCTGAAATAACAGGTAAAAGGCCTATGCATTTAACTTGAGTTTTTCTAAGGGAAAAAAATCTAAGAAGTTATTGGAGGCATTTGTCAAAGTCTTTATATCCCACTACTGGGATCTAGAAGTGATTCATTTTTTCAACCTGTTGAGGCCCTAAATTTCTAGACTCACTCTGTACTCTCACCTCTGGTCAGTTCTTTTTTGGATTAGCATTTTTAGTAATATCTTGCTATAAACAAAAATAAAATAAAAACAATATAACAAAGACACCTTCCAACCGTATATCTAAGAACATAGACTCATAGATAAATAATTTTTCTTATAGATATTAATATCTTGTGCTTTGACACCACATGCCGTGACTGTTCATCTTTTCAGGCTTCAAAGTCAATGTCCTCTCTTTTTGTCACCTAACCACTGAGTTAGGGACACTGTTTTAAGTTTTTAATTATGGCAATATTCCACTACTTGTAGGTACTAATTTCACTGTGAAGTATCCTAGGTACTGTAATAGATACACCCCAAAATCTAAGTGGATTAATAAGTAAAAGTCAATGCATTGCATAAATTTCAAAACAGGTGGTTATGAACAATATGTATTTTTCCTTCAGGGAGTGATTCCAGGATTCTGCTAGTGTCCACATACAGTTTCCAAGGGAAAAACACAATTAGGCATGGCATGCTTTTATGAATTAGGCCTAGAAACTGGCCTAGAACTTGAGTATTTATTCATGCTTTTATGAACTAGGCCTAGAAGTTAAGTATTATTCAGCTCAGGATTATTCAGCTTGATATTAGTCAGTTGTAACAAAATATCATAGTCTGTATGTCTTAAATAACAGAAATTTCTTTTCTCACAGTTTGGGTGGCTGGAAGTCTGAAATCAGAATGCCAGCATGGCTGAGGTCTGATGAGAACTCTTTCCCTCATTTGTAGATGGCCACCTTCTCACTCATTGTCCTCATTTAGTGCAAAGAGACAGAGAGGCAGAGCAAGAGGGAAAAAGAGAATGATGTTTCTCTTCTTATAAGGCCACAGTTTTATCAGATTAGAGCCCATCCTTATGATCTCATTTAACCTTAATTATGTTTTAAAGAGCCTGTCACCAGAAAGAGTCACTTTGGGGTTAGCACTTCAGCACATCAATTTGGGGACACATAATTCAGTCAATGGCAAGTCGCAAACATTGAGGTTGTTTATGTTCAAGAAAAATAATATCTCCATTATTCAGTCATGGATTTCATAATTTCTTTCAGCTGGCTCCTGTAAACATGCATGTTGTCATGAGTACGGTCAAATAAGAATACATTCCACAATGACTAAAAAAATATAGTGTACAAGCGTAATTGACATGCAATCTTTTGTTGATGTATTTTTCAATATACTTTTTTACTTTTACTTTCCCCAAAAGCAGATACTGAGGCAAGAATGTGGGAACAAGGATTTGGGGAAGAATTTATATTGGCATATAAAATACCTTCTGAAATAAATAAACCAGCTACATAACATAAACAAATAGAGTTTTATTTACTTACTATACCAAGATAAAACACTACATAGACAACTTTGAAGTGGGATATCATTAGGGAAATGAGTGTACAATATTTATGACTTTATGGTTTGGACCCCAAGGATTTTTCTGTGCGACATCAGAAGGAGATAAGAATTTACACTGATTGATTTCTTCAGAACAACAGTCTAGTGCAATCTAGTAAGTATCTGAGCAAAGAAGAATGTGTACTCAAGTCACAAGACCTTTTGTGGTAATTGCATAACTCGGTTTTTAAATCCCCAGAATTGCATAACTAACGGGAGTGGTTGTTTTGGCTCTCCCACAGAAAGACAGAAAACCACACAAATGGACAGAAAGATTAGGATTTGTGCTCACAAAAGTGAGTGCTACTGTGGCTTCACTGTGGCTTTTAGGGAATGTCAGATAGGACCTGCTTCAGTGATGCGTGTTCTGTAGGATCGCACAGCCTGAGGATCTATTGAGAGCATTGTGTTCAATGTGGCACGTAACATGGCTAGAGTTGTAATAACTCAGGTCCTTTTACTGAAAGGTGGTGTTTATGCAGGACGCTCATATAGAACCTCTTCAGTCTGCTGTGGGCCATCTCTCTGCCTCCGACACGCAAGGTCTGTGTGGAGAGGATCGGACTGAAGGGAACCCCTCCCTTAGAGAACTCCACCAGATATTCCACCATGGCCACAGGGTGGATGCTGAATCCCTTGAAATCTGGCACCAGTTAACCATAGAATCAATGTCTTGCCCTTAGGAAGCTCTGAGATTTCTCCACATCTTCCTAGGTATTAGATACTCTAATTCATGCTAATCCAATTTGGTTTTGAAATAGTTTTGTCATAATGTATCATTTTAAAATTATTTTTCTAAATGTAGGAAGGAAAAAAAAAAAAGCTGACCATCCCACGTAGAGGAGTGGCCTGTGTTGATCTGACACTCTATGAAGTTTTGGGAAGTAGTAATAGAGCACCTTTAAACCAGTTTTTGAGTAAAATTTCTTGAAACTGGTCTAGAACTGCACAACTATGGATACTATTGATGGAAAACATGAAAGTATACTACAGATGCAGAAATGTTATCAGCAATCCTAAGAACCTTTGGGGTATCCTAAGGAATTTGAATATTACACTCCATTTAAATGAACAGTGAAAGCTAATTTCACTGGAATTATTTTTCTGCTTTGCATTTACTGGGTGTCTGAGAATGTGTGTTTTTAGCAATGTCTTTTACGATATTCTAAGATTGAGCAGACTTCTGCACAGGGTACTGGGTTTCAAGTTATGTTGTCTTGGTATAAGTTCAGTTTTCTGAATATAAACCTGTTCTCATTGTCATTCTTAAAAATAGAGTAGGTTTCTGGATATTTTAAGGATATTGACATATATAATTTGTGTAAATTTTATGGTGTTTTACTTTGAAGTGAGAGTTTTGTTATAGTTTACAAAAGAGATTTTCCTTTTCCAAGCTCAAGGCTATTTTGGGACCTACAAATAAATGAGACTTCTAGTAGTTTCAATTATTGATATTCAAAAGGGTAATAATTCTTAAGTTAAACATAATACAATATTGTTCAACAGAAAGAACATGTTTTTCTCTTTTAACTTCTAACAAAGTCTATATCTAATATTTAAAAAGCATTTAAAATAATTTGATAATGTGAAACTGTGAGGAAATCGTGGCTAAAAAATTAAAAATCACTTGCAAAATAAACACATTCTTATGGTTAAAAAAAAAAGTAGTTTAATGCATAGGTTATCCACTAAGAGGCAAAGAAACTGGTATCTGCTCCTAACTCTCATTGGTGAAGGACAGCTTCTAGGGTGTTAGCTCCATGGAAACTGACAGTCCCTTCCACTGGCCTTGCAGACTGCAGAGATCAGAAAACATTCTCAGATATAAAGACACAGAATCTATAGATACGTATACTAACTCTCCCCAGTTCATGTCCAAATTAAACAAGGTCACATAACAGAGGAAAGAGCACCCATAGCGTTTGCTGTAGTATTAACAGACGATTCTAAAAGAGTTAAAAAAAACTTAGTTTTTGATTATATACTTACATTTTATATTTTCTCTTAAAGTGTCTAATTTGTAAAAATAAATTGTACCAATTCAGGGTGAGAAATTATTTTGTAGTAATCACAAAAATTGGAGCATGCCAGTGCGATCTAAACTTATGCTGTGGTCAACATTAAACAGGTTGCTACACAGGCAATAGAACTAAACCATCCTTTAATAATATTAGTGAAGGGATGATAACATCTAAGTTTTACCTAATGATACATTTTATTGTATTCTTTCTAAAGCATTAAGTATGGCAAAATACGCTTTCAGGCAAAATGCACTTCCAGGCTGTATATTCTAATGCTTCATCTATTGGAAGGACTAAGTTTGAACAGATCTTAAACATTAGTTTACCATGCTTATTAAGTATATGTTTAGAGGTTAGTCCATGGTAGAAACACTTATTGCATTTCACATGTGAATAAATTTTATTTTGCTACATTGAAAAGAGCCTGGAACATTAGTTTTTAGAAACCAGAGGAAAAATGAAATACACATTTCAAACAGAAGCATCAAAAACAAAGCAGAATACTCTTACTAAACATTTTTATTTTCATCTTGAAAAAGAACATTAAAATCCAAAGTAAGAAGCAGGACTAAAAAGTGCTAATAGTTGAACAATATTGAAGTGCATTGGTTATTAATTATTGGTATTGTTATTGATCGAAAACAGGTTTGCTCTGGATGGAACTTTCACACAGCTACTCTGTGAGATAATGTCAGTGAATACCATGAACAGGAAAGCTTGAGTAACCACACTGCAGAGACATTCCATGATAGATGTACCACATAAGTTTTTCCCAGGTTGCTCTGGAAAGCTGAGATACAAAATTTGAAAATCAGGCTCAGATTATGCTTAAAAGGGAAAAACAAATACTGACTTGAACCAAGTCTTGAGAGTCAGGGAAAGAAAGGCTCATTCTCAGATGACTAACACCCAGTTAAACAATGAGGATTTCGACATAAAGACATAGTTAAAAAAAAAAAAAAAGTACATTTTGCAAGCATTTTACAAATAAGATCTATGAAATAAAAGGTCATATACCAAAAAAGTGGGTCAATGTTATGTCAATGCAAAGACTAAAATTAAAGAATGAGTCTTAATAAGAAATGGAATCATAAATAATAAATAGGCATATCTGAAAAATTCTTAATTTCATAAAGCTTGTGTTTAATCATAATTACCTTCATTGAGGGAATCCTCAATTGCAGAACTCCCATTAATGTAAAAAAAGTGACTATCTCATTAAGATATGAAATATCATGTGGAAGAGTCCACCAGAGGGAGAATTAGCACAAGAACATTAAAGAATCCCCTGCAAATATTTCCTTCTTCATACAAAAGAATAAAAGTGGAGTAGAAATTTCAAAAGAAATAATAACAGCCCATAATTAAATCTTTCATATAACATGTTGCACTGTGCACTCTTGAGATTCCCTGAAAAAGTATATAATTTTCAGAATTATAAATTATAAATAAGAATGTGAAGCAGCCATGCTAAATAGAGAAAAACTAGATAAGAAAACTAAATTGTGTGCAATTAACCATGTTATTAATTATATTATTTAGCTATAATTATAATTTTTCCACTAGCAGAAATACCATTGAAACAATTTCATAAGTGTTTTTTCCTTAGTTCTCTACATGCTATATAGGAATAATAAGCAGCTGGTAGACCCAAGTTTCAACCAAGTTCAAAATTTTTAATTTCCGAATAGCTGGTATATATTTGCCTTAAGGACTGTCACAATTTTTATCATTTTTAAACTTTTTGTTTTGGAACTTAAAAATCATATATAAGAATATAGTTTGGTATACTATAATTCCCCTTCATGTATTTAGCCCTAATAGATATCAATATTTTTCCAGTCTTGTTTTATCTGACCCATTCTTTACTGCTAAAATTACCTGGGCTTTTTGGTTAAATATTTAACAAAACAGTAAAACTACATTGTGATAATTAATTTTATGATTCAACTTGACTAGGCCATGGGATACCGATATCTGGCTAAACAATGTTTATGGATGTGCCTGTGATGGTGATTCAAAAAGAGATTGGCATTTGAATTGGTAGACTGAGTAAGGCACATTGTTCTTCCCAATGTGAGTTAGCATCATCCTATTTGTTGAGGGTCTGAATAAAAAAAATTGGAGAGAGGCTGAATTTCCTCTCTGCCTGGCTGCTTGAGCTGAAGCATTGATTCTCTTGCCTCTACGTTCCTGGTTCTCAGGCTTTCTGACAAGAACTGCTATCTACATGGGCTTTCTGGCTCTCAGGCCTTGTAACTGCATCACCAGTTTACCTGGGTCTTCAGCGTGCAGATGGCACATGGTGGGATTCCTTGGTCTCCATAATCACATGAGCCAATAACGTACAATAAATCATATTTTTGGACATATGTATGTGTGTATGTACATATATATGTGTATATGTATACATATATATTCTATTGGTTGTATTGGAAAATCCTAACTAATGCACACATATGGTAAATTTTTAGCTTTATAAATCATTCAAAAAAGAGAAACCTTTCTACCATTACACATCAGGAGATAGAACCTCAGCAGCCATCCTGTATGCCTTCCTCATGTCGCCTTCCAAAAAAACAAAATTCATTCCTCCTAAGACAAGTTGCTTTTCTGACTTTGATAGCATCATTCTTTTGCTTCTTTTTACAGTTTTGTCACCAAGTATGAATCTTTATGTTTTGGTTTTGCCTATTCTTTAAATATATACTTTAGGTCTCTTTTACTACATATGGTATTATTTTACCTTGCAATTTATTTGATGAAAAAAAAATCAGATTGTTTATCCTACAGTTTTCATGATTTGGATTTTGCTTATTGTATTCCCAAGGTGAACTATAGCGCAGTCCCAGAAAAGACATAGAAATAATGATCAAGCCAGTGGAAATAGACAACCTTACTATGAATCTAGCGATTGTCTTGGAAAATCATGTCAAACTAAATCAAGCTAGGATTTTATAGAGCAATTACTAACATTAAGTCTGGATCATGAAATATGTGAGATGATCTTGGGTCATCTTTCATAAAAGATTACAAGGAAGCTATCAGATACTATTAAAGTCATGTCAAAATGGCTTTGGAGTCATCTTAAAGGTGTTCCCACTGGTATAAAATGGAATTAAATGAGTATTAGTAGAGATAGTAATTTTAACATATTTGAACTCACCAATTCTATTTAAATTCCATTTATTCATAAAAATACCTACTCCTGCCCAACAAACTATAGTGGATCCTGTTTAGATGATACTATGGAACTCACTCTTTATGTTGAAAGTGATAAATGAAGGAGAAGAATCTAGCATTTATTACATCTTTCCTATGCAATTCACACAATTCATGACCAATTCTTGAATGTGAGGAAGTTTGTATCAGTTACACATAGAAACTTCCTCACATGTACTTTATGTATAACTGATATAACTGATATCTCTATGCATAGCTGATAGAAACTTCCTCACATGTGCTCATTGGTTATGACTTTACTAATTGGTCACAAATGAAAAGAAGAAATAATACCATTTGCAATCCCTTGTTTTGAACATCAGTGGTTCTAACATTCCGTAGGAGAGACAACCAGACACTACGTGCCACTTGATGAAAGACACAACACCATCTATGAGACGGTCTTGCCAAAAAAATCAAACCTCAATATGATTATGCCTCAAGATTCATCAGTGAATTTACAGGAAATAGTAAGGGCAGGGGAGTATTCCTAATGCAAAATATCTCCTTTTTTGCTAAGAACTATCATTTTATTTGACTTCTTTCTCATTTCTTTAACAAGCACTAACAATGGCTTTCTTTTAAAAGACATTTTCAAAAAAATAAGGGCTTTGTTTTGTTACTTTATACAAGGTATTGCATAAAGTAAAATAGGGAATAGCAATACCTCCTTGAGGTGTGGTTGCAATGTAGTCCGCCAGGCTCATTCATTAGCTGCATTACTCACCAGCCTTTCAAAATACTTGGTTAAAATTTGTGCCACAGTTCAGTTATAAATTATTATCGGTCGTGAACCTCTGAAATCATACTTTATTAGCAGAAACTACAAATAACTCAACAAATTTAATTGGTCTTAGTTAATATGTGCTATAATTATAAGGCCAAAGAGGCATAGTATCACGTGTGAGTATTAACAGGTCTTATTCTCCACCCTGTAAGCAAAATCTGAATGAATTCATCACTTGGAGTAGGTCATTGTTAGTTAATCTTATGGACAAGGAATGAAAAAGGAACATATTTTTTGAAATAGCCTATGTGGAGATATATATTTTTGCAGTGAATCGAAATTTAGAATTAACCAGGTTTTCCCTTAGCACTTTCTTATTGCCTGCTCTATTTATACTCATGTGAACTTCATCTTTGGAATTTCTTTTAAGAGGACCGAAAAAAAAACATAATATTTTTAGGTCTATATTCCAAAATACTCAAAGAAGGGATATTATTCATAAGGAAAGACTTGTGATTTGCAAGATACAGTATTTGACATTCAAACTTTTAAATTTTAAAGGGATGAAGGCATAAAAGTTTAAATTATAAGGAACAGATTGGAAATATTAAAAAAATCATCTTTTTCCTTCCTTGGCTCTTCCCATCCTCAATTTAATAAACTGATGAATGAAATTTTATTCTGAACAAAGTCAATACTTGCATTAATATTCTATCCAAGGAAATTGAATATATATCTTAATATACAAGCAGTGAGCTATTCTTGTAAATGTCAAAGACAGCTCTACTTCACTTTCTGGAATAACCATGATCCTACAATTCTACATATAGAACAACTCTTTTTATTTAAAAAATGAGTTTGATGAACAGTCATTTAAAACATATTAAAGCAAATATTTTTAATATTACAATAATAAATGGAAAATATAGCTTATACATTTTAAAATTTAAATATTAATTAGCTTACATGTAAGCACTAAAGAGCTAAAGTCTGATTTTTTTTTTTAACGGACTAGAAGAACTTTTGCTAGGGATCATCAAAGGCAATTTTTTTTTTCTTTCAAGAAACACAAAACCGACAGAGGCAAATACACACATTCACACACATATTCATCCATACACTAAGCCATATCTCTCTCTCTCACACACACACAATTGTCTTATCTCAAAGAAAATGTGAATACCTTGGTTTCAGGAAATATGGAAATCAGGGAAACTCTGAGTACAGCCTCAGCAAAAATTCGTGAACATTTCTTTTAGGATCTTGCTCCACCTTGCAATTCCTTCTGTCTCTGTGTGCAAATTCTCATAAGCCAGAGGCAATCTATTTGACAACTGACCAACCAATTGATTCTTCTTTCTTAGTCAAGGTTTACCTTTGCTCCCATCAGCTTTAGCTAAAGGAGTAGAATATCATGATATTAACAAGGTGTCAAGTACTCAACTCATATATTTTACCACCACACTTTGAATTTCTTTTGAAGATGGAGATTGTTTTCAGAGGAAAAGAGTTATGATTTGGTAAAACATGTTCTGGAAGTTCTCATTAGTAAGACCTTATTACATGTCTATCTTTATTTTGTCATTATATTTTTATTTTACCTTATTAATACATTTAAAAGTCAGTGGTTACATCAAACTATAGTTAATTTTTTACCTGTATTTTTTATTTTTCTACATAATGAGGACCTTTATTAGAATTAGCTTTGACTTATTTTTGTATTTACGCAGTTTAGAGACTGCCACATAATTGTTAATCGTGATAAATACATCTTTAGTGAATGCATGATTTATATAAAATGAGAAAAATTAGATATTAAAAAATTAATTTTGAAGGTCTACCATGACATAGTATGTAATATATATTTATATATTACATAGTATGTTATATATATATATGTAAATATTTATTCCATATATATATATTTCATTTATTCCATATATATATATATATATATGGAATAAATGAAACTATGTAACTTCATCCAATACTAAGTAATTTTAAAAAGTGAAACTTCAAGAGTCTTTCTCCTTCTTGTGATGCTTTCCTTACCCAACAGATTCTATGTTGTAAGAAAGCCCAGGGCAAACAGACAAGATATGTGTGGATGATGCAGATAGCGCCAACTAAACTCTCAGCTAAAAGCCAAACATGTGAATTAAGTAAGCCTTCATATGAGTTCAGCCCTTGGCTTTTCAGTCTTCTAGCTAAAACCCCAGACAATGGTGAATATAGAAAAGCATCCCTGCAGTGTTCTGGCTGAGTTCCTGACACACAGAATAATTACGATCGTTGTTTTAAGTTACTAAGTTTAGGATAAGCGTTAAACAGTAATAAATGAATGCATCTATATTTGAGGGAAGACATAGATATTAATATTAGGTGAATCTGTGGATCTCCACAATTTAGCACAGTGCCTAGAAAAAGACCTAAAAATATATGGAGTTGAATAATGAATAATAAAACAAATAAATTTGTATAAGTCCATTACAGATCAAGAATTTTCTTACACATGAGGCAATATACCTAATTATTACATAGCTCTATTTACCTTTAAGTCCTTGGGTTTTTTTATTATTATTATTAAATTCAATGACTCTGCATTTCTCATATCCATTAACTTTTTTCTAGCCACTGATGCTATATAAAACACATTTTAATTTATTTTATATTACAGCACTTGAACTAGTAAAGACTGTCATCTATTACTTATTCACATGTTTGAGGATTTTTCTCTATTTTTATAATCTCTTATAACTACTGATATTAAAAAATGAAGATAACTTTAGCACAAGAAAAAATACTAAATCTTTTGAGCTGATTTTTCCTTGACTAGCAAGCTCAGTTTAATTTAAAACCTTTAAATGAAATGTTCAAATAAAATTAAGGACTCCATAAGAAGTTTCTCAGTGGATCAAATAAATTACTTACTAAAAATAAGATACAATTCTTCAATTTTACGTATTTGTCATGGAGCATACCACAAATACTTTTGCCTTATTTTTACACTATAGATGAACATGAAAGAGAGAGTAAAAGATGGCCTCCATTTAATAACAGGCCTTCCATCACCCCCAAGTGAAGGCTGTGCCTTCATTGCCTCCATTACTTTTACTCCGTCAGGTCCAGTCTCAATGAGGGATTTCAAACAGTTCAAGAACATTCTGTGCCACAATAACAAGGCCGTGGGGGTGTTTAGTAGAAATAGCTAGAATAATCAATGAGTAATTTTACACAAAAAGAGTGCCAAACTATGAAGGCTGAAGTGTTAATGGACAACTTTTTCTCTGCATTCAGGAATTAAATACTGAACTGTAATCACAAATAGCCAATTCTTCATACAATTCACCATGGATCCTGAATTCAAACAATGATATCTTCACAGTGTTTATTCCTTTGATTTAAAGGGAGTTCAACATAAACAATAGCAGGCAGCATCATGTTGGACTAAATTTCAGATAATATTTTCTAAACTAGTGCTGCTTATGCAGTCGAAGGGACATATCAGTGGTGGCTCCTACACCAAGCTAACCTCACATACAGGTGTCTCTGGCTTGTACTATTTGAAGATCAGGATTCAAGCCCACAGAATAGTCAAATTCTATGTTCTTTCAATATTTATGTTAAATCACCTACTTAAAATAGGATATTTAGTATTACAGTAAAATATACATTACAGTAAAACAGGAATGATAAAGAAACAAGGAAGAGAGAAAAATGGAGAAGAAAAGAGAAGACAGGAGAAAGATGGAGGACAGGAGAATGGAAGGGGAGTGGAAAGGAGACAGGAAAGGAAAACAGAAGGGGAGGGACAGAAAGAAAAGAAAGGAAGGGAGAGAAATGTTTATTAAACATACTTTGACTATTTCTTGGTACTTTTCCTGTGAAATGAAAATACCATTTAAAATTTTCATACTAAATATGGACTCATGTGAGTTCTGTATTTCCACCAAGAACTCTAGGTTCCACCTCCCAATATGACCTTAAATTACAGCAGGTGAAATCTTGACCATTCTAATGGAAGACATTGAAACACGTAACTGATTGAGTATGGATTTTTATGTTTATTGATGGTTTAAGAAGATTGTCATTCTGCAACATTTGATATGCAGTCTTGCCCAAATAGAAGTGGACAGATGAGATGAACTCATGCATATTTTTGTACAATCTATAAATAGATATAGTGTTATTGATGTCTGAGATGTATATGTTTGAGATAGGATATATATATATATATATATATATATATCTCCTATATATAGGATGCCCGGAAACTTTGCATTGAGGATATATATAAATATATATCCTTAATGCAAATATCCTCAACTTTGAATTGAAGATATATGTATATCTGTATCTTCAATGTAAATTTTCCAGACCTTGACTCCCTGAACAGTCAAAAATTTGCGTATAACTTTTGACTCTCCCAAAACTTAACTACAAATAGACAGCCCTTGACCTGAAGCCTTAACTAGTAACATAAACAGTTCATTAACACATATTTTTTGTGTTATATGTATTATATACTGTATTCTTACAATAAAATAAGCTAGAGAAAAGAAAGTGCTATTAAGAAAATGATAAGAAAGAGAAAATATATTTACCATTCACTAAGTGGGTGAATCACCATAAAGGTCTTCATCCTCATTGTCTTCACGTTGAGGAGGTTGAAGAGGAGGAAGAGGGAAGTTGGTCTTGTCTCAGGAGCAGCAGAGGTGGAAGAAAATTTATACAGAACTGGACCCACACTGTCGAAACCTGTGTTATTCAAAGGTCAACTGCATATATTATTTCCTCAGTCTTTGTCTAGTATTAAGAATATGCCCAGCTGCATGTAAGAAAAAATCCAAATAGGCCGGGTGTGGTAGCTCACACCTGTAATCTCAGCACTTTGGGAGGCCATGGCAGGTGGATAATGAGATCAAGAGATCGAGACCATCCTGGCCAACATGATGAAACCCCATCTCTACTAAAAATACAAAAAAAATAGCTTGGTGTGGTGACGCGCGCCTGTAGTCCCAGCTACTCGGAGGCTGAGGCAGGAGAATTGTTTGAACACGGGAGGCGGAGGTTGCCAGTGAGCCGAGACCGCGCCACTGCACTCCAGCCTGGCACCTGGTGACGGAATAAGACTCTGTTTAAAAAAAAAGAAAAAGAAAAAGAAAAAAGAAAAGAAAAAATCCAAATAATAAACAAGACTTTTTATTTCAAAAATATTTGAAATAAGCACTTTAAAAAATTTGAAAACCTGGCTAATGGAGGCCTAAACTTTCTGTCTTTTTCTACTAAATTATCTTTAGTGCTTACATATTCAACATTATCTTCAGGTCCAAGATAGTTGCTGGACCTCCAGCAATCCAGAAAGGTCTGCATTTCAGGAGGGAAGAAGGAGAAAAGTGGAGACAAAATGGAAAATAAAGTTTCTGCCCCTTACTTTGTTTTTTATTTGATGTAAAAATTACTTGAAATGAAATGCATAGATTTCAAATGTACAATTTTTATGAGATTTGAAACATGCATACATGTGTGAAAACATCATACACTCTAATAAAAAATAGACTATTGTTGTCACTCCAGAAACTTCCTTCATGCTCTTTCAATCCTTACATGAGATAGACAACACTCTTCTCATGCCAGAATTTATTTCATCTGTTTTCTGAACTTCATATAAATTAAATTATACAGTGCATATGTATTTGATATTTGTCCATGTTGTCACATTTATTATCAATACATAGCTTTTAAATAACTGAGTAGTTTTACATTATATAAACATATTACAATGTTAATCTATTAATCTATTATAAAAATAGACATTTGGATTATTTTCTGTTTGGGGACATTGTGAACAAAGGTGTTACAAGTATTCATCAACAAATCTTTTTCTGGACATTTGGGTAAATACCTAAGAGTGAAATTGCTAAATACCACGTTTAACTTTATAAAAACTGCCAGAATATTCCAAAGTGGCAGCATTATTTTGTATTCCCACCCACAATATTCCCATTGTGCCACATCCTTGTTAACCTTCAGATTGGCAGGTTTTAAAATTGTACTTATTCTGCTGTATCCCATTGTGATTTAAATTTGCCTTTTTCTGATGACAAATATTAAACAGCCATATACTTTTTGTGAGGTGCTTTTTAGTTTTTTCTCCATTTTTTACAAATCAGGCGATTGTATATTTATGTATGAATTCGTTTTGGCTATTTATGTAGTCTAGAAAGAAGTCTTAGATTTGAATGTTTCAAATATTTTCACAAATCCTTGGTTCATTTGTTTATTTTTTAATGATATCTTTTAACTTTGATAATGTTCAAGTAAATTTTTAAGGCTAATATATTTCTTTTAAATAATCTTTGCTCATTACAAAGTAATAAAATTATTCTAGGTTTTCTATCAAAATTTTGGGCTCTTTGTATTTCTCTATTTTAGAATTAATTCATCAAGTACTACTTTTTTTTTCTTTTTTTTTTACAAAAGTCTGCTGGGATTTTATCGAGATTTAGCTGAATATGGATATCAATTTGAGACTTCTTAGCAATATTAAATTTTCCAATCTACTAATATAGCACATATCTCAATTTCTTTAAAGATTTAAAAATTTCTGTCAGCAATATGTGTAGTTTTTCCATGAAGGGAAATTGTGGATGTATTTTGTCAAATGTATAGATATTCATGAAGGATATTGGTTTTGTAGTTTTCTTTTGTTGAAATGCTGGAAATATACTTTTCTGCCTTAATATTCTTAAAGAGTGTTGCATTAGTCTGTTTTCACACTGCTGATAAAGGCATACTGTAGACTGGGAAGGAAAAGAGGTTTAATTAGACTTATAGTTCCACATGGCTGGGGAGGCCTCAGGATCATGGTGGGAGGTGAAAGGCACTTTCTATATGGCAGTGGCAAGAGAAAATGAGGAAGAAGCAAAAGCTGAAACCCCTGATAAACCCATCAGATCTCATGAGACTTATTCACTGCCACAAGAACAGGATAGGGTCAATCACCCCCATGATTCAAGTTATTTCTCACAGAGTCTCTCCCACAACACATGGGAATTATGGGAGTGCAATTCGAGATGAGATTTGGGTGGGAACACTGAGCTGAACCACATCAAGTGTGTTTAAGACTGGCATTATTTTTCCTTAAAAGTTTGCTGAAATTTATCGGTAACGTCATTGGAGTCTGGAGGAGTTTGCTGGAAGGCTTTTAATTAAATTTAAATATAGTTAATAAATATAAGTACATTTAGGCTTTTTATTTTTGTCTTTGTGAATTTGAGCAGGTTTTAATTTTCAAGAATTTTATTCATTTCCCCTATGTTGTTGATTGTTATAAAGTTATTCATAGTTCCTTATTGCCATTTTAATGTCTCTAGACTCTAAAACAATATCTTTCACCCCGGTATTGGTAATTTGTTCTCTCTTTCTCTCCCTCATTTATCTGTCTTACTGGGGTTTCATAATACTACTAACCATTTAAAAAATAAATTTTGTCTTTTCTTAATTATTTTTTTCTTTATCTTCAATTTTTTAATTTTGCCATTATGGGATACATTTTCCTGCTTCTTCACAGGTTAGGACCTTTTTATTTTGTACTGTACATTGTGGATAATTGTTTGTAGGGAGTTGGGATTATGCTGATAGTCTTTGAAAGATTTTGTTTTTGTTTTTGTTTGTTTGTTTGTATTTTACGAGCAGTTAAATTACTTTCAGGCAACTTTAGTCCTGTCAGGCCTGTTTTATTCTGTAAGGTTGATCTGTTCTATCTTGATTTTGTTCTTAGTTCCAGGGCATGGCTCTTACTCTAGTTTACACAATGTTTCTTCATCTAAATGTATGGCCTCCTTGAATGCCAACGGTCTCAGCAAGCCTTCTGCACTCTGGAGGGCTAGAATTCTAAAACCTCTCAGCCCTGTTCTATCTCTAGTATCTCTTATCTGTTCACAGTTCCATGGATTCTATTCTCTGTTAGGCTTTGTTAATGTGGGACAAAGACCTGGGCCATGGACCTACGTTGAACTTCCATAATGACATGGAGGCCTACTCCTCTCTGTAGCTCTCTCCTTTCTGATATCCTGGCCCCCCAAATTAAGCACTACATGAGGCTGAAATTCCCATCTCTATTTCCCTCAAATCAGGGACACTACCATGCTACTGGAGCTCCAACTCTCTGCACCACAGTAAAATAGTGCCCCCATTCAGAGAGCTTGGGAAAATGAAGCAGCCACTTCCTATGTCTTCAGTTTCAAAAATGACAAACCTGCTTCCCCCAATTTTAGAATCAGTTACTTAGGCATGACCAGAATGGCAGCCTCAGTGAGGCCTCTTTTAAAAGAGCCCTCCCAGAAATACTACCCCTAACTTGTGCTACCATATCATTGGCAGCCCTTTCTGCAAGCGAGGCACAGAAGACAATATTTCAGGTAGACTCATTGACACCTCCAACAATATCAAATCCTGTTCCTCAGGATGAAGGGAAGATGGAATATTGGAGAGCTAACTAGCTGTCTCCAGTGCAAATGACTTATCCACAGGGTGTAAATGACAATCGTGAGCTAGTCTAGTATGTCTAGTATGTTTCTAAGATAACATCACTTAGAGTGAACAAATATTTGGAGGATAAAAAATCCTTGCCTGAATCTTTTTTTAAAAAATGCCCTGTAATTCCTTGGCATTAAAATGTTATTTTTTACTAAATGAGCTAACTGCTGACTGGCGTTTGTACAGTTTTTTAAATGTAGTACAGATTAGTATTCTCAAGTGAAGGTACTAAATAAACAAATGAAACAAAGAAAAACAGCAATAAAATACTTTCTGTCTCCAGTGGCATTAAATTTGAGCTTGAGTGAAACTATCCTTTCCTTGAAAGTAGGAAAGACAATTAGCCCAGAGTAATTTTGCAATTTGGAGAATACTATGTAATGATAACATACTTTGTGGGATGTCTGCCTATTCCATAAATACCTTTGGAAATCTCTTTTCTCTGTACCGGGGGAACAACACATGGTCATTCATCATGTTCTTTATATGCAATTCTGAAATTTCCTGTTAGATAATGGGGAAAAGAAAACACTGCTAAGTTTGTCCAGTAATATTATTTCTGCAAGTACTTTTAAAATGAGGATCAGAAATATCACTTATGCTTTTCAGAGTGCTTAATATCAGTGACTATTTTGCAGTCATGTCTACAGAGAGGCAGAGAAAACTGGTCAGCAAGGGAAAGCTAACAAATATAAAAAGATGATGAAAGTCAAGAATTTTGCCTTTTAAAACTGGCAGTATATATTTCCTGACCTATGATTGTATAACACAAGCTCCATGCATTCTAATATTTTCTCCCTTTTTAGCATAAGCTACTTTGAGTTACTTTGTTACTTTGAACTAAATGCCTTTGATTAAGAGCAATTTCTAGTATTATTAAAATATTCTCTTCTAATGTTATTGATAACATTTAAGCATTATACATCTCACCATTTGTTTTCTATGTGGACTTTTTTCTTAATTTGGGTACACCTAATTCAATACTTTTGGTAGCTCAAAAAAAAATTTTTTAATTAGATTCAGTGGTACATATGCATATTTGTTACACGGGTATATTACGTAATAATGGATGCTAAGCTTCTAGAATACCTGACACTCAAATATTGAACATTGTGCCAAAATTTAATACATTTCTGCCTTTTCTTAAGATGTTACATATATCCATTTTATAACAGATAATTCTCAATGAGTTAAGACACTAAAAAAGGTGACTTTTATGTCAACAGAAGTTATAGTACTGCCTTCAAAAAGCAATATTTATCTTATTAGAGTATGAAATACTTCACAACAATTAGGCAAAGGTCTATTTTGTCCATCTACATCTAGTCTTGGATAACACTGAATTAAGGTAAGGTGATATGTCTTTTCTTCCACATTGAACTTTTTTTTTTTTTTTTGAGATGGAGTTTCGCTCTTGTTACCCAGGCTGGAGTGCAATGGCGCGATCTCGGCTCATCACAACCTCCGCCTCCTGGGTTCAGGCAATTCTCCTGCCTCAGCCTCCTTAGTAGCTGAGATTACAGGCACGTGCCACCATGCCCAGCTAATTTTTTGTATTTTTAGTAGAGACGGGGTTTCACCATGTTGACCAGGATGGTCTCGATCTCTTGACCTCGTGATCCACCCGCCTCGGCCTCCCAAAGTGCTGGGATTACAGGCTTGAGCCACCGCGCCCAGCCTGAACTTTTTATAAGTTTGTCATGGTTTGTAATGATAGCAATAAGACTACATTTTAATAAAATTGTTTACAAAATCCCTTCACCAGAAATACCTAATAAGCCACTTCATGCAGAACACTAAAGGGCATTCTACTACCACAAAGATGACTCTTTAACAACCGTTATTTCTCTATTTTTTATTAAAGGCAAAAAAAAAAAATAGGAAATTGAATTTCATTGGAGAAAATCTGACTTTATTTCTACTGGCCATATCTGTTACCATGGGAAAATAACTTTAAAAGGCTGTGATTCAGTTTTATCAAATAAAATGTCAATCAGTGCCACCCTCTATGGATAACATAAAAATCACGGGAGGTAATATGTAACACGAGAGGTCATTTGTAGAAAAGAAAAATACTTTTGACTGATTGGGTATGTGTTATGGCGGTAGGTTCTGAGTTTTTCAATTTTCATACATTCAATCACAGCTTTATAATAATTTTTTTACTGAATACATGAAAAAATGAGGCTAAGAGTTAAAGGCATGCTGCTTTCATGTTTTTGTAATTTGTTTCTGCAAAAAGCTTGGCATTAATGTCTCTACAATCAGAATGTTATAAATTTTGACTATCCACTCTGGGAGGAAAATCTATGATATCATAATGAACTATAATTGTAAGTAATCCCTTTGAATATTCTTAGAAAACTGCCTGTAATTACATGAAAGAGCATAAGGCATCTTGGGGCCTTTTACCAGCTGTTTCCTGTCATCATGTCATTCCTTGGAATTAGAAAATTTTAGATTTAAGTGGATTCGATCACACAAGGATATAGTGAAACAAATGGAGACTTTGATAGACTTCTCCAATGGCGACAAGATGAATTTCATTCTTGCTACAAGATCTCACCCAATTGTATTCCAGACAAGCTGTGACAGGTGGACTCAACTTACCTGTCATGCTGCAGCCTGATGACATATTTAAAAAGCAATATGTCTTCCCTAAATTGGTTTTTAACATAAATATGAATTAGAAAAAATATTCATTTTCAAATGAATGAAAGATAGGATAAGTTATACTTCCTACCTGACAGGATGAGGCAGAACAGTATGATTAATTATATTATTTAGCTAATAATGCAAATTCTTCCATGTTTTAAAAACAATGTGAGAGCAGATCAATGGGACTTTATGGGACATAATATTGGCAAACACTTATAGCTACAACTGTCATCACCGTTTCCCACCAACATTTTGCACGTGAATTTGTGCCCTCTTCTCAGTTACTGAGGTTACTAAATAATCTTGTAGATCAAATCTGATTCCATCTCTTGAATCACACCAGTGCATGGATGAGTTTCTACTTAAAAGAACACCTAATACCATAAATCATCTGGTAGTAACTCTGTCACAATCCAAACGTGAGAATGGAAAAGTATTGGAGATGCTTGAGTCTAATTACTAAAATTGACTTTTAAAAAGCAATCTTATTATTTTAGTTTTGTTTTTAATTAACTGTTCTTTAAGTAATACAAGGTATTATCTCAGTTTAACAGCAAAATAAAAAAAATCCAATGACGATTAAGATTATAAATAAAGAACAGAGATTGTCAGTTTACTGCACCTCCTTGTGTAGTATAATAAGCCCTTTATCTCTCTATAAATATGCATGTGAGAATAGTTATTCACTAATTACTAAGAAGAATTAGGAATTAACCTAGATAGGCTCCATAAACTCTCCTGATGTTATTCTACCTTAGTAGGATTTGAAAGTTAAAAAAAAAAAAATCAATACTGGCTGGGCATGGTGGCTCACACCTGTAATCCCAGCACTTTGGGAGGCCAAGGCAAGTGGATCACATGAGGTCAGGAGCTCAACACCAGCCTGGCCAACATGGTGAAATCCCATCTCTACTAAAAATACAAAAATTAGCTGGGTGTTTTGGTGGGCACCTGTAATCCCAGCTACTTGGGAGGTTGAGGCAGGAGAATCGCTTGAATCCAGGAGACAGAGTGAGTGAGCCGAGATTGCACCACTACATTCCAGCTTGGGTGACAGAGCAAGACTCTGTCTCAAAGAAAAACAAATCAATACCTATAGTTCATCTTCATATAAATAATAATAAACATAGCAATGACAGACAAACAGATCTAATTCCATTACTTGGTTTTAAGTTCAGTGTCCAAATCGTATACCATGTGTACATAAAATATGTTTGGAATATAATAGTTCTCTGAAAAAATTCCTGTGACATCAACTTAGGGTAAGGCCTAGGTCTCTCCCAACAAATATCATTTTGAAATGAGATATTTTATTTGGCCAGTTGAAATTAAAGCTTTTCAGTGAAAGCTGGGTGATTCTAATATCTAATGATATTGTAGATCCTAGTGCAATATTTGGAATGGAAGAGTGTGTCTGGATTGCAACTTTGCATTATTTTTGCCCTGGAAAATAGTCCTTTGCCTGATGCACACCAAAGTATTTAAGTGGACAATCTCTAGTTAGGTCAAACACCACCTACCAGCCCTGTAGAATGGCTTGAAGATGGCTGATCTGGACAATTTGATTTCACTTTAGCTTGCTGCCTTGGTATTTATAAAGTGACTGTCCTTCTTCTTATCCAATGTGTCTGTTGCAAATTCCACAAATTGCTGCAGATTATCAGTAAGACAATAATGATTCTCTCCAATCATTTTTTCTTTCCAACCATGAGATACTATTTCTTCCCTGGACTTGGGAAATACCACAGTGTCCAACTCTGCTCTTTAAGGAAGAATAGTCCATTTCTCTGAAAACTAGTTTTGGAAATATAGGAGGTAGCATTAAAGCATTTACTTATGTTTTTAAATATTTTGCAAGCCTAAGCTTTTGTATTAAGCTCTACTCAACAAGAGAGAATAGAATGTATTCTAAATTCCACTTTGGGAGTTTGAAAAGGTGTTTTCTTTTACTGAAAACTTTTAGAAATGTTATAGTTAAAAGTTAAAAGGTAAAGAAATATCCACAAAATTTCATGTGCTAAATATTTGAATCAGCTCTTAAAAGTAAAATTTTCCCTACAGTACCCTGCATGGTACTTGTAAGGTAGGGTATGTTCAACACACATTTGCAGAAAGGCATGAAGGAAAGTAAGAAAAGAACAGAGACAGTAAGGGAAGGAGGTGAAGAAAAAAGGCAATTACATTCAGGGTGAGGTCAACTATTTCTGAGACTTTCTTCAGAGCTTTGGACACAATGACAGCCCAAAAAAATAAGAGATGCCAGTCCCTTGAAAAAAATGGCATTAAAATGGACCATATAGTGAGAAAAAAATGAAAAACACATAATACTCAGATAGCTTTATAGTTGGAAATTATATGTGGTCTACCAGAGAAAATGTTACCCAAACAAAACAAAACAAAACAAAATCAATATTCTTTCATAACCAAAGTTTTTAGGGATCAATGAAAGTACACTTGAGTCACTTAGGAGCCAATTAAATATGAAACTTTATCAAGCAGCTAACACGTTGGGTGCAGAATTTTAATCTGGACAAGAACATGAACAGAGCCTGTATCCGTGCAGTTACACAATATCCCATGTTTAGTAGGGCACTGCTCCATACTTGGTAGGGCATTGCATTGATTTGAAGTTCTGCTGTTGGCCAGGTGCCATGGCTCACTCCTGTAATCCCAACACTTTGGGAGGCTGAGGCAGGCTGATTGAGCTCAGGAGTTCAAGACCAGCCTAGGGAATGTAGTAAAACCCCATTCTACCAAAAACACAAAAGTTAAGCAGGCACGGTGGCATGTGCTTGTGGCCCCAGCTACTCAGGAGGATGAGGAGGAAGGATCGCTTGAGCAAGCAAGAGAGAGAATGAAAGTCAAGTGAAAGGTGTTTCCCCTTATAAAACTATCATCTCTTGTGAGACTTATTCACTATCATGAGAACAGTATGAGGGAACTGCCACTACGATTCAACTACCTCCCACCAGGTCTCTCCCACAATGCGGGAGAATTATGGAAGCTAAAATTCAAGATGAGATTTGGGTGGGGACACAGCCAAACCATGCATTTTGCCCCGGCCCCTCCCAAATCTCATGTGTCACATTTCAAAGTTAACATGCATTCTCAACAGTCCCCCAAAGCCTTAACTCATTTCAGCATTAACCCAACAGTCCACAGTCCAAAGTCTCATCTGAGACAAAGCAAGTCCCTTCCACTTATGAGACTGTAGAATCAAAAGCAAGCTAGTTACTTCCTAGATACAACTGGGGTACAGGTATTCGATAAATATACCCATTACAAATGGGATAAATTGGCCAAAACAAAGGTGCTAAAACCCTCATGCAATTCTGAAATCCAGCAAGGGCTGTCAAAACTTAAAGCTCCAAAATATCTCCTTTGACTCCATGTCCCACATCCAGGTCATTCTGATGCAAAATGTGGGTTCTCATTGTCTTGGCAAGCTCTGCCTCTGCTGCTTGGCAGGGTATACCCTCCCTCCTAGCTGCTTTCACAGGCTGGTGTTAAGTGTCTGTGGCTTTTCTAGGAACACAGTACAAGTAGTCAGTGGATCTACCATTCTGATATCTGAAAGACAGTGGCCCTCTTCTCACAGCTACACAAGGGAGGGGTCCAGTGAGGACTCGGTGTGGGGGCTTGCACCCCACATTTCCCTTCTGCACTGCCCTAGTAGAGATTCTCCATGAAGAACCCACTCCTGCAGCAAACTTCTGCCTGGACATCCAGGCATTTCCCTACATCTTCTGAAATCTAGGCGGAAGTAGCGGAGTTTTCCAACCTTCCATTCTTGACTTCTGGGCACCCACAAGTTCAACACCATATGGAAGCTGTCAAGGTCTGGGGCTTGCATCCTCTGAAGCAGCAACCTGAGGTTTACCTTGGCCCTTTGTAGCCATGGCTGGAGCAGTTGAGATTCAGTGTAGTCCTCAGGCTGCACACATCAGGGAGGGTCCTGGTCCTAGCCCATGAAACCACTTTTTCCTTCTAGTTCTCTGGGTCTGTGATGGGAGGGTCTGCCACAAAGATCTCTAATATGCCTGGTAGACATTTTTATTACTGTCTTGGTGACTAACATTTGGCTTCTTTTTACTTATGCAAATTTCTTCAGCTGGCTTGAATTTCTCCACAGGAAATGGGCTTTTCTTTTCTACAGCATCATCAGGCTGCAAAATTTTCAAACTTGTATGCTTGATTTTCTCTTGAACCCTTTGCTGCTTAAAAATTTCTTCCACCAGATCCCTAAAATCATCATTGTCAAGTTCAAAGCTCTACAGGTCTCTAGGGCAGGGGCAAAATGTTCCCAGTTTCTTTGCATAGCAAGAGTGGCCTTTACACCACTTCTTTTTTTTTTTTTTTTTGAGATGGAGTTTCACTCTTGTTGCCCAGGCTGGAGTGCAATGGCGCGATCTCGGCTCACCGCAACCTCCGCCTCCTGGGTTCAGGCACTTCTCCTGCCTCAGCCTCCTGAGTAGCTGGGATTACAGGCATGCGCCACCATGCCCAGCTGATTTTTTGTATTTTTAGTAGAGATGGGGTTTCACCATGTTGACCAGGATGGTCTCGATCTCTTGACCTCATGATCCACCTGCCTCGGCCTCCCAAAGTGCTGGGATTACAGGCGTGAGCCACCGCGCCCGGCCCTACACCACTTCTTAACAAGTTCCTTATCACCATCTAAGACCACCTCATCCTGGACCTTATTGTTTATATCACTATCAGCATTTTTTTCAAAGCCATTCAACAAGTCTCCAGGAAGTTCCAAACTTTCCAACATCTTCCTGTCTGTTCTCTGAGCCCTCCAAATTGTTCTAACCAATGCCTGTTACCCAGTTCCAAAGTCGCTTCCACATTTTCAGGTATCTTTACAGGAGCACCCCACTCTACCAGCATCAATTTACTATATTGGTTTGTTTTCACACTGCTGATAAAGACATACCTAAGACTGAGTAATTTATAAAGAAAAAGAGAGTTAATGCACTCAGAGTTCCACATGGCTGGGGAAGCCTCACAACCGTGGCAGAAGGTGAAAGGCACATCTTACACTGGCAGCAAGCAAGAGAGTGAATGAGAGCAAAATGAAAGGGGTTTCCGCTTATAAATCCATCAGATGTTGTGAGACTTAATTCACTACCATGAAAACAGTAGGGGGAAAACCGCCCCATGATTCAATTGTCTCCCACTGGGTACCTCCCACAACATGTGGGAATTATGAGAGCTACAATTCAAGGTGAGATTTGGGTGAGGACACAGCCAAACTATATCATTCTCACTGTATTGTTGATTTCCTCATAGAAAAATGACTCATTATGGAACACCGTTTGGAAATTGCTTCAATCCATCACTGTAGTTATGGGAACACCTAGGTATGTGTTGCATACCACTGTGCATAATTTATATAAATGGCCTTTTGTTCTGTTCAAATGCCCCATCTCTAGTCCCCCAGAACTCTGTTAAACAAAATGTTGCAGAAACAGTCAGCATAACCAGAACGACGGTATCCAAAGTACGTTGAGAAGGAAGGAATTGGCATAACCTAATTACAGTGTCTTTCCTCATACCCTGGCCTGAATATGGGAGATCTTGGAGAGCAGAAAGCACAATCTCTGGCTAGTCTTCCCCATGTGCTCCCTAAACAGATTCTGAAGGATTAGCTATTAATGGGAGTGCAAGTTGTGCATGTATGCAACTCTTCAGTTCCGTGATCTGAGTATCTTGGATTTAATCCCAAGAGGGTACATTTTCACATTTTACCTTAACAAGAGACTGTGGAGTATAGTCGGTGCCTATCAGATTTCCACAGAAAGAAACTAAGAGGTGGAGATCTATGAATATAGCCTGGAGGAAACTAACATGTACTAAATGTATTTAAAGTCTTCTATTGTATTCTAAAAATGGTAAGTTAATTTGTGTTCTATTATATATTGCTTTGTTTCAATTATAAATGATATATTTCCTTCAAAGTATTTGAGGAACAACTGTCCTAAAACAAGATGGACTATATCTCTCTGTTCAGACCCACTTGGGATCTTGTGCTAGTATGTGAATGTGGATAAGTCACATAAACGTAATGAACTTTAGTTCCTTCACGGGTAAAGTGGTAATAATTCCAAATTAACAGGGTTCCTGGGGGATTACATAAGATTTGAATGCACAGACTTTCCCTTGGGGCAAAAAATACATAAATTTGTGTGTATGTCTGCTACTGCTCCCCTAGACCCCATTTCCTTGAAACATGCATTTCTTTGTTCAATAAATAGTTATTGAGTGCTCATTACATTTCAGATTCTGTGCCTGGGAAAATAGCGTTTTTAGGAATAGATCTGCTCTCTTTTATGTGGAGTTTGCATACATGTTTATTCATAGAATTGCTGGCTTAATATTCTCTACTAAATAAGACATATTACAAATGCCTGCTAGGTCAATGACAAATAAGTGGTGAAACAAATACTAATTAATGTATTCAAAGAGTGAAAAGTTATGCCATTTTAACCACTCCCTGTGGAATGTCTTCCTCCTAATACTGGAATAGAGAGGTAGGCATTAAGCTTTGCATTAACTGAAGTGGTTGCTTCAGTTGTCCTCATCAGTGTTGGTATGGTGATTCCCACAGAAGTGCATCCAAGGCCCTCCCACGAAGGATGATGCAAAGGTTGACTAAGAAAGGTCAAGAGCTTTTGCATATTTTAGGATTCAGGGAGTAACTCGTATGTTCGTCATGAACATCAACACTGAACCTCAATTGCAAGGAGAGCCTGTTCTCAAGAGAAAGCCTCTTGTTGGCTCTAGAGAGCTCAGTGTATAAGCAGTTACCTCGCTTCAAACTTAGCAGTTAAGATGGATGAAATGAAATGAAATATTTAAGAAAAGTAGTGGGAAAACTCTGGAACACATCAAGCCCTGATGCCCAGAACTATAAAATCAGTAAGCTAGTGGTATGTCTATGGTTTCCACAACAGATTTCTCAGCAGTATGCAGCAGGGCCACAGTTTTATGTCGCATACAAATATCTTCTGTGAATAAGATTTCATTTGCAAAAACAAACATGTCTATGGTTGAAAAAAATTGAAGTCTGCAAATCTAGATGATTCTAAGTTTTCATCGTCATCTAAGTCTGTCATTTTTATAATGAACCCACAAACAGAAGCAGCAAAACATTTGACCAATCTTTTTGTGAATTTGTTATTCCATGGAAAATGCTTTTCTTCTTAACTCATAATTAATGAAGGGAAATTATAAGCCCCTCATTAATTTAATTTAAATTATTGTCTGAACTATTTAAAGTGAATAAAAATACTAGCACACTGTCTTAACTGTTGAAAGCTATTAGCTTTGTAAAGATAGGTATTCACTAAACAAACATTTAGCCTGTCTATGCTGGAGCTCCTCCAAAATGAGGTGTGACTTGCTCCTTAAGTCCACCTCAATTATTTAACGGGCAGTTTAAAATAGTGGCTTTTTTAGATTATGATTTATGAGGTATGAAGTTACATTACTTTTCAGCTATGTATCTAGCAAGGCATCCTTGTGTCCAAAAAGGTTGATTTTATCTTCTTACATTTTCTCCAGTCAAAGCTGTGGAAGAAAACTTATTCTGCCTTCAGAAAATAGAAGTCATTTCTTTTGAATTACATTAATTTTTCATCTTTTTAGCCTGTCATTTTTGTCTTTAGGCAGCAGTAATCTCTCATATTAAAATAATAAAAAAAAAACTTAAGCTACAGAAAATAAATGAGCTACTTCTTTCCAAGATGACAAGTTGAATGACAAATTTACTTCAAAGTTGAACTAAACACCAAACACTGACAAAATTTAAAACACACTTAGACAGAGATACTCTCTGGTAAAATACATGATAAAATATTGATTGACTTTTCATTTTAAATATTGGAATTCATTTTTCACACAAAAGGAAAAACAAGCAAATATTATCTTAGACATACTGGGCAGAAGAAGGAGGAATTTCTTAATTATTTCCCACTACTTCTGGCTTGTATTTTGAATTCTTAGCTGTGTTTCCTTAGTCAAATGGGGGCGTTCAGTGTAGGTCCGGGCTTGCCTAAATTCTTTTACACATGAACAGGTAATGAAGTATGTTTGATTTGGATAAAGTGATAACTGACATATTTCATTTGATCACTTTGAGTAACAACAAGAAAAATGTTATCTCTTCTAATAATCAAATTAATATGACTTTAATACTCATTTCAGTTCAAGTCTTTCTCTTCTACCATACATACTTTCTAAAAGCAGCAACCACAAATAGGGTTTCCGTGTGTTCTAAGTCCTTTGCCAGTGTAAATTAAGTTGATACTCTCAAAGCTACAAGATGGGTCATATCATTATACCAATTTACAAATAGTGATTTGGAGGCCTAATGAAATAAAGTAAAACTTACCAAGAAAAATACTCAGAGAAATGCCCAACCACTGAGCACTGCAGGCCTGGGTGCTAGAAAAGTTATCTGTGCTGAAAGAGCTGAGAATTGGTGAAAATGCATGTGTTGCAAGATCTGGGTGCTAGAAAAGCTGCACACTGCAGAAGCCTGCTGAGCTGGCAAACAGCAGAAATGATAGCTTCCTTCACCTATAGTGTTTCTTCCCTGCTTTCTACTGACAAAGCTAGCTGGCAAAGGAAATGTATTTAAAGGGCCCAACTCCATTTTCAAAGAGCAGGTAATGAAGTCTGTTGGATTTGGAGAAATTGATAACTGGCTTGGTTGTCCATGATAATTTCTTACACATTCCTTCCAGAGCCAAAGAATGCGCTGTTGGAATTGAAGCATCATGTATTGTACTGATGTGTAGACACTGGGGGAGATAAATTTCTTTTTTCTTTGTGGCGCTGTAACTAGGTGATGTGAATCTAGGCTGCCAGATGCCATATTCCTCCCATACAGAAAAAGTTTCCTTGCAAAAATAACAGCACAATCATAGACTCTGTGAGAAAGACAGAAGCAATGCCTTAATAATATCATAGAAGCCCCCGGATCCAGCCTTACCTAAAGCCAATTTACCCCTAAAATTCTTCCATAGTCCCATTTTTTTCTTCGTTTGCGTTGAGTTTCTGACACTTCAACAAATGCTATATCATAGCTAGTTGTTTATCTGTAATGAAGTGTATTTTTCTAGATCCATTCTCCAGCATGCTCTTTGAAGAGTACACTGTCTGAAGTCACGTGAGCTTGGTTTAAATTCTGCTACCTCTATTTGTTAGCGGTTTCCTTAAGTGCTGTGAAATTTTATCTTCCCTAAATTGAACTAAGCTCTCTTACGGTTTTGGGGGAAAAATAGATCAATGTTCAAATAATGTCACATGATTCCCTTCATTTAATTTTTACATTAATGCATTGAAAAAAAATGAGCTGGCACAATGTGGTATTAAACCATACTTCTCCAAGTTTAGAAGGTCAAAAAATACACGTGCAGCAGATTCACTTAATACAAAGGTCAGCTAAAGGAGACCCTTCTGTGTTCACCATACCGTTTTCTCTTGTAGTTTCCTCAGTGTAGCCAGACACAATCTTTGTTATTTGAAAGCTCTGACTATATTTATGAACTAGACTTTCTTTTTCAGACCTCATAATCATGTCATGCTTCCTAGATATTACCCTAATGCAAAGGTATTGGAAGCCATTTTTAATTAAATAATTCTTCTCCAGAGTCTTGAAACTTTGGAGAGGCTTTGTCCTTCTCTTGGTTTTTTCACTTTTCACAATGATCTTCTGAGCTATATAGAAGGTTGGGAATAGAAAGTCGAGATAGTAAGTCTTATGTTTACGTGAACTTTTTATCCTGAGGAGTTTATTGACATTCTAAAGGTCAAACAATTCTGGAGAAGCCTTTTGACCCTTAGCCTCATTCCTGTCCCCAGCAGACTGCATGGTTTCCTCTCATGATACAGCAAATGTTTTCTTTTTCTCCAAACATCCCAACCCCTGCCTTTGCAAGCTGTAATGTTATTACCACATGGCCTTCAGGAAAAAAGAAATGGCCAAGCCTTCTCTCTGCACAGACCCAGACATTGCTTAGAATTTAGGCCAACTCTTTCTTTTTTTCTACTTTCCTTTAGTGAAGTTGTACATTGGAGGAATTTAAAATGTAACCTAACTATTTCCTATAGTTAAAAAATCCAGTTGTCTTTTATGTAATCAGCTAATTAATTATAAACATGATAAAGTTGCTTCTCTCCCCCACTCTTAAGAAACCCTTTAAAGGAAGGGTTTGATTTTTAAATGTTTAGAATGGCTTTTCTTCACAATTTCCTTACTGCGTTTAAGATTGAAATGCTTTGACAAGTATCGGATAGTGTTGCCTTTGCAACTGTGTAGCAGTACCAACAGGTCTCTGGCTTTAAAGATAAGCAAAAGGACTTACTACAGAATTCTTGAATTGTGATAAGAAAGGAAAAAAAACAAAAAAGACTCGAGCAGCTCAGATGTTTTTCCCATTAAAAGCTAAGAGTGTCTCACATGGTTCACATGAGCTACACAAGGTAGAATAGGTACAGAATTTAAAAATAAAATTATTTGAAATTATTTAAAGAAAATAACTTCGAAATAATTGAGATCCATTAAAAACCAAAACAACTCCTTCTGATCTTAAACCTACAAATACAGCACCTAAAGTTATGATCATACATTCACTCATACATTTTTATCTAAATTCCATTTTACAGCATTGAGTTTACAGTTAAGTCAGATAAACATGGTTTTTCTCTTTGTTCTTCTAAGTCCATGGTCATGATTGTTATTGAACTAAAAGATTTTCTCATTAACGATTTGCCAGTAAGAGCTTTGGCTATTGTATGTGGTGACATAAATAATCTCATAAGGAGTTAGCAAGGTTGAATTTTCAGCTGCCCTAGGTTTTTATCACTTGTGATTTTGGATTTATGATTTAGCTTTAATTTCTAAGATATGGTGGCTATATTTATGAAGTAGACTTTCCTTTTCTGACCTCATAATCATGTCATGCTTCCTAGATATTACCCTAATGCAAAGACACTGGAAGCCATTTTTTGAGATGTCACTAAATGAGAAAAATGATAATATTAAATAATATTTTTTAAATGTGTAAGTAGTACATTTAATATATTAATGGTGATGCCAAATTTTACTCAGATTCCTGCAATAGAACGTTTATCAGATCAGATACAAAGTTTAATTTACTGTTAAAAGAAAAATGGTTCGCAGCACTTGTCAAAAATGGTAAGAAAGATTTTTTTCAAAGAGGGTTGCTGCAATAGGGTCTTAGAGTAATGGAGAGAAGTCAAGCTCAACATCAAGTACAGTTAAAAAAAAAAAAAAAGAATTTATAACCAAGGAGCAAGATGAGGAGTTAGTAGATGGAAAATTACTAACAGGTAGAGTAATTCTTTGTTAAACTGACTTAGTAGACCTTTTGCTGAAGGCAGGCCTGAGCAAACAGATATCAAGAATGGTCAGACCAAAGGTGGGAGGGATTTTCACTAAACTGACTGGGCAGGATTCTTGCAAAACCTGAGCAATGCAAAGATGAACAAAGAAGTCCAAAAGTCGGGGCCTAGTTGAGAAAAGAGATCAGGAAAGACTGACTAGAGTTTGGTCAAAGAGAGAATTTTTGTTAATACAAAGTGCTCCTATAGAAACTCTCAAAACTCCAACTTCATTCCACACTCATTAATATTTCCCAGGTCTATTTTATCTTTATGCCATTAAGTTAATTCTTTGGTAAGAAAACTTTGAATGGCAATACCAGTAATGGAGGAAATTCATGTAAATATCCATTCAACAGTCTTTTCTTTTTTTCTTTTTTGTTCTATTTGCAGAGCAATGATGACAGGCATTATCGAATACGTAAATATCATTCAAACACACACCTTGTCTTCAAGCACCTTACAGTTTAGCAAAGACTAATAAATGCATATGGTTAACTATAATTAAAAAAATAATTTTAAAATCCTCTATGAAAAGTAAAAAGGAAGTCCACTAGCTGCAAGGAATCACAGAATCTTAATTGAAAGAGATAATGTAGATAAGATTACAAGATTCAGTCTTGTGTATATAGATTGAATCTAGGCAGGACGTTCCAGACAGAGAAAGTCACATAATTTAAAGTGGGTAGATAAGCAATTATTATATGCTTCTGGGGAAGGAGTAGGTCTTTCCCTAGTTTGAAAAATTTTAGAAAAGTAGATCCTGGTTTTCAGTGTATCTTTAGTGCCTGGCCATGTAGTATCTTATGAATAATTCATTTAATGAAGGAAAGAAGAGAAAATGAAAAATAGGATAGGAAGAATAGATTGGGCCAAGATGTAAAAAGCTCTGAATGCCAGCCTACAGAGTATGGATTTTGTCTATAGGTAGTACAGGTGTCCCTGAAACTTTTCTTAGCAAGGAAATTTTATAATTAGCATTTTAAGTTGGAGAAAGTCATCTGAGAACAACGTGTAAAATGTGAAGATGTGAAGAGAGAAGAGAGATGGTAGCCACCAACATACAATTTCATGTGATGAAGGAGAAAGTTGCTTACCCAAAAAGCTCTGGGAGAATGAGAGGTGATCAATTGGTTGCTTTCACTTTCTGTAAGTGATCAGAAAAGGTCCAAGCATCCTTAGTTGTCCTTGGAAGGGAAGTCTAGGTATCTCTGAATTAAAACGTAGACACTGGATGAGGGTAAAAGATGTTTATTATGTGCTCACTATGTGCTTTTTTCTGCATAGTAGTTGCACTGGACTCAGCTAATTCTCAGAACAACCCTATGAGTTAGATATTATTATAATCTTCACTTCTCAGGGAGGAAAGCTTACCTTCTGAAAGATGCTTAAAGTTGCACCGCTTGTTAACTGGCATAAACCCTTGTGTAGGAGCTGGCAAAGTAGACAATGCATTGTAGCCATAGAAGCTGAATCTAGCCCATCACTAGTCATCACCTCAATCTTAATTTACATAAATCCTCTAGAATTTGTTTCTCCATCTGAAAATGATAGAATTAAATTAGATCATCACTTACTTCCTATTCAGCTAATTTTTTTTTTATCATTTGTGAACTGATTCTAAGATTAGAAATCAGGATCATAAAAAAATATGTTCCTGTGTCCCCTGATTTAATCCCAGCGTATGCAGAGTGCAAAATATCATTAATCATCCAAAAACCGTCTGTGTTCCCTATTTTATCTTACTTCTGAATTTGAGTAGAGAAATTTGAAATACAAACAATTTTAATGCTTGTTCATCATTAATCCAATTTCCATAAAACCAGTATTGAATCTATTAGCTCTATGACTGAGTTTATTTATCAGTAAGGTAGAAGCAAACACTCCTAGTGTGGACTGATTCACCTTGTTTGCTGAACTCAAATACCGTGGTCTTAAATTATTCCCAAAGATATTCCTTGAACTTGGGTGGCTTTCATCATGAGGTTTCAACTAATTTTCTACAGGCTTTTTTTCTTTCTTTTCTTTCTTTTTTTTTTTTTTTTTTTTTTTTGCTTTAAGATACAAAATGTAAATGATTCTACTGAAAAGAAGCATTCAGTCATTGTATCACTTTGGGTGATAGTCTGTTTCAAATTGGATTTTAAAGATGATCTAAAATAATAATTTTCATATTTTCTTTTGCAAATTAGACCAAAAGAAATTTGACTCTTCTGACATTATTGGAATCACATAGACATATGACCTTTCTAAAAGTAAGATACTTTAAAATTCAAAAGCAAGGAAGATGAAGTATCCACATTTCAAGACGCTTACCTATTGCCAGATGCTCATTCTTTTTTTGCCTTTTAGAGACAGGGTCTGTTTCTGCTGCCCAGGCTGGAGTACAATGGCGTGATTATAGCTCACTGCAGGCTTGAACTCTTGGGATCAAGCAACCCGCTTGCCTCAGCCTCACAAAGGGTTGAAATAACAGGCATGAGCCACCACACCCAGCCCCATCCTTTTTGGAGAAGCCCTATGTTGCTATTCTTAGGCTGCTTCAATGTCCAATTCAAAGAGGGTTTTCTAATACCATCTATCAAGGTGAACCTCATGTAAGAAAGAAAGTTTAGAACTCACTAAGAGTAATCAATTGAAAAATAAAATTTTAAAGCTCATGAAGATGTAAATAGAAAGTGTTTTTAAAAATAAAATGTAAACACATTGACCACATAAAATAATAAATACACTTTGACCTTCTTTAAAAGCTAGCATATGCAAAACATATCTCCAGTGTTCCTTTTCAACACTCAGAAATGGAGAAAATGTATTCACAACTGATTTCCACCTCAATCATTTTAAACATCCAGAAATATATCTCAGTATGCGTACATACATGAAATAACCTAAGAATTTCAAAAATGTATCTGCATGTGCAGATAGCAGGCAGATAAGGTTGGAGTGAATCATGTGGATACTACCCTTGCCTCTTAGCTTATCTTATAATTTAAAAACATAAGAAATATTAACATTACGTTGTAAGTTTTTTTTTCTATAAAGTCTCCTTGACATTCCTGGCCATCCCCATTTTCTCATCCTGGACTAATTATTTTAAGATCTGGCCTTTGCTAAAGAAAACAAGCAAATGTGGGTGAGGCTACGTGGAAAGGGATTTTATATAAAACAGACGTCCTATTTTTAGGGAAAGGAATCTCAGCATCTTTGGAGCCACCCTGAAGAGGTAATCATCTTTAAACAATGAAAACAAGGGAGGTCATAGAGAGAAGAAAGGTAAAACTAGACAGAAGTCAATGCCATTTACAAAAAACCTGATGGGACTGAGCTGGACCTCAGCAGTGACTAACAGAACAAAGCCTCCCAAACTACACATATGGGTCAGCTCATTACCCAGGGCCTACTTCAGGAAGGCTTCCTGAGTTCTCTTATCAACTTGGGAGTCCTTTTGCTCTAATCCACGAGGGGATTATAGCAGATAAGTTATGACAAGCACCCACTGGAAACCCAGTGAGCCAAGAAGGGCATCACCCCTTTTGGCGTGTGCATTCACATTACTTTGGCACTTACTATTATCATTTAAATGTAATCTCACCTTAGAAGAAAAAAAAATTCCCCTCTTTGCTGCAGACTTAAGCCTGACACGGTAATTTAAATAACTTATTAAGGCTTCTAAATGAGAAGTCCCAGATATTAGAACTGCCAGTGTTGCAGAACGGAAACATCACATGCCTCCCTTGGTGACAAAACTTCATTAAACGGTGCACACACACACACACACACACACATGCACACACAACCATTCACACAAACACACACAGATATAGAGAAGGAATAAAAAGAAGGCAGCAAATCCCAAGAAGCTTGTTCATGCCTACATCGCTGAACATCTATATTAGAGCCACGATACCAGAGCCCAAACCACAGCCAATCTCCTTTCTTACAAAGAGCAATGTGACCAGTTAGGCAGAGGAGGATGAAAAAAGAAAAGTACAGATCAGGGATAAAGCCTGTTAAAACTGACCTCTACCTAGAAATATTCATGTTCTAATAATTTTCTCTTTCTCTATTAAATAAAAAATCCTGATTCAGGCATAGGCAACAGAAAAAAAAAAAATAACCTAGTGCCCTTTTTTCTTCATCCTGACAGGGTGAAGTGGCAGTAGGGACTAGAGATATGTAAATGTGAGAAGAGCCATGTGTTGGGCTCCCAGTCAAAGGGCAGATTATCCCAGGTCTGCAAGTAGTGTCTACTACAAGATGTGCCCCCTAAACCACGCTCTGACCTTAGTACTCCACATCAGCTGTCCAGGCTGACTCAAGAGAAGGGGGGATGCTCATTAGATGCAGAAAACTTATCTGAGGCAACTTAAGCAATTGCTTCTTTTATCTTCCTGGAGGAGCAAGGAGGCCATGTGTAATATCCTTAAGCTGCTCATCCATTGTTAAGATGACATTTCTTTATCTCTTCAGTTTAAAGGCTCATTTGAGAGTTCAATGGTTTTCTAATCACAGGCTAAGAGTTCTTCAAATGTGGCTTGTCTCTCTCTCTCTCTCTTTTTTTTTTTTTTTGTTCTTGCAAGTATTACAAACTAGGACTTTGTTTTCCCCTTCCTATTCAAATGTTTATTTATGGAGTCCTTTGGAAGATGAAACAAATATTAAAAGGTGAAATGACAAATATGTACTGAATGCTGACTTTGCATAAGATACCATGTATAGCACAATGAAAGCTCTAGTATTGGTCAACATAATAAAGAAATTAAATGTTGATGAAGAACTACGTGAAGATGCCTGTATCTTTATAATTTTAAAATAATGCACACCTTATTTCTCTTAAAATGTAAAGTCCCTGTTATAGATTGAGCTATGTCCTCTAAAAAGATATGGTGAAGTGAACTCATTTGAAAACAGGGTCACTGCAGAGGTAATTAATGAAGATAAGGTCATACTGGGAAGCATGGTCATTAAGGGAAGTCCCTTTATCCAATATGACTGGTGTCCTTAAAGCGAAGACAAGACACAGAGAGGCGCAGAAGGGGGGATGCCATGTGAAACACTACAGGTTTTAGAGGGAGCGTGGCCCTGCCAACATGTTGATTTTAGACTTCAAGCTTCCACAACTATAACAACAAATTTCCTTTGTTTTAAGCCACCCAATTTGTGGCACGTTGTTATGGGAGCCTGAAAAATCAATACAGATGTGTCTTGACTGACAATGGGATTACCTCTCAATGAAACCATTGTAAGATGAAAATATCTTGAGAAAAAATACATTTAATCCACCTAATCTACAAAACATCCTAGTTTAGCATAGCCTGCCTTAAATGCACTCAGAGCACTTACATTGGCCTAGGGTTGAGTGAAATCATTTAACACAAAGCCTATTTTATAATAAAATGTTGAATATCTCATATAATTTATTGAATACTGTACTGAATGTAAAAAATAAAGAATGGTTGTATAGGTACTTGAAGTATGGTTTTTATTGAATGTCTATTCCTTTCACACCCTCATAAAGTCGAGAAATTATGAGTGGAACTACCATAAGTTGGAAACCATCTGTACAGGGCCTAGGACTCAAAATCTGTTCTTCTTTTCTATCAGTCACTCCCTTGCTAACGTAACCAGCCTCATTATTTTAAGCTGCGTTTCAATGACTGCCAAATGTGTACCTTGAGGGAAGAACTCTCTTCTGAAATCCAACTGCCTATTCAGAATTTCTAGTTGCATGTGCAACAGTTCAAATGTTATGTGACTATAATTTTACTCCTTATCTTTCTCCCCAATTTTGGTCTTCTAGCGATCCCATTAAAGTAATCTGAATTGTAAGCAAATATTACTGGCTTTACCATCAACATACCTCCAGATTCCATCCATGTTTCACCACCTTCTATTCCCGATGTTAGAACTGCCAGCATCGCAGAATGAAAACATCACATGCCTCCCTTGGTGGAAATCCAGCTGCCTATTCAAAATTTCTAGTTGCATGTGCAATAAATAGTTCAAATATTAGGTGACTGTAATTTAACTCTATCTTTCTCCCCAATTTTGGTCTTCTGGCAATCCCAGTAAGCAAATACTACTGGCTTTCCCATCAAAATACCTCCAGATTCCATTTCTTACCACCTTCACTGCTAGCACCCTGGTCCAAGCCCCCACCATCACTGTATAAGACATGCAATAGAGTCACAAATGGTATTTCTACTCCCATAGGTCATGCCTATGGTATATTTCCATTACAGTAGTTAAACTGAACATCAAAACAGCAAGTGAAATCACATTACTGGTTTTTTTCAAAAATCTTCCATAGACCAAGGTACTACTTCATTGATAGTAAAAGCTAAATGCTTTTAATGGCCGTTTGGGCCTTTTGCCTACACCACCTCCTCCCCTTATCTATTAGCACTCATCTCCTCCCACAGTCGTGCATTGTTTAATATAGAGGATAAATTCTGAGAAATGTGTCCTTAGGCGGTTTTGTCTTGTGCAAACATCGCAGCGTATACAGTCAGCCCTCTGTATCTATGGATTTCACACCCATGGATTCAACAAATCATGGATTATAACTTTTTTAAAGAGCAGTTGTGTCTGTCCTAAACATATACTGAGTTTTTTCTTGTAATTATTCTCTAAACAATACAGTTTAACTATTTGCATAGCATTGACATTGTATTAGTCTTTATAAATAATCTAGAGATGATTTAAAGCATACAGGAAAATGTGCATAGGTTACATGCAATTATATGCAAATATTACACCATTTTATATCAGGAACTTGAACCTCTGTGGATTTGGGTTTTACATGGGAAGTTCTCGAACCAATCCCCCACAAATACTGAGCAGCCACTGTGCTTATGCAATCCTAGATGTTACAGCCTACTACACACCCAGGCCATATGGTATAGCCTATTGCTCCAAGGCTACAAGCCTGTTCAAACCTGTACACCACGTTAGTGTACTGAATACTGTAGGCAACTGTAATACAATGGTAAGTATTTGTGTATCTAAGCATAGAAAATATACAGTAAAAATATAGTGTATGGTACACCTATGTAGGGCCCTTTTCATGAATGGGGTTTGCAAGACAATAAGTTGCTCCGCGTGAGTCAGTCAGTAGAGTGGTGAGTAAATTTGCACACCTAGGAAATTACTGTACACTACTGTAGATTTTATAAACACTGTACTGAATGTAAAAAATAAAGCTACACTAATATGTAAGCTACATTAAATTTATTTTACAAAATCATAATTGCACCACAATGTTAGAATAGCTACTATGTCACCAGGAGATAGGGATTTTCTAGCTTCATTATATCTTATGGAATTACCATGGTAGACTGGTTTGTCGTTGATCAAAATGGCATTATGTAGTTCATGGCTATATTTGTCCTGTTGGGCACTTACTTTAATCCATATTGGCCTTCTTGGTGTTCTTCAAATACAATAGGCACACAGTATTTTCTCTGGCTATTCCTGTTATGTGGAATGTACTTTCCCCTCATCTCCTTAAAATCTTTGCTCAAAAGTTGTTTTTACAATGCAGCACACTCTGACGGATCATTCTGGTTAAACAGAAAGCCCTTGGTCTTTGCCTCTCCATTCTTATACTCCTGAGCCCCCAATTCTTTTTTACAGGCCAGTAAATTTGTTACTCTCTCTATTTACCTGATATACTTTATTGTCTGTATTTCCAACAAGAATGTTAGTTCTAGGAGGGTAGGGATTTTGGCCAGTTTTATTATTCAATGCATCAAGGAAGCAGAGGGCAGCACCCAGTGTTTGCTCAGTAAATAAACAATTGCAGACACTCCCTCTTTTTGCTCCTTGTGCACAAACTCATTCAGTGATAGTCCCTTGCCATAACACATAGTTTTAAATGAAACTTATGCCCTATATTCACATATTAAAATTAATTCTACCCTCGATCCACAAAAATAAATACATTCACTTTACCATTTGGATTTTAGAGCAGTAAACAACTTGATGTTTGAGATGAAGACACAAATTTCCAAAGAACACAATGTTAGTTCAGTGGCACAATCAGAGGTCAGATTTCCAGTCTCCATTTCTTGTGTAATTTCCCACTCACATATAAAATGTTGGATATCTCACAAATAGGCAAACCCACAGATGCATGTTGCACATTTATAAAATATTCACATCCAGTTTCTCCCTACTGAGTCTGTCCCTATGGTAAATTCTTGTACTTTCTATTTAAATGGAGGTAGGTTCAGGCACATGACTTGCTTGAATGGAAGTGATGAGACTCACTCTTGTCACTTCCCAGCACAAGTTTTAAAGGTTGTGATGTGGTTTCACTCTCTCATTTTTCCCTTGCTACAGAAATGCCATTGTGCAAAAATATACATGTTTCTCCTTTGCCCCTAGATGCCAGCATGAAAATGATATGGGACACGGCCCATGTTAGCCCTTCAACAACATGAAATGTGAGTAAGAAATAAACCTTTATTGTTGTCAGCAAAAGTTGACTAATAGAAGACATAAAACTTCCTACTAATAAGTTCATTTCTTGAGTGCTTCCTATGTGCCAGGAGTTTGGCTCATAATCTTTTCTTGATTTTTCAAGAATAACAACTCTATAAAGTAGATATGATAAATTATATTTCCCAGGAAACTTCAGTTCGGCGAGGCCAAGTTATCTACAGTTACAGAGCCAGAAAATTGCAGAACCAAAATTTGAGCCAAATGTTACCTGATTCTCAGACATAAGCACTCAGTCTTTTCCCTTAACATTTAGTGTTAATTTTTTTAAAAAATTATAAGTATCTTGGCTGGTCACAGTGGCTCACACCTGTAATCCCTGCACTTTGGGAGGCCGAGGTGGGTGGATCACCAGAGGTCAGGAGTTCAAGAGCAGCCTGGCCAACATGGAGAAACCCTGTCTCTACTAAAAATACCAAAAACTCAGCCGTGCGTGGCGGCACATGCCTGTAGTCCCAGCTACTTGGGAGGCTTGAACCTGGGACGTGGAGGTTGTAGTGAGCCAAGGTCATACCACTGCACTCCAGCCTGGACAACAGAGCAAGACTCCATCTCAAATAATAAATAATTATTGTAAAGCTTGTATAGATATAAGAAGTGACTAAAGAGATGGTGCCCAAAACCCAAATATCAACATGCAGCTTCTTCACTGTCCCCTGCGCAGATTTTCCAACAAAATATACAGAATACCTGGGAGAGAGGCTTTTGACTAATCACGTAGGCCAAACGCCCAGCGTGGGTGGCCATGGACTTTGGTTTTGTTTGTTTTACAAGATGTTAGAATACTGCCAGCTAGCATTTTAAAACTTCATTTTTCCTTTTAGCCAAACCAATTCCAAATGTTTGAAAAGAAATGATGGGAAGAACTAAGATTAACTGGCAATACAATCATTTCTTTTTTCTTAAAAATAAACATTTTGTAGAAAAACAAGATTCATCTCCTCATTTCAGTGCAGAAGAGAGAAGGACAAATCATCACTCAATGCAGATATATTAGTGCAAAAACTCCACAGCTTTTCTCAAATTTTTTAAGATTTCTTTAGATATTGGATAGCTAGAACTACAAAATAGGCCAAAGTTACATGGAATGTGATCTGAGTCTGTATTCATTAAGAAACGCTTTAGTTGGAGTAACAGGAAGTTAACTGTTTTAATTCTGTTATTGACCCCAGTTCTTCATTCTTTGCAGTATCTGTGTTATCTGCCATATGATAATGTAGCACCCTTTTACTATGTACGGTGTGTGCTTTCCTGCCTCTGCATTGCTCATGGGGTCTTCCTTTAGCTGATAAAAATAGGAAGTGCCAGAATGCTGGCTCACAGCCTAAACTTCAGGAAGCCTTGCTTATTCAATTTGTTCTCTTGTTCCTCTGCATTTTCCTTGAGAACAATATGCCCGGCTAGCCTGCTCAGCCCAGGAGGGGACCAAGAAACATGAAAAAACATGAACTCCCCATAGTCAAGTCCAACTTAGATTATCTCACCTTTGGCTAATTTGCATACTCCTACACTAATGTAATTAAATGCTGATTCACTCCTGAGACATTGTGGTTATTATGTTATAATAGATAAGAGATAGGCCAATTCAAGGTAGGTTCAGCAAAAATGAATGTTTATTGGAAGAATAAGAAAGTGGGTCACAGAATCTGAGAATTAGTGGACCTAGGGAAGTATCCAGGCCTGAATTAGAGCATATAAGTTAATGGGCTTTCTCTATAAGGATTATACCACTAATATGTCTCAGCTCCCAACTCCCTGTCTCTGTCTGTCACAGCTTCTCAGAAGGGTTCATCTAAAAGTGATGTCAGCAAATAGAGTAAGAGCTTCCAGTCCGGGTCTTCTCACAGGCAAACTGATCTGACAACCGTTCACACACAAAAATATCTTTACTATAATTCCAGAATTATGGTAAGAGATTACAGCACATGTGTAAGGCAAATAATGAAAAAATATGTATTGAAGAAGATAGGAAGGACAGTGATACTTAATCCAAGTCACCCCTCCCCCAAACCTGCAGCACAGTGTCAAGAATTCCTTCTGCCTCAGAACTCTCTCATGGGGAAAAGATAAGAAGTCAGTATCTGAATTCAATATAAATGCAGATTTCAGGCCCATTGCAGTGGTGGGCTCAATTACAATGCCAAGCCCCACATACTGGGGTTTCAGGCTGCCACCAGTAGTCCAGAGCACTAGGCTACAGGTTAGGCCAGAATCTGTGAGCCAAGTCCAGTCTTGCCCCAGGACACCCCAGTGACAAGAAAGCCGCTATGGACCCAGGTACCAAGCTAGCCTACCTGGGAAACCTGGCAGCAGGCTTAGTCATGGTTACCACCTCCTGGCCCATACAGAGTCTCTAGATGGGCTGATTGGTAAAGGGTTTTCTCTGCAAAACCAGTTTGCAAAGACTGGGAAGAGATGACTACTTTTTCAAGTGTGTTCCTAATTAATAATATGGAACATACAAATGCTCAAAACTAAGTGGTATAAGCAAAACAGAGCCATATTCAGAACATGCTAGGACTGTAATGATGGTGTGTAAGGTTAAAAGACAAAACTATGAATAATAACTATAGCTAAAATAAATTGTTAAGAGATCACATTTTTAAAATGATGCAATTCTGCCATCAAAAACATAAAGTGTGTGTTGGGAAAAATAAAAGCGTAGAGCTGTATGAAATCAAAGTTTAATTATCTGCTAGAAATATGCTGTTATAAGATGGTCTATGTAAACTTCATGATAACCACAAAGCAAAAATCTTTAGTAGAATCACAAAAATGAAAATAGAAAGAATTCAAAGCATTCTTTGCAGAATTTTGATACAGAAAAGCATCAAAGCACAAAAGGAGACAGCAAGAGAAGAGGAAGGAAACAAAGTATCTACATAACTACCAGGAAAACAGTAACAAAATGGCAATATTAAGTTATTACACATCAGTAGTTTCCTTGAACATAAATGGATTAGATTCTGCAATAAAAAAGAAGTAAGGTAATGAACAGATTTTAAAAAGGTCCAACTATATGCTACCTAAAAGAGACTCCCCTCAGTTTTACACTAAAAGTGTATACATATACACATATATACTAAATGTGAAGGGATGAAAAAGGATATTTTATGCAAATGGAGAACAAAAGGGATCAGAAGTGGCTAGACTTATATCAGACAAAAATAGACTTTAAATCAAAAACTATAAAAAAAACTAAGAACATTATGTAAGATAAAGGGGCCAATTCCTCAAATGATATAACAATTGTAAATATATCTGTTAAAGAATCTTCAAGGAGAGATAGATTGCAATGCAATAATAATAGAGAAATCTGGTACTTCACTTTTATAAATAAGCAGATCATTTCATACAGAAAATTAAGAAAATATTGGACTTGGACACCTTAGACCTAATGGATATAACAGACACATATGGAACATTCCATACAATATCAACAGAATACACTTTATTTTTTAGTGCATGCAAAACATCCTACAGGATAGATCACATGTTAGAGCACAAAACAAGCCTTAACAAATTTAAGATTAAAATTATATCAAGTATTTTTCTCCAACAATAACATCAAAGTAGAAATAAATAACAGAATGAATTTTAGAAAATTTACAAATACATGAAAGTTAAATAAAATAATCCTAAACAACCAATTGGTCAATGAAAAAATTATAAGTAATTTTTTAAAATCTTGAAACAAATGAAAATGGAAACAGACTATACCAAAGCTTATGGATTATAGCAAAAGCAATTTTAAGAGGATAGCTTAAAGCAGTAAATACCTACGTTCAAAAAGAAGAAAGATCCCAAATAAACAACCTAACATTGCATCTCAAGAAACTAGAAATAGAGCAAAGTAAGCCCAAAGTTAGCAGAAGAAAAAAAATTAAAACAGAAATAAATTGAACAAAAACTTAAAAAAATAGAAAAAAATCCAAAAAACTGAGGGCTGTTTTTTGTAAAGATAAAATTAACATACTTTAATTAGACTAATAAAGAAAAATAAGACCAAAGACTCAAATGAATAAAATTAAAAATGAAAAAGGGGGACATTACAGTAAAACAAAGGACCATCAGAAACTGCCATAACAATTGTATGCCACAAAAGTGGACAGCCTCGAAGAAATGGATGCAGTCCTACAAACATAAAAACTTCCAAGACTGAATCATGAAGAAATAAATATATAAACAAATCAATAATGAGTAAGAGATTTAATCAATAGCCAAAAATTTCCCAACAAAGAAAAGCTCAGGGTCAGATGGCTTCCCTGGTGAATTCTACAATTTTACAAAGAATAAATATCAATTCTTCTTAATCTATTTCAAAAAACTGAAGATGGGGAAATACTTCCAAACTCATTTCATGAAGCCAGCATTATCCTCATATGAAGCCAGGCCTGGATACCATAAGAAAAGAACATTTCAGGCCAATACCTCTCAATAAAATATAGTCATTTATCAGTATCCATGGGGTATTGTTTCCAGGACTTCCCACAGATATCATGATCCATAGATACTCAGTACCGGATATGAAATAGGATAGCATTTGCATATAAACATATCTATATCTTCCTGTATACTTTGTCATCTGTAACTTGTTTATAGTATCTAATACAATGTAGATGCCCTGTAAGTAGCTGTTATACTATATTGTTTAGGTAATGATGACAAGAAATGAAAGTCTGAACATGTTTAGTACAAATCTACTTTTTTTAATCTGTGGTTGGTTGAATCCATGGATGGCAAACCCATGGATATGGATGGCCAACTGTCCTAACCAATAGTCAAGATATGAAAAAATCTAAATGTTTATCAGTGGATGAATGTGTAAATAAAATATTTTACACACACACAATGAAATATTTTTCAGTCTCCAAAAGAAGGATGTCCTTTCATTGCAACCACATAGATGGTCTTCAAGGATATTACTTTAAATGAAATAAGTCATCTACAGAAAGACAAATACTGTATGATCTCACTTATATATAAAATCTAAAATAATCCAACTCTTAAAAGTAGAGAGTAGAATGGTGGTAAGCAAGCTCCAGGGATCAGGGGAAATGGAGCGGTGGTGGAAAAGGAGTACAAAGTTTCAGTTAAGAAAGGCAATACTATATTATATACTTAAAATTTGTCAAGAAAGTAGATCTTATGTTAAGCATTCTTACCAAAAATAATAATTGTAATAACGGGAGTAGGGGAAAACTTTAAGAGGTGATGGATAGATCTATGGCTTTAATGGTGGTGATGGTTTCACAGGTGTATACTTATCCCCAGATTTGAGCTGTATGGATTAAATATGTACAACTTTTTACATGACAATTACATCTCAATAAAGCAGAGCTTTTTGAAAGTTAATATGATTAGCTTAAAGTGTTTTACTTGACCCTACCTCGTCTAACAGCATGGCTTATTGGCTTTTAGAGTTACACTTCTCTATAGCAAGCAGTTCCAAGAAACTAGCAACTAGAATGATACCCTAATTGAGCTCCAACCTAATTAACTTAAAGAAGAGGAAAATGTAATTTTTAGAGTTTAAACAAGAGTAATTCTACATTGTGGTTATCTGGTGCAGGGTTCCACGTGAAGGAAAGGCTTATGAAATACCTCTCAAGATGCTTCAAGTCAAGGATGACCATGAATTGACTATGTTATAGCTCCTACCCTGATTTTGTACTCCTCTTTTCCATTCTCCGCTCTTCTCCAGATTTTCAGTGTCCATAAACAAATAGAATTTTATAGCTAAAACCTTATTTTATTCCTTTCTGCTTAGAATTCTGTTCCCACAGTTGACCTCACCTGGATATGAATTCCTCAAGCATGTCATTCTGAGAGAGATCTGTGCACACACATTTCATAGTCAGTCTACAAAAAATTAACCTAGTGTTCTAATTTCTTGAGGCTGCTGTAACAGCTTACCACAAACCAGTTGACTCAAAACAACAGGAATCTCTTCACCCAGTTCTGGAGGATAGACACCTGAATCCAGGTTTTGACAAGGCCATACCCTTGCCAAAGGCTCTGGGGTAGAATCAGTTCCATGCCTTTCTCCTGATTTCTGGTGTTCCTTGTAATCGGTTTTCTATGGCTTAGAGATGGCTCTAAGGTTTGCCTCTGTCCTTATGTGGTATTCCGCCCTCGTGTCTGTGTGTAGGTGTGTATTATCCTCTTATAAGCACAGCAGTCATAATGCATTAAGAACTCCCCCTACGCCAGTATGATCAAATCTTAATTATTTACTTTTACAAAGCTCCTATTTCCAAATATAGTCACATTCTCAGATTCTAGGGCATTATTATTATTAATTATTATTATTTGGTGGCAGTGGGTGGGTGGGTAGGACACTATTTTAACCTGGTATTTAGAATATGAATCTTGTGGTAAAAAAGAATCTCAGAGTTGAACAAGTCACATTGCTATCTTACCATTACTTTCATTTGTTCTCTCTTAAATATCTTTCACTAAAGGAGTGCTCACTTCCTTGGAAGGCTGTCAGGTCTAATTTTCAGAGAATAAATTCAAACATTCATCAATAGAAGTTTAGGTCAATAAGTTGAGCTATGGTCACATAGTGGGATGCTATGCAACCATCAAAAATTATGAAAACCTATGGTTATGGACATTTAAAACTTTCACAGTGAATTGTTAAATAAAAGACTGGTTATAAAATAATATAAAACAAATGAGTTTTATTTATTTAGAGATATAAGTACATTATATTTGAAAAGATAAAAGGTGAGAAAGATTGAAGTTTATCTCTGGGTGCTGGGAGTGAAGATTTTTTTTCTCTAAATTATTCTGTAGTGTTTGATTTTTGTTTGTTAAACAATAATAAAATATGCATTCAATGAGAAAAAATAATGTTCACTTTGTAAAAAAGAAAAAAAGATGTTTTTAAAATTTTTATTAGAAAATTTTTACAGTAACTTCCATCATCTCTTTACTCAGTCTATGACTTCAGAGCATTATTAGCTAACATCTTTGCGAGACTTTAAAAATCCCTAATAAGACATTACCTTAAAAAAAATGACACAATTTGTATATTCTTTATTGCCCCATTTCTACCTTTACTGGGACTCCGTAGCAAACACAAAACTTTAGCTTAGGAATGAAGAGAGGAAAACAGACAAGATTTTCAAAAGCCATTTCCTATAGCACTGGATTTTATTATTCTTTTTAAGTCTTACCAATTTAAAAAGCAGTATATCTCATAATATTTTGAGTTTTTGTTATTAGTAACATTAAATATCTTTTCTTATATTGATTAATCACTGTAATTTTTTCTATAAATTATCTATGGTTCATTTTTGTATTGTTTACTGATTTATAGAAACTATAAATTACATAAAAATAATCCTGACATATAAAATATATGTATCTCAAAGCCACAATTATTTTATGTAATAAATAAATAAATGAATAAATATATGCATACCAGGATTATTTCATGTAATATATAAATAGTTCCTATATATATATTTATATTTATATATGTATATTTATTATATATAATATATATTATGTATATTTATATTTTAATAATGTATAATTATATAAGTGTAGTTGTATAATTTATATGATATATAATTATATATCATATAATAAACATATTTCTGGAGATTTCTTTTCCAGGCTGAGTGACCTAAAAATAATAAATATAGTTGAAGCATAATACCCATGCCTATAAGATTCAGCAGCCTTTACAAACTGAATCTTCATAAACACCAGGTTTAGATTTTGACCAAGGTAAGGTAAAAACTAGTCTTTTTTTCTTTAATAACATATTTATAATTATATGTAAAATTGTATGTAATTGATATTAAATACATATGTATTTATATATAATAAATATATGTATTTATAGGAACTAGTTATATGTTAGATAGAATAATTATATATATAATTACACGTTTAATTTGAAGTTTTCATTTTTAGGTATATTAGCCTGCCAATATTTCCTATTAAGTTTCTGTTTTTCCTGTCCTGCTTATAAAATCTTTCCCTCTCTCCAACATTATGAATAGTATTTGTTTATATTCTCTTCCTGTATATCTTTATTTTGAAGTCACAATTGATAAGGTAAGAAAGTTATGTTAAACCACACAAAGTTCTCAGTCCCTCTGGTTTACTTTTCACATCCTCAGAATCATCTTATCAGAATTCACTTTTTCACACATAGTGAGTAGACAGTAGCCAGTCCAGATTTAAAGATCAATAAGTCTAGAAACTTTGTACTCCAACAAATTCACAAAAGATGCTGTGAGATCCTATTCAGTACAATATTTTTAGGCATTTTCACAATTTTCTAGTTGTTCATTCTCACAAGAATCCACCTTCAATATGACAGACTATTGAGAATATCTTTGATGAGATGTTGCTTTAGGGAGACTTGGTTTATTAGTATCGTGCTTGTGTGTACTAGTTATAGATTAGAGAGTTTGTATAAAATGTCACCTACAATAGATTTAGAGCAAATGCTATTAGAATTTGCATCATATATACTAACAGATACCATTTTCTGAGTGATTGCTATAATCCAGTCACTATATTAAGAAATTTAAAAGAATTGTCTCAATCCTTACAGTAATAAAAAAGGAAGGAGTTATCATTATCTCCATTTTTTAGAGAAAATATAAGACACAGGGAGTTGATTTTGTCTGTGGTTCAATAGCTGGTAAATAGCACAGTCAGAATCAAATAAACATTGGGCAAAGCAACTTTTGCACCTATTTTAGAATCTGAAATAGATGGATATATGTAAATGATGATAGACAAAAAAATAGTTGTCCATAAAAGAGAAATGGTGTTTTTAGTGGTCAATTATGAGCAAAGTTGATCCATTAGTAAGTACGTAGGGTTTACACTTCCCTACTGAGAGTCAAATGGTTATATGATTATGGCAAGTTACATTCTACAGTATAAACCAGAGAACAAATTAGCATTTCAGTGCTTATGTGTGTCTACAAGAAAAATTGCTGGAACGGATCTGTACCACGCTGCACAAGCTGCTAACTGATATTCAATGAAATAAACAAATTGCATGGTCCTGGGAGGCTTCTCACACGCAACTATCCTAGGCAGTCCATCCTCTTCACTCACCTTCTACAACCCTCCCCGTCCATGTTTTCAGCTCTCAATCCAAGCTTCCCCACATTCATGAAGCCTTTAACATACACTACGTTTAATTTCTATGGACTATTTCTTTTTACAGTCTATTGCATTCTGTTTTTACATTTCTTTTTCACGTATTAGATCTATTGGTATAACTCTCATTTTGTAAAGCATTTATCCGTATATTTTTTCTTTAAGGTCTCAGAATTTTTCTTTTCTTTTTTTTTTTTTTTTGAGATGGAGTTTCGCTCCTTACCCAGGCTGGAGTGCAATGGCGCGATCTCGGCTCACTGCAACCTCCGCCTCCTGGGTTCAGGCAATTCTCCTGCCTCAGCCTCCTAAGTAGCTGGGATTACAGGTGCGCACCACCATGCCCAGCTAATTTTTTGTATTTTTAGTAGAGACGGGGTTTCACCATGTTGACCAGGATGGTCTCGATCTCTTGACCTCGTGATCCACCCGCCTCGGCCTCCCAAAATGCTGGGATTACCGGAGTGAGCCACCACGCCCAGCCGGTCTCAGAATATTCTAATAAAGTATGGACAGAAAAGTGATACTTTCATTTTATAGGTGAGAAAATATTACATAAAAAATCATTTCACAATGTGGTGACAATGTGCTTCTCTAACCTAATAGCAACCATGTAAATACAAAGTTCAAGATAACCTACCTATAACGCCTCTCTGTCTTTTTTCTTACTGTGACTACAATGTTTCCCACACCCTGACCCTCTAACTCAAAACCCTGATCCCTTTTTCATTAAAATGTAACATTTATTTAAACGTATGTTTTTACATGTGTAATTATTTAAGCATCTTAAATATGTGACAATTAACTCCAGGTAAAACACTGTGTTTCCATCTCTTTAATTTTAGCATAATTTTAATATCGAGGATGAGAGCAAACAGTGTCCATAACATATGAAAATTTGGAAAGATATTTTGGTCACTAGAGTAAGTTGGAATATTGCAAGTCAATTACTTTGAAGCAAAGTTCTCGTCCGAATTATTTGCTACTAAGAAAACAGTTTCATTGCTCTATGGTTTTAACTCAAGTAAACACTTTATCTGATTGTTCAGCAGAGTGCCAATCTGTTAGCTAGTTTACACAGAAAAATGGAGAAAATGGAGGGAGATGCCATTTATAAATATCAGTTCTGTGCTTTATGATCCTTGCACTCCAGAAGCTGTTTCTAAGGAAGAGGATTCACATCTGAGGCACATGAGGCTTCCTAAAAGAAAGCACATCTGCATGAACAGTTCATGTTCTCATTCAGTGTTCCTGCCTAAAGGTTTCATCAGTTCATTTTTTCTTTGATGGGATGCTTACTACGATTGCTCTTTAACCACAATCTCTTTTGGAGTGCTTCCTTTCCCTTTCCCAAGGACATGCCATTTGGTACACTTAGAGATTGCTTTGCAGGGAGAGTCATTAAAAACCCATGCAACCCTGTTTCCCCCGCCACTTTCTTTCTTTAAGAAAAATTATTAAAACGTTTCTTAATCAGAATAGAGCTGGATCTTTACCTTAGAAGATGCTTAATAGCTACCTAAACATCCAAAAATCTAATGTCAGGTTTTCTTTTTAAATATTCCATATAGCTTATTTCTATCCAAATGGTGACTAAATTTGAGAAGACAAAATACAGTATATATAATACAAAATTTTATATTAGCATACACTGCTGCTATGAACACATCACCTAATCCTATTTATTGCATGTAACCAGGATAAGGTTCATTAGATAAGGAGTCCGACTCTCTCCCCTCCCTCTGAAAGGGCACAAATTATAAGTTTTCTGAAGTGCAGAGAGAAAAGAAGAAATAAAGATGTTCCTGGAAATTCCTTTTCCAAGCCAAGCGACTGAAAAATGATAAATATGATTAAAGCAAAATACCTAAGGGTCAGCAACCTTCAGACTGAATCTTCATAAACCAGGTTTAGATTTTGACCAAGATAAAGTAAAACTAGGTTTTTGTTTTTTTTTCTTTTCACTCACCTGTAAGGGCTGCTTGCAATGGCTAGAAACATGTATGGTGCTAAACATATACATTGCCATTCATCATCCAGATTTAAAATGATTGATATTTAATTCACAAAGTATCCCTGGGCATTATTTCCCCTTACAATGTGGGAAATTTGGCTATGTTGTGATGCAGAAGAACAAAGAAAGGCTTACAGAACAGTTTATATAGCATTATACATGCATCTATACATACATCTGCGCTTTGACCTGAACCTATCATGAAATAAAGTCAAGTAACAATCAATCATATAGTAATAGAATACTTTAAAGTGAATTATTGCCAGTGTAACTTGCACAGATAGTTAAGTATTTTTTCCTGGTTGTTATGCCATTATTTTCAAAGAACTTCAAAATCCAATTGAAGAAACTACATATAAACCTGTCTTTCTTGGGACTTCTTTGTGTTTCTTCTGTTTTGATTTCCTGGGCTTGAAGGTTTGACTTTGAAAAATTAGTATGTACCTTCAGTGTCCATTTATTGATATCTGCATGAGGTCATTTGTCTGTGTGATCCCGAAACATTACTTTCTCTGGGATGATCTGGTTTTCTGAGCAAATTTTGTTTGATTTGATTTTGCTTTTCTTCGAGGGCACAAAGTTTTTCATCAACCTGCAGTCATTTTTTTTCAGTGAAATTTATGGCTTGAATAAAATGAGCTCACCCAATGGGTGCTATACAAGTAGCTTCCTATGGATTCTCACCGCCAATTATTTTCAATGTACCAGTAGATCATAAATCTCAAAGGCCATAAAAGTGTTTCTTTTTAGGGTATGTTCCAGTCTGTAAATTCTATGGCAGATAGCCTTCACCTCAAATTCTCAAGTCTATTTTTTAACTTTCTTCTTTTAATTTTCATCATAAATGATTTCTTAGTGTCTGAGAATTGTATTTGATTGAGAGCAACAAATCTTGAAATTTTCAATTTTTCTCTAAAATAGAAACATTGTGGAGAGTGAGCTTTGTCCAAGCTTTACTTAGATACCTCCCCAGACTCAGTGACCGGGCTTCAGTTATGGTGAAATAAGGAATGATTCACAAGGTAATGAAAAAAGAGAAAGCAAGAAAAAATATATATAATCAAGTATCCTCAAGCTGCATAATGAATCAAGGTTTGTCAACAATTATTGCATTTTTTTATTATTGAAAATATATTTTTTTCTTTACATTTTTGAAATCGGAATATATCTCAAATCAATATGTACTTTAAATGAGTCAATATTTTATTTTATTTTATTTACTGAGAGGAAGGTATCCAATAGACAATGTCTTAATATAGGAAAAATCTTCTATATGTTCTATTTTTTTTCCCTAGGCCTGGCCACTGAATGCAACAGGTAGAATTTCAATGCTTGTTTTATAAGCCCAGAAAGCCAAATTCAGTATTTATAATAGTTCATGGCATTAAACTAGGAACTTTATAATCTAGGAAGGAAGGATTTAAGAAATAAGTAAACGTGATAAAACCTGAGGGTTAGAGGAGACGGAAAGAACCTCTAGCAGGAACTAACAACAAAAAGAGGTATAGACTAGGCACGGTGGCTCACACCTGTAATCCCAGCACTTTGGGAGGCCGAGGCAGTCACATTACCTGAGGTCAGGAGTTTGAGATCATCCTGACCAACATGGTGAAATCCCGTCTGTACTAGAAATACTAAAATTATCTGGGCATAGTGGTGAACACCTGTAATCCCAGTTATTTGGGAGGCTGAGACATGAGAATCACTTGAACCCAGGAGGCAGAGATTGCTGTGAGCCAATTTCACACCACTACCCTCCTGCCTGGGTGACAGAGTAAGACTTTGTCTCAAACAACACCACCAAAAAATGGTATAACTCTGCTAAGGAAACGTCTCCCTGAGTAGGAGGAGAGATATAAGATATTTTATTCTTGAAAGCTTTTTGTTCCCTTGCCTCAGAGCTATAATTGACAGAGATAGCTCCAATTGTTTTTACCAGTTGGTGTTTGGCTTTATTACAAGGGAACTGAAGTCAGATCCTCAAAGTAACACAAGATGTTGAACAAGGATTGAATGGCATAGGCCTAAAAACACATCAACAGTAAACCAAAGACGTTCAAACTCTCTTTTTAAGAGTGAAACTCATTCAAACTCTCTTTTTAAGAGTGAAACATTTGTCTCAAAATTTTGAGTATCTGAAAAAGTATCCAGTAGCAATAAAACAGGAATTATAATTCGATGAGTAATTATATTTGGTAAAACAGAATCTAAGGATCCATTGAAATATACAGTAGAGAATATGATCAAAGATTTTGCATATTAAGTTATGTTATTAACCATTTTAAAAGACACACTTCACAATATGATATAACTTTAAAAGACAATTTGAGAGAAAATTTTTAGTCTCAGCGTGGGTTGCTGGCAGGAAATCACCCAAAGGCAGCAATTATTTCTCTATTCTTATTTACTTCATTTCCACTTAACTAGTAATAGTGTGGCAATTAATTTCCAGTTTTCCAAAGAGGATTATTTAAGGATTTGCTTTTTTAACCATCATTTACAAATAGATAACTCTGTGGTAGTCAGTATGAAATGTGGTTTTAAAACTTATCAACAGTGGAGTACATTTACAACCATCTTTAATACGCAACATTAAAAATAATTCCCTTCTAAGTAAAGGGTATAGAAAATGCTATGAAGGGGTTATAGACTGGCTGTTAAAAGCAAGAAAGTGAAACCATACAAGAGTGATGTAGTTCTTTATTCATTTAAGTTTTCCGTTTATTTTCTTGTTTGTTCTGCCTTTGCATTTGGCAGTGATGGGGAAGGGTGGGTACTCAGGTGACAGATTAAACCCAGGCATTCTGGGAATGATAATTTGAGCTACTTTATAAGTATTATTTTTTTATTATTATTGAGTATAAGAACTAGTTGCTAATTCTTTCTAGACTTTAGGTGAATGGCTTATGATAGTAATATATGTAAAAAGGAAGAAAAAGAAGAAAGAAAAATAAGGAGGAACACAAGCACAGCTCACATATCTGGACCTTTGGAGCTACTCTGCTTTGTTCAGCTGCTGGTTGATAATCGATCTGGAATCCCACCTGCTAAACTCTGAACTGCTAGAGGCAGGGCTTCTCTACTCTCTGTGCACACAATGTACTCCCTTCTAGTTATCAGCACTCCTTAAAGCAAAAGCAAGTGAATGAATTCTGGAACAATTAGAGAGGGCATTACTCATGTCCACACATACTATCCTAAGTCTGTGTATAAATTGCCATCTTATATCTCATACACAATGACAGTAGCCGAGCAACATAAAGGATAAAAAAGTAAAGCTTTGCCACTCCGAGGTGCCTACACATCTGCTGTCTTAGTTCACATTCTAGAATGTTATCGTGGATTAAACATATGGTGACTCCTAAATGTGAAATAAATGAACGTGCAAAAAGGAAATGGAGGACCAGTTTCTCAATTCTAGCAGATGCTCGTAAAAGCACAGGGAGCCCTCCCCAAAAGCAACTTTGAATTAGACAATACAGTCATTTTAAAAAATCTAAGAAAGGCAGTTCTTGACTTTCAAGTTTATCATGGACTTAGTAGCAGTTGTGACTATGAATTACACTGATTGCCCTTGAAATGTGTTTGAATAACTCTTGGACTTCTGAGACTACGATGAAATTGTCTTTGTATGTTTTACAGAGTCCTGACTCTTCCCATGCTGCTGAAAACAAAACCAAACATTTATTGTCTGCTCTGAACAAGCAATATTCCAAGCCTTAGGATAAGCAGTGAGTAATTGACATAAATAATTACTTCTACAAACTTACATTTAATAAGATTAAGATTGAAATAAAATAATTGTTGTATTGTGTGCTATAAAGTATTAAGCTTAGTGGAAAAATGAAGTAGGCATGAGAGATTTCAGAAAAGAAGTCTGTACTGGATATACCAAACTAGAGTATCTTTAAACTTGAGTCTGGATAGGCGCACCAAGAAAGTGTAGAAGCTATGGAAGGTAGATAGAAAAAATAGGCCTGAAAAATGATCTTTAGGGCTTTAAAAAATTTAAGATGTAAAATTCATAAGGAGGATCCAGCAAAAGAGATTGGGAGAAAGTAAGAGTGATGATTGATTTTTTGTGTCAACTTGACTGGACCAAGGGGTGCCCACATAGCTGGCGAAACATTCTGGCTGCTTTTGTGAAGGTGTCTTTGGAAGAGATTAGCATTTGTATTAGTAGACTCAGTTAAGAAGATCAGCCTTTTCCAATGTGAGTGATCATCATTGTATCTGTGGAGGACCGTATTACAACAAAATGAAGGAACAGTGAATTTCCTATCTCTATTTGAGTAGGACATCCATCTTCTCCTGCCCTCACACCTCAATGCCTGTGATTCTCAGACATTTGGACTCTGAAGTTCGACCAGGACTTATATCACACCTCACCCCAGGATCTCAAGCTTTCTAATGGACTGAATTACAACCACTGAGTTTTTCTCGTTCTCCAGCTTATAGATGGCAGATCAGAGGACTTCTCAACTTCCATAATTGTCAGAAACAATTCCTAGAATAAACCTATATTAGTTTTGTTTCTCTGGATAATCTTGACCAACACAGTAAGGTAGCATGGAAACAGGAGAGTGTGTTACCCTGTAAATAAATTTTAAAAGTGTTTAAAGCAGGTAGTGATCACTATGTCAAAAGGCATGAAGACGTTAAATACTATGAGAACAGAGGTTAAAAAGAGAACATACTGCAATTGTATTATGTTCCACTTGAGTCTATCTCTACATGATCACAGAAACAAAGTAAAACTATAAAAGACAATGTAAAGCAATAATAATTTTGCTCGACTTTTCAGGTTTTTCCAATTTCTTATGGCAATGTCTTGCATTTCTGTCAACAGGTAAGCCGATTTTTCTTGTCTTCTGTCTCTCCTTAGAATGCTCTTTTCCTCTAGAATTGCCTTTTTTGTTCTTTTAGGGAGAGAAGGGTATTTCCCTTCTCCGAATTGCTCGTTTATCTTCTTTTCCAGGGAATAAAACCAATCAGAACAGCACTATGTGATCCTCATCTTCGTTTACTCAAAACCTGTAGTGTCTTGGGAAAAGTAAGGGCTCATTCATGTTTATGAATGAGGGTGGGGAAGGGTAAGATGAGAAAGGAGGGAGAGATTAATAGAGGAAGAAAAGAAGGAAATAAGAAAAACATAGGTTTGTCTACTAAAATTGTCATTAAGCAAATTTATACAGCATTTAGACATCTGGAGAACTCTTCAGGGAAACAAGGAATGATACTAAGAGCGATCCACATGTTTAAAAAACTGTCCTTATTCCCAGCAAACCGCCATTTGTTATCTACTTCATTAGAGTTCCCTGTTAGCACTGCAATTAGTCAAGGGTCAGTCTGCAGGGTCCTTTTAAAATCACTTCAGTATTAAAAGGAGAATGTTTAGTCTTAAACATGTAAATATGCTTGGCAAAAATAATCGGACTTTACCTTGAACTTCTTCATTGCTTTTATTCTCAAAACAAAATTCAAGAACTACTGAAAGCACTTATGAAGCTGGTGTTTTTAAAATGAAGTTACATAGGATTAAGAAAATTTATTACCAATGCCCAGGAATTAATAAAAAAAAAAAAGACAACAATTCTACTGAATAGATGTGCCAAATGAACTTTCTGAAAGAATTCTATAAATGATTTCACTTTTCTCTGTCTCTCACCTCCTCAGTACCCTTCTCTGATTTCCAACTGAACTTCTGAAGGAAAAGTTTATCCATGAAACCAAATAAACTACTTTTCCATTTATTTCTTATACCAATTTAAGAAAATTATGTGCTCCAAGCCAAGGTGAGGCACTATATTCAAGATCTGAAGGAAACTACCTGGAAATGTTTCCTTCAAAACAAAGACAATAGCATTTATGGAACTTCTATCCAAAATTAGTTTATAGGCAGATTTCCAGATTGCATGCATGACTGTCTAGAGAGGTGAGCATGAAATACAAATAAGTTCTGTACCTTTCTTAAACCTTCTCATCACCGATTTGGCAAACATCTATTGAGCATACGCTATGTGCTTAGCCTTGTTCTATGCAAAGGAAATAAAAAGTAGTCCACCATTTGTGCAAAATGCTAGGAAAATAAATACAAATATATAGCTTATAAATTCATCACAATCATTAATTTTATTGTTGACATTATTGTTACAACAGGTAGTATTTATTGATCCTTTAATTTGTGCTAGGCAGCATATAACATATATTAAATCATGTTTATCTTCCCAAAACAAGAAAGCTAAAACTTGAAGAGCTGGAGTAATTTGGACAAGGTCACACCTCTTGTACAAATGGTGCTGAAATTCACATCCAGGCAGTCTGCTACAGAACCAGAGTTCTCACTGACAGTGTATATTGCCTTCTAAGAAAAAAGCTTGAAGTCACACAGACCTAGTTCTAAATTGTGTATTGCCATTTATTATTAAACTCTTGCCAGAAAAATGTAGCCTTTAACCCTAATTTTTTCTGTAAATGAGGAAAAAGTATCAACTACTTGTGTCCTCTTGAGGGATAAGTGAAAATTGATTTTCAAAGGTCACATCATAGCCTCTGAAACACAGAAGGTATTCAATAAGTAGTAACTGTTGTGACCAAGCTTAATAGTGGCACATCTCTCCTCATTGTCAAAGTGAGCTTTGTAGATGGTCCCTAATTTTTTAAAAAATATAAATCAGTTATTCTATAATTTCAGAACTGAATCTGAAATAAACACATTGAATTCCCACATTCCCCAGCAATCCATTTTCAAAACCTGGCATGTACAGTATTTATTTCATGAAGTCCTTCCTTTAGCACTAAAGTAACTAATTATCACTACTTTAAATTTAAACTGGTTGACATATTGATTTATAATTGCTCCTGTACAATTTCTCTGTGTAAAATTGTTTTAAAAAAGTAAATGTTAAATGTTAACAAGTCTATCTTGATTTTCTAAAGTTGGCAAAGAGGGCAAATCCTTCAAGTGGAGAGGGGTTTTATTATTGTGTGCACATTACTGGGGTAGAAATTGTTAAAGAAGGAAACAGGAGAATAACATACAATCTATTCTCAAAAGGGATTACAATGTATAATGAGGAAGTAAGATAAATATAACCTGTATTACATTTAAAGGCAGATGTCATAGGAGAGCTGAAATGAGGTGAAAAAATGAAAAACTTGTCATCATGAAATCAACCACTCTGTGTAAAAGGTATCTGGATTTTAATAAACCATGTGGGTTTGAGTTCAAACTCCAACATAGGTATTATTCATGTTATGATCTTGGCTGATTTTCTCTGAATCTGTAACTGTGTCTGAAAGAGGAAAAGTGTGGAACTTTCTGCAGATTGATCTGTTGATGAAATGAGAGAAAAAAAGATGGGTTAGAAAATATCTTACCCATTATACAGCATAGCTAGCAGCAATCTACTCACAAAATCTGTTTTTTTCCTCTTACAATTAAAAAACAAGTTGGCCCCATATATTCTTACAGATTATGGGACTTAATAGGAATCATTTATCTGGGCTTTCTGAATTTTCTTCCAGACTTAAAAGCAATGCACAGATATTCTTTAGCTGAACTGCAATTTGTTATCTCATCTTTATCACTTTTTGAGGCTCACTGAAACACAAAAGCAACCATATGGAAAATACATTATATCTTTTGCAAAATCCCTGCTGAAGACATTTTCTATTATGTCCCTCAAACTACCTTTAGTTAACGTCCATCTATAAATTTTGTGTAGAACTCAATGCCAAAAAAGTGTCTACTCTGAAGGATTGAAATACTTCTCTTTATTTATTAAGAGAATGATCTAACGATGATGATGCCGCAAGGGGTGGACAGGGAGTATCTTTACCTCCTGCTCCCCATGCAAGAATCTCTATCTTTCCCTTAGAAAACCAACTCCATAACAAAATTATGATGACAGTTATTAATATGGAAAATGTTTGTTTTCCCAACATTATTCAAAGTCTAAGAGTCTATCAATCTTGTACAGCATATTGATGTAAACAATTGATGTATAACAGTGTATGTTCTAGGTAAATGCAATTTCTAGGGAAAGGTTTTGACACTGGGTAAAAGACATTTTACTACTTCTGGTTTGGCATATCCAGAGCTGTTCCTCAAAAGATGACACACAAATGTCCAACAGATACATGATAAAAATGTTTAACATCCCTAATCAACAGAGAAATGTAAATCAAAGCCATAATGAGATATAATCTTACTCCAGTTAAAATGGATTTTATCTAAGAAACATAATAATGGATGTTGATACGTATGTAGAGAAAGGGGAACCTTCATACCCTGTTGTTGAGAATTTAAATTAGTAGAGTCACTACAGAGAACAATATAAAGTTTCCTTAAAGTAACTAAAAATAGAACTACCAAATGATCCAGCTATTCTACATCTGGTTATATATAGAAAAGAAAGAAAATCAGGATACCAAAGAGACACATACACCTCCATGTTGATTGCAGCACCTAGATAAATGGATAAATAAAACATGGTATATATATACAATGGAATACTATTCAGCCACAAAAAAAAAAAAAAAAAAAAAAGGAAAGAAAAAAAGAAATCCTGGCTCAGTGCAGTGGCACACACATGTAATCCCAGTACTTTGGGAGGCCAAGGCGGGAGGATCACCTGAGGTCAGGTGTTCAAGACCAGCCTGGCCAATGTGGCAAAACCCTGTCTCTACTAAAAGTACATAAAAATTAGCCAGGCATGGAGGCAGGTGCCTGAAATGCCAGCTAGAAGAATGAGGCAGGAGAATTGCTTGAACCCGGGAGACAGAGGTTGCAGTGAGCTGAGATCTCGCCACTGCACTCCAGCCTGGGAGACAAGAGTGAGACTCCTCGAACAAACAAACAAAAAACAAGATCTAGTGTTCAGTAACACAATAGAGTGACTGTAGTTAAGTCAACCTACCTAGATAGCTAGCTAGCTAGCTAGATAGATAGATAGATAGATGTATAACCAATAGAGTGACTATAGTTAAGTCAATCTAGATAGATAGATGTATAACATACATACATAGATGTATAACAATATAGTTTATTGTATATTTCAAAATAACTCAAACAGTGAAATTGAATTGTTTCTAACACAAAGAAATGATAAGCGCTTGAGGATATGGATACTCCATTTACCCTAATTTGATCATTATTTGCTTGTATCAAAATATTACATGTATCCCATAAGTATATACAACAATTAGGTACCCACAATACTTAAAAATGATACAAATTTTAAAACTTTTAAAAAGAGAGATTCTCCAGTCTAACCTTTGCTGTTTAACCCAACTGTCGTTCTGCATCCTGTCATACAAATGACAAAAATCTAGAATGACAAGTAGACATAAACATTTTCTATTCTTCCCTCCAGTATTAAAATCCTTACAGAATTTTTTTACGTGTAGAAAGCATTTTTTTCTTTTCTAAGTCACAATAAAATTGCACAGAATGGCATAAGTTTCTGAACTGTATTCTCAAAACAATAACCAAGTTTGGCTTTGGTGAGAAAGTCTCACAAAGCTTATTTTTTCTGTTTCTTCCTCCTGCCCTCAGTGTAGAGAATGTTAAGACTTTCAGGTATTACTGCCATAAATAAAAGTTTGTCTGTCTAATTTAATGCCCAATTAAGGTAACTCTTGTGTCAACTTCCTGTTACAATTACCTACTTATTTTTTAGTCTGCTAGACTAAATGAATCCTTATGGCAAGCCATATCAAATCATTTTTTTTTGCGAGGTGAAATTAAATTAGAATACATAAATGAAGGAAACTATGGAATATTTTTAGAGATTTCAGGTTGGAAAAAATGTTAAAAGTCATCTAATATAATCTTCAACTTGATTTATGAGTCCCTTCTAAAAACTCTTAAGTTTGTTGAGGGTAAAGGTCCACATCATTTATTTGGTTTTGTGTGCCCCCACAGAACATGAACTTCACAGATCTGCACAAAATGGGGTCTCAATAAATATTTTTGACAATTGTTGAAATATATAATACATAACCTTGTTGGACCTAGCCTGTCAGTGCCTATTGGTGAATATAAATTACTTCCCACTTGGAATGTCCGCTTCAGTAAACCCTGCATACTACATAAGCTGATGCTCAAACCAAGAACAGCAATGCCTTCCCAGAATTTGCTAAATCATGGTGGATGTAATTCGTCAAGAACCGTAGTGTTACTTTAATGTAGTAGTTTGGGTGTTAATGTGATATATTTATGCCATTAAATTTTAAGAGGTTTTAGGAGACAAGGTTTTAGCTCTGGGTAGAAGACATTTTACTACTTCTGGTTTGGCATTTCAAGAGATATTCCCCAGGAAGTCTTGCAGTCCACTCATGAAAACCTAGAGAAAAATGTCTTGTTATTTTCTGATCTCTATTAAGTGGGAAGTTTCATATTAGGCTAAACTTGCCTTTCTCTGATTCAACTTTCTCACAGCAAAATGCGTAGAAGAATGTGGAAGGAAATGAGGGAAGTGTAGTAGGGTTTAAAGATATAAATATGAAAACCAAAGACTGGACTGAAGAGAAACGTAGTTATTAAAGATACTAAAAATGGAACAATGCACTTATTTCAGTGAATTTATAATAACTGTTTTCTGAAACAGTACAATTTTGACAAACACAAAAATCTCCATGAGCTCTAAGCTATAAACACCATCTTATTAATTTTGCAACTATGGTAAACTGGAACATACCCACATAAAGACAATATAGATGGCTCATGATCACACCTGTTACATCTTCAACCCCCAACAACAAAACTAAAGCTCATTCACAACATAATTCTCATCGGACCAATATTTGCATCTCCAAAGTGCTTAGTGCAAAGTAGATATTAAATAGAATTTCATGGCTAAATTGATAGAATGTCCATTTGTTTTCATTGCCATTGAATTTTCTTGTTTGTTGATCTCCTGTTGCCCCAAGGAAAGTAGCCAACTATTGTACTAGGACCTCATTCCAAAGTTTCCCTTAGGGTCCATATGAAGGACTCTATTATGCATTTAAATACATCAATAACTTGCAGTGCTCTCCTTTGGAGAACTACCACAGAATAGTGGTTTATTTATTTATTTATTTATATTTTTTTATTTTATTTTTGTGATGGAGTTTGTCTCTTGTTGCCCAGGCTGGAGTGCAATGGTGCGATCTCAGCTCACTGCAACCTCCGCTTTCCGGATTCAAGTGATTCTCCTGCCTCAGCCTCTGGAGTAGCTGTGATTACAGGCATGCACCATCATGTCTGGCTAATTTTTGTATTTTTAGTAGAGGCAGGGTTTTGCCATGTTGACCAGGCTGGTCTCAAACTCCTGACCTCAGGTGATTCCCCCACCTCAGCCTCCCAAAGTGCTAGGATTATAGGTGTGAGTGGTTAATTTTATTACTCCAGAATTAGACCGGCAGTTCCTTATTAACTAAATAAACTTAGACAAATTAAAACTTTCTGAGCTTCGGTCTCCTCACCTGTGAAGTACAAAAGATAATAGCCATGTAGTTGTTGTCAGGATTAAAACATGTAATGCATATGAGGTGTTTCACATATTTATTGTCCTGTTTTAAGAGCCTAACAAATGTTAACTAATTGCATTGCTGTTATTGAAGTTTAAATGAGGTATATTTTTGAACTGCATATTCTGTACATGGTGTGCATGTACATATGTTTGCCATTGTTTCTGCTGTTATAAAATAGAACGGATGATATTAATTAACTTTCACCTAGTTATGGAACTTTAAAATTTTTAACATACAGTTTGTAGTCCCTCTTCAATCTGACAAAATGACAGCTTATGCTAATATTTTGTTAGATTTTCAAAGAAGAAGTTTAAACATCTGAGTTATGGTTCCAGATCTGCCACATTAATCTTTTTTTTTGTGGTCTCAGTTTCCTCATTTGTAAATGAGTACAGTAACATTTACTCTACAAACCAAATAGGGTAATTTAAAATTACGATTGGAGCAGATTATACAGGCAAACTCTCTGATATTTTCTGTCAGTAGAAAAGTCACGGGCCTGGAAATCAGTGTGCTTTGGCCTCAACTTTTAGTTAGGATTCGTAGTACTAAATAGCCAGGTTACTGACTACATGTTGCTAGGAATCCCTAAAATGAGAAATAAGATAGAGGATTGACAGCAGAATGTCTGAAATCATCTCTTCCTCTAATACCCTTATTGACTCGCTTGCACTCCTTGGGATGCACTATCTTTCAGTTATTCATTATCTTGAGTTTTCCTCCACATGTTTCTAAATTTTTCTCATTTAAATATGAAGAAAGGCTCAGCAGCTAACCTCTCTGCAATTGATATTCAGGGGAAGGTGGCTTTGAGCAGATGATATTTACTCCAGACCTTGGGTTCCTGCAACTTTGTATAGTGAAGTTCAGGGAAATCCCATTTACAGCATTAAACACTGACTTGTATGCAATAATTATGCAGTACATATTAATTTGATGAAAATGTATTCAGACTAAAAGATTCCAAAGAGAGGACACAACTTTAAAATTGTGCTGTTGATGTCGTTGTTTTTTGAGACAGAGTCTCGCTCTGTCACCCAGGCTGGAGTGCAATGGCGTGATATCAGCTCATTGCAATCTCTGTCTCCCAGGTTCAAGCTATTCTCCTGCCTCAGCCTCCCATATAACTGGGATTACAGGAGCATACCACCATGCCTAGATAATTTTTGTATTTTTAGTAGAGATGGGGATTCACCATATTGGCCAGGCTGGTCTCGAACTTTTGACCTCAAGTGATCCACTGCTTTGGCCTCCCAGAATGCTGGGATTTTTACATTAATTATTAGTGTTGAAAATTTACCATTCTACAAAAAGTCAGTAGATGTTTTTATATTGATAGATTCAATGAATTCTTTTTAAAATTGTATTTTGGCATAATAATTATTTGTACTAAATCGAACTCATGAGGTAGTATAGTGTCCTTGCTTACATGTTTATTTAAATAACAACAACAACTGAGATTTCCTTTCTTTTCCCTCCTTGGTAAAATTATATGCAAGAAAATGCATAATTTGTTTTATGGTTTATTTCCAGTCCAACCATAAGTATCTCTTCATCTCACCCTCCTGGCCTCACCTTGCTTCAACCTGCTGAGTATTTTCTGTAATCTGTTTATTCATCATGTACAATTGGCAAATGAGATCACTAATTAGTTTATGCATTAATTACATTTCCATCTGTCTTTCCTTTTAGAGAAGCAGGAACAGCAATGGAAGCTAATTAACACTAAAGATGGCCCATTACCTATCCACTGTTTCATTCTCCTTTTAATCCATATGTTCTTTGTTGCCAGGTATGTGTGGGAGAACCACACCATGCAAGTAGTTTAAATGAATCCTGGTCAAGTAAACCTTCACTCTGATTCTCAGTCCCAGTTTACTTTAAGCAGCCAATTGTTAAATATAGATACAGGTAAGGGTATAGGTAGATGCAAATATAGATATCAAGCATTGAAAGTATATAATACAATATTATACATAGACTATATATATATGTAAACAACACTGAAAATTACTTGTATGTTACAAATACATCATCTTTTTATTACTCATTTTAATAGTTTTCCTTTAAGAAAAAAATACATACCAAATTCAAATTAAATTAAAATGCAGACTTGGATTATTGAAAACAATGAAAAGAATAACTTCCTGTATCTAATTTGTAGGATCTGAACTCAATATTCTCAGCTTTCCAGAAAGGGATAAGTGTGGTAACTGTGTGTGTGTGTGTGTGTGTGTGTGTGTGTGTGTGTGTGTGTGTGGAGAGAGGGAGATGTTACTGAGATACACTGATTTTTAAAATTCATTTATTTCCCCTCTGAAAAAGAAATAAAAAATAGTAATACATAGTCCTTGTAAACAGCATAATTTGAAAATTTAATTTATCAGTAAGAGTTTTCAGCAATCCTTTTCTACTCATGTATGGCAGAGTAACAGCTGCTTAAATGTGATAGTTGCCTTCCAGAACTTTTCCTGCTTTACCTAATAGGAAGATAGATAGATAGATAGATAGATAGATAGATAATTTATACATACATATATACATACGTACACTAATCTGTATACATATATCCACATGTTGTTGAAATGGAACTGGCCAAAAACCAGCAGAAATAAACTAGCATTCTGAGAAAATCAAATTTCTTGACTGAAAGCAATAAGGGCAGCACCTTGGAGGATCCATGGCATGCCACGTGACCAGATGGGAGAGGGGGGCCTCTAGCCATCAGCATGGGCTCCCACTGACGGATTCCGAGAAGGCTCTAAAGGAAGCTGGGATCGGTTCTAGGCTGATTGTTGTCCCTGAGACAAGGTTAGAAGCGGGATTTACCAGCCACTAGAAGCTATTGAGAGGCAAGGTGGGTTTGCCATTGCGAGTATTCACTACAAGGTGGTCAGGCAGGTCTGAGGGCATCACAAGAAAGAAGCAAAAGACATTCAAAGAGGAGTCACTGTGACATTTTCCACATGAATGCCAAGGCTGCATGACCTTGGGAGAAACAATGTTTCCTGGCAACTTGGCAGCAGATTCTATATGCGCCTGTCCTTCCAGCCAACCTGATGTAACAGCAGGGCTGCTTTTCTGTTTCATCCAAGTGAATTTTTACCACTGCTCCCACTCCTTCAGTCCCAGATTTTTACTCTTGTAGTACATATCACAAGAGTAGATAAATATTTAATGGCCATTAATAGTAACCAGAGGCCTTTTTGTACACCTTAGTGATTTCAGATTGCTAAATATAAAAAGTAGGTTGAGCAAAATATGTATAATATGACCTAATTTCCTATTTTGTAAATTAATAATATATAGAGTATACTTTACAGATACAATGTATAAAAACGTATGTGTGTATTTGTATATATCACAAGAGTACAATGTATGTATATTATAAATATATATAAAGATTTTTAATCTTGTGATATATATACACATACACACATATGTTTTTCTACATTGTATATATAAGGTATACTCTATGTATTATTAGTTTACAAAATACAAAATTAGGTCATATACATATCTGGTGCAACTTTTTATATTTAGCAATCTGAATTCACTAAGGTAGTACATAAATGCCTGTGGTTATTATTAATGGCTACTTAATATTCAATAATAAATTAAAATGGTTTTCCACATTTTCTCCAATTGATTTCTATTTAAAATAATACTGATATGCACATGAAATCATTTATATATAAATATATACACATACCTATATACACATATATATACACACACACAACACAATCACATATACATGTCATTAAACACTTCAGTAGGTATTTTAAAGTTGTAAATTTTAGAAATAAATTACTAAGTGAAAAGAGGTGTATTTTATGTTTTGATTACTCTTGAAAAGTTTGGTAGCCATTCTATTTCCACTAATGATGATGTTTACAAAAATTAGGTTTTATAAATCCTTTAATTTTGGCAATCTGATGAGTGGAACTTGTGTTTTATTATTATAATTTGGATTGCCTTGATCACAAAAAGTTTAGCATCTATTCATGCTTATTATACAATTATCTGCTTGTTTTCTTCAGCCACTTGCCTTTAATATTTCACCAAAGAAAATTAAATTTCACAGAAATAATTCAAGTAGCCTCATTATTACATAGAGAAATGTAAATGTTCAAGTAAGATGACCTCAGGTCAAATACTGAAATCCTGCCTAAGTGACTTTTTTTCTTTCACTGGTTACAGTCCAAGGAGAAATTTATTGTTTATAATCCATGCCAAGATCAACATGTTTTATGTTTAATCTCACCACTTACTCATGGTGCAAATTCAGTTTTTCCATTGCAAAGTGGACTTGATACAAATTGCTTTTATACAACAGAAAATCATAGGATTAAATAAGATTAGAAATGTGAATTGCTTTGGTGATGAAATATTATAATTAAAATATTGTAATTGTAGGTTCTATTTGTATGCAAGAATATAGGATATTATTCTATACATTTAATAGAAGCCCTAAAAACCTCAAGCCAAGGCCATCTCATATTAATTGTCTTTAAACTTTTAATACAACTATTGACCATGCTCTTCTTTGAGCTTCTAATGGCTTTAGATTATGTCTTCCTTCTTCCATTTGTTAATTCATATCAAAGTATCTAAAACACTCTGATATATTTAGTAGGTACCCTCTAAAGAGATATGAACTCAAGAAAACCTTCTCCTCTCCAGAGGTAAAAATCTATTTCCATTATGTGGCCCTTATAATGGAGAATAATTTCATTTCATTATTCTCGATCTGTTTTTCAAATCTCATCTAAAGTCAACTTTTAGAATACAACTTCTTACTCTTAATTTACATTTCTTTCAAGTAATATATTTCACTTAATTTGTTATCTGAGGTTTTTTGTTTTTTTTTTTTTAATTTGGCCCACATTTATTGAAATTGGCAAATTTTAAAATGTTACGAAATAAAATTCAGCTCTGCTCAATATTTTGGGATTCAATATGTCTCCCAACTCAGACTGTAGGTATGCTGGATTTTCTTCAAAACTTTCTGTGTTTTTTTAACTTTACTTTGGATTGGTCTACTATCTCATTTAAATCTTAGTTGATCCTTTTAAACTTGAGATAGATAGATATCAGTTAAATTTAACAAACTCCAATTGATCTGTAACTGCATTGATAAGGAGGATCTATAAGAAAGAAATATATATTAATTCTCAAAGATCCTAGATTGTAGATGACAAATTAAACTAAGAATAGTTAGAAGTTAAATACTGAAACACAGGTATTCAGTGAAGTGATGTATGTGGCACGTTATTACAGTTGATCAAAAGTAAGAGGAGACTTGCCCAAGGATAGTCTGAGCTCAAACACACCTAGCCCTGCCTCCACCCAGTGGTTCTTCCCTAGCCACCTTGGTAGCTTAAGACCAAGGGCATATACTCTTGGGAGTTCTAGGGCCCCATCCAGTGCCAGTTCCTCTTCATACTCCCACAGCTGATGCTCCCTAGAAAGCGCTACGAGCACAAAACTAAAGCACGAAACAACCAAAGCTAAGAACCCTCACAGAGTCTATTTCACCCCGCTGCCACCTCTACTGGAACAGGTGCTGGTATCCATGGATGAGATACCCACAGACAGTTCGCATCACAGGACTCAGTGCAGACAACCCCCAGTGCCAGTCCAGAGCTTGGTAGACTTGCTGGGTGGCTAGACCCAGAAGGGAGTTAACAATCTCTACAGCTCAGCTCTCAGGAAGCCACATCCATAGGGAAAGAGAGGTAGTATGAGATCAAGAGAACAGGCTACAGAACAAAAGAGTCTGGGCAATAGCCTGCAGCCCTAGACCTTCCCTCTGACAGAGACTGCCCAAATGAGAAGGAACTAGAGAAGCAAGTCTAGTAATATGACAAAACAAGACTTTTTAACACTCACAGAAAAAATCACACTAGTTCAACAGCAATGAATCCAAACCAAGAATACATCCCTGATTTACCTGAAAAATAAATCAGGAAGTTAGTTATTAAGCTAATCAGGGAGGTATCAGAGAAAGGTGAAGCCCAATTCAAGGAAATCCAAAAAGCAATATAAGAAGTGAAGGGAGAAATAGATAGTTTAAAGTATTTGGGGAAATAGATAGTATAAAGAAAAAACAACCAAAATTTCAGGAAACACTGGATACACTTATAGAGATGCAATATGCTCTGGAAAGATTCAGCAATAGAATTGAACAAGTAGAAGAAAGAAATTCAGAGCATGAAAACAAAGTCTTAGAGTTTACCTAGTCCAACAAAGACAAAAAAAAAAAAAAAAGAATAAGAAAATATGAACAAAGCCTCCATGAAGCCTAGGATTATGTTAAACTACCAAGCCAAAATTAATCAGTGTTCCTGAGGAAGAAGAGAAATCTAATAAGGTTTGGAAACTATAGTTGGGGAAGTAATCGAGGAAAACTTCCCCAGCCTTACTAGAGACCCAGACATCCATACACAAGAAACACAAAGAAATTCATCACAAAAGGATCATCACCCAGGCACATTGTCTTCAGGTTACTTAAAGTAAGACAAAGTAAAGAATCTTAAGAGGTGTGAGACAAAAGAACCGAGTAACCTAAAAAGAAAATCCTATCAGATTAATAGCAGATTTTGCAGCAGAAATCCTATAAGCTAGAAGGGATTGGGGCCCTATCTTCAGCCTCCTCAAATAAAACAATTACCAGCAAAGACTTTTGTATCCACTGAAACTGAGCATCATATATGAAGGCAAGATACAGTCTTTTTCAGACAAACAAATGCTGAGAGAATTTGCCACTACCAAGCCACTACTCCAAGAACTGCTAAAAGGAGCTCTAAATCTTGAAACAGATCCTGGAAACACATAAAAACATAACCTCTTTAAAGTATAAATATCATAGAACCTATAAAACGTAAATAAAATTTAAAAAGCAAAAGCAAAAAATGAGAAACCAAGGCATACAGGCAAAAAATAGCATGATGAACGGAATGGTACTTCACATCTCAATACTAACATTGAATGTAAGCGGCCTAAATGCTTCACTTAAAATATACAGAACTGCAGAATGGGTAGGAATTCACCAACCAGCTATCTGCCGCCTTCAAGAGACTCACCTAACACATAAGGATTCACATAAACTGAAAGTGAAGGGGTGGAAAAGGGCATTTCATGCAAATGGACACTAAAATGGAGTGGGGGGTAATTATTCTTATATCAGAGAAAACAAACTTTAAAGCAACAGCAGTTGAAAAAAAACAAAGAGAGACATTATATAATGGTTAAAGGCCTTGTCCAACAGGAAAATATCACAATCCTAAGCATATATGCACCTAATACTCAAGCTTCCAAATTTATAAAACAATTACTATTAAACCTAAGAAATGAGATAGCAACACAATAAGAGTAGGGGACTTCAGTCCTTCACTAGCAGCACTAGACAGCTTATCAAGACAGAAATTCAGCAAAGAAACAATGGGTTTAAACTATACTTCAGAACAAATGGACTTAAAAGATATATGTGGAACATTCTATCCAACAACTGCAGAATACACATTCTATTCAACAGCACATGGAACTTTCTCCAAGATAAACAATATGATAGGCCACAAAACAAGCCTCAATAAATTTAAGAAAATTGAAATTATATTAAGCAGTCTCTCAGACCATAGTGGAATAAAATTGGAAATCAACTCTAAAAGGAACCTTCAAAACCATGCAAATATATGGATATTAAATAACCTGCTCCTGAATGATCATTGGGTCAACAGTGAAATCAAGAAGGAAATTAAAAAACTCTTCAAACTTAATGATGACAGTGACACAACTTATCAAAACCTCTAGAATACAGCAAAGGTTGTGCTCAGAGGAAAGTTCATAGCCCTAAATGCCTACATCAAAAAGACTAAAAGAGCACAAACTGACATTCTAAGGCCACAGCTCAAGGAACTAGAGAAACAAGAGCAAATCAAATCCAGCAGAAGAAAGAAAATAAGCAAAATCAGAGCAGAACTAAATGAAATTTAGTAGAAGTATCATTTGATCCAGCAATCCACTACTGGGTATCTACCCAGAGGAAAAGAAGTCATAAGAAAAAGATACTTGCACACACATGTTTATAGCAGCACAATTCACAAATGCAAAATCGTGGAACTGACCCAAATGCCCATCAATCAATGAGTAGATAAAGAAACTGTGGTGATATGATGAAATACTACTCAGCCATAAAGAGGAATGAATTAACAGCATTTGCAATGACCTGGATGAGATTGGAGACTATTATTCTAAGTGAAGGAACTCAGGAATGGAAAATCAAATATTGTGTGTTCTCACTGATATGTGGGAGCTAACCTATGAGGATTCGAAGGCATTAGAGTGAAACAATGGACTTTGGGGACTGGTGGGGAAGGATGGGTGGGGCAAAGGATATAAGGCTACAAATAGGGTGCATGCAGTGTATACTGCCCAGGTGATGGGTGCGCCAAAATCTCACAAATCACCACTGAAGAACTTACTCATGTGATCAAACACCACCTGTACTCCAATAACATAGGGAAAAATAAAAAATTGAAAGAAACTACAGATACATGCAATGTAGTAGACAGAATAATGCTCCCACTTCCCCCAAAAAGATGTATACTCTCTAATCCATGTTACATGACAAAGAGTCTTTATAGATTATTCTGGATTTTTCAGGTTGATTCAGTCTAATCACAGACTCTGTTAAATGCAAAGAATTTTCTGTGGCTATGGTTAAGGAGAGATGCAGCCGAAGTCAGAGGGATTCCAAGCATGAGAGGTACTCTATCTGCCGTTACTGGGAGTGCACACATTAAGTATAGGAAGGATGTGGACAGGCTCTAGGAACAAAGACTGGTTCCCAGCCGACAGCCAGCAAGGAAATGGGGACCTCTATCCTACAGCTGCAAGACAGTGAACTTGGCCAACAACCTGAATTAACTTGGGAGTGGATTCATCCCAAGTGTCTAGAACGAAACACAGGACTTGTTTTAGGCTTTATGAGATTCTAATCAGAGGACCCCATTAAGCCACACTGTTCCCAGAATTTTGACATTGAGAACTAAGTCAAGAAATGTGTGAGACAATAAATGTATGTTGTTTTAAAGTTTAAAAAAAAAAAAGTAAGAGGAGATGGCTGAGTTGGCAGAGTTAGGGAGGCACCCATGTTCCTCCTGGGTTAGTCTTTGAGTAGAAGAACATTAGAGACACAAAGTGTATGGGAATTCATTTATGGAAAAAGTGGGAGGTAGTTACAGTGATTAAAGTCAAGTATTTGACATGATAGTAAGTTAGAAAATAAATATGACTGGATTTAGGAAACCTTGGTTAAAACCAGGGTCTTTTCCCTTCAGTTGTGTGACATTAAGAAACTTTTTAGTATCTTCAGTCTGTTTTCCAGTGTAAAAGGAAATTTACAACACATATTTGGATAGGTAGCTCTTATACACTGCTAGTGAGAGCACAAATTAGCACTATCACATTGGAAAACTATTTGGTCACATCTACTAAAGCTGAATATATGCATACTACCTGAGCCAGCAATTCTTCTCATAAGGGCACACTTAAAAGAAATGATTCTTTGGTTCACAAGGTAATACATGCAAGAATGTTTATAGCAATATTATTTATAATATCTAGAAACAAGAAACAATCAGATGTGGTTAACAGTAGAATGGGTGACTTAATTTGATAGTTAATACAATGAAACATTGCACAACATGAACTCTGCTACATGCCCTGAAATGTTATAGTATGAATTAATCTCACAAACACAACGTTAAACTAAAGAAGCCAGATGCAGAAGTACAGACTATGTAAATCTGTTTATGCAAAGTTCAAAAGTAGACAAAAACATATCATGGTGTCAAAAATCAGGAATGTGGCTATCCTAGGGGTGTACGACACGGAGAGTACTAGCAAGGGTCTAAGCAGTCTTCAGAGATTCCAGTAATATTCTATAGCCTGCTTTGAGTGCATCTATTACATAGATGTGTTCACTTTGTGAAAAGTCATTAAACTACACTTATGATCATATGCTTCAAAATGCATACCATGCTTCCATACAGTTTAAATTAAAAATATTTATGTGTCTATATCTATTCTGGCTATTTGTAACAAGCCTTTTCATTACTGTTATATTTTGCTATTTTTTTTCTAATTGGATATGTAGGAGGATCAATTAAAGGAAAATATTTGGCAGATCCTTGAACACAAAGCATGTAGTGAAACATTCTTGGGCATTTTTCCTGTAGAAATGAAGAATTATGTTCACATCAAAACCTGCATGAACTGTTAATAGCAGCTTTACCTGTAATAGTAAAAAAACTACAAACAACAAAAATAACACAGACATTATTCAGTGGATGAATATTTAAACAAGCAGTGGTACATTCATGCCATACTACCCAGCAATAAAAAGGAAGGAACCATCATACCATCATTACATGCAACAATTTGGATGAATCTCAAGGGAATTGTAGGCCGAGTGGGGGAAGAAAACTAACCTCAGAAGGTCACAGACTATATTAATCTATTGATATAGCATTTTTGAAATAATAAAATTATGGAAATGAACAGATTAGTGGTTTCCAGGGATTGGATATGGGAGCTGGTGGTCAGAAGGGAGTGGGTACAGTAATAAAGCATCAACACGAGATATCCTTTTGGTGATGGAACTGTTCCTATATTGACTATGGTGGTAGATACACAGAACTACACCTCTGATAAAATTTGAAGTAAATACACACACACACACACACACACACACACACACACACACACACACACA
>NW_022436960.1:17869140-17887136 GCF_009761245.1 Sapajus apella | reverse complement strand
ACACACACACACACACACACACACACACACACACACACACACACACACAAATGAGTACAAGTAAAACTGAGAAAATTTTCATAAGATCAGTGGATTGTACCAAAGTCAATCTTCTGGTTGCGATATTACACTATAATCTTGCCAGATGCTACTATTCAGGACAATTGCATAAAGAGTTTAAGGGATCATTGTGTATAATTTCTTAGAACAGCATGTGGATGGATAATGTTCTCTAAATAAAAAGATTAATTAAATTTTGTGGCAGCAAGAAGTCAATCTAGAATTTGATAACATACTAATCTTAGCAACCAAAAATTTTTTTTTCAGTTTTCAATTGATGAGATCCCTTATTTAATCTATGTCTACTGATGAATAATCAACAAAAACATAAAATTCGATGACGAGTTAAGTAATAGATCAACATTAGTATTTCTAAAGTTGTACTTGTATGCTGTTAATCTTGAAGAAAGCATGTATTTACTTAGGTGTGAGTCTGGGAATGTGTGTTATAGGGGGTCACTTATTATGGAAGACAAAGAGAGCAGAGAAAAACTTCTCTGTGGACTTCCAGCCCCATTTCAAGGAGTAAATACACTGTCCAGCCAACATAAATATGTCCAGCCCATCTGGTAAACATATCCCTTTAGTGGAAAAACTATCTTCATTTAGTTTTTGAAAATTACATTTCTGATTATAAAATAAGTTGTAGTGAATTTGGAAAATCAGAAATGTAAAAGGATTGTTAAATTGACCTTATAAACACTATTTTCATACTATTTTGTTTTACATCTGTATATTTTGGCAATAATGAGTTTTATGTTGCATATGCAGTACCTCTTTCATTTATTTTGTTATAAATATTTTCCCTGACATAAAATTGAGTTTTTAAAATGTTATTTTTAACGATTATATAATGAGCTCTATGACAGAAATACCAAAATTAACCAGTCTTATATTTCTGGAGTTAAGGCTGCTAAATTTGTTTTCAAAAGTAATGTTTCTCGTTCCTTAAGTATGATCTGTACATGGTGACTTCCTTCCAAAGAATACAGTATTCAAAAGGAGGGAGAAATGTGTAAAAAGTAGAAAAACCTGAAAAAAAAAAGACTACCTCAGCCTGGTAATAAGACTGACAGCAAGAGTGTTAAGTCATGTTGATAGAGCTCACATTTGATATAATGTGATGAAAATGATACTCCTCCTTTGTGCACTAAACCAATAAACCCGGTCTCATCATTACAATAACATCACACAAATCCCAGTTGAGGTTCATGCTACAACGTTCCCGACCAGTATTTCTCAAACTATTCAAGGTCATTCAAAAGCAAGGTAAGTCCGAGAAACCACCAGAGCTAAGGGGAACACAAGGAGCTATCACAACTAAATGTAATGTGGAATCCTGGAACAGAAAAAGGGACATTAGGTAAAAACTAAGGAAAAATGAATAAAGTATGAACTTTAGTTTATAATAATACATCAATGTTGGTCCATTCATTGTGACAAATGTATAATACTAAGTTAAGATGTTAATAATATGAAAACTAGATATAAGATGTATGAGAACTATATTTGTAATCATTCTCTAAGCCTAAGTAAAACGCCTGTTTAAATATAATGTGATGAAGACTTTTTAAAAAAATAAATGATTTTTCCAGATTTTTACTTTCCTAAAGAAAATTGCTAGAAAAAACACCATGTAACTGATGATAAATAGTATAGTTGAGTATACACTAGCTCTTAAACTTAAAATTTTTTCTTTACAGTTCTCAATAATTGGAGTCAGTCATAAATTCATATTATTGAATTCAAAAATATATACTATGATTTTTAACTAGATTTGCATAATATCTAAAAAAGGAAGAATTGGTTTACCATATTCAATTTTCCCATCTGTGGATTTGATATGTCTCTCCATTTTTAAGTCTTCTTTTAAATCTCTCAGCAAAAATATTCAGATGAGTTCAGTTTAGAAGCATTCTTGTTGAGATTACTTCCAAACATTTAAATTTTTGCTCCTGTTATGAATGGAGTCTTTTTCTACGTTATATTCACTAACTGTTGGTGATATAAGACACCTGTCAAGTTTTGCACCTTTACTATTCATATAGATAAATTGAATTTACGTCTTAGTTCTAACAGTTTGATCCTTTTATATTTTCCATAAATTCTTGTCATATACAAGTAACAATAGTTTTGCATTTTTCTTACTATTAACCATAAATAGTATTTTAGTTTCCTGGTGTATTCCATTATTACACAGGCCAAAACATATTTTAAAACAACAAACATTCTTTTCAAAATTTCAGTTGGATTGATGTTAAAATAATAAAGAATCGTGTATGTTGACTTTAATAATTAAAATATTTTATCTCTTTTTCTCTGCCTTGGGAAAAAATGGCCAAGCATGGGAATCCTTTGTAACACTAAAGTCTGAAAGAACAAACCTCTGAAATATCTTTTAATCTTTTATCATAAAAGGGTTTACAGTTCCTCTGTCACATTTTTACCTGCCTCCATACCATTGTTGAACCCTTTTAGTCTACCTAGAATGGATTCTTTGCTTGATTCTTGCACTTCCTACAAAGTTAAACTCTGTCTGACATCCTCCAGGAAGCCTTCGTAGATACCCTGTTTTCATAACCCAGCACAAGACTAAAACTCTTCCTTCATGATCTTATACCTTATAAATAGATCTAAACATGCAACACACAACTCTGAAATTATTTGCCCACCTGTGCCTAAACATAACTCCTTCAAGGGAAAGAGACTTCATATTATTCAACTGCCAGGGACTACCACAGTGCCTGACAAAACATTTTTTAAACTATTCTAAAGCAAAATGTTATCCTAATATTGGTAAGGTAGAATTTTAAAGGCAAGTCATAGATATTTGTTTCCATTTGTTATGTGCCTCCACCTGAGTTTGCTAATTACGATTATCATCCTTTGGATAGCTTTTATCCTCAATTCTTACATTTATAAAAGAAGTTTCTACCAGTTTACGAGTTTGGTACTTAAAACATACTGAGGATTTTGGAAAAAACAACCGAGTCCTCATAACAAACCTATAAAGTAGACTTTGCGATTATGAATTTATAAATATGGAAATGGGCTCAGAAAGTCTTGGTGAATTAGAGACCTCAGAGTTGAACCCAAGATTTTTCTGACTTCATAGCTGAGACCTGTGACTCCTCTGTTTATAGACTCTTCCACTGTAGCAAAACAAATTTTACTCCCAAGAAAATGCCTATTGGAGTTCATTGTATCAATACAAAGTAGACAAGAGATGACAATCCCAGACTGAAGTCTAGAGAAAACCTCTTAAGTTCTTGGAATGTGAGAGCGCCCAAGCCGGGGCCCAGGGATATTCATATTGAAGAGATTGTTTGGAATTGAATTGAAATGATCTACGGGGCTCCAAGGAAAAATCTATAGTAATGCTTAATCAAGTTATTTTAGCGATTTACCACATAAACTTTTACTTATGAGGTTAAATTACTAGCCCAGATAATTGAGAGGAATTTCTGCCTTTAAATTTCTTCTCTTTTAAATTTAAACAGGTACAGGGTTATTGAAATAAACTTTATTGTCTTTCTAAAACCCAAACAAGAAATTTTTAGGACACTTAAAACCACAAGTTCAACAGTGAGAGATCACAGAATTATCCTGGTACCTTTCAGAATTGACACATATCCCTGGAGTTTGGGACTGTGTCATGCAAAAGAAGCGTGTCCCCAGCTACCACTTGCAATCAATCACTTTTCTCCTTTTGGTCTAAATTACCAGTAGAAATGACATTTTTTTAAAATTTCAGCTGATCTTCATATTTTGATATTCTCGGTGTAATCATTGTCTTTTCTGTATACTAACTCTTTTTAGAAAAAGTTGGATTTTCTGCCAACTGATCAACTTAAAATCCCGAAATACCATTGTTTTTCACATTTGCATTTCATGTTATTTCTAATTTAATATTGAATAATTTTTTTCCCACTGACTTCTAACATTTCCTAGTCACTGACAGAACTTGGCTGAAATTTTAAATCTTTGGTCAATTGTTTTATTCTACCTACTTGTTCTTCAAGAAAAAGAGAGAGAGAGAGAGAAGAATACTGCTCTGGAAAACAGATCATTTTATCTCTAGTATCTAATGTTCTGCTTTACATGAGATACCTTTCTTATGCTTCACTTCTGCACTCAAACTGTATCTAAGATCCTGCTATCTATTTAGTTATTACCATTGACCCAGCAGAAAATCCTCATCGGAACAAACGACTTGTCATGTTGGATCAGATTTGTGTTTAATGCCAGTCCACTTTGTTTCTCTTACAGGAGCTGATACTTTATCTTGGGGTAAAAAACAAGACTTAGGGAATACAGGATATCTTTCAATATGTAAAAGACTCACATATAATAGATAGAATATATTCATTCCATAATAGTGGAGAGCTGGTCAAAATACAAGTTACAGGAAGCCAAATTTTATTTGATAATAAAGAAGAGCAATAAGAACTATAAGAAATGCACTGTGCTGCCTCTGAAAATACAGTTTGTCTTGACTAAAGTTTTAAGCCCACTTAGAAAGACTACTTTTCAGAGGCCGTTGCATGTAAGTTCAGACTGTAAGTTAGTCTGAACAAGACACCTGCGCAGCTCTTGTTTCTGCTTGTCTGTGCTCTTCACATTTTGCCTAATCCCTCCATGTGGTAGAGAACTTGGTTGCTGCAAGCCCAGGCATAACAATCTAGTAGAGAGAGTATTTCATTTTGCCCCTGGATGTCCATATTTCTCTCCAAGTAAAGTCCTCATGCCCTTCTTGGTTCATGAGCTCACTTCTTGAGTCAATTGCTATTGTCAGGTGGATGATTGGCTAACAGTGCTCCGTACCTGTTGCTTAAGAGGAAGGGATGAGGCTATGATTGGGAGACTATTAATGGCATGGCTCATGGAAAGCAGATGCTAAGCAGTTGAAAACATTAACCAACACAGAGAGATCAGAGTAATATTATTTCCACATATCTTTGAAAAATTAGCATTAAAAGCCCGGGCACAGTGACTCATGCCTGTAATCCCAGCACTTTGGGAGGCCGAGGCAGATGGATCACAAGATCAGGAGTTCTAGACCAGCCTGAGCAAGATGGTGAAACCCCATCTCTACTAAAAATACAAAAATTAGCTGGGCCTGGTGGCGCACGTCTGTAGTCCCAGCGACTCGGGAGGCTGAGGCAGGAGAATCGCTTAAACTAGGTGGTGAAGGTTGCGGTGAGCCAAGAGCACGTCATTGCACTCCAGCCTAGGTGACAGAGCAAGACTCCATTTCCAGTAAAAATTAGCATTTAAACTAATTTTTCCTTAAGAACAAGTAAATAAGAAATTGTTCTTTCCAAAAAGCCACAAGAATTCAGACACACTTTTAGGATTTGATTTCAAATTACTCAACTTTGATGAAGCACCCAACAGACTGAGCCCTACTATAGTGTACCCAATGCCAGTTGCTGCCAGTTGTATTTAGTAATATTTGTCTAAAATGTTTTAGTCCTAGAAGGAATTCCCATCTTTCTTTTATCTAAACTCCCTTTAAAACTGCTTTAAAGCTTTTACTTCTCTGTGTGTCATACTTCCCTGTGTGATGGATCCAGGCCTAAGACCGACAGTCTCTCTAAAACTGTGAACTCCTGCTTTGCTCAAACCCACTGACCTTGGGCCAACATAGAGAGAAGAAAAAAAAAGCAAGCCATCTGATTATTTTGGTTTTCTCCACCAGGAAATATACCACTTTGCCTTCAAATTAACAAATGATTAATCAAGACATGGCACTTTTCGTGAGAGTTTGGGGCTTTGGCTGACACTGAGTAGACTGAGAATTGGAAATGGCTCAGTACTAGAAAGCTTGACTTCGGTGTCCCAGGATTTCTGGTAAGTGGCCAGATTGAGAGAGGGACAGAGCGGTTGGGAACACTAGAAAAGAAAAAAACAAAACAAAACAAAACAAAAACTGTTGAGTATTCAGGAGCTCAGTTTTTGACTGAGTAGTTTTTTGACTGATTGCTAAAGGGGAGTTTTCGAGCAAAGTTCCAAATTAGCTTTCAGAGAAAAGTGCCAAAGTTGGTATTTAAGACATACAAGAGCTACCAAATGTGTTAAAACTTTCAAAGGTATCAAGGAAATATTAGCCATATGGAATGGGGGTGGATTACTTTATTTTTGTGGTTGATAATGGTGTCAGCAAAATACAGGAAGCTCTGTGAATGTAAAAATCCAGTTATACAAGAAATATAATTTGTTTACTGCCTTTGGATCTAGCTCCTAATAGAAGAAACCGTTAATCCATTAAAATATTATTTTTTATAGTTGGCAATAGATAAATACATAAGCCTTCTTAGATTCCTTTTCTTGCTATTCAGTAATAGTTTTATATTTCTGAGTTTGTGGTAAATGCAGGTTAGATGGGGCTGGGGTGAAGGAAGTATGGTGTCCATGCAAAGCAAGCATTATTATTTATTTATTGGCTAAAATAAAATCTGTAATTATCATTTTATCTTTTTAAAAAAGTAGAAATTTTATGGTAAAATTTGTGGTTTTGATGGAAGGGTTTCAGATTGTTGTTTTAGAAGGTACATGGTAATTGCCTAGAACTCTATACAGGCAACATTTTTGTACAATTCTATCTTTTAAGTACTAATTCAATATTATTCAAGTACTATGAAATTCCCACAGAAGGTCCAGTGCTCCACTTTCTCATAGGGATGAGTCTCTAAAAATGACTTTAAACACATTTAAGAGCAAGTCATATACAATATCCTATAAATGGTCTGTCTCTTCATTTTGCACTGCTCTGAGCTAGATTGCCCAGGGCTTCCCCCTTGCATTGCAGGGTAACTTGGAAATCTCTAGAGATGTGGCTTTTGTACAGATCGTGACATACTCTATAACAAAACTGCCAAATATAGGTTCTCTGATCCTAGGGTTTGATTCTACTAGAATGCATGTAAAGAAAAGCTTGATCTACAGCCTCAGAAATGTGGAGGAGGGCTGCAGGGAACAGAGTGGCTTATGCCAGACCCTCTGACCTATAGCTGAGCCTAGTTTAGGCAAACAGACTATAACATTTGGAAATGGACAATGATCATGAGATGTTCCATACTTTTTGTATTTTTTTCATATGACATTAAGATTTTGATATCCTCTAAACTGATGAGGAGTCATAAAGTTGCCTTTAATTGGAACTTTCTGAAAGGTTGAAAAAAGTGATTCCTAGTATTTATACCCAACCTAAATTTACCTTAATACTTTGCCATAGTTGAGTGTATAGCGCTCTGAATTCAGATTAATAAACAACGCATTACTAGCACCCTGGAAATCCTCTGTTTTAGTTAGGGTTCTCCAGAGAAACAGAAACAATAGGATGCGTGTACATCCTTTACATTTACAAGGAGATTTATTGAAGGAATTGGTTCATGCAGTTATGGAGGCTGACAAGTCCTAAGATCTTCAGGCTGAGCCTTCTTAGACCAAAGAGAGCTGTTGGTGTAATTCAGGCCAAAGGCCAACAGTCTCCAGATCCAGGGATAACTGATGTTTCACTTTAAGTCCCAAGATAGGACAAAGCCGGTGTCCCAGTTCAAACAAAGTCAGGCAGGAGCAATTCACTATTTCTCAGAGGAGGGTCAGACTTTTTGTTTGTTTGCTTAATTCAGGCTTTCAACTGTTTGGATTAGGCTCACCCACTTCAGGTTGGTCAATCCGCTTTACTCAGCTTACTGATTTAAATGTTAATCTCATCCATAACCACTCTTATAGAAATACCCCAAATAATGTTGGACCATATATATGGCACCCCATATCCCAGTCAAGTCAAAACATGAAATTATCTATTATACCCTCTTAGGGTAAATGCATAAACACCCACACACACACACACACACACCCTTACCTTACAGTATCTACATTTCTTGTATGATCTTTTTCACTCAATATTATATTTTTTAGAGTCATCCATACAATTGTAAGTTGTTGCAGTACTTTTATTATTAGTGCTGTACCCTATTTCATTTGTTACAAATATACCAAAATATACTTATCTTATTTTACTATTAATGAACATTTGGGGAGTTTGCAATTTGTGCTGCTCATACTTTTTTTTTTTTTTGGTGACCATCTATGGAAATTTTTTATAGGCATATATATACTTAGGGGTGGAATTGCTGGGCTATAGAATTTGATTATGATCAGCATTAGTATATCTTCTGTAAAGAGACCATTTAGCCCAGAAAAACTTCCAAATTGGACATGTAGCAGAATTTCCAGGATGTCTAAGTTTCTGCTGCTCAATCTTCTTACCAAGAAAATATGTGCATGAGGATAATTCCAAAGATTATAGAACAGATGTTCATCTCTCTGGACTTCCGATTTTTATGTCAAAAAGACCTGAGATACCAAAGCCTACAGGCCAATGCACTAATTTGGAGGTTATTAAACTGATATCATGTGTTTATTCAGGAATATTGTCAGTTTGGGGCCCTTTGCCTTTTTTGACTAATTCCGTTGAGTAGAATTTGTCAAAAATAGACTAATTCTATTTTTTTCCAATTGCTTTAAGAATTCACAATTTATATAAGTACTACTCATTGTCAGAAATTTAGAAAATATACATAAAATGAAATGAAAGTTAAGAACCTTCTGTGAGTTTATAAATTAAAAGTTTAATCCTCTTGAAGCCATTAAATGTTTAAGGGATATACCCTTTGCCGCAAAATATACTTTTACTTCCTTAGCATGAACCTTTATGATACAATCTCTGCCTTAATGTTTTTCATTTATGGCCTCATTCTCTGTGAACGACTTATATTTCCAGGACTATTTCAGGCTATTTCTCATTCTGGTTATTGAACACCAATCTTCTCTTATGAAACCCATTTTACAAGACAGAAAAGAATCAGTGAGCAAAGTCACTAGCAAGCATCACACACACCTCTCTCTTTCCGTACTGAATTATTTAACCATTCCTCTCCACTACTCTTACTGTCCCTGGTAAAGACTTCCCTGGCCTTCCAAAACTGTAAAAGGCATTTTTTCCTTTGTGTTTCAATAGCCACCTCTGCATACAATCTTAACACATTCACTTTCTTGCTTAAAGTGTTACCATCATTTCATTTTAAGCTGCATGAGGGTAGGCTCTGCCTTCTTCACTGAAATCTGAATAGCTGCCAGCAAGTCATTCATTGTCCCATCTTCTGGTTTTGTTTTTCTATGCTCTTTACTCTCTGAAAATTATATCAATGATATGTTTACTTGATTATTATCTGTTATGCAGCCTCCACGCTGACTGGGGATTTTGCTGGCCTGCACACCAGCGTTTCCCCAGCCCTCACAGATGTGCTGGATACATGGTAGGCCCCAATGAATAATTTAAATGAATAAATAATGGGCACTAATACATTTAATGAGTAAACACACTATGCACATTTATATTTGTACTCTTTACTAGGGCCCAAGATTTCGTCCTCATGCAAGTCAATCATTGAAGGGATGGGATTTACATGGTTGTTTACCTTTCCTAAAAAGAAAAGGGCAGTATTTCTCATGCTGTCCAAAGACCATACTGAATGGTTGTTTTTGTATGTCTGAGATATAGGTGTCTTTCTTGACATTAAAATATTAATTATTTACTTACTTCTGTTTGAATAATGCTCAGTGGAAACATGTATTAGTCTGCTTGGGCTGCCACAGTAAGATAAAATTGGGTGCCTTAAACAACAGAACTTTATTTACTCATAGTTCTGGAGGCTACAAGTCCCCACAAGAGGTCCAGCAAGGTTGGTTCCTGGCCAGGGCTTCCTTCCTGGCTTGCAGATGATCCCACAGGTCTTTCCTTGGTGCATATGCATGTAAAGAAAGCAAAGGAGCTCTAGGGTGTCTCTTCTTTAAGGTGGCTCATCTAATTGAAACTGGCCCCACTCTGTTGTCCTCATTTCAACTTATTTACCTGCTTATGAACCTTGTCTCTACAGATAGCCATATTTAGGGATTAGGGTTCAACATAAACATTTGGATAGAACACAATTTCCTCCATAGTGGACATACTATTGCAATCTGACAGGCATTCCAGTTGTGATAAAATCCTTCCTTCTTGAGCTGAGTGCAGGCATTTTATGTGAAAAATCTTGTCTAAGAGACACTTGAAGGATTGTTTGATGCATCAGAAGCTCTTTCAGTGTTAATCTGCTTCAAGTACTCCTGCGTGTCTGCCTATTGCCCCAAATCACTGGGTAATATGGGAGTTAGAATATGTGGTCTTCTATGAAAGATGGAGATTTAATGACCCCCAGAAAATTAGTCATTTCAACCATGTCATGGAAGAAAGTGATGAAATAGACATTTCTGGATGGAATGGCATAGCTGATTTCCCTGAAATTGCTTACTGAGGCTGTAAAAGCTTGATCAACAACAATAAAAGGAAGGGAGTAGGACTTTTGGCTTAGGTAGGATGCTGAAATCATCTCTTTATTTAAAGCATTCTGCAGCTAATAAGGCCTTCTTTAGAAAATAGAAGGTTGTAAAGAACAACAATACTTACAAACACCCATTTTCAGCAATGCAATATTGTTCCATTGTAATCATCTTTATTTCATGGCAAGGTTATTTATCACAACTTTGCTTTCCAGCCAATAAAGCAAGGCCAAAGTAATGTTAGATGCTTTTTTTTTTCTCCTCAAGCGAAAAAGAACAATGAAACAAGACAAAAATATAAAAATATTTCTTCTACCTTGAGCTGTCAAATTGTTTTCTACCATTTTTATAATTCTAATAAAATATTTTAAATATGTTATCCTATTAACTAGAGAGATCAGTTTTTCAATTCTCTTTCTCTTTGGACTAATAATTAGTCCTCTTCTAAATTTTTAATAATAGTAAATTTGTATGGAATTTAAATGTTTGATATTACAATATACATATTATGAACTTCGTATTTTTATGATTCATTTAAGCATTTAACACTTAATGAATACCTAGTCAGTCCATTGTACTGTATTGGGATATTCATAGGTAATATCTTGTCCCTACATGCATGACAAGTCATTAAAACAAAAGTACTAAATTATTTACAGGACAGTAAAAGAAATTCATATTGAGGTATAACCAAAGTAACATTTAAATTATTGTCATGGATTGAAATAACAGAAGCCTTCATAAATGAGGTGATATATTTGAGCTGAGTCCTAGAGGAAGAATAGATTTCCTTATGTTATAAAGGTTTGGAAGAGTATTTAAAATTGGTGGTATTAAGGCATGAATTCCTGAAAGAGAATGGCTTATATAATAAACCCAAAGTGAATAAACTTAAATGAGTAGGGAGTAGCAGATGAGATTTGTAGGAAACCAGATCCTGCCACCCCAAAATATACCTCTTTGGTCTAAAGCTTATTTTGAGTTGATTATTTTGAGAAACTACTGACAGGAGAAGCTCTGAAAATAGAGTAGAAGTTACTCTTTTGTAAAAGAAATTTACATTAGGAAAGGAAATCTCTGTTTGCATGGATGTCTTCTTCTCTGTACCAGGAAAGAAGAATGACTAAATCACTAGAGACTCTTACCAATGGAGAACGCTCTTAAATCTGCATAACAACCTTACCCTTGTTTGCCTGGCTTTTCCTGGTCACCTCCCCAATACCGGCTCCCACAATACACTTCTTTCTTTGTTTTGGGGAACAATGGTAATATAAGCCTGAGTTCAAAGCTGCTTCTCTGAAATTCACTAACTTCTCTGGATATTACTAATGTATATGTGTCATTAAACTTGTTTGTTTTTCTGTGGTTAACCTGTCTTCTGTTAAAGGGGTTCATTACAACTAATAAATATGAATGATGGAGAGAAAATTATTTGCTTTCTCCCTTACAAATTCAAAGAGTAATTTGATGAAAGGCTGGGAAATGTCTTAAATACCATGTTAATGAGTTTATATTATATTCAATAGGCCAGGAGAAATAACTGATAAATTTTTAAGTATGGGTAATCAGCCATGTTTCGTGTAATCTTTAAGTGCTAAAATAAAACCTTAGCTTTTAATTTCAAAAAGTCGGGGGTCTTGTGGGAAGGAGAAAGAAAGCAGAAAAGCCAGGAGGTGAGTGTGGTCCTTCACATGAGACATAAGTAGGCAAATGTGAGCAGGGCAGGAGAGGGCCCCTCCCCACCCAAGGAATGTCAGGCTAATACAGAATTTTTGGGCTCTGGGCTAATCTCCAAACTCAAGCCTGGTACCTCAGCCTTAAGTGAAAACAGCTGGCCCTGATACTGAAGGTCTGGGCTCCCAGCTAAACTCTACCTTCAAGCCTGGAAACTTGGTCCCAAATGAAAGCATCTGACCCAATTTTTCCCGCCCAAATGATTGCGTTTTGGCCTTCCATACCCCTTATCCTGTGCTCGTAAAAACACAAGCAGCTGATGCAAGTGGTCAGGGATGCAAGCTGCTGAATGCTGGGGATACAGGCAGATGAGTGGTAAGCAGAGAAGCAACTGAGGATCAGTGACTACAGGTAATGCAGCTAACTTCAGATGGCACAGTTTTGGAAGGGAGCCTAGCCAGAGACAGCTGGTCTTCAGGGAAAGATCACCTTCTTCTTGTAACATCCCCTTTCTAGCTCACCTTTCACCAAGAGCCACTTCCACTGCTAAATAAAGTCTTCTGCATTCATCATCTTTTAAACAGTTCCTGTGACCTGATTCTTCCCAGACACTGAACAAGAACTCAGGTGTCATAAAGGACAGGTGCAGGAGGCAATCAGTCTGACCCTTCACTGAGCTGTTAACACTTAGTTGTCCATAGTCTGCAAGCTGAGTGAAACGAGCCACTCCAGTTCCTTTCCACGAAGGGGGTCAAGGTCAAGGGAACAAGTACCATCTCGAAGCAACCATCAGGTAATGGTCAGGCAGTTGTTAAGCTGTCTCTCTAAAATAATTGGCCACATTTGGCATCAAGGAAAATCAGTCTCCCAATAGATAGACAACACCTGAAGCTGGCGGGCAGCAGGTTTTCCAATAAGATCTCAGGATTTGGGTGACTGGGTTCAAGCATGTGCACTAAGAGGCAAAATGGCAGAGTATAACTCATATACAACTTTTCTCTAGAAACAAACTGGTAAGGGGAAATTACCTCAAGTGAGCATGCATACTACTTCAGTAAACACACCACACATGCACCCACTCCCAAGTGTGCACATGCGGACAGCCTGCCCCAAGGAAAAATCAAGGGAGGAGTGATGCAAAACTCCAGATGCATGCCAATGTATAAAACCACAAGTCTAAGGTCAGGGCACTTGAATTGCTCAAGTCACCTGCTTGGCCCTGTTCCAAGTGTACTTTACTTCCTTTTGTTCCTGCTCTAAAACTTTTTAATAAATTATCACTACTTCTCTAAAACTTGCCTCTATCTTTCACTGTGCATTATGCCCCTCAGATGAATTGTTTCCTCTGAGGATGCAAGAATCGAGTTGCTGCAGACCCATAAGGATTTGCTGCTGCTAACATAAAGACCACAGAAGACTTGCCAGAACTGTTATCCTCAGAGTCAGCCAAAAAAAAATCTGAAATATTAGACAAATAGTTGAATTTTCCTAGAAAATATATCCCAGCATTGCTGCAGGACTTACAAATACTGTACAGTGAGACTGCTAGACCGGCAGTTCCCTCTAACCATCAAATGGCCCAGATCCATAGTTATCACTCATTAGCATATATCAGAATCTTCTGGAGTTGTTGTTGCAACTCAGGTTTCTGGACCTCACCACCAGAATTTCTGATTCAGTAGGTCTGGGTGGGACCTGAAAATTTGTCTTGTTAAAAAATACTCAGGTGATGCTGATGCTACTGTAGGACCACACTTTGAAAGCCACTAATAAGCAAAACATGGAGAATGAGAAACTATATATGTTTTTCAAAAATCATATACTTTAACAAAAACATAGAGAGGTTTTAGAAGAATGGTCTTCACAGTTTTTTTAATAGAACAAAATAATGAAATAGTATAAACATTCAAAAACAGAGGATTTATTAAGAGAATAAGGTAGCTAAGATTGAATAACATGTAATCATTAAAAAAAGTATTATAATATTTAAATAAATGACAAAATAAGATAGAATCTATGACCTCTTTTAAGTAAAAATCTTTGTTTATATATACGTACAAATATAAACATGTAAATAGAACAAAGAAACAGAAAGATGTATCACAAAATGTTAATAGTAGTCATCTCCAATGTGGTATTATGAGTTATATTTATTATTTCCTTTAGGCTTCATATATATTTTCCTATCATTTCAATAAATATAACAAATTTGGGGTTAACACAGGTATTTTTAATATTGATATGGGGGATGCCTTTGGATTATTAGCTTCTTTTGGATGGGAAGTCAGCAAAAGACAAACATCTGACATCAAAATTACTAGCTCATCAGGAAATAGAAATAATTTTGATAGACCAGATATTGCCCCAAAGAATGATTACATATCTGTGCCCTTTTTCTGCCATTTTAAGGATTCTGATTCAGAAAGACCTGAGCCAATAAGGAACCCCCTCTTTGTGTTTAATTGATCATGCATCCAAGCAGCAGAATCAAATCCCAAAAAAGACCTCCTGAGTCACAATCACAAATGTATGCTAGCCACAAGGAGCTTACATTAAAGCCCAGAGAAAGCGGAAACACTCAAGGAAGAGGCTAAAGCCATGTAAAATAGGAAACAAAGCCCCCTGAAGGAAGAGAGAGAGAGGCATGGGAAAGAGAAAGAAAAAGGCAAGAAAAGAAATCCTGGGGGAGATTTAAGGTTCTTGAGGCACTTCAAATTATGTTAGCTTTCCTTTCACACAGGATTGAATTTAGCTGCCAAAATTGAATCTACTATTTCTTTCTTTTTTGCAAAATAAGATTAAATTTATTTCAACGGGCTGTCTGAGCTACTCCGTTTTGTTATGAGCTGATGAAAATCCATCATCAGCCAATGACAGACCCTGCCTTTCCCTCACTCCAATTTAAGGATTGAGTACAAACAGCTGCAGTATTCCTGTCAAAAGTCAAGCACGTCAATGGCAAGTCTTCCTCTACTAAGATTGAAACTTGGCCTCTATTCCTGCAGCCCAGAGTCACCGATCAGGAAAGGTGGGATCTCTTATCACCTTTCTTAGTCAAGAGCCATTTATTCCATCAGAGAAGTATAAGTATGATAATATCCTTGAAGTCAGACACAGGGGGCTCTGATCTCATCTGTCCTTGCAGGTTAATCAGAACCAGACTTGATCTGAACTTGGACGATAAACTATGGAGAAGAATAATTGTTGCTTATGACTCATTACCTGAACTGCACTTTCCTTGTGCAGAACTTTAGCAGGAATTATCCCCAAATTCTATATCCTTTTCCCTATGATTGTTATCATATGGCATTAGTGTAGTCTGATCTACCAAAATCTGTAGCAAGATGCTGTATTTGAACTGCCTGCTTTAGAAATCTGGGTGAGGTGAACACCCAGCCTCTGCCTGCTGTATCTGAGTTTCTGGTAATAGGGCCAGAGAATTTAGAATTTGGAAAGACACCTCCCCAGGAGATTCTGTTGCAACTACATTTTAACTAATGCTGACAAAATGATTAAGGACCTGAGTGTCCAATTCAGACAATTTTGCAGCTTGCTTGTTTTGTGAATGTGAAAACATTACTCCCTTCGAACCTTAGTTTTCTTAACTATAAAACTGGGATGAAAATACCTGAATTCCTGCTAAAATCCTTGGCATTCAACTGTATGTAAACCATTCAAGTGCATAGTAAGTTAGTCAGTGTGAGTTATTGTTATTTACTGTGCTAATGATCATTTTCTGTATATGCTTAGCAGCTAGGTAAAAAAATGATGGACACTGGAGTAAAGCAGAGTTCAACTTTGGTCTTTGATATGTGTGGCTTCAAAGACACCAGGAAAAGTTTTTCATTTTTTTTAATATATTGATTTTGTGCCTAATATGTTACCAGTACTATTCTAAATTCTTGATAGATAATGAAGAATGACATAAATAATTTGCTTACTATCATGGTATTCCTCTCCTAGTGGAGAAATAAGCAAATAACTAAACACACAAGCACACATAACGGAAAAATTTCATACACTGAAGCACATATTTGGATAGAAGGTACAAAAGTTAGGGAAATGATAACTTTGGATAAGGTAGCCCCAAGCATTTTGTAAGGAGATCACATTTGAGCAGATCCCTAATAATTAGAAAGGAGATAGCTATGTGGACAAAAGTCTTTGGTAAGTGTAATGAGCATGGCTTAACACTGATGGTGATAAACCTCATCACTTGGATGAGGTGTGTTTGCCAGTTATCCGCATTGCAAAGCCACTGTTTTTGCACATCTATACTGTATTCTTGTAGCAGTGAGTGACTAAGCCCTGCTCGCTTTCTTCCAGCTGTGTTATTCCAGAAGATGCCTCATTCAAGTGACAAACAGGCAATAGTTTAAGAAAAGGGTTGGGTGGAAACCTATAGGACAAAATTTCGATCCTTAAATACTCTTTGGATGATCTTAAGTTCAGGGAAGATCTTGACTGAATTATCATTATTAAACCTCAGACAAGCTATTTCCTGATCCTGTTGAGGCTTGTGAAAGTGGAAATCCTTATCATTCTTAAGGCTTATTTCTTCCTATCAATCTAAGTGAAATGATACATTTCACCTGTTCAGCATATACTTAGGACATAGTTGGATAAACCACAGATAGGGTTGTTGTCACAGGTGCAGTGCTGCCAGACATCACTTGCATGCATAGCAGAAACCAGGACGGACAAGGAAGAGTGGAGCAAAATCCACATCAACCAAACTCTAATCATGGATGGGATTCCATGTATTATTTTTTACTTCCAGCCCAGTCCTATAATTCTGTAATATTTTGGGTAGCTTTTTTCCTTTCCACTACTGAATTATGTTTTCAAAGCACTAGGTCAGTGGTTCTCGAACTTTAGAGTGTTGTCTGGCCCCACCTTAGAGCTTCTGATTCAGCAATTCTGGGGTAGGACCCAAGAAGTTGCATTTCTAGCAAGTTTCCAGGTGATATTGATACTGCTAGTACAAAGACTCATCCTTAATAACCACTGTTCTAGTTAAATCATTTGGTTCTAAGTCTTTTAATTTAAAAAGCAAAGACTGATTTTGGTGTTTTAATGAGTTTAAGTTTTCATAGGTTATAGTCTGAAAAAAAGATATATGTGTGTCTGGGTTATGTTGGAGTCTATGGGTAGTGAAAGCCCAGTAGCTCAGTCTCAATTTTGTATAACTCTTAAGACTGACCAAGGATCTGAGTTTACCACAGGGGTAGATGAGGCCTATGCTGAAATTGCTTTGCTTTTCAACTTTTTCCTCTACCCAATCCTGCTCCTCTTCATTTCTCCAAAGGTATAACTCTTAAGAGTACACCTCAATAAAATCCCTGTGTGTAAATATCTACCTCAGCCTCTTAACTGGAGAATAAAACCTGATCAACACTTGAATTGATGGTGTCAGTTTTGTGGGTGTTCATTGGTTAGTTTTAAAAGTTGTGCAGACAGAGTCTAAATTTTTGTAACTCTGAGAAGTGGCAATTGGTTTTAATAAAATACTATATAAACTCATGTGTGTAGATAATCCCAGTTTGAGCCAAAACAGACTAAGTCAGAATTCTATTAGGTTTGTTCAAAAGTAATTGTGATTTTGGCATTAAAATTAGTGAAAAAACCAGCAATTACTTTTGCACCAACCTAACAGATGGTAGCATTATTTTTGCTCATATCGTATCTCCCGACAAAAGGAAATAAATTTAGCATATCACTAAACTACTCCCCTCCACTGCTTGACTTTATACTGTACAAAAATTCGGCCAGTTTAATAGTTCTCTTTGGTTTAAAAAAAGGAAAGTTGATAGTAAACTGTTAAATTATATATTAGGCAAATAGATGATTTTAAGAATATATATATATATATATAT
>NW_022436960.1:17734749-17869040 GCF_009761245.1 Sapajus apella | reverse complement strand
ATTTTAAGAATATATATATATATATATTTTAAGAATATATATATATAAAGCATTTTACTGTTCTGAACAACCCTTGGCATGTAAATGCTTCCCCCTAGTACATACACTTAACTATTCATTCGGTTGGAGAAGTTAGTGTGTGTTTTTTAATTGCATTCATATTTATAGCTTGCCTTTCAAAGATTCTTTGGTCTATTACAATTCTGTTTTATATGCCAGCTAACGTGACCTGTGTGTGACCACACACCTCCCTAGAGAGGGAGTTCACCTCTGCTGTTCTTTCCTCTTTTACATTTTTTCCCTGAAAGCAGGTGTCACATCTGTCACTACTTGGCCCAGTAGACTGTGCTAATTAACTTATAAATTACGTCCATGTGGCATTGCGTCTCTCCTGTGAGGCAGTCCTAGTTGTTTGTTATGCTACATCGGAACAGCGTTAAAGAGTGCCACCGATTTTGCATAAACACCGACCTCAATGTCTGGACACTGGAGAGCCTGTACTGTGTTTCTTTGTATTCTCCACTGTGTTTTTTTCATAACTGGGGGACTGTGTATACTTGTTGAATGATATGACTAGTTGAGAGAAGTATCTTTGAACACATTGTACAGGGTGTTTTAGGTAGCAAAAGAGGTCAGCTGTAAGCAAGAGCACAGGAAACGTAATCATTGATGATTTGGGGAACAGAAATTTGGCTTTTTCCCTTTTGCCACCCAAATTTGACCACTGGGTGGCCCATCCTTCAGCACTTTGCCAAGAGCCCTTTAGCATTTTGCTCTGAGTTGGGTTATAGTGTTCCAGCTAAGGCACGTACCCTAGGTGAATGTTTAGTATTTGAGAATTCTTACTGCATTTCTCCTTCAAAGGAACTGTTTCTTTAGCAAAGCACTGGCCATGGGATAGAAAGCTGAGGAGACACAAAAATCAGGCCACTTAATTGTCTTTGCTGTTTAGTAGAACCAATATGCATTTATATATTCCAACCAAGCATTTGCATCAGTCTGTTGAATGCAATCTAATAGCAATCCTCCAGAGGCTTTACAAATGGCCAATTGAATCTTGAAGGTCGGCTTTTGGGGAAAACGTACGTAACTGTTATATGAGTTTCAATAAGTATGAGAAACTTATTCTAGAATGAAGGATGCTTAGCTCCTTTTCCCAAATTGCTTTCAATGTAATACTTATTTAGAAAGAGGACCATGGAATGCCAAGGGAAGGCAAATATTACATCTTTTCCAAAATGGCTATGCATTAATATTCATAAGCAGTAGCTATAAATTAATATCTTGTAGTCAAAGTTAACAATGGAAAAAAGAACCATAAGCATAGCAATTAGACTCTTACTGTACAAGAAAAAGACATATACTGGTCTTTATATACTAGTTGTATTAATTGAATCCAGGCAATATTGTAGAAATAATCAGCCAATATGCAAATACTCAAAGAGCCTGCCTAACATCATTTGGATTTAATAATAATTTTTTTGAGAATCAACTCTTTTTCTGCCTTGATATTTTTCAATGCTTGTTGAATTAATCTTTTACGAAAGAATTAACATATGTAGATAGAAATATTAATCAAGGCTAATCTTGAAACCCTGTCATATTTGACAAGATTTCTATGAATTGTCTATCAAAGGTAACCCCAAAATCTAGTGATATTAAGTTATAAAAGCTACTAATCTAATCCACCTGGTTTAGCAAATTCCTACTGCTAGTGTACCACATAAAAAAAAAAGTACAGGTAATACAGTAGAGTGTAATCTGAGCTGAGCAGGAAACAGCTATATAAACAAAATGAATCACCCAAACTCTCCAAGGCTCTATTTCATTTCAAATTTGGGAACAATAACAGCTACTCCAAGTTTATTGACTTATTTTGGGAAATTAATATAAAAAAGCATTTCAAATATTGGAACCAGACGTATGAAATTATAGTAATACAAGTCTCCACTAATCTACCAATGTTATAGTTTTCAAACCAGGGAATTTTATCATCTACAAAAATACAGATTTTGTAAAGTTTTACTTCCTTACAATCATACTTGATATGATTTGGCTCTGTGTCCCCACCCAAATCTCATTTCAAACTGTAATCCTCACCTGTTAAGAGAGGGACCTGGTGGGAGGAGGTTGGATCCTAGGTGTAGTTTCCCCCATGCTGTTCTCATGATACTGAATAAGTTTTATATATGACAGTTTCCCCTGCACACTCTCTCTCTCTGCCACCTTGGGAAGAAGGTACTTGCTTCTCTTCACCTTCTGTCATAATTGTGAGTTTCCTGAGGTCTCCCCAGCCATGCAGAACTATGAGTCAATTAAACCTTTTTCTTTTATCAATTACCCAGTCTTGGGTATTTCTTTATAGCAGTGTGAAAATGGACTAATATGGTACTTTTCTACCCTAAGGATTTTCCCTATTTAACAGTGAGTATCCCTGATGCTCTTGATGAGTTTGTGGTAAATAGGCAGTAAGGTTTAATCTTCAATGATAACTGAATAATTTGAAATTGACTTTATTGCAGAAACTATATAAACCTTAGTTCTCTAAATGTTTTTAACATCTTGATGACTTTGAAAATATAAGATTGACTCTATTTACTCCACCAAATTAAATCTTTACTATATTATTATTCCATTGATCATATTCACACTAAAATGTGCCTATGGGACTCTATATACTTCTTTCTTTGCAATTTCTAAGTCTATAAGTGTTTAAAAAGATAAAGTTTTAGAAATAAAAAAAAAATCAAGGTAAAAACTCAATTGCCTAACAGTGGCTACCATTTTGAAGTGAAGATCAGCAGTATAAATTTCTAAAAAGGTTAAAGTATTAAATATTTTAATAAAGTACAATTATATTGTTTTCTGGTACACTCACTCAATTATGTTCTTAAGTAGAAGACTTTGGAGCATCCTTTGATTAGAATGTAAGGCTGTGAGGGAGAGCTGGCTGTGACATGTCACCCCATTGCTTATTTGGCTGATCTGGCTGGTTAGGCAGGTGTTCCCTTCCTTCCTCACTGCTCCATGTTCTTCCCTCCCAAAGCCACATACTTGGTCAAATAGGATGACCATCCCTGACAGAGGAGGGCTGGTCTTCAGTCAAGGGTATACAAGTAGCTACACTCCCCTGCTAGAACCTTCAAACAAGCTCTCATAATTGGAATCTAAGAGCAATGTTGATGTCACCAGGTTATCAAGTGAAGCTTCCAGGAATGGGGCATCAATGTAAGCCAATTTGTCCTATGGAATATTAATAAACTTTCGAAAGGTATTGTTTACGTTTTGCTTGTTTAATTTTAACGAGTTTTCTCCTGGTGAATCCCTGAGATTTGGAGGCAAAGGAGAGAGAAGCACTCTTGTTCTTTCATCTTTATTTTCCCTTAGCATGCCATTTCTCTAGTTGTCTTCTCTTTACATTGTGAGTGATGAGGAATTACTAGGAGTTACTCACGAGTCACTATGATCTTCATGATTGAATATGGCATGCATGTACTTGAAAATGGAATCATGCCTTAGTGTCACGTCTTAGCACAATTCCTCGTACAAAAGTATGCCAAATGTAACTTTTCCTATTGTCTCAGGAAATAGTCTGAAAAACAAAACAACATATGCCAAGTAGTCACCATTCCAAAGTGAGATGTTAGCTCACGTAGGCATAGAAGGGATCTTTTAATTTTATTACTAAAATTAAGGTTGGACAAAACCAGGATGTATGGCCACCCTACATTATTAAAAACTGATTTTGCAGCCTTTGCTCATCTTCAACATTGCAGACGTTATAAACGGTGAACACTGCACCATTTAAAGGTTGAGAGACCAGAGAGAGAAGACCACTTGGGGAGAAAAATACTCATGCGCTTTCAGTGACCTGCCACTTAGGGGGTGTGGGGAAGACATGTGCTTCTCCTTTACCTTAAGCTGAGAGAAGTAGAAAGAGGTGAACAGGTGTCAAGGCAATCAATTTGAATGCCTTGCTGGTATACCCTGGGAAAGTGTCTGTCTGATCATCGCTGGAAGAAATCTAAAAAATAACTTGGTTATAACTGGAATATCAAAGAGCAAAAGGTACCCCAGAGGAAGCTGTTATCCAAAGACAGCAGAACAAGGGCCATGTAAACCAGGTATAAGCGTCAACGAAGACAAATGAAACCTCATCGTAACAGAAAACAGGTCCCTAAAACCCCAGGGCCAGCAGTGTGAGGACACTGAAAGTTGGCTAGCCAACAATGCACGGCTTGTGCCAAAAGAACCAACAGGAGGATTTCTATGGGGATACACCAGCAACCCACAAAAGCATCCACCACCCACTGACAACAGATTAAAATGATACTAGTCATGTATGATCTTTTCTGCTTTTTCCCTCATCTCTGACCCCCCTGCTACCCAACCCTGTGGAAACCTAGGGCAAAGTTAGGGAATGGAAGAGAAGAAGAAATGAGGGGAGAGAGAGGCAGCCAACCATGCATCCTCTTGTAGCGCAAATTCCAAGGATAAAGTTGGCTCAGCCCAGTGCGTGGCACATAGAAGACAATTCATAAATGTTAACTGAATACACTCTTCTTTCTTTTTTCATCCATTTTATCTTTGATGGATGCTTTGCCTCTAGACAACTTTTCATCATTAATGTTATTTTTGTTATCCTTATCCTTTTTTGTTTGAAAAGGGGGAGCACCACCAGTAAACTTATTGAATCTTCTTAGAACATCGTTGTCTGCCTCTCTGATCACAAAAGCCTGAAATGTCATGAAAAGGCAAAGTTTCAATGAGAAGTACTGAATCAAAGAACTGTGAGTTGGGATGGAAGGATCAAGGGAATGAAGGTGCCTGTAGATATTATATAATTAGGCCATTACTTCCTGGCAAACAGCTTGCCAGAGGTGAGGTGCTGAGCAAGGATACTTATGGGCAGGTAGGAGTGGTGGTAACCCTGGTTCTGTTACAACTTAACCTGATGAAGAAGTTAAGCAACTTGACCTGATGATGAACTATGGTGTGAAACTTCTCTCCTTTAACCTCCGTGGTTCTTTTCCCAGCTCAATTCTACTCCTCAAAGTATCTTAGCTAAGACAATATTTAAATGCATTACCTAAGGGAGGAAATGGGGCGAAAGGAAATGTTGGCAGGGCCAGGGACTGTGCCAGCATAATTATTTGGTTCTAAACCTGTTAATACAAGGAAGACTGGCATAGACCAGCAAGGCCTCAGCCTCCTCACAGAACTATCAGTCTTTAGAATGTGGTCAGATGCAGAGCTAAAAGATAATATGCAGAGAAACAACCTTAACTATGTGAGTATCAGCAATCATTTAGAAGTGCTTATCAGGCTCATTTATTATAGATTTAATAGCCAGAAAAAAAATTATAACAGGAAATAGGGTTTAATTCCTTTTTCTTTTTTTTTTTTTTAATTTTACTTTAGGTTTTGGGGTACATGTGCAGGTCACGCAGGGTTGTTGCATAGGTGCATACATAACTAGGTGGTTTGCTGCCTCTATTCCCCCTTTGACTATATCCGGCACTTCGCCCCATTTTATCCCTCCCCACCCTCTCCACCCCCCACTGTCCCTCCCCTAACCCCCCCAATTGCCCCCAGTGTGTGATGCTCCTCTCCTTCAGCCCACGTGTTCACATTGTTCAACATCTTCCTATGAGTAAGAACATGCGGTGTTTGGTTTTCTGTTCTTGTGTCAGTTTGCTGAGAATGGTGGTTTCCAGATTCATCCAAGTCCCTAAAAAGGACACGAACTCATTGTTTTTTATGGCTATGTAGTATTCCATGGCATGTATGTGCCACATCTTTTTTGTCCAGTCTATCATTGATGGATATTTGGGTTGGTTCCAGGTCTTTGCTATTGTATACAGTGCTGCAACGAACATTTGTGTGCATGTGTCTTTATAGCAGAACAATTTATAGTTCTTTGGGTATATACCCAGTAATGGGGTTGCTGGGTCAAATGGAATTTCCTTTTTCAGTTTAGGCATAAGACAGGTCCCAAGTCAGGTGATTTGGTATAATAACTAAGAGCTTGGGTTCTGGTTGGAGACTGCCTGGGCTCAGCTCCAGGCTCACTTCACTTACTCTGTGTCTCTGAGGAAGTGGCTCTCCTCTCTGAGCTTTATTATCTACAACAGTAAATAGAGATGATCACACTGTTAAAATCATATAGGGTTTTGTGAGAAATTAATCGAGTAACAGAGTTAACTGCTAGGACTCAGTAATCACTAGTTCTAATCATTACTTACAATTCAATCATTGTTTTAACAATATACTATAGTGGTACTATATTTGCTCTTTGTACTGTGTCTAGTGGTTAAGAAAATATATTGTGAAAGCAGACAGATTTGGGATTTGAAACCTGACTTTGAAACTTGCTATCTTTCTAATCTTATTATGAATAGCATAGCCTTTTTTTGACCCCAGTTCCTACATCATAAGGTATTTTGAGACGGAAATAACAGTGCATATAAATGATTAACAGTGACTAGTTTGGGAAAACTTCAATGCATCTTTTTTAGACTTGTTATCATTGACATTGTACATCTTCTTCAGAACGCAAACATTAATGGTATATTATGAAAGGGAAAAGAAAAGGCATGTTTTGTAAGTTAATAGTTTTGAAACCCCATAGACACTGAAAGCTGTTGGAGGAACAGGAGATTACATTTCACAAGAATTACATCAACTTAGCATTACATTATTTCAAGATGCAGAGGCACTCTTCAGCAAAATTATAAGTAAGGCAAAAGTGTCCATAATGATCATTCTTTCTTTTTTCCTCTTTATGTTACTTTAGGTATCAAGGTTCTTTTTATTCTCAGTTACTCCTCTGGGAAAAAATAATTTGACCACCTAATTCACCAAAAGGTGTAATAATGATTAAATTCACAATATGATCCCGCCCAGAAGACTTGGGTTTGATAAAAACCTGATGGCTATGCTAAAAATTTCAAATTCTTTAGTACATCACTTGAATAATTGGTATGACAGATGGGGAAGTATTATAGGGAAATGAGAGCTTTCCTTAAAACCTGAAGTTATTGGGATAGTAATTCCTATTGGGATAGGTAAGGCTTATCCCAATTTAGAGCTTTGTAAATAACTTAAAACTCATTCCACTTTTTGTCCTTAGTAAAAGAAGATTGACTTTTCACTAGTTATTATATGCCCAAATAAACGCCTACTTTTCAGCCTCTCTTGTAGTAACAGCTGGACAAGAAGCAGTACGCAGAAGCTGTTGGGTTAAACCAGGCAGGGAGTCTCCTCAAGTGAATGGACAGATGGTCTGTGCATTTTTGCCCCCTCTTGTTATCCTCTTCCTGCCTCTCTGCCTGGAACTCTGTTTTGAGAGTTGCACCCAGGCACAAAGTAACAGTGAGGAGTGAAGCCTATTTGAAGAATGACAGAAAAGATAAGAAGTTGCCTGAATGTGGAGTCGCCATACCTGATCTTCACTGTGTTCTTTTGAATTTTTATGTGAGAGAGAAACAAATGTCTCTCTTGTTTAAGCCACTGTTATTTCTGAATTCAAAGAGCCAATGCAGTTGATGTAAGCATTTTACCCACTTTAATGTGTGATGTCACAACTGAAGCTGGCTTAGGTGAAAGACACAACTCTCTGATTGGGAAGGAGAGGAACAAGCTAAGGGATGGGTCTGAGCTACAGCGGCTGTCCATGTAAGACACAGCAGCAAGGGGCCTAATCAGTTCCATGTGACATAGTAATCTAGGCAACTAGGGAATATGCAGAAGACAGGCAGGCAATAGCAATAGTTGAAAATGTAAATCTACATAAAGATCCTGCTGTCAAAGAATATAATTTTGCTGAGGTGTGGTGATTTAAGAGGGCCACAAATTATTTGAGATACCTCCCTTTAAGAATAGGGATCTATATTCTTTTCCTCTTGAATATATGCAGGCTCTTTGACTACCTTTTGAGACAGTCTTTCTCTGTTGCCAGGCTGCAGTGCAGTGGCACCATCTCGGCTCACCGCAAACTCCGACTCCCTGGTTCAAGCAATTCTCCTGCCTCAGCCTCCCATATAGCTGGGATTACAGGCACACACCACCATGCCCAGCTAATTTGTATATTTTTAGTACAGAGAGTTTCATCATGTTGGCCAGGATGGTCTCAATCTCCTGACCTCATGACCCACCCACCTCAGCCTCCCCAAATGCTGGGATTACAGGCATGAGCCACCGGGCCTGGCCGACTACTTCAAATGGTAGAATACAGCACAAATGATGTCTCAGTTTCAGGCCTCAGCCTTAAGAGACTGGTAGCTTTTACTTCCTGACTCTGAAAAGACTTTTATTCTTAGAGCCCAAGCTGCCAGGTAGGAAATCTACTACTCTAAGGAGACCATGTGGGAAAGTCATAGATGACACAGAGAAGGAAGAGGTCCAGCCCAGCCATTCAGCCAGGCAGCCATCTCTGGCAATACGCCTGGCAACTAAATGATGCTACCTTAGACCCTCCAGGCTAGCTCAGCCGCCAGCCGAATGCCAAGTCAAGACCATGTGGAGCAGAAGAATTGCCCAGTCGAGTCCTACCTAATCTTCTAACCCAGAAATATAATAAAATGATTGTTGTTTTGAGCCACTAAGATTTGGGGACAGTTACAATGCAATAACAAAACTGTAACATGGAGTAAGTGAACCAGCAAGAGCTAAGGCTTAAGACAGGACCCTGGACCTCACTGAAGAAACCAGAAAACTAGTAAAACTAATTTGGTGGTAAAATTCTGTTTGGGTCGACTGGACTGGAAAAGTACATTTTAGTTTTGGAGATACATTGTTTTTCAGTTAGTTAGCCTAAGAAGCACCAGACCCTAGAACAAGGAAAGCCTATATAAATAAGTGCATAAAAGAAACCCAAGAATCCAGTATCTGAGAATATGACAATGACAAGACCACAGACCCCAGAAAGGAAACTCTGCACGATATGAGCAAAGAAATGAGAAAAGCCTACACTGGCCAATGGAAGCCATTAGTAAAATCAGCTGTAGGAGCCCCAAAAAGGCTGAGACAGGAAATAAGAGGCAGCTGTTTAAGTATAAGAGATAGAATGAGGCTGGGCACGAAGGTTCACACCTGTAATCCCAGAACTTAGGGAGGCCACAATGGGCAGACCACATGAGCCCAGGAGTTTTAGACAAGCCTGGGGAATGTGGCAAAACCCTGTCTCTACAAAAAAACAAAATATAAAAATTAACCAGGCATGTTGGCACACACCTGTATTTCCAACTACTTAGGTGGCTGAAGTGAGAGGATCACTTGAGCTTCAGAGGTGGAGGTTGGAATGAACCATGGTTGTGCTACTGCAAGACCCTGTCTCCAAAAAAAAAAAAAAAAAGAGAGAGAGAGTTAAAGAGAGAGAGAGATATAGATGGAATGTATCAGCAAATTAACTGTAAAGATAAAGTTTTACATTCGTATGATTTCAGTTAATATAGTTTGGACATTTGTCCCCACCCAAATCTCATGTTGAATTGTGACCCCCAGTGTTGGAGGTGGGGGCTGGTGGGAGGTGTTTGAATCATGGGGGCAGACTCCTCACAAATGGCTTGGTCCATCCCCTTAGTGGTAAGTGAGCTCCTGCTTTGAGTTTATACGAGATCTGGTCATTTTAAAGTGTGTGGCACCTCCTCACCACTCTCTCTCTCTTGCTCAAGTTCTCTCTACATGATGTGCCTGCTTCCCCTTTGCCTTCTGCCTTGATTGGAAGCTTCCTGAAAACTCTCCACAAGCAGAGGCCACTTTGCTTCCTGTATGGTCTGCAGAACTATAAGCCAATTAAATTTCTTTACTTATAAATTACCCAGTTTCAGGTATTTCTTTATAGCAGTGCAAAAACAGCCTGATATTCTTGGCAACAATGGTAATGACTTCACTTTATTTAAATCAGTCGATGACAAAGTTTGTTAGGGTTCTTCTTTGAGACAGGCCTCCTTCATTTTATAAATACATGTCTTTATTAATCAGTCTAAGTCTTGGTTTCCTCATCTACAAAATATTCCCTAACTCCTGCCTCAAAAAATGTATATATATTATTAATAAAAGCTCTTAACTAGTACCTAACACACAGTGAACTGTCAGTAAATATTAGCATTTTCTTACAAATAATGGCATTCAAATGATCATGGGATATGTGCCCCAGAGGAGGTTAAAATGGAATTTTTGGGCAGGAGAGGGAAAGGGAGTTGAGGATACCTGAGTCAGTCAGTTGGGAGAAGAAATTAATAGGGTATGAAAGTAACCAGTGAAACTAATTGGGCTCCCTTCCCCTATGTCTGCCACCTCAACCACTCTCTCACTGCTCACTCTGGAGGAATTGTTAAAACTCCTGGGAAACACAGAAACAGAGCTGCAAAAATCCCTGTCTCAAGCCCCAGGGATTCCTGGAATAAGGCAAAAAGAACAGTTCTGTTGTAATGTGGGAACTTTTTGTTGGGTTAAAATATTTCGTACCTTTTTCCAAAATTACCTCTAGAGGCAGTGCAATGCCATTTACCACCAGTGAAGGTGAACCCAGTGGAACCTTCAAAAAACTGGGAGATTGAGCACTAAAGTAAAAGCACCAAATGTTTCTCAAAACTGCCTTGGAAAGAATACTTGGGCATAGGCTGTGGGCAAGGAGGATGGACTGAGGCTGCCGGGAGTATCAAGAATGGGAAGGGCTTTTCATCTGGGCCCAGAGATGGTCCACGATGGCCTCTTAATTGACAGTTACTTTTCTAAAAGAGAAATGTAAGGATACAGTAATGTTTTACAAAGCACGAGGGCAGGTAAGTAGCCAAACTTGGAGATGGAACAGGAATCTAGATAACACCTCCTATGTGTTGGCCTTCTCTCTCGTATTTCTCTTCTTCTGCCCTGGTTTAGACTTATTTTCTTTCTCACTGCCCCTGGATTTCCATCTCCTCTGCTCAAAGGATGGGCTGCCTTTAGGTGTCAATCTCAGTTTCCCAGAAGATAGAACAAGAGAGGCATAATTTAAGGTTTATGTCCACTTCTGTCTAATCAACAGTATTGAGGAAGCTCTAACACGTATGGCTGCTGTAGACTCCGCTCTGTGTCTACAATATTACATGTCAAATTCTCTATTGTGACACCATAAGCACTATCTTTTAGAAGTGTTACATAATATTGTAGGTGTGAAGTCTTTCATTAACACTGAAATCCACATGAACACCAAGCACAATCTCAACTATGTTTAGTTCATATTATTTTCTATTGCTTTCCACTGGTAGACAAAATATCCAAACTGCCCTAGCAAATTAGTTGCAATGAAGGGTTGTCTTAACAATCTTTGTCATCATTTTGCTTCTCTTCCATCTCAACTGATTTCTTTATTGCAGTTAATTACTTTTTAAATATTACTTAAGAGAATGATTAAATTAGAAAACACGAAAAGCTCTTTCTTGTTTCATTTCAGCCTTGCATATCTTTATTGTAATCCACATGTTGGAATGACTTACTTGTCATTTTATTTTGGGTATTAGAAGGCTCTTTAATTTGAAACCACTTCAATCTAAACAAACAAACAAAAAAAAATTATTCTCACTCATAAGTGGGTGCTGAACAATGAGAACACGTAGACCCAGAGAGGGGAACACCACACACCAGGGCCTGTTGGGGGATGGAGGGGGAAGGGGAGGGAGAGCATTAGGACAAATACCTAATGCACATGGGACTTAAAATCTTGATGATAGGTTGATAGGTGCAGCAAACCACCAAGGCATGTGTATATCTATGTAACAAACCTGCATGTCCTGCACATGTATCCCAGAACTTAAAGTTAAAAAAAAAAACTTGTAATAGTCCATTTATAAGAAAGATGTCTTTTTTTTTTTTTTTTCAAAGCCACTTAAACTGCTTCTGTGATTTTACTAAAGTGTTTGCAGTAAAAAGAATTCCAGACTCCCTCATCTTACCCTGAGGTGGTTCTATAAATCCACACCTAGCTATTACCTTTGGGACCAAAAATTTGTCCCAGAGAATGAGCTTTGATCTTTTATTTGGAATAGCACCAATGCATATGTCATTTGGGGCTTTCATGTGGTTCTATGTATGCAATTCTTCAAATGCACTGTCTCTCCTTGTTCTGCCAATTGAGTTAGAAAATATGCAAGCAAAAATTGGACAAGATTACACAAGATGATTCATGTGTGGTACAATGGTTTGAGACAGGGATGTGTTTGTAACTTGTGAACTCTAAAGACATTTTCAGCCATGATGGATATATTCAATAGAATCGTTCATTTTCTGTTCAAATTGTGACTTTTGGTATATTAATTCAGCAAGCTGAGACCCTCCAGTGGCTGTGAGAAGTTGGTGAATCCTAGAGAGAGAACAAAGTATGAATGAAGCAGCACTTCACGATACCTTTTTGAACCATCAACTACCACATTCTTCTCTACTTGATAGCACTTGAGTCCTTTAGTTTTGCTTGTCTGAGTTTTAGACTCTAGCTGGTTCATGTCTGAGATACAGGAAGCCTGAAATCTGAAACCCCGCCTGGTTCACTCTGTCCTTTTCATTTTTTTGACGATGAAGGGAAGCAGAAACTTCAGTAACACCATGTTTCAATTATTTTTATTTTAGACCACATGGGCAGAGACTGCTCACCACTGTTTGACAGGATGTTGCTCTGTCTTCTTAGCGGGGGTCCATTGCTCTTCAAAGAAAGAGAGTTGGATTCTTTTGACTCAAGAAATTGTCAGCCACACACATGCAGACAACACCTCATCGGGATACATGACTGGGTGAGAACTTTTGAATGAGGCATGCTTTCCAGATACTTTATTCTTGTTAAAGAGTGAAATGTGAATTCTAGGGGTTTATTGCCCTAATATTACGAAAGCTATAGATCCATATCCTTATCTAAAACTCCTGAAGTCAGTGGTATTTTGGAATTCAGAATTTCTCAGATTGCATATACTGCATGTTATATAAGACCACAGAGGCTGGGCATGGTGGCTCACACCTGTAATCCCAGCCCTTTGGGAGGCCGAGGCAGGTGGATCACGAGGTCAAGAGATTGAGACCATCTTGGCCAACATGGTGAAACCCCGCCTCTACTAAAAATACAAAAATTAGCTGGGCATGGTGGCGTGCGCCTGTAGCCCCAGCTACTCGGGAGACTGAGGCAGGAGAATTGCTTGAGCCCGGGAGGCGGAGGTTGCAGCGAGCTGAGATCGTGCCACTGCACTCTAGCTGGATGATAGTAAAACATAATTCTGCATCAAAGTATGTGACAATACCAAGGAGTCCAGACAAAGATTAAAAATACTCTTGTCTACAACTCTCGTCAAGTTTGCCACAAAATTAGTACAGGACAGGTAATGTTTTGTCCCCACATAGGCTATAACAGCTTTTATATTTAGAGGGCTTTAGATTTTAAACTTCAAGTAAGAGATTGTGTACCTATATTCAATAAGTTTCAAGTACACTGTAGGTTTCGTGAGATAGTTATGAAAATAATGACTGGTTAAACGAACGATGAGTGACTGGTCTGTCTCTTGTAAGGCAAAAAATTAAGAGGATAAAATATTTTATTACTTAATAGGATATCTATACATACAAGCAGACTTTATGAGGCAAGCTGTCTCAGATGAAATAATTATTTTTCCTATGCTACTACTGCATATAGCATTTGGAATCAGCGTACTTTCTCATACTTAGGTTTCACATTAGACTGAATATTCTCAATTTGCCTCTCTCTCTGGTTACTTTTCTAACTTTTTTTCCATAATGTACCCATTAAGGACAGGTCGCATTTTCAACCAACGAAGCACAGTATGTAGAAAAAGACATGATTAGGAGTGCAAGCTATTCTTCTACAAAAACAACTAATTTTGAAGAGATTTGCCAGTGTTTAGTCATAAGAAATAGGTGTTTTAGTTTATGAAGTTTTATCACATTTTTTGTGATTCCCTCAGTTGAAGAATCTTCTGTACAATTAAAGATAGTTATGCTTTTAAAATTTCTCTTATTGTATGTTTGATATTATTCAGAGAAAGAAAATAACTAAAATACAAAAGGATTCTGGTAACCTTATATTGTTTTTCTTCAACTTCAGCTTATGCCTTAAAATCGCTTTCCAACCAACCACTTACAAAGAGGGACCTCCTCTCTGGCCTGTGGACCAAATTAGTTATTCTGGCACTATTTTGGAGTATACCTCTTTTCTCAACATATTAATTCACAGTGCTCCCTCCTATTTTCAAAAGAATTTTTGTTTGGATCAAAATTATATAACTACCTGAATTAATAAAAATTCTCATAATTTTGCTTTTAAAAGCCTCATTGTTTTTCCAAAAAAAAAAAAATATGTTTTTCTTAACCTTACTGTTGTGTCACATGTTGGAAATTCTGGTTTAAGGACATCTCACACTGCTGATAAAGACATACCCACGACTGGGCAATTTACCAAAGAAAGAGGTTTAATGGACTTACAGTTCCACATGGCTGGAGAGGCCTCACAATCAAGGAGGAAGGTGAAAGGCACATCTCACATGGTGGCAGACAAGGAAAGAGAGCTTGTACAGGGAAACTCCCCTTTTTAAAACCATCATATCTTATGAGACTCATTCACTATCACGAGAACAGAACAGGAAAGAATTGTCTGCATGATTCAACCACCTCCCACCAGGTCTCTCCAACAACCTGTGGGAATTCAAAATGAGATTTGGGTGAGGACACAGCCAAACTATATCAGCAATTATATTTAATTAAATTTTGTATATAATAGCCCTCTATGAAATGAATTAGCAAGTAAATTACAAGGGGACCTCGTAAAGCAGAGGTCCCCTCACCTCCAATTAGAAAAAAACAAATCTCTCTCTTCACTTGCAGTATCTCTTAAAATGTGTTTTTTACCATTTTCTAAGGTCCTGCAGTAAAGCATCAATGTCCCTGTGGAAACAAAGCTATTGGAACTCCAGGAAGATTGTCTATAAGTTCATTGTGACAGAGGAATTGAACACTGCCAAGATGTTTGCATTGTAAGGCCACATGAAAAGGCATCTTCTTTCCTCCTAGCCAGCATGTTTCAGCATTCCCACAGTCTGCCAAGATTAATAGAGGTGTAAAAGCCTTGTGTTCAGCACTGAGTCTATTTATTAAGGAGGAGGGTGGAGAGAAAGAAGCACTGGGAAGTTATTGAGAGGCAGAGTTGTTCTGTTACTGATAAAACCGAGAAAAATATATTTTTCCCACTAGGAAGAAAGCAAAGATTAGCTACACAGATTGATGTTTCCATTTTTATCTACAGGCTGTACAGATATGTTTACTAGCATGATAAATGAATAAAACATTCACCAGGGGTGGGGGACAGGAGTGGGCAGGGTAGCAGTAGCATAGGTATTTCTTTCTAAAAAGAAAAATGATCTTTGCCCCCAAAATGTCACTAGGTGTCTTCAATCACTGAGTCTGTATTTCATCATTAAAACTGGAAAATGAACCCATTGGCTCAACTTCTTGGCTCCCATAAGGACATCCATTTACTACTAAACAGATTAATCCCCTTACCTAGGGTGGGAGACAGGTAGATTAACTATATATGGATTTTACCATTAAAAACAACAAAATAGGTCTTGTCCAAAAGAAGGGAGTTTCCTAAACATGGACTCTAGATGGAAACATTCCAGACCTCAATCCTCCACATTTGAATCCAGTAGGATTTGCAGGCAAGCATTGGCTAGCAGTAACCACTATCCCATTAGCTTTAGTGGCACAAGAGCAGCACGATCCCAATTTTTCTAAGAGCCTAAAACATTTTCATGAATACCATAGTTGCCAATGCATACAACGAAATGATCAAACAAATGAAACAAAAAGCCCAGCTCTCCGTCCAAAGAAGGTCATGGCTTCTCTGTTTTAAAATCAAACACAAATAATATCCAAACCTTTCTGGCCTCCCAAGCGTCACATTTCTTTAGACCTGGAAAATAAGATAGATAAATTAGTGATATATTGACCATGCTTTACTATCTCAAAATTAGAATACACCATTTGTCATATGTACGTTCACAATTACAATACAAAAATGAGGGGTTATGCAAGAAAATCCCAGACACACAGTGATCTCAGACAGATTTTTCAATCCAAGCACATCATTTCTTTTAAAGGAGAAAACTGAGGTGAACAAAGTAGCTGCTTATGAACTAAGTTGAAACCAGGAACTGTCTATTAAGACCCTATTCGGTGATTTCTGTCTTCTCCACCTTATACCAGAGTGGGGAAAATATCCAAGTACCAATGTCACGAATATATCAAGTAATCAGAGCACCAGGGAGAAGAAAACAATGTTCACAGCTAGAGAAAATGCAAAGGTAGCACTGCATGTAAATACAAGAAAGACTAGAATAGTATGATTTGCTTCTCAGGCACAGCAGGGAAATTATCCAAGAGGAAGTCAAAAGTATGTAAATGTGATTGAGTGCTGAATGCAAAGGACCCTGAAAGACAATCTGAGAAGCTGATGGTTGGGGTCTCAAGGAACTCCTCATCTGCAGGGCTAAGAGGAAAGGTATTCTTCCTGCTAGGCATTTGCTGTGGCTGATGAGTATCAGAAAAGGTCGGGAGACGCAAAGGTGCTTGTAATTTTATACTCGCTTTTCCAATTCTCCTGCAAAAATTGAAAACACCTCCATTGGGAAGGCATTAATTTTTTTCCCCTTTGCAGATTCTTACAGAAAATTCATTTTTTTACAGTCCTTTTTGGCTTCCATAATATTCTGCACTGGAACATGTTGGTGATTTTCTCTTTGCATTTTTCAAGAGGAGGATAGGCTCTGAATAAATGTTGTCAGGTGCCTTCATGCTGGGTTCCAGTTATTTAGATTTACAAAAACCTTGAGGCAGAAGGTTACTTAGAGATTATTTTCCTAGTAGTCTCAAGCAGGGATGACTTTGCCCCCATTTCCCCAGGAAACACTTGGCCCATCCTGTGGGCACTTTTGGGTGTCACAGTTGAGTGGGAGTGATACCAGCATCTAGTGTGAGAGGCCATGAATACACTAAACATCCTACAATCTAATGTACAGTACAGCACCTTACAACAAAGAATTGCCCGCCAATTGTCAGAATTATCTAGACTGAGAAACTCTTTTGAATGGTTGGTTTTCTTTTATAAATGAGTGTAGGGAGCCTCAGTGAGGTGAAGTCATACCTCATGATACTGAATCCAACCCTGAATACCTGTCTGTTGACTCCCTTTGCGGTACTCTTTTATATAGAGATTGGAAGTACCGTATGCTTTGTTAATTCTTTGGACTGGTTCAGATTTTCAATTTACAATTCTCAATATTTTTCAAAGAAATGAATTCCATCCAGTCTGTTCTCTCAGTTCGTTAAGCATCTCTGAAAAAATGATTCATTTCCCATCTTTAGAAAAACATGTAAGGAATATTAAGGGGATTAAATTATACACCATGCCCTTGGTAGGCTCTCATGAGCATCCAATGAAAATGAATACTGAAGAAATCATTGCTTAATTGGGGGGCCTGGAGAAAACTATATAAGCACAAAATATACAGTGAACTTTTATCAAACTTAAGAAAAGTGCATTAAGAGAGAAAAAATATCCTACCTTCTCAAAACAACAGGAGTAGGGAATGTTGACTCAAAGTCAATTCTCTAGAAGGTTTTTCTTTCTTTTTTCTTTTCTTTTTTTTTGAGATCCGGTCTTGCTCTGTTGCCCAGGATGGAGTGCAGTGGCACAATCTAGGCTCACTGCAACCTCTGCCTCCCAGGTGCAAGCAATTCTACTACCTCAGCCTTGTGAGTAGCTGGGATTACAGGTGCCCACCACCACACACTGCTAATTTTTGTATTTTTAGTAGAGACAGGGTTTTGCCATGTTGGCCAGGCTAGTCTTGAACTCCTGACCTCAGATGATCTGTCTACCTCGGCCTCCCAATGTGCTGGGATTACAGGCATAAGCCACCATGCCTGGCCATAGTATTACTTCTTAAAAGAATATAAGTGGCCCACATTTTGCCTTATTTTATCCTTTAAACAAAAGCACTGATTATTCACCCAAAACACATGTCCCTAGTAAATCTACTGATTAATCTCTTTCCCAATAAACTAGCTGTCCCTAATTATTTATAATTAGTTTTCTTTCCAAAGGAGTTATTATTTAATTTTGGAAAAGTGGCATTTACACAGTTTTCAAATTTTCTAAAACATTTTATTTTTGAAAGATTTTGTGTAATTTAACTAATCTACTTCTGCCCTAGTGCATAATGAACTAAAAATGTTTCTGATTATAATCATCCCATTGATAGGGAAAGGTGGCAGAGAAAGTCTAGACAGAAATGTGCATGTCCCTAGTGAAACTCTACCCTCAAGCTGACAAGCCTAAATCTGGGCCCCAAAGTGTGAAATTATATCCCTGTTTTCCCACTCAAATGTTGGCTTTTCCTAAACCACCTGTGGCCCCAGCCCATCCCATCCTGTGCCTCTAAAAACCCCAGACTCAGCCTACAGATGGGACTACAGCTGGAAGTGGGAGAGAAGCGTCTTGACTTCTGAGGGACAACTTGATGGAATACCTTCAAAGGAGAATCTGACTGGTGATGGCCAGACTTGAGGGGAAGACTATCAAAGACTCTCAACTATAAAAGTTGAGAGCAACTTTTATAGGCAATAAAATCCCCCACATTTACCATTCTTTAATTCCTTGTGTGACCTCATTTTTCCTGGATGCTGGACAAGAGCTCAGGAGCCATGAGTGCAGATACAAAAAGCTGTCAAACTGGCTTTTTGTCCTCACAGGTGGAGGGCAGCCACCTCAGTGAAAAAGGCAAAGGGCCCACGGAGCTGTTAACACTGAAGCCGTCCATGGATGGCAGAGCTAAAAGAGCACTGTAGCTCGCCCTCTGTGGCTTTGGGAGTTGCAGGCACCCACTCCTGGATGCAGCCACAGTGCCTGCATGGAGTTTGTTCCTGGTGGTGCTAATGCATCTGGCTGGTTCCTGCACCTGCTCAGCTGTGCACTCGCTCCCATGAGGGATAGAATGCAACAGGTCCAAATTAGTGGAGTTTGATCCCATTAGCACCAATGTGGCCAGCCAGTTTCAGCATTCATTTACTTCAGTTTCCATACTCGCTCATTTGTGCACTCCCTCCCTCAAGGAGTTGAGAGTGGCGAGCTGAGTAAACAAGGCAGCCCTGTTGTGAGCCTTGCAAAGGGCTCAGAAATTTTCTGCTTCACCATGATATGCATGGCATTGATATTGTGAACCTTAACCCAAAAATCCTAGGTCTGACAAACACAGAGAAGAGAAATATGGAATAATAACTATCCATTGATAATCCAAACATAACATAAAAATATATGTCCCTAACACTGTTTTATCTCTAATGAAGGATTAAATGCTTTCTCTTGTCATTATGTTTTAAAAGTTTGCTAATTAATTGTCCAGTGCATCCAAAATTTACAACTCCAAATAAACGTTCAGTGTTAGAATTGGTCAGAGGCCGTAAGCAAAATAAAGATGCATTTTTATGAAATGCATCAAGGGTCATTTGCCTATGAACTACGTGACTTCAGTATCCTATCTATATCATGTGTTGCTTTGTTTGATAAAGTTAACATTTATTACTTATCTTAGATTTCATTCATGACTCCAGAGAGATCTTTCCTCACTGCTGTGTCTGAAGCAAACTCACACTCCTGCCAACTTTCTCTAAGGATATCACACTGTTTACCTGACTCTTCAAGATCCTTAGGTCTTATATCCCTGGGGCACTATTCTAACCACAGTGCCAAACACATAACAGCACTGAAAAAATGATTTGTTAAATGAGTAAATCTGAATGTCCCATTTGATGTTGGGCCCTTAGAGGACAATAGTAATATTTGTTACTTTGTCCATGTTTAATGCCAAGCAAAATGTTTCACAAATATTTGGATCACACTTAAATCATTCCTCAAATAAATTATCTCACTTGGGAAAAAAATGTAATTCTTCTGAGCCTCTGGTCTCCATATAAGACCCTGCCTGTTTGAAAATTTAAAACATTAAACAATGAGAGATTTATTACTTTTTTTTGTTACAGAAATGTTCTGTCGTATCTGATTCAAGCGTCACCTATAGAATGTCATCTCTGGCTGCTTCCCAGACCCTACCTTCATCATATTAAATGTGGAGTGGTATCATTCAGCATGTTGAGCCTGGAGTCAGGCTGCCTTGGCTTAAGTCCCATCTCTGCCCCTTAAAAGCTGTTGCTGTCACATAAAATGTGATGGCATTATCTCCACTTGATGATAAAGAATTTACCCACAAAAGAAGTTACATTCTTTATCATCAAGTGGAGATAATGTGTATACCTATGACACACAATTTACATATAAATATTAAAGGAGTCAATATGGCTAAAGCACAGAGAATAATACATAGCACAAAATAAATTCTAAATGGGTAAAACATAATTCTGAAAGCATTTCAGATAATGTTCCCACAGGTGTATAAATAAGTGAGCAGTTCCCACATTTAGCTTGTAAGCCCAGTGGGGATTATTTAAGAATTCTTCTGCCTTTATTCCCTCTGCTTCTATCTCAGGCTCTGAAATATCTCACATTCATTCAGCGCAACAAACATTCATCGAACTCTTATGTGCCAGTTACGATTCTCCATGCTGAGAATCCAAAGAAAATTGGTGTCAAGGTGTGTGTCCCTGCAAAGTTCACAATAAATGGAGGGGACAGAAAATAAATGGACCAAAATATGCAACAAATGTAAATGAAAAGTCTGCTCTTGGTGAGTTCAGGCTACTATAAAATATATCGTAGACTGAGTGGCTTAAAAGCAGAAATTTGTTTCTCCATTTACACCAACTTCTGGAGGCTAGGAAGTCTGAGATCAGGACTCCAGCACAATCAGGGTTTGGGAGAGCTCTCTTCCTGGTTTGCAGATGACTGCCTTCTTGCTGTGTCCTCGCAGGGTGAAAGGCAGAGAGAGAGAGAGAGAGAGAGAGAGAGAGAGAGAGCGCAAACTTTTTTTGTGTCTCTTCTTTTTTCTTTTTTTCTGAGATGGAGTCTCACCTTGTTACCCAGGCTGGAGTGCAATGGCACAATCTCGGCTCACTGCAACCTCTACCTTCCAGGTCCAAACGATTTTCCTGCCTCAGCCTCCCAAGTAGCTGGAATTACAGGCATCACCACCATGCTCAGCTAATTTTTGTATATTTTTAGTTGACATGGGGTTTCACCATGTTGGTCAGGCTGGTCTCGAACTCCTGACCTTGTGATCCACCAGCCGTGGCCTCCCAAATTGTTGGGATTACAAGTGTGAGCCACTGTGCGTTACTGTCCCCAGCCTGTGTCTCTTCTCATAAGGGCACTAATCCCATCACAAGAGCTCCAACCTTAAGATTTAATCATCTCTTAAAGACCCTACCTCTGAATACCTTCACCTTGAGGATTAAGGCTTCAGCGTAAGAATTTGGGGAGGTACAAACATTCAGTCTGTACAAAGTGTAAAATAAAAATGAATATGCTACCTATAGAGTAACAAGCTAAGAAACTAGTCTACTTTGTTGGTGTGTATTTGCAGCCATATCTGTGAGGATGTTTGGAGTGAGGGTTAAGAGCAGGGACGAGGGTGGAGGGTGGGAGGAGACTGGTTAGGCACAGCTTTTGAGTGAGGAATGGCCATTGGATTAAACCATTAAGGATTAGCAGGAGACAAAAAAAATGATTAATGGAGCTTTTTGTTTGGGGAGGTATTACTGGAGGTGGAAGCTTTGTGGAGCAGGTGCTTCTCCAGGTGGAGCTAACAGTGTATGTTCATATCCAGATTTGAAAAAAAAAGCATGACCAATTTCAAAACCCAATTCCTCACCTTTAAGTTACCATTAATAATAAAATCATACAGTAAATTTGGTAACAATTTTCTGGGAGTAAAGATCATTAAGTGTATGTTTTCAGTTTTTTTTTTTTTTTTATTTTTAAAATGTTGGACAAGAGCATACATTTATTTATCCTTTCAATAACATTCCGCTTTTTACCTAGTGTTACAATCTACATTTGGGTTTATCCTTTCAACATATGCATAGACCAAAAATCACTTTGGACATGTCTAGCTATCTATATCTTAATGATTACACATTTCTTTTTACCACTCTTGCTTATGATCCTATCTTACCTACTTTTAAGATTGAGTACATAATTCTGAATCACACAGAAGAATACTGGTGCTTTTTTATTTCCTATTTGTTAAAATATAAATAGACATACATTACATAATGACGTTTGGTCAATGATGGACTGCATATAGAAAAGTGGTCCCGTAAGATTACGATGAAGGTAAAAAACTCCCATCATCTAGTGACATTGTAGCTGCTCATTGTAGTAACATAGCATAAGGTATTGCTCACATTTTGTGGTGATTCTATTGTAAACAAACCTACTGTGCTGCCATTTATATAAAAGTATAGCACATAAAATTATGTACAGTACATATTCTTGATAACAAACCACTATGTTGTTGATTTATGTATTTACTACACTATATATTTTATCATGATTGTTGACTGTACTCTTTTTGCTTATTAAAGAAGAGTTAACTGTAAAGCAGCCTCAGGAAGGTCCTTAAGGAGGTATTCCAGAAGAAGGCATTGTAATCATAGGAGATGACAGCTCTGTGTCTGTTACTGCCACTGAAGAACTTCTGGTGGGAGATCTAAAGGTGGAAAATAGAGATATTTTGATCCTAGGACTAGGCTAATATGTGTGTTTGTGTCTTTGTTTTTAACAACAACAACATAAAAAATCAAAAAGGAAAAAAGCTTATAAATTAAGGATATAAAGAAGAAAATGTTGGCTTGGCATGGTGGCTTACGCCTGTAATCCCAGAACTTTGGGAGGCCAAGGCAGGCAGTTCATCTGACGTCAGGAGTTTGAGACCAGCCTGACCAACATGGAGAAATCCTGTCTCTACCAAAAATACAAAATTAGTTGGGCATGGTGGTGCATGCCTATAATCCCAGCTACCTGGGAAGCTGAGGCAGGAGAATCGCTTCAACCTGGAGGGCAGAGGTTGTGGTGAGCCAAGATCACACCATCGCACTTCAACCTGGGTAACAAGAGCAAAACTCCGTTTAAAAAAAAAAAAGAAGAAGAAGAAGAAAACGTTTTTGTACAGCTGTGCAATGTGTGTTTTAAGCTAAGTGTTACCAAAAAAGTTAAAATTTAAAAAAATTAAAATGTTATAAAGTTAAATAATTATTAAATAACATTTACAAAATTAATTTAGGGTAGCCTAAGTGTACAGTGTTTATAAGGCTTACAGTAGTGTCCAGTTATGTCCTAGGACTTCACATTCACTCACCCCTCTCTCACTGACTCAAACAGAGTAATTTCCATCCCTGAAGGTCCTATTTTTGGCAATGGCCCTATACATGGAAACTTTTTTATATTTTATGCTTTATTTTTACTGTATTTTTTAATGTTTAGATACAGAAATACTATTGATCTCCAATTGCCCACAGGATTCAGTTTGATAATATGCTGTACAGGTTTGTAGCCTAGGCGCAATAGTCTATCTCATCTAGAGTAGATGTATAGTAGGCTATGCTATCTAGGTTTGTATGAGCACACTATGATCTTCACACATTGAGAAAATTTCCTAACAATGCATTTCTCAGAACATATCTCTGTTGTTAACTGATGCATGACTCTTTTTGCATTTGTTGATTTAATTAAATTATTAGCCTTTAGAAGTTCAATGTCTTCTCTTGAAATTCAGGTAGAAGCTTTAGACAGATAACGATTCAAGGCCTGAATAATAACCCATCACAGCACATAAACTGATTATGCCAGTGTTTCCAAGCTGAGAAAATTCTGATTAATTTGAGATATTACTTCATTTAATTTCATGGTTTAGCCTATGGAGACCCTCCTTTGTATGCAAAATAACTTTTTGTTTCAACGCTGTTGAATATTTTTGAAGAGTTTTATTCAATGAGGAGGGATCCAAAGTTAAGGTACAATTCGATTGGGTGGAGTTATTGTATCAGTCCAGATCCAACTGAGAATGAGAAACCACACAGTAATTTAAACAGGGAAAGTTGAATATAAAGATTTATTAACTACAACCGTGGAGTAACTATCAGAAAGAAAAAGAGGGCTCTAAAGAATATTGGATGGCTGAGAGCGTGTACTCAAGGGAGGAACAACTTAGAAGGCAGAGTGGGGAGTGGGGAGGATCCCTAAGGCTGAGATTCAGATCTTGTTATAGAAGGTGAGCTTGCAATTCATTGGTTGGCGAAGCTCTCTGAGTTGCCCCAACTAGAAATGTCTCAATCCTCAGGAAATTAGAAAACATCCTTTAGGAGGACAGGCAGGCTGAGGCCCACAGGTGCACAGAGGCTCATTCAGGTGCTGGAGATCTGTTCATCAGCAGGATGTTTCAAAGGTTGGTGTGCAGAGTCTATTTTAAGAGGACCACAGAAAAGACATCAGTAGACTGTGGCCTGGGCTACAAGCTAGTTGAGGTACTACTTGTCCTTAGAACAGGGCACCTCTAGAAGGGGTACAGCAGAAGCAAAAAAAAAAAAAAGAAAAAAAAGAAAAAAAAAAGAAAATAGTATAGAGTCAGAACCAAGAAGAGAATCTGCCATATCTCTTTGTTTCTTGTGAATGAAAGTTGAACACTGTGCTATTTGCAAAGGATATATGCGTAATGCATCCATTATCATAAAGCAGGTAATGAATAAACAGATTTTGACCTGAGAGACAATAATGAATAACTAGGACAGCTACTTATTCAAATTGCTCAACTGCAGTGGAAATCAACTATAAAAATACCTAATATGAATTGCTCAGTTAGCACATGCGCAAGCTATGGGCACCGACAGTGTTTTCTGACATTTATAGTTTGAGTGGATTTTACAATATATTCCTTATTACAGAAAATAAGAAAACATGAAACAAACCGGGTAGTAGTATTAAAAACATATGACATTCTATGTGTCTGCGGCACAGGATGAATTCAGGACCATCAACAGATGAATCAGAAAGAAACTTTTAGGAATCAGATTACAAACCACTTTATTTGTCCTACAAAGGAATGTCATTTCAAGTACTATAAAAAGTAGGGTAGCTACGGTTTGAGATCATCAAATATACTTGCAACTTATTTTCTCTATTGCACCTAGCTAGATGGGATAATGTGACTAATTTTTACAAATAGACTTTCAAGTAATGTCATTCAAGGTTGTGGCAATTAAGAGCTTGTGTGTATTCTCCAAACCCATAGCTTGAAGCAAAAGATTTTCAAGGTAGAATTGCAAAATGAAAACAATCTGGGTCCCTGAGTCAGTACTTGGAGCAGTAAAGCTGCAGAGGAGAGCTATCTGACCTACATTGGACTGTGAAATTAGTGATAAATGGATCTGTATCTTGCTGGTTAAGTCACTGAAATGTAAGAATTTATTTTTTACTGAAGAACATTCTAGTCCAAAATTGTAAGCAGGAGGATAATGTGATATGGTTTTCGAAAATTGTTTTAGTTTTTCCAAATAAATGTAAGCTCACTTCCATAAATTTAAATTGAATTGAAATAGAAACAACTAGCCAACAGTATGTGCTGTTCACTTTATCCCTACAAGATGCTGAAATACTGTTGAGTGAGGGCAAGGATAATATAAATGAAATGGTGCTAATGAATGAGAGTTTTCTTGATTTGAGAAATTCAGAGAGTATAAAAGTCCAAGACCTTATATGTAATATACTAGTTGTGTATATTCATGACTCTTCTTGACTTATTCGCCCTTATTGATGAACATTAAAGCCATTCACAAAAGATGGTAACTGAAATAAGCTTCCTGGTATTTGCTGAGGTTTGTGATTACAGGAAGAGATGATGAATGAGAATGAGAACTTCAGAGCAAGGTGGCTGTACAAGTAGACAACCCATAGAGAATGCTTGTAGACTTCTAATCATGCATCTTCACATGTGTTCTGTATAGCATTTGCTACATAATGTCATTATATTTATTGTATAAAACCATAATACCTTGACACAAATATTCTATTGTTTGTCAGTATGATCATGGAAATCTGAAAGGAACAAGGGTGTTTTCAAAAGCCAAGAAGATACAAAAACCTGGGAATGAAATTTTACCAAAACCTGGCAAATGAGAGGTAGGCACATGTTACAAATATTGTTACTAATAATAATCTTTATTTCAAGTCACATATGGTTACAATTTGCCTTATTGCTATTAAAATACTTCCAAGATCTTTATGGCTTATTAAAACAATACACTTGTTGTGTAATTGTAAAAACAATTAATTAGTTGGATGAGATTACGTCAAGCTACAGAGCTTCTGCACAGCAAAGGAAGCAATCAACAAAGCGAAGAGGCAACCTACAGAATGGGAGAAAACAAGCTTTAAGCTATCTATTTGACAAAGATTAATAACCAAAAATATAAGGAGCTCAAACCACTAAATAGCAAAACAAAAAACAAAAAAAATTTTGATTAAAAAATGAGCAAAAGATTTGAATAGACATTTATCAGAAGACACACATGTTGAACATTATGTGAAAAATGTTCAACATGACTAATAATCAGAGAAACACAAGTCAAAACCACAATGAGATATTGCCTTATGTCAGTTAGAATGGCTCTTATTAAAAAGTCAGTAAATAAAAGATGCTGGTGACGATGTGGAAAAAGGAGAGCTCTCCCACATGGTTGGTAGAAATATCAATTAGTACACCCACTATTTTAGAAAAAAATGGAGGTTCCTCAAAAAACTCAAAATAGAACTGTCATATGATTCAGTAATTCCACTACTGGTTATATAACAAAAAGAAATCAATATGTGGAGAACATATCTGTACTCCCATATTTATTGCAGCATGATTCACAATAGCAAAAATATAGAATCCACTTAAGTATCCATCATTGGATGAATCAATAAAGAAAATGCTGTAGATAGACACAATGGAATGTAATTCAGCCAATACAAAAAAAATGAAATCCTGTCATTTGCAACAACATGAATGGAACTGAAGACCATTATGTTAAGTGAAACAAGTCAAGCACAGAAAGACAAATATTGCATGTTCTGACTCACATATTGGAGATTTTTTTGTTTTAAAAGTAGATTTCATGAGGCTAGAGAGTAAATTTGTTGTTACCAGAGGCCAGGAAGTGGAAAGGAAATAAAGAGAGGTTGATTAACGGGTACAAATATGCATTTAGATAGAAGAAATAAGACCTAGTGTTTGATAGATTGGTAAGGTAACTATAGTTAACATTCATCAATTGTACATTCCAAAATAGCTACAAGAGAATAATACAGAAGTGTCCAGGGTAAGAAAAGATAATTATTTAAGGTGACAGATATATTAATCACTATGATTCAATTATATGAATATAAGAAATTATCACATATACACCAAAATTGTGTACCTTTAGTATGTATCAATAAAGTAATTAATTAAAAATTGTATTTGCACTACCACTAAATTGCCTCCTGTGCTTTGCCTTAGCTTTTCCAGTTTAAGTGCTCTTTCCCTAACTCTATCCATACTAAGTTAAAACTCCAAAGCAATATCTATAAAATGTCTTTAAATATTTACATATTTAGATTTATAACTATGTATTTTGATAATGTAATAATAATAGCAAACATTTATGTAACACTAACACACTTAAGATGCATATTTCTAAGCACTTTACACATACTGATTTGTTAAATCTTCACAACAATCTTATAATAATAGTTACTAAAATTATCTGCATTTAACATGTGAAGAAACTGAGGCACAGAAAGGTTAAGTAATTGGCCCAAATCACATAGCAAAACTAAGCTAATACAAGCAGAATTTGAGCCTGGATAACTTTGACTACAGAATCATTGCTTCTAGATACAAAATTTGGCATCTTTGAGATTCTAGTAAAATATGAGTGACATTCTCACTAAGTATAGTCATAAAAATCTATATTTAATTATTCTACATCAAAGATTCTAATTATTAGATAGTTGGCTTTTCCAAAATATGTCTATACCTTTTATATTTGAGACATAGCATCCATCTGAATGATTACATGTAACCCATACTTAGGTCATAATTTATTCATTGTAATATTAATTTTTTTCTTCCCAACTCTGCACTTTATAAGATTTGTGACAAGATTTAAAATATCAAGTATGCCTTGGTCCAATTGGTTATTTATGTTTGTTTGTTTGTTTTTAAGAGGGAGGGTCTTATATAGAACTTGAAAGTAGATTTCCACATTAAATTATTAGATTAAACCAGCAATTGTGATGGTTCAAATGCTTTATCTAAAAATATATTAGTCAAGACAGGCACCCTCTTGTTACATAATCATATGAAAGTAATTTGTGTGTGTGTGTGTGTAATTGTGTGTATTTAGAAAATAGAAAATAAGGGGTTGACCAACTGGATTCATACACACACACACACACACACACACACACACACACACACACACACACACAGATAAATTAAAATAAGTAAAGAGGAATGGAATCTTTAAAGTCAGTAAATATCCGTGCCAAGTTGGGGTAGGAGTCGGGGGCAGAGAGTCGGAGCATATGGTGAAGTGGAGCTTCTCAGCTGATGTATTAAATTTTTTCAAGTAACCTGTAAGTTTTCATTTTAACATTGGGAACAGCTTATGCTGGGTAAATAATTTGATATGCATCAACTATTACATCAGCCATTCATTGAAGAGATTGGGGTATTGGAACTAAACTTAATACCATTCCTACTATTTAAAACAGTGCTCTTCAGTAGCTGTGGATTGCTTACTTTTAAGCAAGAGAATAATCACTAAATAACTGTGGCCTAAGAAAAAAAATAAGCCATAGAGAAGATAGATATTACTGAATAGCTTTCCATTTCCTTTTCAAAATGAATAATTGTAGGCCTTTATTGGTTTAGTTTTCATCTGATTGGGAATGCTCACCCCCTTCTTTCTGGTAGGTTTATTTGTTTTAAAGACTAGCGCCACACAGAAAGTAGCAAAGCACAGCTTTTCTGAAAAGTCTTTTGTGTTTGTTCATTTTGGCCAAGGAATTAATCCCAGACCTGCCTGTTTATATGACAATGTTGATATCTGATTCCGTCACTCAAAAGAAAATAGAAAACTTTCTTTTTGCATCAATAATTCTATTTTTCCCAGATTGGGTAAGACATAGGCACTATCCTGAATTCCTTTTTTTTTCTAGGGAGAATAGTTACCTTTGATGACTTAAAATTTATATATTATTAACATACCTTTGATTATTTATTTGAAAAGACTCCAAAACCAGAAGGAATTAAACCAAAAGCTTCACAATCCGGTCTTCTAATTAATCTTTTAAAATTTCAAACTATTTTGCCTGTTATTCACATTTTTTGCTTTTATGGTGTTTCTTTTCCCATTCTTATTGCTCTTAATCTTCTTCTTCATCTGTGGAATTTCAAGCACTTTTATTTTAAAAGAATGTCACTTTTGCCATAGTGGTATCATGTGCATTATAGAAGAGAATAACAGATGCAAATAAACAACCATATTTTATCCTGTTGTAACTTTGAGTAAGTAGTTTTAAACTGCTTTAATATTTCAAAATTAGGTTCAAAAACTGCCCACTTTTATTGTTACAACTACTGAAAGACAACATGTGAACCAGAAGCTAATATGAGGTATATTTATAGAAAAGGTATATTTATAGAAAATGCAAGTAGAAAGAAGACTATCTAGGATGTGCATACCCGAATTTATCTCTTATCACTCATTCATCAAATTAATTCCTTTTTTTTTTATCTAAGCCTAGGCCATAGAAAGTTTTAGAAGTAATATAAAAGAAATTTTTAAGGTTAAAAAAAAATTACATAAAGCATACAACATTTTAAAAAGTTCCCCTAGTTCAAGCTATGTAAAATCTCCGTGTGTATATTTTTCCTATAAAAGGTTGATTGAGGATTCATGAATTAAATTTTTTAAAGAACTGTATTTCATTCCTCTGCACATTGCAGAATTGTATCATTTTATTAAAATTTCAAGCTTCTGCTTAGATTGTAAGCTCCTTGAGTTTAAATATCAAGTTTTACTTAGTAATAGATTATAGTAAGCAATGAACAATATTTATTGAATGAATGAAAAATTTATCTTGTTAAGCCAGACTCATCTATACCTGTTTCTAATTTATGTTCTGCCATGAAAGTACTTATTAAGGGTACCCTCTTTAAGGATAACCATACTCCTTATTGTTTTATATTGCTTTCATCAGATAAATGAGTAGAAGAACATAATTTGGGGGAATAGTCCAGAATTAAAATACTGACTTAGCATTTGGTACATGGGAGGTATTGTTAAAAACAAAACTTTAAAAAACTTAACAAAATTTATTTGAACCAAGAATGATTCATGAATCAGACAGCACTCAGAACCAGAAGGGGTTCAGAGAGTTCCACTTTGCAGCATTAACAGTGGGCTTTTATAGGGTAAATGTGGGAGCAAAGTAAAAAAATCACTTGATTGGCTACAGCTAGCCATTTGCCGTATTTGGATATAATCTTGTGGAAAGTTCCTGCTTTGAGATTAGTTGGTAGATTCTGATTGGTAAAGCTTAAGTTTCATTCTACTGTTTGCCTTGAGATTCCGTTTGCTTTTGTGGGGACCCACAATGCTGGAGCTGCCTCAGCCTAATGGCTTCCCAATTACAGTTTTTTCGCATTACAAAGTAAGTATTTGTTAAATGAATACTTAATAATAATGGCTAAAGACATTATGTACTTTTAGAAAGCTCTTCACATGTCTTTCTCCAGCCACTGTGCATACTTACTTAGCTTATCAGAGTGGTTAGATGGGGGCTACATAGTAAGTCTTAAGACTTGCTCCTGTAAGGGAAGGAAGGAAAAGCTCCCCCTAGGAAGAAAAACTTTGGCTCTGCATATGTATTTCCTTCTTCTCTTGATACTCACTGTGTCCAGAGTGTTTCTCATGTTTTCTGCCTTTTTGTTAATCATGTTTGGCTAGCACACCTGGTCCAGATATCCAGATCCTCCAATGTTCAGGCTTCTTGACTGTGCTCCTGAACCCTGAATATGTGATATAGACTATTTAATATCTGCCTACCTTTTGGGATACCACAGTCTGCTGTCCAGACTTTACCATCCTCAACTAACAGGCCTTCTAAGAATGCATGATTCTGACCTACGACCACTCTGATCGTCCCCCTTTGACCTTGCACCAATCTGATTGGTTCCCTCTGTTCCTAGCATCAGCTCTGTTTTCCAAAGGCTTCTGGTCCTGTCGTTGGCTCTGTTTTGCTTTCCTTCCTGGCTTTAATAGGAGCTCGGCATGTGGAACTCATATGGAAACAGTACCAAGTATCGCACCTAGAGCAAGCAACTGCACAGAGCCACACTGATGGTTCACAGATACAAAGAATCAAGGTAATAAGGAAAATTAAAGAACAGAGATTATTTAGCTCGAGAATGTGCAGTCTGAGAGATAATAACACTCTCCAATTATGGTGAAGGTTCTGTGAGCATCTTAAAACTGCACAATGCAGCCAGCTGTTTTTTTTTTTGTTGTTGTTGTTGTTGTTAGTTCTATTTTATTTTTATTTATTTATTGACTTATTTGTTTATTTATTAGTTCTGGGATACATGTGCAGAATGTGCAGGTTTGTTACATAGGTGCCATCGTAGTTTGCTATACCTATCAACTGTCTTTCATCACTGCTGAGGACAGAAATAATGCACTTGAGCATCAATTATAGCATAAGGGATCAGGGTTAGGCATGAAGAAGAATTTCCTGATAGGAATTGCTTATAGCAGTTTCAATGCAAAGGTAAAATATGAAAAAAAAAACATAATTTAATCCAATATCCTAGACTTTCTTTGGAAAAATTGGAATATCGAACTTTGAGTGACTCAGGCTTTCAGCTGGCTCACAGAAACAATGTTCAAGGTCATCTGCTTTCCAAGTGATGAGAATAAAGACAGAAGCTGACATGGACATTTTGAACTTTCACCATCAGCTCCTCTAATTTCTCCATCATCTCCCCACACGTCACTCTTTGTACTACTCACTTTTCTGCTACAAGTACTGATTTTGTGCTAAGCATGTAAGAGCTGGCTATGACAAAGTATCTGTCACTGGCAACAATTAACATAGGGCTTATTTTGTAATGTATCAATTCACACAAAATACTAATTTAAAAGGAAAGAATTGTGCTATCAGTTTTCTTTATCTTTTCTTCATTTATTTCAAAGATTTTCTCCAACAAAGTATGTGGTGCTAGGCACTGTGCTGTATGTGGTAATTTTAAAAACTATATTAAGTTGTGGTACCATTATTTAATTACCTTAATTGAAATAATTTTCTACCTTTTCTTTTGTCCTTATGTGAATTTATAAGTAGACATGTGTTTTAATATGTTTTATAAATATAAAAATATAAACATTCATTAGGAGCTTAGCTCTGTAAAGGGGGAGAAATATTTATCTTCTACACACCTTAGTTTCATTAGCTTAGGCCAAGTTAGACTGATGAAAGACAGATGAGCAAGAGAAAAATGCACAGATTCATTTAAGTTTTACATGATTCATTTCTTTCATAAGGAAATGAAGACCTTCACAATTTCTTTAAGCATAAGCATTTTTATACTATGTTTGATCAAGAGTGGAAAGTCATGAGAAATTGTGATAGAAAAGGAAATAATCTATGGGCAGTAAACTGGGGAAACTTAGCAGGACCTTTTCTGATTCTTTGGCATCTACTCATCTTCCGGGATTAGGATGTTCCTTTCCGCTGGGCATAGGGAAGGCACCTATGCCTTCTCTCACAGGAGAGAAGAGGAAAGTTAGAGAATTCTTCCAGCACTTGTTACTTCTGAATTTCCTTCCACTTAAAATATTCAGGCTGGGTGTGGAGGCTCATTCCTGTAATCCTAGCACTTTGGGAGGCCAATCACCTGGGTCAGGAGTTTGAGACCAGCCTGGCCAACATGATGAAACCCCATCTCTACTAAAAATACAAAAATTAATCAGGCTTGGTGACACGTGACTATAATCTCAGCTACTCAAGAGGCTGAGGCAGGAGAATCACTGGAACTCAGGATGCAGAGGCTGCAGTGAGCTGAGATCATGTCACTGAACTCCAGTCTGGGTGACAGAGCAAGACTGCATCTCAAATCAATCAATCAATCAATCAATCAAGTATTCAATATGCCAAGGTGTCATATTTTTAGTCTTGTGTTCTGAAACCCATCAGCAATTAGTTTAGTTGATGCCCAGCCCCTGTACAGGAACATTCTATAAGCTCCCTGCTTTGCTGGCTGCGTTTAAGGGTTTTTCTTCCGTTTATGTGAATTCAGAAAGCCTTTTTTTGAGGGTTTATGGTGATCTAATATCTACCACCTATAGCATCTGATGACTTGGCTGGTTATAGATCCATTTGCTTCTTCAAAATTACCTGTGCACATTGCACAGAGCCAACTTCTAGAAATCAGTAAAACATATTTCCATAAATAACCAGAAGGAGCATCACCTGTAGGTAAATTGTTCTGTTATGCTAATGTTCTTTCTAACATTCCTGAGGTAGATAATGATCCCTCTCACTGCGACAAGTCAAAGTGGTGAATAGCTCATTACCTTAAAAAGATGATTGCTTCTGTTGCCTACACCTATCAGAAGTTTTGCTTTGCTTTTTAATAAGATTCTGATTAAATCTATTGTTATCAAAAAGCTTTCTCTCTATTTCTTATATTTCTGCTGTATATAGACATTTATGGATGAAAGGATGGATTTCTTTTTTCAAACAGTCCACAACTTGATGGACTGGGGATTATCAGGCAACGTGTGACCACCTAACATTTGCCAGAAGTCTGACTCACTTGGGACTTAAGGTGGGACTTCTTTGTTTACACTGCTGCGCGCACTAACTCCCTCCTCACATTGTTTTATTCAGGGTCAGTTTTCCTTTTTTTCTCTTTTTCTTCCATATCTACAGAATACCTCTCTTGTGAGTCTTAACTCCAACCATTCACTCCTAAGGATCTAGACCAAATCTATAGAATGTTTCCAAATTTTGGAATTTTAGTTTTCAGGCAATACCTACACCTTATAAAAATCACTGAATTGAATTGTCTTGAAGGTCTTTCCCAAGTCTGATAATTCATTAAAGCAAACCAACAGTTGTGGTTATGGTGAAACAAAAGTGGTGTACCCAAATGTGTAACAAGTTTCCTAGGTGACTCTGATGCTCACCACGGTTTAAGAAAATGAGGCTAAGGAAATTGTCATCATTTTGTCTCAGAATATGGCACATTAATATACTGAAATAAAAAAAAAAACAGCCTTAAAATCCTTCTCTGTCCTTCCTTCATCTCTCTGTGTCTCTGACCCTATTTTTCCCAAAGCACCAGGAGGGGATCTCTGTGGAAAATCTCTTATCTGAGTGAGAAAATGTTTACTAAGAGAAATGCACTTGTCTTCAAGCCACCTTCCTGGGAATATTATTAAATGGCCAGGAGAAATTAACTACCAGAGAAGAGAAGAGACTGGGGGTTGTCACCATGGCCAGACTGACTTTTCATCTATTCTGCTGTGGCAGCTTTAAGAGATTACCTGGGGATCTATATCTGCATAAGAAGAAAACCCTTGTTCAGTGTGCTGTTATGCCCCTCACCTTTCTGTAACTCATGCAAACTTTCTGAAACTTCCTTCAGTCCCATTCATCATCCAAACAGAATCATTTGCAAATCCCTGCTTGTCTTTTTCATTCATTCATTTATGGGTTCCCCAACCCTCTCCTCAATGAAGATGACATTTAAGCATCAAACATCTGGCTCTTTTTTCTCTATTTTTTTATTTTATTTTTTTACTTTTTTATATTATGTTGTGGCTCCCATGCATTATGCATGTTATTAAATTCATTATGTATTTTTTCTGTGATGGGGAGAAAAGGGATTACCCCCCTTCTACCCGCATACCGTTGATCATGAATCCTCTTAGAAACAAATTAATACAAATTTACTTGGAAAGTTTTATTACAGTGCTTTAAGATGTATTACCATTATTTGTCAGAAATTGCCACTCTTCTGGTACAGTTGGGCTTGCAAAAATTTCTGTCACTTCTCTACTCAAATGCATAAATCCTTGCCTACACCTCTCCTTCATCTCTGCATGCTATGAGAAACTACATGCCTCTCTGTGACCTTTGGGCTTAAGCCACACACCACTCTTTTTAAACAGCTTGCTTTGCAGCATTTAATTTGGGTCAGCTGTTAGACTTCTTCCAAGAGCAAAATATAAAGAATGTACAAACATTCAATGTAAAATTTGTTATTTGTAGTAATTTCAACAATAAAAAGAAAGTTTTTTTATTGGATATTTGGTCTCTGGAAAAATCAGATTTTCTTTTTCTTTTCTTTCTTTTTATTTTTTGAGATAGGGTCTTGCTCTGTTGTCCAGGCTGGTCTCCAACTGCTTAGCTGAAGCAACTCTCCTGCCTCGGCCTCTCAAAGTGTTAGAATTACAGGTGCGGGCCACCACATCCATTTAAAATCAGTTTAAAACAAATCAGACATACAAAAAAAATTCAGTAAGTATTGCATTTCTATAGTGTATGAGGGCTTGACCCTTAAGTTTATAACCTTGTTGTGTGATGCAATAAATAAAGAAACAAAAAGGTAAATGGCACTTCTATCCTCACCAAAAAATAATAATTCAATACAACAAAAGACCTGGCACTGGAAATATATATATTTTATGACTGTTAAATGAAAATAAACAAGTTAATGAACGAGTGAATGAACAAAATTGACAAATCAATGGTATAGAGAATTCTATCAAATTTTAGGATAAAAGAAATGCTACTTTAGGCTGGTGAGATTCCAGAAACCTTTCTGGAAAAAGTAAAAAAAAAGTCCAAAATAATTGAGACAGTTTAATATATTTTATAATTATTCAAGCTAAAGAACTCCTTAAAAGTTGGCCAGTTTCTTATATTTTTCAACTATTTAGTTAATAGAAAATAACTCTTTAATATTTGAGCATACAAATATCTGAGCAGAGAGTTAGAAAACTGCAAAGATAGAGCTGTACATCAATCAACAATAGTTTCTTTTCTTAATTTTGTTTTTGGGCCAACACACTGTGGCAGAGTGAGTATTTTAAAAACCTCATTTGTCAAAGTTCACAACAAAACCCTTCCTCATAAACCAATGGCAGGAAGCAAGACAGTAATGGATCTGTTGAGGCTCAGAACCCGATATCCTGAAGTATGGCACCTCTGCATGCTAACTACTTTGATCTAAAGGAGACTGGAAGGCAAAGCCTCAAAAGCAAGGTCTCTCTGACTTTCTCTTATCCTCCTAGCTCCCACCCTCCTTTTTCACCAATGCTTATTATAGAAACCAAAATTCCTTTTCTCTAATTTGGTCATAGAAACAAGAACTTCTCTCCTCCAAAGCAAGTCATAAAACCTAGAAAGGTCACTCTCTCCCTTCTCTCTTCTCCGTTGATGACTCTCATTCCAGAGGAGTCCTACCACACAACCTAGAGGAAGGAATGCAGCACAGAGAGGCCAAGAAGAATCTGGACAGGACCTGCTGGGTTTCCTTGATTAAATAATTTCGATGTGTTTTTCTCTTGTTAACCTAACTTTTGCTGTGGGAGTGTTGACCGTAACCATTATGGTGGGTGAGGAGAGGTATCACACCTTACCGGCCCTACAGATCTATTGATTGACTGAAGTCCTGTTACATTTGTAGAGAAAGGCACTCCAAATTGCTTAATGACCTATGCAAAATAACATATTAAGTCATTTTTACTTAAGTGTGTGCCTCTGATTGTGGGAAGAAGATGGAAATGCTTTGATTCTGAAAATGCTGATATTTACCTGCTAAATACATCCAGAATAGACATAAATACAGTGAATAAAAAAGAAAAAAAAATGAAACCACAGCATTCTAACAGCTGTTACTGCCTTCCAGCTAATGGGCCTTATTTTGGGAAAAAGTAGCAATTAAATGTTAAAATCTGTGTGTACGTGTGCAGGGCAGATTAGAAAGTGTCAGGGCTCAGGAAAACACTATTACACCCTCCCCCATCTGTTTAATATAAAGAAGTATTTTTTCTCTCACCTCTACCATCCCACACACAAAAAAGGCCTGTCTGAAGGAGACAGAAATTAAACTCCCAGACTGAATGGTTTGCTTTCCTGTCCAGCATAGAGGAACGTTGATGATTTACTACATTTTGCACATTTTCATCACACAAAACATCACTTACAGCACTTCTGTGATTAACTAATTAAGCCATTAGACACAAATGTGCTTATCATGAGATAATTACATCCCAGGGATATTAAGAAAGAAACAGAGTCCAGCTTGAAATAGGAGTCCTTGCTATGACAAGGGCTCCTTCATTACAGAAAGGGTATCCAAGTAGGCAGGTGAAGGAGATGAAAGATATGTGTTTCTCCACCAAGAGAGTTGAGGTTAGAGGTCAAAGTGAAAAACCCTTGACATCCAGATTTGACTCAATTATATAAACTTCACTAATCAGTGCCAGGGCGTCCACAGGGCAGGTGTGTGGGTCGCTCAGAATGCAGACGACCGTAAAGGTGCACCAGGAGTGTGGGAAGAGCCAACCACTGAGCTGAATGCATTTGTTACAACTTCCCTGGAGGTCTAATTGCTGATAAAATTAAACATGCAAAGAGATATCTCTGCCTGGCAAACATAAATCAAAGGTTTCTTCATGTGGTTTTGAAAACTATCAGATCATGTCACTTGATGGTAACCAAGAGGGGAAATATTTTTCCCTAAGTGCTCATTTCAATGACACTATATATACATTCACAGATACATGTTGAATGTATATGTGAATACATGCTTATACAAACAAATATCCATACATACAGGCACATATGAATGAAGATACAGAAGGGCCAACATTTAACAAAGGTATGCAGGCTTGTAAGATTGTTATTAATCACTAAAGAGAAAGCTTATCTATCACTACCAGCATCATTAAAATACGTTTAATTTTATAACTTGCTACACAAGAGTTGATGTGCAAAAATATATACACACATATAAACCTATTAAACTCTGTTCAGGAAAGGTTCGGGGCATTCCTTTCTAAACAGATCTTCTGATACATGTGATTTCATTTATATAATGATGCATTATAAAGCTAGCCATAGCAAATGCAATGTATTGCCTTTGAGTTATAATGATAACTCAATGCCACATTACATATATATATATTTGTTAATTATTATTAAATTAAATTTTATTCATATCTTTTATAAATGTAGGTGGTACAAGTGCAATTGTGTTATGTGTATGTACGGTGTAGTAGTGAAGTCTGGGCTTTCAATATAACCGTCACCCAAACAGAGTCGTAACCTTTAGGTAATTCCTCATCCCTCACTCCCCATTTCTGTGAGTCCCCAATTTCTCCAATTATTTTACTTTCCATGTTCATGTGTACATATTATTTGGCTCCAACTTATAAGTGAGAACATGCAGTTTTTGACTGAGTTATTTCACTTAAAATAATGGTCTCCAGTTCCATCCATCTTGCTTTAAGAGACATGATTTCATTCTATTTTATTGCTGAGTAATATTTGATGTGTGTGTGCACACATGTGTGTATACACATATATAAATGTATACACACACACACACATATATATATATAGAACCATCTACTGATGTACACTTAGGTTGAATACATATCTCTGCTATTGTAAATAGTGCTGTGATAAACATATTAGTGCAGGCATGTTTTTACAAGAAATTCTTTTTCTTTGAATAGATATCCACTAGTGAGATTGCTAGATTAAATGGAAGTTCTATTGTTAGTTTCTCTAGAAATAATCATATCATTTCCCACACAAATTATACTAATTTACAATCCCACCAATAGTGTATAATCATTTTCTTTTCTCTGCATCCTTGCCAATATCTGTTGTTTTTTCACCTTTTAATAATAACCATTATGACTGATATAAGATGATATCTCATTGTGGTTTTAATTTACATTTCCCTAATGATTAGTGATGTTGAGCATTTTTCATGTTTTTTGCCCATATGTATAGCTTCTTTTGAAAAATGTCTGTTCATGTCCTTTGACCACTTTTTAATGAAGTTATTCGTTTTTTTGCTTGTTGAGTTGTTTGACTTCCTTTTAGATTCTGGATAGTAGTCCTCTGACCGATGCTTATTTTGCCAATATTTTTCCCATTCTGTCAGCTCTCTGTTTACTCTGTTGATTATTTCTTTTGCTGTGCATAAGCGTTTTAATGTAATGAAGTCCAACTTGTCTATTTTTATTTTTCTTGTATTTGCTTTCGTGGTCTTAGTCGTGAATGTTTTGCCTTGGCCAATGTCCAAAAGAGTTTTGCTTAGGTTTGCTTGTAGGATTTTTAAAGCTTCAGGTCCTCCATTTGAATTCTTAATCCATCTTGGGTTAATTTTTGTATATGATGGAACATACGGGTCCAGTTTCATTATTCTACATATGGCTACTCCATTTTCCTAGCACCATTTATTGATTAGGGTGTCCTTTTTCCAGTGTATGTTTTTGTTGACTATGTTGAAGATCAGTTTGTTGTAGGTATGTGACTTTATTTCTGAGTTCTCTATTCTGTTTCATTGATCTTTGTGTCTATATTTGTTCTGATGCCATACTTTTTTTTGGTTACTGTGTTTTTGTAGTATAATTGTAAGTCAGGTAATATGATGCCTCCAGCTTTGTTCTTTTTGCTTAGGATTGCTTTGGCTAGCTTTTTGCTATTGTTCCATGTAAATTTTAGGATTTTCTTTCTTTTCTTCCCTCCTTCCTTTCTTCTTTCCTTCCTTCCATCCTTCCTTCCTTTCTTTCTCTCTCTCTCTCTTTTTTATTTTGAGACAGAGTTTTGCTCTTGTTGCCCAGGCTGGAGTGCAACAGTGCAATCTTGGCTCCCTGCAACCTCCACCTCCTGGGTTCAAGCAATTCTCCTGCCTCAGCCTCCCAAGTAGCTGAGATTACAGGCACCCACCACCACACCCAGATAATTTCGTACTTTTAGTAGAGATGGGGTTTTGCCATGTTGGTCAGGATGGTCTGAAACTCCTCACCTCAGGTGAACCCCCTCCCTTGGCTTCCAAAAGTGTTGAGATTACAGGAGTGAGCCACCATCCCCGGCTCTGGGAATTTTTTTTTTAATTCTGTGAAAAAACAACTTTTCAACATTGGCTACTAATTTTTCTACATTAGTTTTGTATCCTGAGCCTTTACTAAGTTTATATGTTAAATCTAGGAGTCTTTTGGAAGAGTCTTTAGAATTATCTAGGAATAAGATTACATTCTCAGCAAACAGATAATTTGACTTCCTCATTTCCAATTTGAATGCTTTTCATTTCTTTCTCTTGCCTGGTTGCTCTGACTAGGGTTTCTAATAGTATGTTGAATAGGAGTGGTGAAAGTGCTTAGGGGAAATGCTTTCAACTTCTTCCCATTCAATAATGTTGGTTGTGGGTTTGTCATATACAGCTTTTATTATTTTCAGATATGTTCCTCCTATGCCTACTTTATTGAGAGTTTTTAATTATGGAGGGATGCTAAATTTTATCAAGTACTTTTTCTGGGTCTGCTGAAATGATCACATGATTTTTGTTTTTAATTTTGTTGTTATGGTAAATCACATTTATTGATTTAAATTAAATCAATATTTAAATCAATAAATGTTATTCACCATATTCCATATATTAAAACATCCTTGCATCCTTAAAATAAAACCTACTTAGTCACAGTATATCATCTTTCTGATTTGCTATTAGATTTGTTTAAATAGTATTTTATTGGATATTTTTACATTTATGTTCATCAGAGATATTTTTTCTTTTTTGTTGTGTCTTTGCCTAGCTTTTGTTTCAGGGTAATACTGGCTTCATAGCACGGGTTAGGGGGGATTCTTTCCTCCTTGATTTTTTGGAACACATTTAATAGGATTGCTACCAGTTCTTTGTACATCTGGTAGAATTTGGCTGTGAATTCATTTGGTCTTGGGCTTTTTCATTGTTGTTGTTGGGAGATTATCATGTTTTCAATGGAGATTACCATGTTTTCAATTGAAAGTGATTATACAAAAAAATACCAAGAAAATGCAAAATGGATATTTAGATAGAGAAGATATTTGCTCTAGCAGAGGTAATAAAACATGGAAAACTTGTGAAGTCCCTTAAGTTGCTCTGTGGTTTCAATCACTTAAGATTACTGGAATATTTATATTTCAGGTTTGAAACTAAATTGTCAATTTTATAAATCTTTTCTAAATACACTATATACATGAATTAAAAATATACGTGTGAAAGATAGAGCCTAGTGGTGTAAAACTAACATTTTCCAGAATGTCAGCAAATCTAAGTTCAGGATCAACATCTCTCCTACCAGCTTTGTGTTTGAAGAAACTCACTCAGCATTTCTTTAACTCAGCCTTCATATCTGTAAAATAAGTCATCTAGATCTGCCCCTTTTCCTACCCACATAATCTATGACCTTCCATAACCTACATCTCTCTCTCTCATACACACACACACACACACACACACACACTCTCTCTCACACACACACACACACACACACACACACACACACTAGGTCCAAACTTTTCCAAAATAATTTGAAAAGCTGCCATTTTTTAAAAAGTAACAGCCTATAAAATGCTCATTTGCTTTTCAAATAATTGCAGTCTTGTATTAGAATAAACAATGCATTAGTACAAAGCCAAAGTTAGTAACATGCTCATGATTTTGTATTATTCTTCTCTGTGTTTCCTAATTGCCTATCCATTGCATGCAAGAATGTGATTCACAGACAAGAGACTAGAACTGACTGCTTGCCATGGTCCCTTCCCTTAAGATCTTGCAACCCATGTAAGAAAAGTAAGCGAACACACTACTCAAGAAAATATATAACTGAATGTTGATTATGGCTTAAAAACTCAAAGCTCTACAGACATTCATAAGAGAACTTATCAAAAACGACTTGAATGAATGTACAAACAACTTGGACGAGGAGAAGAGCGAGAAGGCTTCTGAACAAGCAGTTCGTACAGTAGTTTGAAAAAAAGTGCAGAAGTGGAAACAAGGCAGAATCAGGGAAAGAACTCAGCAACAGAGGCTGCACAATGAAGGCTGCGAAAATCTACCCCACCAAAATATGGTGTCATCTGCTACTCTTAGTTCATCCTGGTTTTACAACAGTTTATAAAATGACATAAAAATATTTGGCTTTAAGATTTGGGTTTTTTTTTTCCGTTGTAGGTGAAAGGTTTATGGATACTATTAGTATTTTTAATTATAGGTAAAATCCGGGAATATTCCACACTGATGAGGTCTTGGAGAAATGAGCAGCATTTACAAGTGCTGGTGAAAATCTCATCAGAACTATATTTCTAAGAAACATGTTGGCAAAACGTGTTAAAATCCTTAAAAGTATTTTATATCCTTTAACTTAGTTAATTCTACTTTAGAGATTGTTCTTGAAGGCAAAAAAAAAAAAAAAAACCACCAAATTACATATAAATGCTTTAAGCACAAAGACATTTATTATGGTTCTTATAAAAGGTGAAAATTATAATAATTTAAAGTGTTTAACAATGGGTATTGATTACATAAATATAATATAGCCACATAGTGTTATACATAGTCATTAAAATATTGAATAAGTGCAAATTCCTATCAATTAAGCATAATACATTAATTTCTATATGTATGCGCATGTGCACATATACAGAAAAGTTCAGGAATCTTTTAAATTTGAAATGTTAACAGCTATTAACTCGGGGAAGTGGGATAAAATGTGTTCATTTATTCTTTTATATTTGTATATTTTATTATTATTTCACAATAAGTCTATACAATCTGTACAGTAAAATTTTCTAAAATCAAAAAATCACTCAAGATGATATTTATAGCATGTGAAAGATACTCCATTTTAATTTGAGATATAAATATACAAAAGACATACACAATTCATTTGGCATTATTGACATGATTTCTCCATGCTGGCTTTTTAAACGGCCTCTCTTCCTAATTCATGTTCTCCTATTCACTTCTACATGATTCATGTTCTCCTATTCACTTCTCACCTCTCTGGTGAGTCCTTCTGTCTGCAGCACTGGCCTCTTTTCTTCCACTGATTCTCTACGTGCAGATGTATCTTCAGGTTCTGCTTTGTTTCCTACCTTTTACTTCCCCCACTTTCCCCTCCAGAGCTCATCTGCTAACACCTATATATTAATCATGCGCTAAATTTTATCTTCAGTCAGACTTGCAAGATATTTCCACATGGATGTTCCATAATGACTGAAACCGTACATAAGGACTCTGAATTAATCGCATAGCCCAGAAATCTAATCCTCTTCCTTGACTCCATTTATTGGTCATGGCTCCATAATTTATAAGCTGAGCTGAAAACCGGGAAGCCATCATTGACTTTTCCCTCTCACTCACCCCTGCCTTATTCTAATCAATCACTAGCCCTGCTGATTTTACTTCTTAAATATTTCTGGAATCTATCGCCTCCTCTTTCTTAAATACAACTGTCCTGAATCAGCTCATATCATCACTTTCCTAAAGTACTCCAACAACTTCCCAACTGGTTTTTGTGTTTTAAGCCTTGTCCTTCTCATGTTCATTCTATGAGGATTGGCCAGAAGATCATGCTTCAGCCGTAAATCTAAATAATTCACTCTCCTGCTTTAAATCCTCCAACAGCTCTTTGTGGCCTGTAGGGTATATTCTAAGTACCTTGATGCAGTTTGCAGGATTTTTTTTTGCCATGCCCTTGCTTTCTGAGAATTTCATCTCAGCAAATGCACACCTGCTTATATTTCCATCCACATGTTGTATTTCTCTTGCTATTATGTAGCCACTTTGCTTTAGCGTTTATCTCCCTTTCCATCCAAAGTCCATTGGGCAACTGATTCTTACTTACCTGTTAAGACTCATTTCAGGTTTCACCTTCTCCAGGAAGTGTTACTCATTCATCAGACAGCCAGCGGTATGCTGGTGCCAGTTCCTGTGAGCTCATGAGAAACAATTATTCCCTTTTCAGGAATTTTATGAGCTGGTAGATAAACAAAGGCAGTAATAAAAATTAATTTATGTAAATTTACTATTAAATAAATTATATAAAAAACAAAAGCAAAATACACTTAAACCCATCACTTTTTAATTATTTATGCCATTTTCCAGTTACTTACACTTTTGTTTTTTTAAGGAAGAAATACTATGTAAGAATTAACACATCTCTTCCTAATTTCACATTCACTGGCAATACACTGCTTGCAATGAAATAATTTACACCATAGAAATATGAAAAGAGGTTGAGGAGGAGGAGAAGGAGGAGGAGGAGGAGGAGGAGGAGGAGAAGGCAGTTGATTGGAGAGAGGTTTTGAACCAAAATCTGTGTGGTGGATCCTTGTATAAAATCTGTGTGTTGGGTCCTGGTGTATTTTGTATGTCATTACTCCATCTACTTCTGTGTTTTTTACAGTTATCAAAACACATTTAAAAATCTATGAATCGGGAGGATCCAAGATGGCCAAATAGGAGTAGCTCTGGAGTGCAGTTCCCAGCAAGAACAATGCAGAGGGTGAGTGATTGCTGCATTTCCAAACGAGTTTTCACTGCCCACAGACCAGGGGATTCCTGGGATGAAAAGTGCCATGAGTTTCCAGCATGGCTGTTTCAGCTGTTTCAGCCAGTGTTATGGGTTGGCACACAGAAAGTCACACAAATCTGGGTGGCCATTTCAACTGGTGCCTGGAATGCCTGGGAAACAGAGCCACCCATTCAACTGAAGGGAAGGGGGCTGAGATAGGGAGTGAGGTGATCTGGCTCAGCGGGTACCACCTGTACAAAACAAGCAATCTGAAATGTTCTGGATTGACAGCTTTGGCAGCAAGTACAGTTGGACCCAGGATGATCCAGCTCGGTGGGGGGAAGGGCATCAACCACTCTTGAGGCTGTCCACCAATACTGAGGCAGTTCTAACTGCACCTCTATAAACAACACCTCAAGGAAGTTCACACAGCAGCTGGGCAGAGCCCATAGCATCTCAGCAATGCCTCTGCTGGCAGACTGTGACTAGATTATCTCTGTGCTGGGCAAGGCATCTATGAAAAAAGGCAGCAGCATGTCAGGAACTTATAAATAAAGCCCAACCTTCCTAGGACAGAGCACCTGTGAAAGACGGCGATTATGAGTTCCACTGCAACTGACTTAAATGTACCTGCCCAGCAGCTCTGCACAGAACAATGGAGCTCCCAGCTCAGCACTTGAGCTCCTATAAGGGAGAGACTGTCTCCTTAAGCAGCTTCTGACCCCCATATACCCAAAGAGACACTTCATAAAGGAGAGCTCAGGCAAACATCTGGCAGGTACCCTTCTGGGACGAAGATAACAGAAGAAGAAATAGGCAGCAACCCTTACTGTTCTACAGTCCCCGTGGGTGATCCCCAGGCAAGCAGCATCTGGAGTGGACCTCCAGCAGTTCTGCAGCAAGGGGGCCTGACTGTTAGAAGGAAAACTAAGAAACAGAAAGAAATAGCTTCAACATCAACAAAAAGGATGTCCACTCAGATATCCCATCCAAAAGTCATCAACTACAAAGGCCACATGTAGATAAAGCCATGAAATTGAGAAGAAACCAGAGCAAAAAGGATGAAAACACCAAAAACCAGAACACCTCTTCTCCTCCAAGGGATCACAACTCCTCACCAGCTAGAGAACAAAGCTGATGGAGAGTGAATCTGATGAATTGACAGAAACAGGCTTCAGAAGGTGAGTGATAAGAAACTTCTCAGAGCTAAAAGAACATGTGCTAACCCAATGCAAAGAAACTAAGAACCTTGAAAAAAGTGTAGATGAAATGCTAACTAGAATAAACAGCTTAGAGAAGAATATAAATAACTTGATGGAGCTGTAAAACACAGCACAAGAACTTCACAGAGCATACAGAAGTTTCAATAGCCGAATTAACCAAGCAGAAGAAAGGATATCAGAGATTGAGGATCAACTCAATGAAATAAAATGAGAAGGCAAGGTTAGAGAAAAAAGAGTGAAAAGGAATGAGCAAAGCCTCCAAGAAATATGGGATTATGTGAAAAGACCTAATCTACGTTTGATAGGTGTATCTAAATGTTACGGAGAGAATGAATCCAAGCTGGAAAACACTCTTCAGGATATTATCCAGGAGAACTTCCCCAACCTAGCAAGGCAGGCCAACATTCAAGTCCAGGACATACAGGGAACACCACAAATATATTCCTCAAGAAAAGCAACCTCAAGCAACATAATCATCAGATTCACCAGGGTTCAAATGAAGGAAAAAATGCTAAGGGCAGCCAGAGAGAAAGGTCGTGTTACCCACAAAGGGAAGCCCATCAGACTCACAGGAGATCTCTCAGCAGAAACCCTACAAGCCAGAAGAGAGTGGAGACCAATATTCAACATCTTTAAAGAAAAGAATTTTCAACATAGAATTTCATATCTAGCCAAACTAAGCTTCATAAGTGAAGGATAAGTAAAATCTTTAACAATCAAACAATTGCTGAGAGATATCGTCACCACCAGCCCTGCCTTAGAAGATCTCCTGAGAGAAGCACTAAACAAGGAAAGGAACAACCAGTACCAGCCACTCCAAAAGTGTACCAAATTGTAAACATTATCGACACAATGAAGAAAATGTGTCAACTAATGGGCAAAACATCCAGCTAGCATCAAAATGGCAGGATCAAATCCATACATAACAATATTAACCCTAAATGTAAATGGGCTAAATTCCCCAATCAAAGACACAGACTGGTAAATTGGATAAAAAGTCAAGAACTGTTGGTGTGCTGTATTCAGGAAACCCATCTCACATGCAAGGACACACATAGGCTAAAAATAAATGGATGGAGGAAGATTTATCAAGCAAATGGAGAGCAATGAAAAGCAGGAATTACAATCCTACTCTCTGATAAAATGAACTTTAAAGCAACAAATATCAAAAGAGACAAAGAAGGATATTACATAATGGTAAAAGGATCAATGCAACAAGATAAGCTAAGGATCCTAAATGTATACGCACCCAATACAGGAGCACCCAGATACATAAAGCAAGTTCTTAACGACCTACAAAGAGACATAGACTCCCACACAGTAATATTGGGAGACTTTAACACTCCACTGTCAACATTAGACAGATCAACAAGACAGAAAATTAACAAGGATATCCAGGACTTAAACTCAGATCTGGACCAAGCAGACCTAATAGATATCTACAGAAATCTCCACCCCAAATCCACAGAATATACACTCCTCTCAGCACCACATTGCACCTACTCTAAAATTGATCACATGATTGGAAGTAAATCACTCCTCAGCAAATACAAAAGAATGGAAATCTTAACAAACAGCCTCTCAGACCACAGGGAAATCAAATTACAACTCATGATTAAGAAACTAATGCAGAACCGCACAGCTTCATGGAAACTGAACAGCTGGCTTCTGAATGTCGACTGCATAAACAATGAAATGAAGGCCAAAATAAAGATATTCTTTGAAACCAACAAGAACAAAGACACAACATACCAGAGTCTCTGGGACACATTAAAAGTAGTGTCTAGAGGGAAATTTATAGCAATAAATGCCCACAAGAGAAGCAAGGAAAAATCTAAAATCGACACCCTATTGTCAAAATTGAAAGAGCTAGAGGAGCAAGACCAAAAATCTCAAAACCTAGCAGAAGACAAGATATAGCTAAGATCAGAACAGAACTGAAGGAGATAGAGACACACAAAACCCTTCAAAAAAATCAATAAATCCAGGAGCTGGTTTTTTGAAAAGATCAACAAAATAGACTACTAGCCATATTAATAAAAAAGAAAAGGGAGAAGAATCAAACAGAGCAATAAAAAATGATAAAGGGGATATCATCACCAATTCTACAGAAATACAAACTACCATCAGAGATTACTACAAACAACCAAGAAATGGATATCTCCTGAACACTTGCATCCTCTGAAGCCTAAACCAGGAAGAAGTTGAAACCTTGAATAGACCAATAACAAGAGCTGAAGTTGAGGCAGCAATTAATAGCCTACCAGGTCCAGATGAGCTCACAGCCAAATTCTACCAGACATTAAAAAAAGGAGCTGGTACCATTCCTTCTGAAGCTATTCTAAACAATATAAAAAGAGGGAATACTTCCAAAATCATTTTATCAGACCAACATCATCCTAATACCAAAACCTGGCAGGGACTTAACAAAAAAAGAAAGCTTCAGGCCAATATCCATGATGAACATAGATGCAAAAATCTTCAATAAAATACTGGCAAACCAACAGCAACAGCACATCAAAAACCTTATCCATCACGATCAAATATGCTTCATCCTGGGGATGCAAGGCTTGTTCAATATATGCTAGTCTATTAATGTAATTCACCACATAAACAGAACCAAAGACAAAAACCACATGATTATCTCAATAGATGCAGAAGGCTTTCAACAAAATTCAACAGCCCTTTATGCTAAAAACTCTCAATAAACTAGGTATTGATGGAATGTATCTCAAAATAATAAAAGCTATTTATTACAAACATACAGCCAATATCATACTGAATGGGCAAAAACTGGAAGCATTCGTTTTGAAACCTGTTGGTAGACAAGGATGCCATCTCTCACCACTTCTATTCGAGATGGTATTGGAAGTTCTAGCCAAAGCAATTAGGCAAGAAAAAAAAATAAAGAGTATTCAATTAGGAAAGGAGGAAGTCAAATTGCCTCTATTTGCAGACAACATAATTATATATTTAGAACACCCTATCATCTCAGCTCAAAATCTCTCGAAACTTATAAGCAACTTGAGCATAGCCTCAGGATACAAAATCAATGTGCAGAAATCACAAGCATTCTTATACACCAATAACAGACTAACAGAGAGCCAAATCATGAGCGAACTCCCATTCACAATTGCTACAAAGAGAATCAAATACCTAGGAATACAACTAACAAAGGATGTAAAGGACCACTTCAAGGAGAACTACCAACCACTGCTCAAAGAAATAAGAGAGGACACAAATAGATGGAGAAATATTCCATTCTCATGGTTAGGAAGAATATTGTGAAAATGGCCATACTGTCTAAAGTAATTTATAGATTCAACACTATCCCTGCAAAGAAGCTACCAATGACCTTCTTCACAGAACTGGGAAAAACCACCTTAAACTTCATGTGGAACCAAAAGAGAGCCAGCATGGCCAAGACAATCCTAAGCAAAAAGAACAAAGCCAGAGGCATCAGGCTACCTGATTCAAACTATACTACAAGGCTACAGTAATACAGAGATATAGACCAATGGAATGGAATAGAGACCTCAGAGGCTACCCCACACATCTACAACCATCTGATCTTTGACAAACCTGACAAAAACAAGCAACGGGGAAAGGATTCCCTGTTTAATAAATGATGTTGGGAAAACTGGCTAGCCATGTGCATAAAGCAGAAACTGGACCCCTTCCTGACACCTTACATTAAATAACTCCAGATGGATTAAAGACTTAAACATAAGACCCAACACCATAAAAACCCTGAAAGAAAACCTAGGCAATACCATTCAGGACATAGGCATAGGCAAGAACTTCATGACTAAAACACCAAAAGCATTGGCAACAAAAGGCAAAATAGACAAATGGGACCTAATTAAACTCCAGACCTTCTGTACAGCAAAAGAAACAATCATTAGACTGAACCAGCAACCAACAGAATGGGAAAAAAATTTTGCAATCTACCCATCTGACAAAGGGATAATATCCAGAATCTACAAAGGACTAAAACAGATCTACAAGAAAAAAACAAACAAGCCCATCCAAAAGTGGGCAAAGCATATGAACAGACACTTTTCAAAAGAAGACATATATGAGGCCAACAAACATATGAAAAAATGCTCATCATCACTGGTCGTTAGAGAAATGCAAATCAAAAGTACATTGAGATACCATCTCACGCTAGTTAGAATGGCAATCATTAAAAAATCTGGAGATAACAGACACTGGAGAGGATGTGGAGAAATTGGAACACTTGTACACTGTTGGTAGGAGTGTAAATTAGTTTAACAATTGTGGAAGACAGTGTGGTGCTTCCTCAAGGATCTAGAAATAGAAATTCCATTTGATCCAGCAATCCCATTACTGGGTATACCCCCAAAGGAATATAAATCATTCTATTATAAAGACACATGCACACATATATTCATTGCAGCAGTGTTTACAATAGCAAAGACCTGGAACCAACCCTAATGCCCATCGATAATAAACTGGACAAAGAAAATGTGGCACATATACACCATGGAATACTATGCAGCCATAAAAAATGATGAATTTGTGTCCTTTGTAGGAATATGAATGAATCTGGAAACCAACTTTCTCAGCAAACTGACGCAAGAACAGAAAACCAAACACGGCATGTTCTCACTCACAGGCAGGTGTTGAACAATGAAAACACATGGACATAGGGAGGGGAGCATCACACACTGGGGCCTGTTGGGGGAGATCAGGGAAGGGACAACAGTGGGGTGGGGATGTTGGGGAGAGATAACATGGGGAGAAATGCCAGATATAGGTGACAGGGGGATGGAGGCAACAAACCACATTGCCATGTATGTACCTATGCAACAATCCTGCATGATCTGCACATGTACCCCAGAACCTAATGTACAATTAAAAAAAAAAATCTACAAATCACTTGAATAAAACTCCAAGTATTTTAAATGCATATTTTATATTAGGCTGGCACAAACATAATTGTGGTTTTTACATTGTTGGAATTTGCTGTTTGTTATTGAAATACATTCTTAAATAAATGTGGTTATATTATACATCAAAACATCAGAAAATATTACAAATGAAGGTTTAATTTTTTTTTGTTGATTTTCTAGGCGTAAGAAAATGATGAATAAAAGTATAATAATGCAGATTAAACTTTAAAACTATAATATATCTCTTCCTCTTACATTATAAATAACACACAAAAAAATGAGAAAATATCATTCCAATATTTAAAAACCAGTATCAGATTCAGCCAAGAAGTTTCTCATTCCATTGACAAATGAGACAAGTTCCAGCATAAATCTTCAATGTTTTCTCTTTCATCTTAATAAAAATATTAACCAGCATTTGTGTCAGAGTTTTTCATTCATCAATTGTCTAAAATTTACAATAAGGAGCTCTCACTGTGGTGCATGCCTGTAATCCAAGCACTTTGGGAGGCTGAGGCAGGCAGATCACCTGAGGCCAGAAGTTCAAGACCAGCCTGGCCAACATGGAAAAATCCTGTCTCTACTAAAAATACAAAAATTATCTTGGTGTGGTGGCAAATGTCTGTAATCCCAGCTACCCAGGAGGCTGAGATAGGAGAATCAGCCTGATTATTCCTTGAACCCAGGAGGTGGAGGTTTCAGTGAGCCAAGATTGCGCCACTGCACTCCAGCCTGGGAAACAGACTGAGACTCTGTCTCAAAAAAAAAAAAAATTACAATAAGGAATATATTATATATTTCATTATTTGTTATAAATCTATGCATGCATCTAAGCTATGCATCTTTTATACCTGAATTATAATAAATGTATCCAAGTACATACTCATATAACATTTTTCTTAACTAGCCAGTTGTGAGACATTTACCAGCACACCATTGTCCAACACTACTTTTTGGGAATATAGTAGAAATGCACATAATTAGGGTTTTCTACTCTTCCTGTCTGTCTTTTTCAATGCACTTGTTCCCTGGCTGTGGGATCTACTTTGGTGTCCACCTCCTGCATAGACTGTGATAACCTCAAAGCCGGGAGAAAACATACCTCAAAAGTAAATAGTGCTTATTCCTGGATTGAGAGATTACGGCTATTTGCTTTAAAAATATTTTTACAACTTCAAGATTAATGAGTGTACGTCTGTTAAAACAATTATCACCTTTATAGTTTGCAAAGAGCAGGGAAAAACTTGTTGCAAAAGTCTAGTTTATTCTTCGTTTCAACTCTTAGTACACTCCTGCTACACAGTCACGCACTTTTGACCTTTACAGCTGTTTCATCTGGTATTTACTTTCATATTCCTGAATGTAATACTGATGCTATTTCTTTATCTCTCTCTATTATTCGAAGATATATCTATTTCCAAAACACCACCCAAACAAACACTCATGCACATATCCACATCTTCTCTACAACTTCCCAGTATTTAAATCGCAATTTTGAACTAAGTCAGCATGTGTCGTATTATAACTATGTAAATGTTGTTCACTGCTGAACCAAGTAATGTACTTTAATTTTGTTTCCTTTCTTATACAAATTTCTGTTTTACCTCAATGTACTCTTTGTTTCACATTATTTAACTTGGATTAGGAGTCAGTCTTGAGGATAAAAGCCACATACCACAGAAGATGAATAAAACAAAAGAAAGGGAATGCTTAATGATCATAGATTGCGTATTTCCATGGTTCTTCTATGTGAAAGAATAATGTCTTTTAGTCTGAAGTCATTGCTACTTGGGGTCTCTGCTATATGAAATTGAACCTAATCCTAAGATCCTAGTTTGTATTGCTTTCTTACTTTTTCCTCCTTCTCCTCTCTCTCTTTCTCTCTCTCCTCTCTCCCTCTGTCTTGCTCTCTCTCTGCCAGTCCTTTTAGAACATCCGTTTCTGAGGGCAAAGAAACCTGTGCGAACATAATCAAATTACCACATTTTCACAGACAACTTTTTTTTCTAAGCCTCTGATTCTTCATCAGCACAATTGATATGGTAATACCTACCTCCAAGTCTTATTCAGAAGGTTAAATGATAAAATGCCTTAAAGTGCTCATGATAGTGTCTCAGACATAGTTAAATTTATGAATAAGTGGGAGGCAGGAAATGTCGACAGTTGCGGTTAGTTGAAGTAGCAGCAGCGGCAGCCACAACGTTAATGGTAAGGGTCACGGGAGTAGCAGTAACAGTAGAAACCCTTCTCTTTTCACAGACTGTAGTCACCAGCTGTCATATAATTCAACGATGTTCCTGATCCCTTTCCCTCATCATATTTATAATGAATATCTGTTATATGTACACTGGTTATTTGGGACCAGCGTATTCTTCAATTTGGGAAGTGTCCAATATCATCCTATGTGACCAACCCCAAAATCCTTTATTAAATCTTTTTCTTTGATTTCCTGGATCCTGTAGACATCTCTTAGCCCCCCAGAATCATTTCCAATCAGAATATTCTCATGCAAAATGGATTGAAAGCTTAAAAATGTGGCCTTTCTCAGCTTGGACTCTGATCACACATATTAGAAACGGTGAAAAAAAATTGATGGTATTTATAATTTGACATTAACGTTTATTTTCAGGTAGGAACTTTGTGACTGTAAGTAATGAACTCAAACGTTTTTAAGAAACCTGGTTATAATCTATCAAAGGAGCTGTGTGAAAGTTGGCAATGAAGAATAAAATAAACTTTCAGAATTATGAAAGTATACAGCTTTCTGTATATTAACATGGTGATGGATGAGATGGTTTTGGACAGGTAAAGAACTGGCTTACTTTATTTATCATCCTATTTTTACAATTTTAATTTCTGCTCTACTTTTAAAGTCAAATATAATAAATGGTACTTAAAGAAGCTGAATTTGTTTTGTTCGGTTTATGTTGTTGCTTTTACTTTATTTTATTTTATTTTTTGAGACAGAGTTTTGATCTTGTTGCCAAGGCTGGAAGACAATGGCGTGAGCTTGGCTCACTGCAAACTCTACCTCCTGGGTTCAAGTGATTCTCCTGTCTCAGCCTCTCTAGTAGCTGGGATTACAGGCATGAACCACGATGCCCAGCTATTTTGTATGTTTAGTAGAGATGGGATTTCACCATGTTGGTCAGGCTGGTCTCAAGTTTCTGATCTTAGGTGATCTGCCCACCTCAGTCTCTCAAAAGCATTGTGATTACAGGCATGAGCCACTGCACCGGGCCGGCTGCTTTTATTTTGTACTCTAGCATTTTAGAAAATGTGTATTCCACTCCCAGTGTCCACTTTATAGATAGGTTCATTTCTAACTTCCAAATTTGGGCTTTGTTACATGTTGTAGTTCCATTGTAGAGTACTCAGTCTCATACAGCCATATCCAACCCTAAGCAATTACAGAGAATACACAGAGTCAAACCAAAATAGAAAATAAAGAACGAATGCCCTTGTCTTCCCATGTAAGGAAAAACACTTGGGGCAAAAAAAGTAGACTTCAGGACAAAAATATAAATAGGCCAAGATATGATATCCCACTATTTATGGAGCACCTGCTCTCTTTCTGTCTCTTATGCTCTCTCTCTCTCTCTCTCTCTCTCCTGTGTGTGTGTGTATGTTTGTGTTTGTATATATATATGTGTTGTGTGTGTATATATATATATACACACATATGTATATAAGTCATTGAACTAGCTGATTTACAAATAATATCTTACATAACCCTCTCCAAACAAAAACAAGATATAGAAATATTGTTCCCATTATATAAGTGTGAAAGTTGAATCTTGGAAAGATTAGATAAGCCAAAGTCATAAAAACTGTGGTAGAGTTTCACTTGGAATCCAAATTAATTAAAAACCGTCCTAAGTATGTTTAAAACTATTTCATGAACAAATAAAATATTACTCAGGTCAAACACTACTATATCCCCTCAACAATATAAAAGGAAATGTTGAATTAAAAAAAAGGAATATGATCACAAGGCAAACATCCAGCACTTCCCAAATAAAGACTAACTTGGAGAATGAGAGTAATTCCTATGTTGTTTTCCAAAGAAAACAAGCAGAATATTCAAAGGCTAGAAAAAAAAATCACATCTAGGATTTGATTTAAGAAATGATTTAAGGTTCTTCTAACTCCCATGCCAGTCTGTGTTTAGGCTTAGATGTTTCTCGACTACTATTATTTCTAATTACACATTGCACTAATATTATTTCTGGTATCCAAAAAAAAAAAAAAAAGCAAGAAGAAAAGAAAAAATCAGAAACAAAGCAACAGTTAATTCACAGGGGGAAATAATCTCTAAAATATTTAGAATTTTTTTGAATTTAATTCATATTGGAAATATTTCAAGTTTATCCTCTCTTAAGTTCTGATTTTGGCTTTTAGGCTTTTCTACATTTCAGAGCAATCCAAATACCTGTCAGTTTATCTTAACTTCTGGTAAAACTTAAGAGAAAAACCATTTTGCTTATAAAAGCAATTGAGCAGCTGATAGAGTCTACATTGATTCAACCAAGAGTTCACAAATGTTCTTAGGTAACAGAAAAGGTAAAAGAAGTGTGGGATTTGATCCGAAGATTATGTATTTTAATTTTTGGAATATTGATCCATTGCAAATGAAAATGGAAGTTCCATTTTCTCTAGCTTGACTAAAATGGTTTCCCACAAAGACTCTGGGACCATATTAACATCTTCCATTTTATGTAAATTAGAAGTTAATGAACATAAAAGCCATTAGTCTTCACTTATGTTGTATAATTGAATCGATGCAATTGATTTTAAAGTTCAGAAGCATATAGAAGCTTTTAAGACTCTGATTTAACTCTATAAACAAGCCCATCAGGTTGATAAGAATTCCCAGAAGAAACAGAAAGGCAGCATTTACTGAGTTTGGAATTCTACAGGCATGACATGAAATCCTGCTTCTTTTCTTAACCTCACTCCTGACCTAGGAGAGAGGGTAAGTTATGCAAAACAGAACATAATGAGATTCTCATGTTCAAATTACATGGAGTCTCTATTCTTCCATAAAACTACACAAAAACACACAGAGATACAAAGAGACAGATAAATAATCATAGAGGTGCTGGCGAATTGCTATAACGTGTTTAAACAAGTTGAATTTTCATTTGAGTTTGAGGAGAAAAATTATTGGACCATGTTCAGTGGTGATCCAGTAACTCTTTCTGAATAATAGCTCTTTCTACTCCCCCACTGGGATTTCTGAGAGCTCTGCATTTACCTCACAGTGGTATGAGCCATGTGGTCACATCCTATAAAGTCATCACTTTCTAAGGTCATCAGATATATGGAGAAAAGGCCAAGAAGCCTTCTTACTGCAGTCTTTGACCTCAAAGTCAACAGTAGTGCACCATCAATTTCGTTAGAAAACAAGAATGACTTAGTGTCCCATTTCTGAACAAAGATTTCTTCTGAATTAAGCCTCATTTTTATGTAAAACAAGCAAACGAATGAACAAATGCTGCCTGACTGCAGTTGTAGTCTTCTCTTTTAACAGATGCAATTGATTTCTCTAAACAAGTGCTATTTCTTTCAAGTAACTATCAAGAAATGGCTGGGCATGGTGGCCCATGCCTGTAGTCCCCGATACTCAGGAGGCTTGGGCAAGAGAATGGCTTGAGCCTGGGAATTTGAGGCGGCAGTGAGCTGTCATCATGACCTGCACTCCTGCTTGAGTGACAAAGCTAGATCCTATCTCTAAAATAGACTAAATAAAAATAAGAAATAGGAATTCGCAGTTTTATCCTCTGCCATCATCATGGGTGTGGTTTTCTAGTTCATCTCCCCACCCCTGCCCAACAATGTGGCTGCTGAGGAATCCAAAAGAAACAGTGAGTGAAAATTACAAAATATGATCATCTCATCATCTTGAAAACAACTACAGATTCAAGAGGTTTTAGTTTCTGTAAATTGATAAAGAAGATTATTAGAAAAATCAAAATATTTCTCCAGAGGAAAAATCTGCTAGCCCATCAATAGAAACTATATATGTGACTAAATATATATATTATATAAGTATATATAATATAGTATGTAATATGTGTATATTATATATTAATATATGTGTAAGAAATATGTATGTAATACATTACATATGTATGTTGTGTATATTATCTAATATAGATTATATATACATATTACATAGTATATACATATTATGTATATAATATATTAATACTATTACATAGTATTAACATATTATGTATAATATATACGTATTATGTAGTATGTCTACAGCATATATATGTATGTGTATATATACCTATATTATATACATATATGCATTATATATACATATGTTATATGTATATATAATGTATGCAGTATACATTATTGTATACATTATATACAGTATACAGTACATTGTGCACATTACATACAATATAATGTACATTGTATACATTATATACACATATGTATATGTGTATATATACACAAAATATATATTTATGTAATATACATATATGCCATATACATGTATTATGTATTTTAATTCATATCTTTTTTCTGAACTAACCACTTTTATTCAAAATTAAGCTTCAAAAATACCAATATTTTAGTGTTCACTTTTCATTTTTTACTATTAAGAGTCTATATTTGAAGCTACAAGCTACAAAGGCTTTTTCAAATTTCCAAAGCCAGCTCCCTAGAAGCACAGGACAGGAAAAGTAAAACATAATGCCAAATATATATACCTACCAAAAAGAAAAGCAAGTATATCTACTATCTGCCTGTCGGTAGATTTCTGACAATGACCGGGGTAGTCACCTACACACTGAAGTCAAGTGTCTACACAATGAGATTCCTTCAGCCCTCCCAACTGTTCAGTCCCTGGTATTTGTTACAGCCATGCATTGCTGTGCCACTCTGATTTAAACCGCACGTTGCTTTTTCCTTTCATTTCTGGCCAAGGCCCAAAGCCACACAGCAGGTGCTGTCTCGGGAATGTCACCATCTAATAAAAGTATTGTAACATAACACAGAGACAATGGAGTTCTCTTTGGATGTACTTGGATTTTCTTGACAGATTGCATTCCTAATAAGACAGTGTCTCAAAGCTCGAGGCAGAAGAACAGTGCATATGTATTTTTCGATTCAAAACAGTAAAACGTCTTCATATTAGTTTTGCTTGAGCAATGAACCCCGGTGCTGGGTGACAGGGGTTAAGAAAGCAGCTTCCAGCAGCTGCATATCCTCCCTCAGTCTGCACAATGTTGAAGAAGGAGGTTCAGGCAAAGTTCTTCAAAAGGCAGCTTTTTGCACTCCTTTGGTGCTTCACAGAATGACATCTTAATTGCTTTCCTAAGTGGGTTATGCGGGACTGACAAAAAGAAAAAACAGCTTCGAGAGAATGAGAGATTTACATGATATTTCAATTGAACTGATTCAAAAGAGTATGAGAGCAGAAAAGTTAAGTTACACAAACTAAAGGAAATAGAAATGGAACAATAACAGCTTTGAGATTAGATGCTACTGCTTTGGGATTTAAGGCTTTGGGTTTAAGGACTGAGCCTTGCTATGTCAAGGTCATGATTCCTGACAAACAATAAAGTTCATCTTTTTATGATGCGGCCTTGTTGGGCCTGTGATTTGAAAACAGAAAGTGAATGTTCCAGGATCAGATAACAAGTTGGGCTATTTGTTTAGGAACAGATTTCATATTCTAGCAACTATTAGAGTGCACTTACCAGACAGATAATGCTACCCTCAAATTTGAAGAAATAAATTTTATTTTCAGTTAAAACATTGACCTGAATTGTTTTGACTTCTTTAGGTGTCCTTGGGAAAAGATTTTCTTTGAAACCGGGCCAAGGGCATAGCAAGTGATTCAGTAATGCCCGTGCAAGATGTATTTGACATGGAATCAGAAACATCTCAGGTCAGACCAGGCCCCTCACAAGGCATTACAATTTTATGCAATAAAAGATTTTAAAACATTGTCTATGGGGACTGAGTTGGTAATATTCCTAATGGAGAATATCGTCATTACCTCCCAAACTTAAATGAATTATATCCCAGTGTCATTATTTCTTCTTTCGACAGAGGGAAAGGATCTCAAGCAAGAGTTACAGTGTACTTTTGTAATGGCCAACATCTCAAGCATCTGCCCTTCAGCTGTCTGTTATTTTATCATCCTCATATACAGCTAGATTTGATGAGAAGATGGAGCACCTGCTATACTCCCAAATTTTATATTCAAAGCTCATTGGTCCCCACAACCTGGTAAAACAGTTGATTTTCTATTTTTAGATGAGGAAATTTAAGATCAGACAAGTTAGTAACCAGCCCCAAGTCACACGACTGCTAGGTGGAGAACCAGGATTTGAGTCTATGTCTGTTTGACATGAAAACTTACATTCTTTGCATAATAGGACATTTCCTTTAGCAGAAAATATGTATGGTAAGTTTTCACCCTTAACATATTAATCGTCACACAATGGTATTCATCACTTAAACTTTTGCCCTACTTAGAAATTTTTTTTTAAGTTGAACTAAATTAAGCTGCATAAAACTTAGTGTCAAATATATCTCAGAAGGTTGGGGGATTGAATGGAAGTGAAAATGTTGCCAAATTTAACAGCCCACTCTAAACCTTCTGGGCAGTAAGTTTAGAGCACAGATTGAGTCTTTTAAGATTCAAGATTTCTTGTATTTGACAAGCTGTGATGTCCTGTATAGAAGTGGAAAGACATGTAAATGAATGATTTGGATATCAAAGGGCTCATAAACAGGGTGATATCAGATAGTTTTTGTTCCTATTACGTGTATTCCTATGACATGTATTTTAAATTTAGTGTCATCCATTCTCTGGGTCTGTATAATGCTTCTTTTCCCCAATCGGATGTCTTTAGAAATTGTATGACTTCATTTACTCATACATATTCTTTTTAAAAATCAATACATAAACAGAATAGGGATAAAGAAATAAAGGAGTAGAAAGAGAACTGTAGCTTATAAAAGAATGGTATACATTTATGAGGAATTGGTAGGGTTTTTTAAAAAAATGTTTGTGTGTGTGTGTGTGTGTGTGTGTTTGTGTGTGTCTGTTCTCAAGACATCTGGTAAACCTGAAACCCAGAACATCCTCTCTTTGTTGAGCATTTAAATTTGGACAGTAGCTTGATTTCAGCTACTTTTCTTAAACTCTTTGGTTTGAGAAACTGGGCTTTGTGTCCTATGGCAACAGCTTTTCTCAAGAAATTTCTGGTACTTTTTGATTCTGGTTGGACTGGAAATACCACAGAAACTACTTTCCTTATGGTATTTTGGCACTTCGACCATCAGGACCAGATGGTACACAGAAGTGCAGAGGAAGCATTGGATATGAATAATGATACATTTTTAAAAATCATCCAGTCTTCTCTAACTTTATTGCATTTCAGATGAAGGTTCATGCCAATTTACACTCTGAACTGAACATGTTCATCCATTTCCAATGGAGGGAAACTGAATGGCAGGATGTAGGTTGATTTAGATTTAGAACAATTCCTATTCTTGATTTTGCCTGATGAGAATTAATCCCTGGCGGTTTTTTTTTTTTTTTTTAGACAAAAAGGCAGAGCCTTAAAATGTGGTCTTCAGAAGAAAGTGTGGAAAAGCTTACAGATAAATAATGAATTTTGACTATCAAGTTTAAACAGAAGGAAGAATCATCATCATAATCACCAAGGGCCACAGCAACGGTGTAACTGCAGATGAACATTAAATATGATCACGAATGTGCCCAACAAATGCACCCTGTGTTTGGTGCAAGATGTGCTAAATTCTCAAGATAGAAATAGAACTCAGGTCTTAAACGCAATGTGTCGTTTTTCCCCAAAAGAGGTTGAATTGTTGCATGGGATGTTGCTGTTAACTTTTCTTCGTTTGTGCATATTCCTTAATATTTTGTCTCAGGAGATGGAATTGGGGGAAGTATAAAAAATTTTCCAGCAACCAATCCTCACTAATCCATTTATAAAATATAATTAATAGAGAAATGCCTAAATTTAACTTTGTATCTTGTTGGTACCTCTGACGGAAATGCTAGAATGAAATAAAGTAGCTAATAGTTAAGAAGCAAGGCTTAAGATGCAATTAGATCGAAACAAAAATCAAATAGAAGAGGGAGACTGGATAGTCTAAATGACTTTTTCCTAAAACTTAGTCTTTAGAACTTCAGATTTGCTAGGGCACTTGCTGGGATGAACAAAATCAGGCAGGCTTTTGATTTCTTTTCACAATATATTGAAACTCTGTTAGAGAATGATAAACTAGGTAGGTTTCTGAATATTGTTTCTCCATAAAATCTTTTATCCAAGGGGACACCTTGCCTGAAATAACCAAGTTTCAAGGATCAAAAAGATAGCCAAGTTTTAACCAACTTTTGAGCGTTTTGAGGCTACTACTGGCCTATTTCCACACAGCTATGCATTTAAAAGACAGCCATATTTGTAAACCCTTAGCAAAGAAGTATTAAAAATATTCTTTACTTATGAAATATACATGTTGCTTCAATTAGATGGCTTATACAAAAACAAAATTCAAAATTAAATCTGAGTTACCGCATATCCTCTGAAAGAAGTCTGTGTGCAAGTGTACAGAATGGATATGAAAACTCTACCTATCCCATTTAACAATAATGAAAGGAACTAAGATAATTCAAAATGTAATTGCTATATTAGTTCACTGTAAGTGATCTTTGGTAATTACCTTTGATAATCAATGTTGGACCTTTCTCGTGTTTTATTACTTAACACCATTTCACATGAATAGAAAATACACAGATTCCTCCCTTTTTGGTTTTGTGGTTTTCTGGCATGATAAAGAAAAAGTAAAATCAATCTTAAGCAAAACCTTCTAATAGAAAGAGAGAATTACTAGGTTTCTTTGAATTAGTCTTTGTTGTGGCAAAAGAAAGCTCTAATTAACAGAGATTATCAAATGTAAATCAAATGCCTAAATGGAAAAAAATGCGCTATGAAATTTTCCTTCTTTGCATTATAGGAAACTAACAAAGTAAGTATTCCCCATAGTCCAAAATACACCAGGAAAACACATCTGACTACCAAGAGGGAAAAAAAAAAAGACTATTTAGGGAATCTTAATCTCATATAATAAAACTCTGGTCCCAACTCCATCAGTTTTCTGATGCATAATGTTTTAATATGGATGTCTGGAAATACTTTTAGTTGCTTCAGACTAGTTCTGATAAATTTATTTGAGCATTCTTAAACTCAAAACAAACATTTAAAATTGAAGAGTTCTTTGTTGGAGCTTTGCTAAATATAATTTTATTTCAAGCATAATTTCATTTAATAAAGCAATTGTTTCTTTATTAGCAAATTTCCAAAAGGATATATATTAAACAAACTAAAAGGACCTTACATGATTCTATCTAAGGAAGAAAAATGCATTATTTGATAAAGTCATTTATTTGATGACGTTAATAATGTCAAGGTCCTGCTCCCTCCTATGTCTAAATGTCCATGATTAGACATGACAAAACTTTGGAGTCTCATTCTGTTGAAAATGGAACATACGATTCAATGCCTGAAACGTCTTCAACAGGGTTCTCATCCTCTGAAGTATTGACATTTAGGGGCAGATAAGTATTTGTTGTTGAGGGCTATCCCGTGTTTAGCAGAATCCTTGGCCTTTACCCACCAGGAGTGTTAACTCCTCCCATCCAGTCAAACAGTTGTGACAACACAACTGTCTCCAGACATTGCCAAGTGTCCCATGGAGGGAAAATTGTTCCTACTTGGAAACTGCTGGTCTAATACACTGCTTTCCTAGACAGGATTGATAGAGAATTTATCTATGGAGCCTTGTAGACAATTCCTACGTGCTTGCTGCTTTCTTGCAACCTATGGAAAAGGGGATTTCTGGAACAATTTTGTAAGTATATTGACTTCTGCTCATAGCTTCACTATTTTGTTGTGCTCCATACTTGGTTTTCTCCGTTTTATAAATTCATTATTAAAAAACAATGATTTTCCATTACAACATTTAGGCATACCATATAAATCCCAAAGAAAGCAGAAATTATTTAATTTCTGAATTATACTTTCTGTCTAATGGGCAACTTATGTTTCTTCTAAGTCTTTGGACATATTTATATATTTTTAATATATTAATTGAACATATTTTAAGGTTATAAATAAAGTGAACATTCAGTAGTCAACTTTGATCATATACAGGTCAAAGCTCATGTTTCATGTTTTCTCATGAGACCTTTAAGATGCTCTATGTCAAGACCTTACTAACTTCTTTATCTCTTTCATCTCTTTCAACACCTTGTCTTACAAATAACACTCTAAAAATGTGGAGATAGAGTTCATATCATACCCTACTCTGTCTCATACCTTGGTGCCTTTGATTTTATCATCTCTTGTTTAGAAATATGTCCTTTATCATTTTTCCAACAATCAATTTCTGGGTGAGTTTTCTCTCCAATTTCATGTGGTTTCCAACATGAAATTACATACATAGATCAATCCTTAGAAACTGATTTTGTGTTCTCAGGAAAAAATATTGACAGGGAATTTTATAGTTGTTCTTAAAAAAAACAATGACAAATAAACAGACATACTAAACCACTCGCATCATCTGACATCACCAATAAGTTCTACAAGATATTTCGATCTGATAGCTGAGGGATAATTACTAATTTTTCTGTTTGCTTAACCTCAATCTGGAATGTAATGACAAAATGAACATAAGTAACAGCTGTGATCATTTAAACAATTTGCTGCTTTTGTTTTGTCTGAATCATGATGTTTTGTATACAAAATGATTACTTGGTGGCAGTTGGGTGACTAACCTACTAAAGTTGGTTTTTTGAAATAGGACAGGTGGAGTATGGAGGTTTCTGACCTGCTTCTAAGAGGTGAACTGGGGTCTGTGACTATTTTTCCATCTGTTCTTTTGTGATTTACACAGATTCCAAGTAGATGAGGAGGAGCTGCTACATCTGACAGAACTCCCCAGACTGCACTATAAACAGCAGGGAAGGCCACCTGCTACTCTCCAACTTATGTTACATCAAAGCAGCCTGGATAGCTCACCCTGATTGGCCAACAGCAGGTCTCCAATGAAAAATGCCTGCTTGATACTAGAAAAAATAATTAGCAGGCCCCACATCATCAGAGTATCACCCAACAGGCTGTAAATTTTGAGGGTAAGGGCAAGACAAGTGTCTAGTTTTTATTCATTTATGTTTTGAAGCTCCATGTTTTTCTCAACTACTTTTGGTAATTTATATGATTAGAATCCACCCTCCGTTTCACATTCAGGATATGGTGGAATGCCAGAGGACACATTGAAGATGAGGGGTGACAAAGGGATGAAAAAATGTTTCAAGGAAATGACTGCTACAGGGATGCATTTCTCTTTTCTTTTTCTGTTCTCTTTTCCCTTGATGGCACAGGCAAAGAAATTGGGTTTTGTTTATTTGCTTGTTTTCATTTTGTTTTAGCATTCTTTTATTTTATTTAGGAAGAGTAATCTTACTTGTAATGAACTCTCATGAAAAAACTGGGAAGTTAGCGTTATATGTGATTTCTGGACCTGGTAGTCTTCAAAGGAGGAGACCCAGCACCCCAGAGCTACCACCTGCACAATTCCTCCAGTCAGGCCCCCATCCACTTAGCAAGTAGCTCAGTCACCAACTGCAGAAGTAGCTTAAGAGTAGCCCAACAAGTCTGAGTTCTTCCACTTTCTGCCTTGACAAGTTGATCAATTATAGCAGCAACTACAGACATTTGAGGTGACTTGTCTACTGCCATAATGTGAAACAAATCTGGAATAATTTTAAGACAATAAAAGCTATGTTAATGCCTGCATGACTCATGTCTTCCAAACCACAAGCCTGCAAAACTCTTTTGAGACTAAGATTACATATGCCAAATAAAATTTAATATTTATACTCACCTTTATTGTTGTTGGTCTGCTTTTAGAGTTTCTAAACAAATTTCCTGCAATGAAGTGTAAGGAGCAGACTTATTTTTAAGTTCCAGGTTAGGTCTACTAAGCGGTGAAGAGTGGAAGTCCTTCTGTATCTTGACTGCCTGACATATAGCTTGGGGGTGATATAGGAAATATTTACTGAATGACTAAGTTGGTGCATAAATGAACATATCTAAATGGTAAGCTCTATAAGGGCATGCTTTGGTATCATAATAGCCCTTCTCTAGCATTTATTTTAAAATCTTTTATAACTGCCTGTCCACTGAGGGTTGGAATTCTAACAGAGACATGTCAGAGTACAGATGTTTCTGCCACGTTCGAATCATCCAGTCCCCTAGAAGGAAATGCAGCTTTGTCTATGTCCCAGAGGCTCCTCTGAATTCCTAAGCTGCTTTAAAACTGGCAGTGCCTGCCTGGGGCTGTATATCAGCCTGTAGACACTTTGGCAGAATTGCGCGGACAGCTGACAAGGCAGGAGCGTTGGAGGTACACTGGCAGCACGGTGTGGGAGAAACTTGCATAGCACCTGCCCTGCCGCCCAGCAAACCTGTGATCCTTGCAGAGATGGATTCATGAGTCACTGAGAAGTCAAATGAAGCTGCATTTAAAGACTAGAAAGCAGCAGCAACAGCAACCAAGAAGTCTCAAACCCAATAAAGGAAATGAAGAAAACTTCCTTTTAAAAGAACAATTAAGCTCATTAAATGGACAGCTCATTATTGGACTTGGAAGAGGACCGTCTGACAGCCTCTGGGACCACTGTGCAATAGCCTGAGATACTCATAGATAGTAATTGAAAAAGAGAAGATCATAGGAGGGTTTTACAAGTCTTGAAAGAAGTCTTCACTTTGCATTTTTGGAGCGCTTATGAAGGTGGCCCTGGGGAGGAAAGGAGGAAGGATACACTCCCGAAAATCGTTTCACCTGCAGCCGTGACAAGGCTCAGAACTGGAAGAGATGGATGCCCAAGAAGTCTGGGCATTTGACACACTTTAGGGCACTGAGTTTCAGAGAGATAAAGAAGTTAAGTGTGCCAAGTTCACTGATTCTTGCCCTGTATTTAAAGACAGAGTCATAAAACCATATTATTTCTCGGTGTCGAAACTCCAGTATATTTATTTATTCCTTACAATTCATTTTAAATAATCCAAGAAATTAAGAAGTCAATTGAGACTTGCCAAAATGTTTTATTTATTTATTTTTTAATTAAAAGATGTCTAGGGCAAACACATTCTCCCAGCTTGCTTACAGATTCCCTCTTTCTATACAAATCAGATATTTGAATTTTTAGCCTCTCTACTAAGCTATGGATTTAAGTCACATGTTTCTCTTTGGCAAGAATGTGTCCAGCTCCTGAACTAATCTCATCTTTGGCAGTGGTCCCCTACACCCCATGGAGACACTCTGGTATTTGGAATGTCTGTTTACATGAAGGCCTCCTGCACCTGGGACAGCACAGGGGGGCTTGCAAAGAAACAATGAGCAGGGGGAGAACAGGAACTGAACCAGGCCAGAGAGTCATCATCCCCAGTAGCAGCCTGCTTATCTGCAAACACTCCCAAGACCGCTGTCACCTGAAAATGCCCTCTGTCCTCTTTGAAGAAGGAAATGCTGTCACAACCTATTAGTCACAGAAAGGTTCCCTGGGAATTAGTATGTTTAATATATCAACTGATTAATTAATAGAAAAAAATGGAAATACCCTTTGATCCTTTGATATTACTTCCCAGGAAATTATCCTACTGATAGACTAATGCATATACTCAAAAATCTATGTTGGGCTGTTTACTGCAGCATTATTTGTAGTAGCAAATGACTAGAAAGCAAAAATGACCATCCATAGGAGTCTGGTTAATTAAATTATAACACCTCCATAGAGTGAAGAATGATGAAGTCATTAAGTAGACAGACGAGAGCTCCACAGCTGCTGGTAACAGGCGATCTCTAACATTGTTGGTTTGAAAAGAAAAAGATGTGCACAATAATGTGCAAATTGAGAGAGAGAGAGACAGAAAGAGATGGATAGATAGATAGATATAGATATGTATATGGAAATTTTCAGGAAGGATCCAACATGAATTAACTGCTTTGGCCTCTGAGAAAAGGATGAGGTGGGAATTACATTCTATAATTTGAATTGTTTGTCATGCGCACATATTGAAAGAAACCGTAAAAATTTAATACTAAGGTTGGCCTTGTGATCAGGTAGAATAGCAGAGATGGCTTTTGCAGATCAATCGCATGGAGCAATGGATAGATCACGGTCTTTAACTCCATTGTTCTGGTTTCTTCGATATACTCTCCAGTGCATGATTCTTGGCAAATTACCAAGCCATTCTGGGCTTGTTTTTTCATCCGCAATAAGCATACGGTTAAAAAATACTTATTTCCTTTGGCCCCTGAAGGTAAATTAAATGGCTAATTATCAAAAGTGAATCTTCTCACACTATTTTACTCTCACCTAAGTTCTTCCAGGGGAACCTTCAAGACTTAATTAAATTCTCTAAGGTTGAGCTTCTTCACTTCTGAAAACAGAATCTTAATTGAATATAGCTCACAGGGCTTTTGTGATGACTATAAAAAATAATGCATAGATTGCATTCCACAGTTTCTGGCACAAATCGAATTGCTAGATAAATACTGATGACCATTATCATTGTCAGGAATGGAGGACCAACTATAATGGATCAGAAGTTAGGCAAACCACACATCTACAGGGATTGCTACAGAACGTTTATCTCAGCTAATCAGATTTGATAGCTGAAGAGCTACTTACAGTAGAGTCTCTTTCTTCTACTTTGGCTCACCCAGAGATGCTTCCTGAAACCATGGTGTCTTATGATTCTTTGGAAAATTTATTTCCCTCTGCTTTTCTGCATACCAAATCAGGTCAAGGAAATCTCCTCCTACCACCCCCTTCCATAATTTATTTGCATTGTCCCAAAGAAGGGATGATAGATTTTCTACCTTGATGTGTCTTAGTTTGGATTGCTACAAAAGTAAACACTAAGTAATGAACTGGTGTGAGTCAGAGAAAATAGAAATGCCAATAAATTGTTCCTGTATGAATGAGTTATCACTGTGGGCAGCTGGGGCTGAATCCCATCAGGCATGCTCCGAAAAATAATACAGGACATGCCTCAGAGTAATTTTATCAGATGCTGTGAAGTCTGGGTAATTTATCTACCAAATTCTATCCTCCATTAGTGGAGTTGTCCTCCACTAAACCTAAAAGCAGTTGCTTCAAGGGAAGTCTCAAAACAAGGAGAGGTTTCTCAAGAAGGAGCTGATTATACCAGCCCAGAGGATTCGAGGAAATCTGGGATTCAAGGTTCTCAGTGTCAGCCACTCCACTCAAATACCCTATCCCAGGTCTCAAAGATTCACTCTTTTCATAATTCCTGACTTTGGCAAAGGAGATCTGTTCGGTATGGGTATTCTGTTTCTTTTGTGACTCTGCCACTCTTATAATTAGTTCCTGGTCTTGATATTTAGACTAATACGCTCAGCAATTGCAGGAAATAAAAAATGTTCTTCAAAGCATGGGGGATAACATGGTTTGGCTATGTCCCCACCCAAATCTCACCTTGAATTGTGATAATCCCCATATGTCGAGGACGGGGCCAGGTGGAGATAATTGAATCATAGGAGCAGTTTCCTCCATCCTGTTCTCATGGTAGTGAATAAGTCTCACAAGGTCTGATGGTTTTATAAAAGTGAGTTTCCCTGCACAAGCTCTCTTGTCTGCCACCATGTAAGATGTGCCTTTGATTCTCCTTTGCCTTCTGTCATGATTGTGAGGCCCACCCCAGCCATGTGAAACTGTGATTCCATTAAACCTCTTTCTTTTATACATTACTCAGTCTCAAGTATGTCTTTATTAGCATCATGGGAACAGACTAATACAGGAGAATATTGGTTTCAAAGCATATTATGATTTGACAACTGATTGTTCTGAGCCTGATACTTTGACAAGATTTTCAGTGTAGTTAATAACGATTAACTTGCTTCACAATTCTTGTAATTATTAATATCCCATATATTCCAAATGCCACTCATGCTGCATAGCCCAACGTCTTACCTTCCTCCTGCACCATACCCCAACTAACCATGAATGAATGCCTGGGAAATTGTGATGCTATTGCATGCCAGGGGCTATAGAAATCCCATTTATCCCAGCAGTGAGATCATTATTGCCATGAGTAATCCCATCCCAACATATGATCCTGAAGGTTTATTTCTAGGTTCACTTCCATGTGTCGACTTCTGTAGTCTGTGTTCACAAAAAGTGAACCCTGAGGCAAAGTTTTCGTTCTGGAGTAATAGGGAATAGGAGGGATGAAAAAATCAGCAAAGGTGATGTCAGTCCATTCAAGTTGCTATAACACAAGTAGCATTATTGGGTAGCTTAAACAACAAACATTTATTTCTCACAGTTCTGGAAGGTGGGGAGTTCATCATAAGGCATTGGCAGATTCAGTGTCTAATGAGAACTCACTTCCTGGTTCATAGAGGACCATCTTTTCACATGACAGAGAGAGCGTGAGAGCCGTCTAGGGCCTCTTTTATAAGGGCATCAATCTTATTCACAAGGGCTTTACCCTGAGGACCTAATCACCTCCCAAAAGTTCGTGTCCTAATGGTATCACATTGGGGTTATATGCATTTTGGGGAGACATAAACATTCAGTCCACAACAATAGTAGGGAAGGAAGAAAAGCCAATATCAGATGGCTTCTCCTAAATGCAACTCATTGCTTAATTCTATGAAACAATCCTCTGAGAAATCACATGAACTGCATATCAGGACAATCAGCATCAGGAAAGAAAGGAGGAAGAATGTGTTCGTTAGCTACTAAAATTCACTGCAAAAATTTATCCCATAGAAGTTTAACACCACTATCCCCCACAAAATACACACAGACACACACACACACACACACACACACACACACACACACACACTTACAAGTTGCATATGCGTAAGCATTGAACTGGATCCCATGGGGGCTCATGCCTAAGGGTCCACAGTAAAATGACCAAATGTTGTTCTGCTGTGCCTGGGACTGAGAAGTTCCCTGGGTTAAGAGACTTCCAATGCTAAAAGTAGGAAATTCCTGGCGAAACTAGGATAAGTTAATCACCATTTCACAAGGACTCCCAGATGGGAGGCAAGAGGTATCTGCACTATTAGATTGCACTTTTGTGAAGCTGGTCAGAGATCACACGGATAACAGCAATCTCTCCAGCAGCTAGAACAATGTCTGGGAGTCTGAGAAGATACAAAGCAAGGCATAAAAGATGTCTTGATAGGGTATTTAAATTCTTCCCAGAAAATTGATTTAACCACTTAATAAAATAGTCTTATTTTAACACATCCAACTTGTTTCATTAAAATCTTGTCCTATTCCCCCTAGGAAAATCAGGTTTTTAAGCCATAATATACTGATAATTCTTTTATACCTTTCTTCAATTGACATGAACTTTTTTATTTTTTTGCTTAATTTATGGTAAATTAAATTATGATAGAAACATTTAATGCTTCTTTTTCATGGCATTTGGAAGATAATATTATAGTCAGTTACGTCATCCTGATTAAACATTTTTTTAAAGCAAAAAATGGTTAAAAGACTTGGCAAATGCAATCAGAAAAAAACTTGAGAAGGTTGTGCATTGGCTACACTGCATAGCAGAACGAATGGTGCACCGATTCCTTTCTTGAAGGACTGCGGCTCAAATTACAGCATGTTTTATGTCCTTGTAAATGAAATCGTTTGAGGGTCTCTAGTCACAGATCATATATGATTTGCAACAGTTGGCACAACTTTTACTCTGTTCTGGAAATACCTTACAAATGAGCTAGAATCTCAAGAGTGAGTTCTGTCTTTCCAGGACAGGAAGTAAAGCCTACCTAGAATTTATAGTAGTGAGGAAACCCCAGGAAAGTGGTAACCAAGACTGGTTTCCCTTGGGTTACTAGAAGTGAAAAACACTCATCTTAATTGGCATTGTGGCTTTTTTCTTTTTTGTTGGAATTTTTTTTTCTTTAAGAAACTAGGCAGCATGGGGATAGGTATGTAATTAAGAAAAACACAATATGATAGAAATACACTGTTATTTACTTGTCTTCTTTTCAAACATTGTACATAAACTTCTCAAAGTCATATGCAACTTTATGTTTTTTTAAGTGAGATTATAAGTGATTTTTAAAATCTATATTGTTTCCTTGAACTCCAAAATTCTAATGGGAACAATAAAAATGCCACAATTTTGGGAGGCCAAGGAGGGAAAATCACCTGAGATCAGAAGTTCGAAACCAGTCTGGCCAACACAGTGAAACCCTGTCTCTACTAAAAATACAAAACTTAGCCGGGCATGGTGGTATGCGCCTGCAGTCCCAGATACTTGGGAGCCTGAGGCAGGAGAATCGCTCGAACCCGGGAGGCAGAGGTTGCAGTGAGCCAAGACAGTGCCATTGCACTCCAGCCTCAGTAACAGAGCAAGACTCCATCTAAAAAAAAAAAAAAAAAAAAAAAATCACAATAGCAGGTACTCCTTCAATGCTAGAAGCAGCCTGGTACATAAAGAGCTCAATACTAATTACATGTTGTGTGTTGAAGTGTGTCCTCCAAAAAGACATGTTAAGGGGTTGTGGAGGGCCGGCCTGGGAGGATTGGTGGTGCCTTTGCAGGTATAATGAAGCTAAAATGAGGTCATACTAAATTAAGGTGGGGCCTAAATCCAATGCCTAGTGTTCTTATGAAAAGGCCAAGTGTAGACACAGGGACATGGAGACACACAGAGAGAATGCCATGTGACAGCAGAGGTAAAGGTGTGACGCAGCTGCAAGCCAAGAAACACCAAGGACAGCAGCAACCACCAGAAGCCCAGGAGAGGCATGGAACACATTCTCCCCAAGAGCCACCATAAGGACCCAACCTTGCTGATTCCTTGATTTTGCACCTGTAGTCTCCATAACAGTGAGAGAATACATTTCTGTCGTTTTAAGCCATTACATTGTATTTTGTTACTGCAGCCCCTAGAGTTAAACTAAAACTAAGCCCTAGAGCCCTGGCTGCTATTACACTACAATACCTGCTACTGAACAGCAGCAGGACCTTGGGTAATATGTTGCCTTCTGGAGTCTCTTTGTACTCACCTGTACAATGACAGAAATGCTTTGAATGGATGTCTGTCACATCTCTTTTAGTTGTAAGTTTCCTGGGGTCTGTAATTTCAACAAAAGAAAAATAAAAACAATCCCTAGTGACACAAATTCTATCAGGATAGAAATTTGAAACTGCTTTATTCATTATTTCCTTAGTGCCTAGAACATGTATTTATTTATTTTTTTTAATTAATTAATTTTTGTTAAGACGAGGTCTCTGTCACCCAGGCTAGATTGCAGTGGTACAATCAGGGCTCACTGCAGCCTCAACCTCTCAGGCTCAAGTGATTCCCCTGCCTCCACCTGGGACCACAGGCACATATCACTATGCCCAGATAATTTTTAAATTTTATTTTTGTAGAGAGACAAAGTCTCTCTATGTTGCCCAGGTTGGTCTTGAACTATGGCCCAGGAGATCCTCCAGCCTCAGCCTCCTGGGATTACAAACATGAGTCACTGTACCTGGGCCATTTATTTACTTCGAATGGATAAATATAACAATGAATAAATAAATCTTTACTTAAACAATTGTCTTTGTCATAACTATTGACTCAGTGACTCCCAAATTTGACAGTCACAGTAGTTGATAAAAGTTCCTATACGTAAGGTTAAAGAGAAGTATTATTAAAGATAAAAGTAGGGAGTAATTTCTAGGAATTTGCTCCTTTATCTCATATAATCCTGACATAGTAATGACCTTTTTGTCAAGTTTTAGAGTAAACATCCTCTTAATGTATTCTGAACTAACAGCCTAAGTGCTCAAGAAGCATTTCCGCTAAACATTGATAATGAAGGAAAGAAATTAGTGTGAAAACATTTCTCCCCCTCCTCAGGAGAAAAACCATTAATTTCTAAGCAGATAACTGCAGTTCCATAATAATTATTCATTCAGTGCTTGAAACATACCTAAGCAAAATGCATGGAAGATCGCTGTGCATTGAAGCATAGATTAATTTGGAAACTGTGTGTTCTTATTTTAAAACAAAAGTTCACCAGGAAGGCCCACTAGTCTGCAGCCCACCAACTTTGGGAGAGAAACACGTTTCTTTCGTATATGGAGAAAAACAGGCAGCACTGATAGTGGGTGCTAATTGTTAAATGTTGTGAAAGCCACAGTCAGTTCCTTTGTCATACACACCAAAACAAAGGCATGCATTCTAGGGTACCTCTAAAATCTCTTAGCAAAGTCTTAGTACCCAACTCAACCTCAAAGCTTCCGTTCCCAAAACAGAATTGGCCTCTAGTACAGCTTTTGAAGAAACAGACTCCTCCTCCGTGTGCTTTTATTGTATTTGTAGAAACAGCTTTCTCCAAAGTCCCATGTTCTGGGACCACAGGCTATGACCCCTCTCATCCTTGGATGCTTGGTATGCTGTCTTCCTGGAGGCACAGTCCAGATGGAGCAGACCCTCCCCTGTCATCCTTGCCCATTTTCCACACCATTTTCTTCTCTGTGAGTAATAGTGTTGTTACGAGTTCTGAATATTTCTCCCCATGCAGACTAACAAGCTGGCATCAAGTTTTCAGGGCGAAAATGCTGATGTACTGCCTTGATTTCCCAAGTCTCACGTTATGAGAAAGTCATTTCTGCTCTTGAGCTTTCAAAGAAATGAGTGATCTCTATACTGAAAAGGCACATCTGCTTAGCAAAAATATTCCATAATTGTACATGGCCTCACCGCTCTAACTGAGTTATGAAACTATTATAATAGGACTCCTGTTAACAACAAAATCAGATCTCATCCTTCACTCTGAAGGTGACATATGTGACTCTCTATCCCTCACTCAGCATCCAGAGGGAAACACCCCGGCACCAGCGACCTGTGAAAAGCAGCGCAATGCCAGATCTCAATCTGCCTTCCAACTGCCCATCAGAGGTTTCACTTTGTAAAATGGTACCAGACACATCTGAGGAAAAAGCCAATAACATTTCCCAGAGAAACACAATATTACAGACTTGCCTTGCCAAGAAATCTATAATGTGTCTCTCCAAGTTAACTTTCATATTTAAGTACATCCACTTCTGAAAAATCACCATTGTTCTACAAATCAAGGGCTTTGAAAAGCCTTGGGAAAGCAGAGACCTGTGCAGAAATGAGAAGACGAAAGTTGGAAGCAAGAGGGAAAGACAAAGGTGATCATTTTACATTTATTTCTCCCTTGATCAACATTGAATTACTTTCTTTTTTTTCTTGTTTTTTGAGACTGGATCTCTCTACCTATTTCTGAGTATCTAGGACACCAGGCACTGCACCTGGCTTTGAACTACTTTCGAAATGGTGTTTTTAGAAAAGAAACAGAGAAAGGAATGAGAAGAATCTAGCACATAACATGCCTTACAGGTATCATTGAAGCCGTATATATATATATATATATATCTCCACATGCTTGTGGGTAAAAGTGGACTCAGGGATGGGGTCCAGGGATCCTTCACTTAAATAAACATATATTTATGTCTACTTTAAAAATCATCAGAATAACCTTGAGAACTCAGTGTAATAGCCCCACTTTACAGATGAATAAACTGAGGATCAGACAAACAAGACAATGTGGCAGAGATCAAAGGAAAGAAACTTTCAGTGTTCTCTACACCTCCAAATCAGTCAAGTGAGTTATATGGTCAATTATCTGAGAAGGAAAATGTTTGCCCAGCTCTGCGTCTTTGTTTCTGTTTCCTTCCAATTAACTTCCCAATAAGACAGAAAATAAAATGCTTATGTTCGTCTTGGTGGGTAGATACTTTTGGGTCATAATTAATAAAGCAAAAACCAATATCTTATCTATCTTAGATAGTCTTAAGCAATAATTATATAAACTAATTCATGCAGAATAGTAGTCCATGCTTTCAAATAGCTCTTGAAAATGAAAAATAACTACATAATGATGGATACAGATCAGTGAATGATATAGTTCGGATGTTTGTCAGAACCCAATCTCAAGCTAAATTTTAATCCCCATTGCTGGAGGTAGGGCCTGATGGGAGGTAATTGGATCACAGGAGCGGATCTGCAGATCCTTCAGGGATTGGTGATGTCTTTGCAACAGTGCGTGAGCTTTCAGAATTTTCAGTCATTTAAAAGCTTGTGGGGCCGGGCCCAGTGGCTCATGCCTATAATCCCAGTACCCTGGGAGGCCAAGGTGGGTGGATAACCTGAGGTCAGGAGTTCGAGACCAGCCTGGTCAACATGGTAAAACCCCGTCTCTACTAAAAACACAAAAATTAGCTGGTAGCACATGTCTGTAATCCCAGCTACTCAGGAGGCTGAGACAGGAGAATCACTTGAACCCAGGAGGTAGAGGTTGCAGGGAGCTGAGATCGCACCACTGCACTCCAGCCTGGATGACAGAGCAAGATTCCATCTAAAAAAAAAAAAAAAAAAAAGCTTGTGACACCTCCCCGCCCCAACTCTGTCTCTCTCTTGCTCCTGTTCTTACCATGTGATGTACCTCCTACCTCTTTGCCTTTCTGGGGCTTCACCAGAAGTGAAGCAGATGCCAGCACCACATTTCTTATAAAGTCTAAAATACCTCTTTCCTTTAAAAATTACCCAGTCTAGGTATTTCTTTATAGCAAGGCAAGAAGGGCCTATTACAGCAAATGTCAGGACAAGAAGATAGAGAGTGATAAAGGTCGCTTCTTCAGAGATGATAGAACAAGAGCCTTTGAATAATGTTTGACCAAATAGCTGAATGCAGTAAAGGAAGGAAACAACTGGACATTCTGGGAAGGGCATTCCAGGATGAGAGTAGCCACTGCAGTGATCTTTGCCTTGGCTTGGTTGAGGATGGGCAAACTGATTCTTGTTACTGGAATCCTGAGGAAGAAGGGGAGATGAGTGGGAAATGAAGTTGAAGATATGAACAGACCATCTGAAGCCTTCCATGATGGACTGTGGAAAGAGGATCAGTGAGGAGTTTGATATTCCAGGAAAGAGAAAATGGTGGCTTTGATGAGGATGGTGGTAGTGGAGAAGAAGAGAGAATGAGAAGTGGCCGTGCTTAGATATGCTCTGAAGGTGGAGGTAACAGAATTAGATGATGCATTGGTTGAAAGTGTTAAGAAAAGGAGAGGAGTTACTCCCATTCATCAGAATAAGCAACTTAGTGAATGCTTATAATTTTTAACCCAGATGGGCTCTCAGAGTAAGAAAAAGGTTGGTGATAGGGTTTGTGTTAGTCAGGGTTCTCTTAGAGGGACAGAACTAATAGGACACACATACATACACACACACACACACACACACACACATACACACACACACGCATACATATATAAAAAGGGGAGCTTATTAAGTGTTAACTTACACTATCACAAGGTCCCACAATAGGCTGTCTGCAAGTTAAGGGGCAAGGAGAGCCAGTCCGAGTCCCAAAACTGAAGAAGTTGGAGTCTGATATTTGAGGGCAGGAAGGATCCAGCACTGGAGAAAGATGTAGGCTGGGAGGCAAGGCCCATCTTCTGACCTTTTCACATTTTTTGCATGCTTTATATTCACTGGCAGCTGATTAGATTGTGCCCACCAGATGAAGGGTGGATCTGCCTTCTCCAGTCCATTGATTCAAATGTTAATCTCTTTTAGGCAACACCCACACAGACACACCCACAATTAATACTCTGTATCCCTCAATCCAATCAAGTTGACACTCAGTATTCATCACAAGTCCACCCCTTGCCAACTTGAACCCATGCACATCCCCTGAGATCATACATAATCTTCAAATAAAGACAGTAATGAGGTCATGATTATGCCTAACATATTACAACCATCCTTCATATAACCGAAAACACACCAATCCCCAACCCAAATACTATTACATAAAATTAATAGTACTTAAATGCTGACATGAAGTAATAAATCTTATGTCACATGATAAAGGAAAAGAAAATAAAATGAAGATATTTCCTTAGTACAAGTGTATACATGCACAAACATGTTTTTAACAGAAGAAGGAGGAAATGCTCATGACAATTACAGTCACTATCTTCTACTACTCATTCTTTATTCCCTTCACCTTCAGCAAGCACATCCGCAAGTCATGGCTTTTTTCCTGATGGAGTGACCCAAACCTTTATTCCTGAAGGGTCTGGGTCATTTGTAGCACTGCCTGGGTTGGGCTATTGTAGTTTCCCATTGACCTTAATCGTAGGGCGTGGTACTACTAAGAGACGTCCTATTGGATCTCCTGTATTCCATGCATACTCTTCCTTACCTCCCCTGTGGAGTAGTAGACTGATTTCATCTTGATAATCTGGGTCAATCACCCCAGCCAACACGGTAACTCCCTTTTTAGCCTGTGGACTGAAAGGTAGGAGGACCCCAAAGTAGCCAGGTGGCAATCTTAACTTCTAGTTTGATGGGACTGCTGATGGGTCTCCAGTGTCAGCGTTCTTCACTCTGGAATGAAAACCTCTAGGGGTTTCCTCAGAGGAATAGGAAGCAAAAATTTTCCTAGTGGATCACTAGGGGTGATGGTGAGTAGTGTCACGTCCACTTCCACCCCTTGATTCCTGGAACAATGAATCCTGACTAAGCGAAAGGGTACCTTATATTTCATGATGATTCAGAGCATACATGACCTTCTGGAGAACTTTGCCCAGCCCTGCAAAGTGTTGTAACCTAGTTGGCATTGTAATTGTGACTTCAAAAGGCCATTCCACTATTCTATTAATCCAGCTGTTTCAGGATGATGGAGAACAGGATAAGACCAGTGAATTCTATGAGCATGAGCCCACTGCTGCACTTCCTAAGCCATAAAGTGAGTGTCTTGGTCAGAGGCAATGCTGTGTGGAATGTCGTGATGATGGATAAGACATTCTGTGAGTTGATGAATGGGTAGTCTTGGCAAAAGCATTGCATGCAGGATAGGCAAACCATATCTGGAGTAAATGCCTATTCCAGTGAGAACAAACATCTGTCCTTTCCTTGATGGAAGAGGTCCAATATAATCAACCTGTCACCAGGTAGCTGGCTGATCACCCCCAAAAATGGTGCCATATCAGCGGTTCAGTATTGGTCTCTGCTGTGGGCAAATTGGCACTCAGCAGTGGCTGTAGCCAGGTCAGCCTCGGTGAGCAAAAGTCCATGTTGCTGAGCCCGTGTGTAACCTCCATCCCTGTCACCATGGCCACTTTGTTCATGAGCCCATTGGGAGATGACTGGGATGGCTGGGGAAAGAGGCTAAGTGGGGTCCACAGAATGAGTCATTCTATCCACTTAATTATTAAACTCCTCCTCTGCTGGGGTCACCCATTGGTGAGCACTCACACGGGATACAAATATCTTCACGATTTTTGACCACTCAGAAAGGATCATCCACATACCTCTTCCCCAAATTTCTTTGTCACCAATTTTCCAATCATGCTTCTTCCAAGTCCCTGATCGTCCAGCCAAATAATTGGCTACACCCCATGAATCAGTATATAATCACACATCTGGCCATTTCTCCTTCGATCAAAAATGCACAACCAGGTGCACTGCCAAAGGTCTGCCCACTGGGAAGATTTCCGTTCACCATTTTCCTTCAGGGATGTCCTAGAAAGTGGCTGTAGTGCTGCAGCTGTCCACTTTTGGGTGCCGCCTGCATATCCTACAGAACCATCTGTGAATCAGGCCCTAGTCTTCTCACTTCCTCTGCCAACTGATCATAGGGAATGCCCCATGAGGCCATCTGTGCAGGCTAGGGGAAAGTAAGCAGGGTGGCAGGAGTGGAGACCATTGGCATTTAAGCCACTTTTCCATTCAACTTACTTATTCCTTCAGGACATGCTCAAACTCAATCACATATATACCACTTCCTTTTGATGATGGAATGCTGCTGTGCATGACCTAGGTTATGACTAGGTAGGTTGGAAAATTCCCAGTTCATGATAGCCAATTCAGGCCACATGGTGGCTTGATGACCCATAGTCAAATGTTCAGTTTCCACCAATGCCCAGTAACAGGCCAAGAGCTGTCTCTCAAAAGGAGAGTAGTTATCTGCAGAAAATGGCAGGGCCTTGCTCCAAACTCCTAGAGGCCTCTGCTGTGATTCACCTATGGGAGCCTGCCAAAGTCTCCAAACAGCAACCTCATCTGCCACTGGCACCTCAAGCACCATTGGATCTCCTGGGTCATATGGCCCAAGTAGCAGAGCAGCTTGCACAGCACCCTGGACCTGTTGCAGAGCCTTCTCCTGTTCTGGACCCCACTCAGCCTTTCAGGTCACTTGATAAATGGGCTGGAGTAACACACCCAAATCAGGAATGCATTGTCTCCAAAATCCAAATAGGCCCACTAGGCATTGTGCCTCTTTCTTGGTTACAGGTGGGGCTAAATGCAGCAACTTATTCTTTCTTTACCTTAGAGGGAATATCTTGATAGGCCCCACACCACTGGACCTCTAGAAATTTTACTGAGGTAGAAAGTCCCTGAATTTTAGTCTAATTTATTTCCCATTCTCTGGCACACAAATGTCTCATCAGTAAGTCCAGTGTGTTTAATAGTTCTTGTTCATTGGATCCAATCAGCATAATATCTTCAATGTAAATGGACCAGTGTGATATCTTGCCGAAGCGAAAAGCTATGGAGGGCTCTCTGAATAAGATTATAACACAAAGCCCTAAAGTCAATATACTGCTGAGGTAGGACAGTAGAGGTATATTACTGGCCTTGCCAGCTAATGGCAAATTGCTTCTGGTGGGCCTAATGGGCAGGAATGGAGAAAAAGGCATTTGCCAAGTCAATGGCTGCATCCCAGATACCAGGATATGTGTAGATTCGCTCAAGCAAGGAAACCACATTTGGTACAGCAGCTACAATTGGAGTCACCACTTGGTTCAGCTTATGATAATTTGCTGTCATTCTCCAAGATCCACCTGTCTTCTGCACAGGCCAAACGGGGGAGTTGAATGGGAATATGGTGGGAATCACCACCCCTGTGACTTTCAAGTCCTTGATGGTGGCACTAATCTCCATAATCCTTCCAGAGATGTGATCCTCTTTTCGATTTACATTTTTATAGGTAGAGGCAGCTCTAATTTGGACTTTCTCACTGTAATCACCTTCACCCTACCAGTCGGGAAGCCACTGTGAGGTTCTGCCAGCTGCTGAGTATGTCTATGCCAATTGTGCATTCTGGCACTGGGGAACTGACCACAGAATGAGTCCAGGGACCCACTAGATCCACTATAAGTCAAACCTGAGTTAAAACTCCATTAAGTACCTAAACTCCAAAAGCCCCTACTTTAACTGGAAGACCACAGTGACTTTTGTTCCCCTGGAATCAACATCAGCTCAGAGTCAGTGTCTAGCAGTCCCCAAAATATCTGATCATTTCTGTTTTCCCAATGCACAGTTACTCTGGCAGAAGGCCATAGGTCTCCTTGGAGAAGGATGGGAGAAAGATTCCCTGCATAAATTGTTGATAATGCAGCGGGGTCCTTCTTCAAAGGGACCTGTTCTCCCCTTCATTCAAGGGGTTATGGGTCTGTAAAACTGGCTCAAGTCTGGAAATTGACTGAGAGGCTGTGATTATCTGTTTTTATAATTCAAATCAGTCTTCTGTCTGTTCAACTTAGAAGTTTTCTCTTTGTGTAATATAAGAATGCAGTTGGCTTCCTATTAATTTAACTTCTATGAACAGCATGATTAATTAGCCAATGCCAGAGCTCTACATGAGTCAGACTATTCTGATTACCACTTTGCCTCTTCTGTTCATTGCAGTAGCACCCCTGCCCCTTTGGGATCCAATTATTCCCACTAAATGTTGTAGTTGAGTGACGGCAGTTCCCATTGTTAGATCTGACATACAGAGAAGAATTACAGGGCTTTTCAGAGATGCAGGTGCTGCCCTCACAAATCTATTTCATAAGGTATTGGTCCAGCGTATATCTTCTGGATCCTCCTAGCTGGGATGAGTACGTCTAAAGTGACTAATCTGCTCCACCATCCCAATCTCCCTAAGCCTTTGGAGCTCTTTCTCTACATTCAACCAAGGGAAATCATGCATTTTTGGCTTGCTCACAGTGAGTCATCTTTTAATCCATATTTTAGCTAACCAAGCAAATAAACTATTAGAGCCTTTTCTAACTCCCCAAGCTTTAATATTAAAAGCAGAGTCCCTGCTTAGTGGGCCCAAATCAATAAATTCAGCCTGATCCACTTCTATGCTCCTTCCACCATTATCTCATACCCTTAATATCCATTCCCATGCCTGTTCTTGGAGATTGCCATTTATATAAATTAGAGAACTCAAATAGTTATTTTCAAGTGTAGCACATACCCTCATGGGTCACACTCTCAACATCACCTCTAGGGGCCCATCAGGACTTTAGTATACTTATAGGTCTAGAAGCAAACAGAGGTGTCAGGGGTGGCTTTTGAGGAGAATCAACATTATCTTGCCTGACAACTGCCTCAGGGGAGTCCATCATTGTTGCCTCAGGCAGTGCAGGGTTTATCTTTTCAGACAAAGATGGAAAGGCTGATGGCAGCATGGGTCAGGGAGGGGATGTTGTCACCACTGGGGATGGGGAAGCTGTTTCTTCTGGCAAAAAAGGTACATCAGAGTTTACAAACTCAGTGTTCCCATCTTCTTCAGGGCCCTCCCTGATGTCACCGTTCCAAGTTGCAGGGTCCCATTTTTTTCCAATCAATGCCCTCACTTTAACAGTAGACACCTGGTGAGGCTGTGCATGCATTTTTCATTGCAGGTGCCACTTGTATGATTAGAGCTTTTGTCTGTTTTCCCTCAATTACAGCTCTTTCTCTATAGGAGATAACACTCTGCAGGAAATAAGACTCTCACTCAGGGCAGTCTTAGCAGATTTGAGGCTCAGTAGCCACTTCTGAAACCAGCAGATGGAATCCCGGAGTTCATCATTCTCTTTTATCACTTTGTCCACTGATCTTAGGAGCAACCAGTCAGCTTTATTATGTTCCTTGATTCACCACATATGGTCAAAGATATTATGTAGAATCACTAAACTCCTTGCCTTTCACGAGTGGTGAATCAGAAGTGTGAAATGCATTTATTTTTCATAACTCTCTAAACAGTTCATCCCAAAAACTATCAGTGTTCTCTGTAATATTAGAAGTAGAGTTATTAGCATTTTGAGGTCTAATCATATTAAGCAGTCAACCCCAGAAACCCCAAAACCAATGAAAGAACCCCATCGTCAATACTCCGTTCCTCTAGAACCACTCCTGGTACCAAAATCTGTATCAGCCAGGATTCTCTTAGAGGGACAGAACTAGCAGGATATATATATACACACACACACACACATATATATATACACATATATACATGCATTTGTATGTGTATATATAACAGGGCATATATACACATCTATACATGCATATGTATGTGTATATACAACAAGATATATATACACACACACATATAGGTGTATACATGTCTATATGTATGTGTATATATACAAACATATATACACATATGTATATAATAAACTCTCCTATAAATACACATACATGTATACATATAGGAGAGTTTATTAAGTAATAACTTACATGATATGTGTTTACATATATGTATATGTGTATATATAGGATGTATATAGGAGAGTTTATTAAGGTTATTATATATAATATATATAATTATATATATTATATATACACATATATATGCATGCATATATATAATGCACATTATATATATAATGCATATATACATTATATAATAGTATATATTATATATAATGCATATATATAATGCACATGCATATATATGTGCATATATGACAGGATATATACATATACACACACATATATGTATACATACATACATATATATGTATAGGAGAGTTTATTAAGTATTAACTTATGTGATTACAGCTACAACATTTAGTGGGGATAACTGGATCCCTAACTGGGAGGGGTGCTACTGTAATGAATAGAAAAGGCAAAGTGGCAATCAGAATAATCTGACTCATGTAGAGCTCTGGCATTGGCTATATATACGTATGTATACACACACACACACACACACACACACACACACACATATATATATATAGAAGAGTTTATTAACTTACATGATCACAGCGTCCCACAATAGGCTGCCTACAAGCTGAGGAGCAAAGAGAACCAGTCAGGGTCCCAAAACTGAAGAATGTGGAGGGCCGAGGCATCCAGCATGGGAGAAAAATGTAGGCTGGGTGGCTAGGCCTGTCCTCTCACCTGTTCATATTTTTCTGCCTGCTTTATATTTGCTGGAAGCTGATTAGATTGTGCCCATCAGATTAAGGGTGGGTCTGCTTTCCCCAGCCCACTGACTCAAATGTTAATCTCTTTTGGGCAGCGCCCACACAGACACACCCAGGATTAATGCTCTGTATCCCTCAATCCAATCAAGTTGACATTCAGTATTAACCATCACAGAAGGGTACAAAAATCATCTGCTGAGGCTAAGTTGTATATTTGATTTACAAATGAAGCTGTCAAACTGTTTATAGAGGAAACTGAATTTCAGAATTGACTACTATTAGTCTTGGATGTGTCCTAAGAATCTGAGTTTTTTTTTAAAGCTCTCATGTTTTTGGAATCACAGCTGCAGCAAATTCCTAAATGTGGTGACTCCCACCATGAAGTCTTAAGAGATTCTTTCTTTTGCACCTTATAAATTTGCCAGAAGGAAATATAATTATTTTTATATGTTTGCTTGAAGACAATGTACTTTTTGTTTTTTTGTTTTTTGTTTTTTTGAGATGGAGTCTCAGTCTGTCACCAGGCTGGAGTGCAGTGGCACGGTCTTGGCTCACTGAAACCTCTACCTCCTGGGTTCAAGAGATTCTCATTACTTGCCTGAGTCTCCCAAGTAGCTGGGATTACAGGCACATGCTTCCACACTCAGCTATTTTTTTTTGTATTTTCAGTAGAGACAAGATTTCACCATGTTGGCTGGGATGGTCTCCATCTCCTGACATCATGATCCACCCACCTAGGCCTCCCAAAGTGCTGGGATTAGAGGAGTGACCAGCCCCATCTGGCCCTGTCCTTTTTTCAAAACCTTAATTCAAAGGTTTGATTATATCTCACTGACTCTTTGCTTGCTAGTCTGTTTGCTTTTATTTATTTATATTCTGAATTTGCCAGAACCCATGATTAGTTTAGGCTGCTGGGGATCAGGGTGCTTTGGTTTACTTATTTATGCAATACCATTCTTCAGCAGTATTAGCTGAATAAAGCCAAGACATATTTGTTAAGTAAGTGGGTATTTCTGAGAAGCAACAGATAGAGTGGTCTTTTTTTCAAGAAAGAATTAAAAAGGCATATGCTGATGATTTCAGTCTTCTGAAATGGTCTCTCAGCACTGAGAGCCAAAATTCTGAAGCCTTATGTATCTGGCTTTGCAAATAATTTTCCCAAACTCATTTGGCCAATAAATATTTCATTTGGCCTGAGAAATCTGCTTTTGCTCTGTGCACATTTACCAATGTCACTCTACCTCTTCATTTTGTCATAAACCACATTCAAATCTGGACTATAGTTATGCACCAAATAATTTCTCAGGGAAAATGGAAATAAATATGGTCATGACATGACATACACATTTTTTGATGGAATTTACTGAATTAAATACATACTTAAGTGAAATGTATTGAATTTTCTTGTGTCTTATTTCCATCATTTATATCTGGTATTTTTTTTTTTTTTTGGTTCAACTAATGATTTCTTAATTTTAACTGAACCAAAACAACCCATTGCTTCTGCTTCTCTGTTGACTCTCCATGGGGCTTTTATGATTTATTTGTATTTAATTTATTTTTGCCACAAATTACAAGGCTTTGTGTAGGTTGTTTTTGTCTTATCTCTACATCGTACCTAGACTTTAGGTTTTTAGTTAAGCCTGATGATCACAGAATTATTTAGCAAAGGGTAGCAATACACATGCTTGTCTCCATTAAGGAACTGTTAAAGATAAGAAGAGAACATGAGATTCTTTTCATTTTTATGCTATGTAAAATACAGGTGACTGATTTTAATTCATAGTAACCCAGGGAAAAGAAAACTGAGGTGACATAGTACCGGGGTAAGCAGAGGGAGAACCTTAATGTCATTAATATTCTCACTCCTCTGAATCTGCTTTTACAGGACATCCCCTCTTGCCATCACCAAGAACCCATCCCTCTCCCCCAAGATTTGAGTGAGCTCTACCTTTATCCGTGTCAGTTAGAGACTGCTATGCCATAGCAACGATATCTGAAGAATAAATCAGTGTTCAATCATAATTTAAGGAGCAAATCAAGGCTTTGTCACAACATAATGATTTCAACCTTCTGATTGCTTAGGCAATTGCACAGCTAAGATTACTAGATTCATAAGAGAATATGAGATCCATAAAATATACTCAACATGGAAATACCCATGCATGATGAAGCTTTAGTCAGGATAACATAGACCAGTGATATTGCAAGTAGAGATTTATGGCCAAATTGGAGATAATGAAAAATAAAGAGGAAAATAAGAAAGATTTTGAAGTTTTATTTTTAATTAAAGTTAGTGGAACTCTAAAAAGGAAATTTCTAGCAACTGAATAATAAAAAGTTGTTAACAGATATTGAAGATACAAGGCATCTTCCTGTTAAAGTAGGTCAATAAAGGGCAAAGTTCAACATTACCATCTGTTTATTTGTATTTAATTAGAGTGCAAGTTTTTGATTCAGTAATAAGCTAGTTAGCTTATTAGTTTTGATTTCATCTTTTCTGAACTATGCCTGCATTCTGGGAGCAGTAAGATATTTATACATCCTGCTTCCTCATATTTTGACATATATCTCCAATAGTATTTAAATGAAATGCAATGAAAGATAATAAAGTGTTTCTTTCAGACTTTTGTTTTGCCAAAACTCCCACTGAAAAACATTCATAAGGAAAAAGGTCAGCTGAGAAGCCAAAAAGATTGTAAATTTAGTGATTCTTTTTTCTCATCAAATTAGACTTAATGTAGTGCTAAGAAAGAAAAACATTTCAGTAATATGAATGTATGTATAGTGGGCAGGCTAGGCTTCATGTCACCCTATTCATGAGTTTTAATTTTGACCTGTAAATCTCTTTAAACCTGGGTTAATTAGAAACTGTACTCATAGGCCCTAATTGGCACAACTTTCTTTTAATCTCCCACTGATTTAACTATGCCTTTTCCTACATGTCCAAAACTAGCTAACCCTAGAAGGAAGAGTTAAAGAAGAACATTTATGTGAAATTTTGCCATGACATAACGCAAACCTATTTTCATTTTCTCTTTTTAAAACAGTCTTTCTCCACAGTCTTCTAAACAGTTTATTTGAATGTACACTTAAAAGTGCAAATTTCTGTTCAAGGTTGAATACCAATCACAGTAACACTGCTTCCTCAATTCCTCACAGTATCTAAGTGTGTGTTAGCTGAACAAAAGGCTATGCTCTGAAATGGAATGGAAGAACAACATAGACTAGGCAAAGTTATCAGCACCAAATCTTCAGTCCCTGATGTATAACCAAATGATTAAATATCCTTGAGCAAGTCATTTCCCCCCCTTATTAAAAAGAGATACTGTTTATATACTTTCCTTCTCACTTGGTGAAGTGAGGGTAAAACGTGATGTATTTCTCTCTTGCTATTGTTTTAGTAAACATTTCTTTTGAGACTGTGAAGTTCGCTTCATTGTGCTACTTGTGGAGAACACAAGGCAGAGACATGGGCTCCTGAGTTTAAAAACTATTAATAAAAAAATAAGGAATATGCACATATAACAACGATAAAGCAGGATAGAATGTAGAAGTTGTTTTGCAGCAGGAACAGAGGAAATCATAGATACGTGATATGGTTTGGCTGTGTGCCCACCCAAATCTCACCTTGAACTGTAATAATCTCCACATGTCAAGGGTGGGACCAGATGGAGATAATTGAGTCACAGGCATGGTTTCCCCCATGCTGTTCTCATGGTAGTGAACAGTCTCAGGAGGTCTGATGCTTTCATAAATGGGAGTTACCCTGCACAATTTCTCTTGCCTGCTGCCATGTAAATTGTGTCTTTGCTTCTCCTTTGCCTTCTGCCATGATTGTGAGGCCTCCCCAGCCATGTGAAACTGTGAGCTCATTAAACCTCTTTCCTTTAGGAATTTTCCAGTTTGGGGTATGTCTTTATTAGCAGCATGAGGACAGACTAATACAGTATGATGAAGTACAATGAAAGTTTCAAAGGAGAGATTACTTAGATTTAGCAGCTCAGGGAGATTCTTTGGAGGAGGTGTCACTTGGGCTGAGTTTGATCAATAGATATTACTAATATTTTTAGAAATAGAGAAAGAACAATGAGAAGAAATTCAGAGGTTGAAAGATACCAAGTATAATTCAGGAAAAATAAATAATCATCAGAGAAACATTTATTAAACTTAGAATATGTACCAGGAACTAATCCATGTGAATATTAATTACTTGATTTTATAATTACTCTATGAGTAGGTGCCATTATTATTATCCCCATTTGAGGAATTAAGAACTTGATGCATAAAGAATTTATAAGGCTTGTCAAGGTCATTCAGCTAGTAAGCTGGAAAAGAAGCGTTCAGGTTTAGGCTAAGTGACTCCAGGACTCACACTCTTAACAACATCTCTACAGGGTCATATTAGACTCACATATTGTAATAATTAAAGAAAATGTGTGAAGGAAAGTGAAGGGAGTAAAGTCACAATAAAGCTTTAAAGAAGAAGATAGAAAGTCTTAATATTCTGGCTGAGAATATTTGAAAAAATTAAAATGGAAAATGAGAAAGTTATTAAACACCTATAATGAGAACAGCAAAATTATAACTATGCTTAGATTACACAGTATTAAAAATGCATAGTATTCATAGGTTGCAAATAACAAAACTGGCTCTAACTACCTTAAAGGAAAAGAAGTGAAGAACTGAAAAATGAAGCCTGGGAAAGGGCAGAAACTAGACAGGTTTGGTCAACTGCACTGATGATCTTCCTCGTGCAACTTCTCACTTAGAAGGCAGGCATGAACAATGACAGCCAGTAGGGGTTCAGAGTTGTGAAGTTTTTGTCCAATTTTAAGTACCTGAAAGAGGTTACTTTGTGGCCTCAATTTGAGTTGAGTCCGTACTTGGACCAACAATCACATCTGGTTTGAAGTCCAAAGACACACAGAACTGGCATGTCAGTGTTTCAGGGTCCGTTCTCAAAGCAGAGAAGACGATAAAAGCTGGGACTTTAATACTCAATGATTTGAAAAGCCTCAATGTGGACAATGAATAAAAGAGAGATACTGGATGTAAGGAGACCAGTCACACTGCAATGGGGATGATCTTAGAGTTAAATAACAAGTGTTTATATGAGAGTAACATATGTTGAAATGGAAAAGTAAAAAGCATGTGATTATCAGACATAGGGACGGAATTTTTAAAAAGTGAAGAGTCAATAGTCATGCTAAAGTTTTCAGCTCAAACGACATGGAATATATTATTATACATTCATTTCTTGCTGTTCAAACTTAGCTAGTATTCACAGAAACCACATTGGGGAAATAAACAGCACCCATGCTAGGATTTACTTTGAAAACTGCCTTCCTGGCATACTTTTTAGGTCTTGTTTAAAGTTGACATAAACTTGTTATGGTATATGTGTTACATTTTATATAAATTTCACCTATAATAGTTTTTTTCTTTTTTTTTTTTATCTCCAACTACAGGTCCTGTTTGGGTTAGATGAAATAACTTCTATTATATTAAAAATATCATCAATAGAGATATTTATTTTTGAAAAGTTCCCACTCTAGATGGGACAAGATGAAAGTCACTGGACTTTAAAATATATGAGACATCACTTGTACTTAAGTGACCTGTAATCTGGAAAGGAATCTGGAACTAAAAGATAAATTGTGAACCAATGACTAAGATAGACATTACATGATGCAACAATTCAGAGGAGGCTGGGATAGTCAGAAAATATTTTATAGAAAAAATGATAGGACTAAAATTGGGTCTTATGATAGGGATTCTGACAAGATTCAGATAATGTAAGATTCCTAGATAACTGTTGATTCATTGGTTGGACATGAGGAAGTCCTGAACAACAATGTTGGAAACAGAACTAACACTTGTCCCACTTTATGTGCCAAGCACCATGAGAAATACTTCAATAAGTTATATCATTTAATTCTTCCCCAGATTTCCAACTGCCTTTGTCTATTCAGGCTGGTGTAAGAAAACACCACAGACTGGGTAGCTTATAACAACAGAAATTTATTTCTCATAGTTCTAAAGGCTGGGAAGTCCAAGATCAGGGTGCTAGCATGGTCAGATTCTGGTGAGGGCCCTCTTCCAGATACAGACTGCCAATTTCTTGCTTTGTCTTTGCAAGGTGGAAGGGGCCAGGTAACTCTCTGGGGCCTCTTTTGTAAGGGCATGAATTCCATTCATAAGGACTCTACCCTCAAAACCTAATCCCTTCCCCGAAATCCCCACCTCCTAATACCATCACCTTGCGGGTTATTTTAGAATATGAATTTGAGGGGGACATAAACATTTGGACCCAGCACCAACCAGGATGCAATTTATTATCTCCATTTTATAGCTGGTAAAGCTGACTGAGAAATAAGATACCTTGTTCATGATCACAAAGATGGAGAGAGCTAGAGCCCAGACCATAGTTAGCCAAGTTCTTTGGGCTGCAGCTCCTGGCTTCTCAAATGATAGACTAACAAAAATGAACTCTATTTTATAATACATAGGTTTTACCTTTAGCCTCTCTAAAAATTTTTCAAATATACTTATTCCCCAGACTACCAAATTTTCAACTTCAAGCCTCAGTCTACCTTAGATAGTTCACATTTAACTAAAGTTTCAACTTTCAAGTCAATATCCCCAGCCACAGGCTCTCTCTCCAGTTCCAAACCTACATTGCCCATTGTCCATTGGACATTCCTATCTTTCCTCCATATTTGTATTTTAGGTTCATAATAATTGGCACCCAGTAGTCTCTTTTTCTCTTAGGAATTGTTTCTTTCCCAACATTGCTATTTCTGCCGAATTATCTACCAAGCCCGCAGTCATCCAGGCCCAAAACATCAGTCATATTGGCATCTTCTTTTTCTTTTATTCTTTGGACTAAATAAATTAACAAATCAGTCTGCAAAATGTATCCTCACAATGCCTTTCACAGTCATTACATCCTTGCAATTCCCATTGGTTCCAATTATCACCTCCTATTTTAGGCATTCCTCTAGTATTATTTGTTTAAGAAACCATTGAATAGCTGTCCTTATGGTCCTGAGTAAATTTTCTCTACCATTCACTATCATAACATTCTGGTTTTTTCCTAGCACTTTTAACAGAAAGAAATTATATTATTTACTTGTTTTCTTATTTACTAGTTGTCTGTCTACTAATACGTAACTTTTGTGAAAGCAAGGATTTCTTCTGCCTCCTACCATCCATGCCTCTCTCAATGTCTGGTACAGGAGATGTGGTTAGTAAATATAGCCAAGTGAATAATCTTTCCAAAATTCTGCTTCCCATCTTTCTCCACAATACCTCCTACATTCAGCTGTCAGAGAAATGTTTCTTGAAGTATAGTTCTAAGAAGCCATTTTTCTAGTTTAATCATCTAGTACAGCTAGTGCTCGACTTACGACCACTATTGGTTCCTACAGACCGGTCGTAACATGATTTGGTCGTAAGTTGAGTAGGCTATATGTACAGTACTGTGAAATGATGTTATAAAAATATTTAAGTCATATTTTATCATAATTTTCTTTCATTATTGTTATATATCATAATTTTCTTTGTTCGTTTTATGCCATTTGTATCATCTCTACACCATTTTGTTTCTTATTTTTACATTAGTCAGGTTTAAGTAAAACACTGCATTACCAGTACTACTGGTTTAATATTTGCAAAACATACAAAATTACAAAATACAGGTGTAAAAAATACCATAGGAAACATTTTCCCAATTGCAAAACATATCAAAATATATAAACATGTATGAAACATTTTATTGGCCGCTGGTGCTTGGCTGTGGATCGTTGATGTCGTCATCTGAGGCAGCAGTTGGGGTTACCAGAGTTGGTTTTGTCATAAACATTGTGAGCTTTGTCTGAATTGTATGTTTATTTTTTTCTTCATAAATTTCACGATATGGACGAAACACATCGTGTACCATCCGTTCAATCCTTGCAAATCGTTTGATGTTTGGGTCCATTGCTTCGAAATGTATAAGAAGTTTATTCAGTAAAGACAAACCGTCTGATAATCCCTTAGTGGTGAACTTTCTTTCTGGCTCCTCCTCTCCTTTCTTCTTCCGCCACTCTTTCTTCTTCCAGTTCAATTAGCTCTTCATTTGTAAGTTTTCCGGATTCTTTGTCTAGCAACTCTTCGACATCTTCCAATTCACACTCCAAAGAAATGTCTTTAGAGAGTTTTGCTATTTTTTCCCCAAATCGTTTTAAGTTCATGTTCACTGTCAAATCCGTCAAAATCATTAACATAGAGCTTAACACAATTTTTCCAGATGCCATTCATGCACTTTGTCATCACAGCCTGCCAGGCGGTAACGATATTCTTGATACACATCAAAATGTTGTAGTGTTTCTAAAAATCTACAGCAGAGCAGTCGTGGCTAGCGATTGTGGTGGTAAAGTCGAATGGTCGTAAGTTGCATAGGTCGTAAGTCGATCAATACCTGTATTTACCTGTTGCCTATTAAGCTAGCTAGTAACTACTACTACTTCTATCATTCAGACTCATAGGGTCCTCTGCAATGTGAATACAAAGTATACTTCTATGTACAGTTCCCTTACTCTTTGTCCCCAAATCAAAAGCTGTTTAATTTCCTCCCTCTATGCCTTGGTGTGTGTTTATAGCATCTTCCAGAATGTCTGTCCCTGTATCAGTCAGCTGAAACTACATTTTTCTCTGGTAATGAATAGATTCCAAACCTTAGTGAGTTAAAACCACAGAGGTGTATTTCCCACTCACATTCCTGCTCATCATGTTTTGGCTGTGGCTTTGTTCCATGCCCCTCCATTCTCAGAAAAAGCAAATAGAGCAACTCCTCTCTAGAACATAACAGTCACTTGGCAGAAGGAACAGAGTGACAGTGGGGCTCTGAAAGCTTTTTCTTGGAAATGGTGAATATTTTATTAATGAAATCCCCTTATAAGTGGGGTAAGGAGCATATTACCTCTCCATGTACTGGCCCAGTAGGGAGAAGTAGTGAATATTTTCACTGTAATACTGTTTTAGTCTGTTCTCACGCTGCTAATAATGATATACTTGAGGCCAGGCACGGTGGCTCAAGCCTGTAATCCCAGCACTTTGGGATGCTGAGGTGGGAGGATCACGAGGTCAGGAGTTCAAGACCAGCCTGGCCAACATGGTGAAACCCCGTTTCTACTAAAAAATACAAAAATTAGCTGGGCATGGTGGCTAGTGCCTGTAATCCCAGCTACTTGGGAGGCTGAGGTAGAACTGCTTGAACTGGGAACCGAGAGGCAGAAGTTGCAGTGAGCCAAGATCATGCCACTGAGCTCCAGCCTGGGCTACAGAGTGAGACTCCATCTCTCACACACACACACACACAAAAAAAAAAAAAAAGACATATTTGAGCATACTTAAGCCTGAGACTGGATAACTTATAAAGGAAAAAAGTTTCGTGAACTCACAGTTCTGCATGGCTGGGGAGTCCTCACAACCACGGCAGAAAGCTAATGAGGAGCAAAGTCACATCTTACATAGTGCAGGCAACAGAGAGCTTGTGCAGGGGAACTCCCATTTATATAACCATCAGATCTCATGAGACTTATTCGCTACCATGAGAACAGTATGAGGGAAACTGCCCTCATGATTCGATTATCTCCTCCTGGCCCTGCCCTTAACACGTGGGGATTATTATAATTCACGGTGAGGTGTGGGTGGGGACACAGCCAAACTTATCAAACAGCATCTGCTTCACCTTTCTTTCTCTGTCATCAAAATGCAAAGCATCCAAAAAGACCCACGTCACCAGTATGCTTTTCCCCATTCTCCCAGCCAAAACTACTTTAAAAACACTTAAACCTACCTTCTCACCTTATTTTTCTCTACTTTTTTTATTCCACTGTTCTTCAAAACCCCATATTCCAACTGCAAGTTTTACTAAGACCTGGTGGCTATAGCATGTAACACTCAGCAAAATGCCTTGAACACAGTAGATGTTAATAAATGTTTATTGAATGTAGTTGATTTAATCACATGTAAGGAGACATTGAACACTTTTGTGCTAAGAAGAATATGAACAAACTATATTTCAAGCTGATTAATGTGGTAACAGAAACAGTATTTGCTTCTTTAAGCATCGTGGTTTATTTTCTTATGCAAATATGTGCCCATGATTTATAGGGTGCATAGAGCTAATTGCCTTCCTTTGCTTGGTGTACAACAGATCAGAAACCTAAAATTATTCTAATCCAAGTGTTTTCCAAATGGCTTCTTTACAACCCACATTGATTCAGTATAGCAAAAGTAAAACTTACATGGCAAAGATAATTTATTTGATAATGCAGTATAAAAAGAACTATATAATACAGTCAGAGCTTTTGACTTCAAGGTTGTATAGCACTATCAATATATATCTAATATTTAGTGTAAAGTTGGAAAAGATAACAGTGACAATTGAATAAATAAACAATGGATAAAATAATGTGTTCAAAAAAGGAGAGTGATAATAAACTTTTAATTAACAGATTTACATAAAAATATAGTGTCCATTGAAAACATGGTACTGTATCAAATATCAGGCCTAGTTAAATCCTGCATACATGAGGTTGAAAAAATTATTCTATCAAAGAAAAATCTGGAAACTTCAGATATAGCTATTTCTTATTTGACAATGTGGTTAAGAGAATGGTAGTTCTTTACAAGAACACCAATATCCATATGTAAACATATCTGTATACATTAAGGCTTAAAATGTATTTCTTAAAAGTATTTATTTTATAAAAGAAAAACAAAACAAAAATGAACAGACAGCCTCAAGCTACTTTTATGGGGTCTTCTTTAACTAACTGAATCTGAGTATATATTATGGTTTCCATTTCACTGTCAATGTCTGTAACTTAGTAAAAGTTAATCGTGTGTTCCTTTTATGTTGCCATACGCAGCCCTAACAGCAGCAGTGTGAATGACCTCAACCAGTAAAATCAAACACTGCAGAGACTGCTATATCTGAACGGAACAATTCAAGTAAAGTAGATGAATTCCAGGTTTCCAATCAGACACAGAGCAATAGTCAGGAAAACTGCCAAACTCCAAACTCATAAACACTAGGTCAAAACAATAATACAAATATTGTCTTGTTGTATTCATAAAAAGAAAAGCTGTCTATCGAAAATTGTTTAAAATCTTTGTGGCTACCAAGGGTTTTACTTTCCATTTAAACAGTGTTTCATTTAACAATCCTGCATAAGTCAGTGTGTTTGGTCAGGGATAGTAAGACTAGATATGAATGCTAGTCTTATTATTTACCCGACTTTGTCTCCTTTGACTAATTCAAACAACAAACACTATAAATAAATTACTGGGAAAATATTTCCATTTTACTGCACCCAAATGATAAATTGTAACGTCAAAATGATATCACTTTTATTATTGCAAAACATAATTTCAGAATATGGCCTACATACAAGCAACTGTCAAGCCATTAGATGAAAATATATCCAGTGGGGGTGTCTGCTGAATAAGTACAGTTGAGTTCTTAACATTTTTGAAAACCAGAGTGTTTTAATATGTTTATCTCTGTGATTAGAGTGTTCTAGAGCAAAACCTAACAAATAATAATAACAGGAATAATAATAAGGCTTAACATATTGAGCACTTACTATAAGCCAGACACAGTTCCATATTCCTTATTTTTTATTTTGTTTAATTCTCAAAAATTCCTTCTTATGTGGGAATTAAACAGACGAGAAAACTAAGGCATAACTTGGTTGAAAAGCTTGCATAGAGCAAGACAGTCAGTTAGCAATAGAGCTAGAATTTGAATCCAGCAGGCTGACTCTAGAGAATGCACTCTCAACCACAATGCTGTATTTATATGCCTCATACATCTCTGTGATGAATAAAATACCGAGACTTTCCATGTCAAATATTCAAATTGCAGCTTGGTAGCACATATTATTCCAGGGATGGAAACCTGTATTTCACTGTAATCTTACTCTCACAGAATTGCCATCCCAAACGCCAACATGTAAGAGAAAACCATAAAGAAACAAGATTTTATGGATACTGATGCTCTTCACTACATTTTTCATTCATTTATCTAATATGTATTGAGCACATACTGTGTGTTAGCTCCTAGGCATTGTGTTAGCTTCCTACTGATGTTATAACTAATTGCTGCAAAGTTAGTGGCTCAAAACAACACTAACTAGTGTTCTCTCACAGTTCTGGAGGTCAGAAGTATAAAATCAAGGTGTTAGCAAAGCTTCATGCCTCTGAAGTTTCCAGGAAGAAATAAATAAATTTATTTATTTATTTATTTATTTATTTATTTGGCTTTTCCAGCTTCTAGAGACTTTTGGCATTCCTTGGCTTTGGGCTCTTTTCTGCATCTTCAAAGTGCATTCCTCCAAACTGGTTCTGTGCCAAATCTCCTTTTCTCATTTTGAGCTTTTTGCTTCTCTCTTGCAAGGAGACTTGTGGTTGCATTGGACTCAACTAGATCATTCAGGATAACACAATCAAGTCCCTTTATCCACTTAAGGTGACATATTTAAAGGTTCTGGGGATCAGAGTGCAGACCTTTTGTGGGGAATATTAGTGTGTCTACCCTAAGAATGGTCCAAAATCCAAAAGGGAAAAAGTCCAGTTATTACCCTTGACGCATTGGAGGAGATATTAAAGGATATAATACGGGGAGGAATACAATTTGATTTTTTTTTAACAAAGAGTATTTTGGCAGCTCCAAAGAGCCAAATTATTGATATAATCTTTGTGAAAATGTTAAAGTTTGAATTAATGCAGTAGAAGTAAAAATGGAGAGAAGAGCAGTGATCGGAAGAACGTTGAGAAGGTAGGATCACCTAGGACACAATGAATTCTCTGCAAGTCATTATTTTCCTTTGAATTGGCATTTCCATATCTGAAAGAGATAAATGCTGTATTGTGTAAAAGACTGTAAGCGTTTAATAAAATACATCTTTATCACGTTTTTAATTTAGGGCAATGTAGAAGACACCATGTGGCATAGCGATGGGGCAGAATCTTAATAACATATTCCTTTCCTGTAGAGTGACATCAATCCACTCATTCTTAATTGAAAAAAAAAAAAGTTAGCTATTCCCATTTATTCATAGACATTCTCCAGTGTAACTTATCAGTATCATCTGGTGATATTAGATCTAAAATCCAACTATAGAGCATTAATTGCTTTCTTGCCCTAGAGAAATTTTTCTTTTTATCTGAAGTGATACACTCCAAGATGATCTATTGCTGGAAGTTTATGAATTGACTCCATTTAGTACAGTAACACCTGCTCAATTCAGGTTTCCTTACTGTAAGTATTAATATCTCTTATCAATATTAATTCCTACTCAGTAGAATTGCCTTTTTATAGCACTTGGTGGTATTTTTTAAGCCAGTTCATAACAGGTGCTGTGTATTATACTCATATAGTTGTCTCAGTCAGTAGATACCATTCAAAAATATGCCAAACCATTCACAGAAATTCAGTCCAAAGAGTTGATTCCAAACTTTGTGCCAATGAACGGAAATTTTGAATTAGAAGAGACGAACTTGTGAGAGCTTGTCAGATGGCTGGTGGATGAAATTAGTTTTAAGCATCTTGGACCAGATCTCATTCAGAGTAAATGTAAACCAAACACTTTTATCCTTTAATCTTATTTGTGTTATTTATTTTGCAGAAAAATGCCATTTATATGAGTATGTGAACTCATGTGATTCATTTACACTTAAAATGTTTGAAAGGTTATTTTAGAGAGGGTTGATATCAAAAATAACAGCTCAGCTTGGATAAGTCTGAAAACCTTCAAGAGAGGATAGCAGAAGGGAAGAAAAGAGAGCTTCCAAATTTCCTTTGCCATATTTTGCAAGCTTAGACACAGATAGATCTTGAGTACAGCAGAGAAGCCTAAGCATACATGTTCTAGCAGCTTTAAAAGTTTTGAAATCCTTATGTGGGGATAGCAGTAAAAGCAGGCAAGAAATAAGCAGGCCACAGATGAACTACTGCACTGCTTTGAGGACACCTTGCTCTTTCCACTTGTCTCTAGCCTGCAAATTCTGAGGCTTCACAGTGTCTAATGCACCAGACTTGAGCCACAGCATTCCTAGCATGCAAAGTATTCAATGTTATTTTTTGGCTTACAAAAAAATACTCCTCTCAGATGAAGCAAGAAATTGGGACTCTCACAATGTTCTAGTTTCTGTCATTTTATTTTCTACATTAGAGGAGGAAAAAAATAACTGAGAATGTTGCAGGTAGGTAGCAACACTTTTGGCCCTGCATATACTCAACCCTAGCATTGTCAAACTGTTTTAGTCTTTTCCAAATTCAAGTAGGAAAGGCCTTTTGAGTTTTAAGGTTAGTGGTTCTTTTTATTTTATCCTTCATATTCAGCAGCCGTGAAAGAACGCTGGAATTCCTCAGTTATTTTAAGATGCTCTGATAATACGTTACTTTCTTTCACTATGCTTTGGGTTTAAAACATTAAAGTAGAGAATTATGAGGGCATTTTATCTAGAAAGGTCACTTTATTTGTTCCAGAGTATTAAAAGGCTTTGGATTAAAATTCCATTTTAACATATCACTCTTATTGATATCTAATGCTCCCTTCACGCTCAGAGAAGACTCTGAACATACTAACAGTACTCATTAGATTGAGGGGCTAGCTATATTCAATATACCAATGAAATATAAGACTATCACTAAAGTGGCCTTTGTGGAAGGTAAGTGACAGTAGTTGCTTCTTTAAATGTGATAGCTTCTTTTTTTTTCTTTTTGTAAGAAAGCTGCTGAAGTCTTTAAGACATCCATATCCCCAAGTGAAGTAATAATATATACGAGCTATATTTTTATTATTTTTTTCTAAAAGGAAATGATTATTTTCTCAGTTTAGCAGTTTAAAAACCATTTTTAAAAATGCAGCGAGGAAAATTGGGGAAAAGGATACAAAATGGTATTGGGAAATGCAGCCTGCCCTAGTAGAAGGAAGATGGTATCTTCTTCCCACAGGCTCCACCACTCTGGGCCTTAGTAAAATCACTTAACTGACAGCTTTCGGCTTCTCCATAAAGAAACTTAGAGTGGCCTACATAATAGGGGCATAGAAAACAGCTTCTGTCAAGAGTATTTGACTTCTGGAATTGTAGTTCATTCTACAAAAGTTGTTGGGCATGATTTAGAGGACTGGCAATGTGCTAGGCCCTACAGATACGGTGATGAGTACCCTTCAGCCCCTGCCTTCAAAGACTTCGCTTTGGAAACACACACATGTGCACATACACACATAAAAACACAGCAGGATCATTAGTACATTAATAATGAAAAACTAACCGATCAGGATCGAACATTTTAAAGGCACCCTTTAACAAATCAATTGTAACTCTTGTTGAGTTGCAGTTTATAAAAATAAGTTTATTGAAGCCTGTATTTTAGAGCACAAGATTTTATATTTTCACCATGAATACAGAAGAAAAACATGATAAAGATGCTTGAAAGATCCTTCAATGAAATGTTTGGATGAACTGATAATTTGTCTTATTATTTTGGTCGCTTGAAATCATTTCAAATGTCATTGTCACTAATTGCTGTAATTAAAAACACACTCTTCTGCTCTTCCACAGGTGAATGACTAGACAAACTGAGGTGCAACCATACCATGGAGCAATGCTCAGCATTAAAAAGGGAAAACCATTGGTAGAGGTAACAACATAGACAAACCTCAAGGAAATCATCCTCAGCAAAAAAGTTAACCTCAAAAAGGTACACACTGTGCAACTCCATCTATATAACATTCAGGAAATAATAATAAAGATAAAGAAGGATCAATGCTTGGCAGGTGCTGTGGGAGGAGTGGAGGTGACTGTACAGGGGTAAAGCAAGGAATTCTGAAGTGACTAGATACTTAGGGTCTTGATTGTGGACTGGTTGCATGGAGGTACACATGTGATAAAACTGCATAGAGTACACAACCCCCTACCACCACACACACACACACACACACACACACACACACACACACGCACACAATGAGTACAGGTACAACTAGTGAAATCAGAACAAACTATGGAAAACACCGAGGGCAATTCTTGCCTTTTATATTACACTACAATTATGCTAATTATTCACATTGCAGGGACCACATGAAGGGTACATAGGACCTCCACATGCAGTTTTTGGTGATTTCCTATACATCAATCATTATTTAAAAATGCAAAGTTTTTAAAAAATATATGCATTTCTTCTTGGTTATCAAGGTGCTGGTATTCACTCACCATTAGCAGTGCATGCATCTTCAGGTAACACTGATATATGTGAACTTCTTAATTGGCACTTTCTGGCTTTGTGCCCTTTGACACTTGCCAAAGGGAGATGGCTGGTAGGACCCAAGCCTATTTAATCCTTTTGTGCCTATGAAACTGATGATAATACATAAAAAGTTTTAGCATACTTATGAATTTTTTCTAATAACAATTCAGATTCATAAACAATCCTGTGAGGTGTACAATGACAAGTACAAAACATACAGCTCCTATTGTTGGAGTAATTATAAAAAATAAACGGGAGCTGACATAACATGTGCAGGTGAGACGGGTGTGTAGGTTTTCCAACTCTAAATCTAATGCTTTTTTTTATTGCAATAAGTTGGGATAATACCCTGGACCTGTGATATCCCTGTATCATGATGCAATGTTCATCAAAGCCTTTCAAATGACCACATTACAGCAAAAACGCATCATCTGAATTGACAGGTAGTCTGAAGTCTGCTACAGTAAAAGGAGGCTCTGCACTTTTGGTCAGAGGATGAGTAAGAATCTCAGCTATGCCATTTAATCCAACTGAGCCCTAATTTCTTCTTCTGTAAGACCACATTCCTACATCACAAGAATATTCTGAAAATTATAAGGGCTAACGTTTGCAGATATTCATCAAATATATAAACAGCATTAGTAAGTATGCACAAAAATTAGATTTTCTTCCTACAGGTCTTTTGTGGTGGGCTGTACTGTCACAGAGCCAAGAATGCAGCAGCAAACAAGAAAAGTGCTCAAGTCGCTGACCATCGTAGAATCACAGGCAAGGAAGTTCATAGAAATTGTTCAAAGATAACTCTGAAAAAAATCTTCCTCCCAATCAACTTGTAAATCTAACATTCCACAAATGTTCATTGAATACCATTTAATAATATAATTATAAATACAGAATATAATTATTTCTTTACAATAATAAATACATAATTTTATTAAAAATAAATTTATGTATTTAATTTATTATATTTATTACTTATAGGAATAACATAATTATAAGTAAGATAATTTCCTACTAGATTTGTTGGCATTTCCATTCAAGTCATTATCAAGTGTCACTATATGCTAAGCATGTCACCAAAGGCTGAGGATAGATCTTTGAACAAGACTTGGTACATGTTTCCAGATAACTTTCAGTCTTGCTGAAAAAACAGTGCCAGATAAGTTAAAAGTCTACTAAGTAAGATAATGTCCTCCTAGATTTGTTGGCATTTCCATTCTACAAGTCGTTATCGAGTGCCATTATATGCTAAGCCTGTAGCCAAAGGTTGAGGATAGATCTTTGAACAAGCCTTGGTACATGTTCCCAGATAAATTTCAATCTTGCTGTAAAAACAGCGCCAGATAAGTTAAAAGTCCACTTAGTACAGTGTATGAGATCTCAGTAATAAGTTTCCAGGGAAAACACAGGAAAACGAACAAACTGCACATGAATGATGAGCAATGAGTCAAAAGGCTTTATGAAAAAATGACATCAAGATTGTGTGATCTTGATGGATAGAGGAATGAGAAAGGCCGGAAAGCAGAGAGCCAAGTGTAAAATTAGGGGAGGGCACAGAGGCAGAGTAATGGTGAAATCCAGCCAGGGAAAGTCATGTTCAAAGATTATTAAGTGAAAAGAAAGCAAAACATACTGGCGGAAAAAAGATCTTCAGTAAAATGGAAGCATAGTTTGTGAAAAATATTGAAAGTAAAACATGGAAAAAGAAGCTGGGCCCACATCATGAATACCCTTACATGCAAAAATAAAAATTTTTAATTTTATACTGAGGATAATGGAAACCCTCTGAGTGGTACTGAACAGGGGAGTAACATGATGAGATTTGTGTCTTATTCTTATTGCATACCAAAAACTAAACATGGAAGAACAAGAGCTTAAAGGTCAAGAAAAACCCCACTGTACCAGGAGAAGCAAAACGGGAAAAAATATGGATAATGAACAAGTAATTTCAAAAGCTGAGATGCCCGTATCTTTTATTTCTTTTTTGTATTAATTATATCCATGATTACTAAACAAACATGACTACTGCATAGATAGGATTAATATTTGATCCCTCACTAGACTGTATGATAATGAGGGCTGCGACCATATTACCTAGCTCATCATTATAATCCCACAGTGGAGGGTAGTACATGAAACTAATGTACAGTTTTTGAAGGACTGAGCACATAGATGAAAACCGCATAAAGGCTTTAATGCTTAATGTGGTCTTTAGGGCAACATTGTATTAGAGCCAAACACAGTGTTAACAAGCATAAGTTTGCATGTAGGATTTTAAATTCTATCCATAGCAATCAGCATTCAGTTTGAGAAAGGAAAATAGTATGTATACATTTTAGAAAATCTCAAATGTGTAATTTTTTGTTTAAGTTCATGAGTAGGTAAACTCTAACCCACACAGAAATTTGACTTCTCCATATTTTATATACCAAGTAGTCCAGAAAGTCAAGATTTTACAATTTTGTAATTAGCATTGTAATTATTTTACAAGAATATTTAAATGGTATATTCTCCCTTATTTCTTTTTTCCATTAGGCTTTGAAACTTATGAACTAGCCCTAGTCTAAATTCCAAGAAATTATGCAGTGCATTAGAATATTTTTCATGTTTTTCATTTAAGACCAACCTCAATTATTGTGTCTTATGCTAAAAAGGCTCAGAATACTTATGATTATGGGTATTAATTCACATGCATTGAGAGCAGCCATCTCTAAGTAGATGTGTTATTGCTGTTCAGAGTATTACAGTAAAATGAAACAGGAAGTGAAATATTCCATGTTTCCTTTAAATGAAAGAGAAATACATGTTATCAGCTAAAGTATGTCCCATTGGAAATTTAGTCAAAGCCACAAACTCCTACAGAGAAATTAGTCTACATCAGCCTCATTTAAACATACTAGAACTCAGCCCTAAATAGAGAATGTGGAAAGAACAATTACAATGTGCATATGGCTCATTGCAAGAAGTATCAAAATTAAGCATCTGGTCTATTCTTTGTCAAAATCATGCTTTCCTATTTGATTTAATCGTTTACGTTTAACTATGTGCGTGTGTGTCTTTGTGTGTGTGTGTGTGTGTGTGTTTGTGTGTATTTAGACATGTTTTTTCTCTATGAAGAATTCATTCTGGGTCTTTAGGAAAGGGTGACTGCCTGTGTGAGTGTTTTGAATTACAAGAGTCAGCTTTCTTTGTTAACTTAATCAACAGCTCCTTGAACAAACCAACCACAGCCTTTTCATCCTTCCCAGTAGAAAGCGAAAACCACAAACATTGCTTGTTGATGCCACATAAATGTGCCTCCATTTTAAAGATCAGAACTGGACAAGTTGTGAGGATTTTCTCTCATAACTTCCTGATCATTACAAGGTTAAAGACTCATGCTACCTGCTTTTGCACATCTGGAGTTATGTTTACGTAGGTTACATGCATATACCATTAACAGCATTATTGCATGTACCATTATCAGTATAACTCTTACTTCTGATTTTTAGAAAACCATGCACTTTTTAATGCACTTTAACTCCTACAACACACTTGAATGCAAAATAGCATGGGAATATCATTCCATTTTTGAGCTGAGAAAACTGAGAAAATGAGTTTAACAGATATGCTCTAACTCACAATTGGGAGAAAGATCAAATTCATGAACTCTACAAACAAAACAAAATAAACTTAAATAAACAAGACAGCGGCTGAAATAAAAGGCAATTTTATGTACTAAAAGTACATAAACCAAAGCCATTTAGCCTTTTATGCTGCTCTTTAAGATAATTTTGCTTTCATTTGTCCTCAAACAGTACACGATTTTTAAAAGTTAATTTCTTTGAAAATAGAATTTCAATTCTTTAATGTTTCCCTTCTTCACAAAATGAGTAACTGAAAAATTATCCAGCATTCTCTGGGGTATTGCTTTAATAAAATAAAGATATGCAGTTATGACTGTGTGGCCCTTATAAAGTCTGAGATTCTATTATTGTGATGGCAAACTCACTTCATTTGAGGAAATTTAATGTTTTTTTAGGGGAATGTCCAAGGAAAACTAAAGAGAATCTAATCTTCTTTTTCCCTAAAACATGGGATCACACAAGAATATATTCTCAAAATCTATGATCCTGGAGATCACTTTGCTTTATAAAACATGTGATACTACTAATACTACAAAGGTGTTGTGAGTATCAATGATATGTTGGGACTTGACTTTTCATAATTATTAGAAATCAAATTTTCTGCAAGATAAAACTGCTTTGCATATAGAGAAATCACTTCTTAATAATAAAATTATGATGATGATCACTAATCATTTATCATGTGTTTATCGTATGCCAAAAGTGATGAAAAACACTTTATATGGTTTAATCAAGATGCTAGCTAAAGTTACACTGACATTGCAAGTCAAACAAAAATTATCTTAAAATTTGCCCCACTTCCAGTAGGAAAAACAGTACCCTTGATAATATAATAACTGTGGAATTCTTAGAGGAAATTTTTTCCCCTCAAACTCATATCTAGCTAAAAATTCACTTTCCTAATATATTATCTCAGTGTCTTCCTGCCTAAAGTCATAATAAAAATCCATCTGATCTCTTTATATTCTAAATAGAATACCTTCATAAACAGAAATGTGTATATCAGGCTCCCCAAATCGGGGTAATATAAGGGCTTTAAATTATAAAATCACAAACAGTTTAAAATCTAATATATATTCATTTTTTGAAATAGAGTTTTTGTCCCTACTGCCTCCAGGAATATCTCAGGGGCTGTTTTTTTCTGCAGGCTCAGCCTCTGCTGTGGCCTTCGTCTGCTCTTTCTACTATAACCTCTGCTCCTCTTTCTTATCTCTGATCTTCATCCCCAATACCTGCTAAAGCCCTTTTCAAAGCCACATAACTCTCTTGTTTGGCCATCTGATTCCAGACCATTCCCTGGGGATTCCATCAGCTACCATGAAAGCAGTCTATTAAGGCTTTCTCCAAATATAGTTTTCTCCCAGAAAGAACACTGGATACTAGTGGTTAAAATATATATTTTTTTAAATTACACACCCCAAAGCACACTGACAGCAATTCTTTGGAGATGGGCACAACTGTTTTCATTGACATTTTGTAAATGAGGACACTGAGGCTTCAACAGTTAAAGTTAACAGTCCGCAGGCTAATGAGTGGTTTAATGTGTGGCTAAAGAGGACAGCCAGCCTTGCTTCTTTGAATGTTGTAAGCTTGGCCTTACGAGTGCAGCTTAGATTCTGGTTCTCTTGTTCGTTCCTACTTAGACTTAGTCCTTCTTGCTTTGTGTCTTCATGTGTAGCTGACTCTGCATTCATTCTAGAAAAGCTCCTGCTAGCTTTTTTCTTCTTAGTTTCTGAATTCAACTTCATACCCTATTTTCAACCTTTCCATTAAAAGGAATTCCATATTCACTAAATGTGTGAGGTATGTCAGCATCAATCTGGTAAGTCAATTCACATAAAAACCCCTTATAAACTGTAAAACTCTAAAAAATATAAGGTATTACTGAGGTTGAAATATGTTACATTTACCTCATTAAATCAATAGAAGCATGTGAGTTATTTTAGAGTCTGCAAACTGAATGGCAGTTTATGATAAATATCTTTGATTGAAATGTTTTATATGATGAAGCATCAATACTAATACTAATTTATTTTCACAGATATCTAATGCAATCGTACTAATTATTCTAAATAAAGATGGAGGTTGTGTCTAAATGGAGCCAGAAAAATGATCAGAAGGTATAACCCCACAATTCATGCAGTGGCAAACACAGTTTATACAATGACAACTTTTGTTATATATAAGAGGTGGACTTTCTCAGGAAGTCAAGGATCTTGAAATAAGTGCATCCGTTATCTTTCTCTGAACTAAACTATAGAAATGAAAGACTATGATTTTTTTTTTCTATTTTACTAAGACTTGAATGATTCTTGAACTTCAAAGATCCTGATGAATTAAAATTAAACTAAACTACAAAATACTAAATACAGAGACCTATTTCAGGTGGACTATGTGAAAGAAATGAAAAACTCTTGTAACCAATTTCTGAAATGATGAATAAATTCTTTATTTACTCAGTATGTAAGATGATGTATGTAAAATTTGGAGCTTATCTGCAGACTGAGCTTCTCTTTGATTTAGAAATCAATGTTATGGGTAATGGTCAATAAACATGAACACTTTGTTATATAAACTGTCTCAAGATATGTAAATCCTCCATCTTCTATAACTGATGGGACCAAAAAAAAATGGCAGAAATATCTAACCCACAAACTGCTTACTAAAATAGAGCAACCCACATCTCTTGTTATAGAAAAACGAAAAAACACTCGTCCTTCCATGAATTTTTATGGTATAAATGCCAGCCTACAAAGTGGGATTATATTAAGCCTACAAGGTCACTATGCTTTCTTTTCATTTTGGAAGAAGGAAGAGAATAAGAAGATTAAACTTTTAATTATAGTAAAAATTCACTCTGAATATAGGACCGAGTCATTCCTAGATATTTTGGGGCTAGACAGAAATTTGGTTTTCCAGTGTATCTTCCCATAACTCTGCATATTTTTGTCATTTCTCAATAAGGTAGTTTCAGAGAGAAGCTGACAAATTATAGTAGGTTAGTTGAACCTATAAACAAATGGAGTTGTTTGCCTTGGGCCAGAGAAGGATTTTGGTATTAGGGCAAATGTAGCAATGGGTTGTGACCTTTCACATTTGGAGGTAATAAGAATTGGAATGTAACACTCAGGACAGCTGCCTCCAGCAATTGATTCCACTTCATTGTCTGTTACTATCATGTGCTGCTTATCCTATAAGCTTACATTAGACACTAGTAGATCAAATCTCTAAACAAAAAAATATAATATTTGAATGAGTTGCATATAAAGGACTATGGTCATTTATTAGATGTTTACTGTTTTCAGAACAAATGGTTTAATCTAACGTAAAATAAAAGATGGTCTTCCATCTAAAGTACCATAACAACTCAGTTTTGTATGACCTTATATTCCCCAACACAACTCTGCACTGAGTTGTAAGCAAAATACAAGGCCAACTGGGGTTCCTGGAAGCTCTCTGGACCTTAAAGAATGTAACAATTTGTTTTGTGTTCTACTTTGCAAAGAAAATATTCAAGTAAAGTAGGATGGAATGTAAGTCAGTGATGAAAATGATCAGTCATTCCATTATCTAAGAAAACAGTAATATCATTATTAAAAATAAATGAGGCAACATTCTATGTAATCAGCTTTTACAATAAGCCTATATATAATTCACATTTGAACCATACTGTAAATCCTTTTTAACATTTAGTTATCAGAAAATTATAGGCAAAAGTACTTTGGATGCAAATATCATACATCATTGTGTTGTCTAGGATTAACCAAAACCACAGCAAACTAAATTGATATTGATAAGGCTAAACTAATAACTCATCATGAAAGAGAAGGAGCAACAACAATTGAAAACTGAGCAGCTTCAAACAAACTGATCATGCCTTTCACTTAAGTACTCTATGAATCATATCCATCATTTGACTATAACACCAGAAGATGGAACTGAAAAATTCACATCAGTTTACGATCCATTAAGAAGTTCTTCCTGGTCCGGGGAAATCGCAAGAATCAATGGATATATATCTTTAGACTTTGGAAGAAGCATTGATGCATTTGCTTCAAATGAGCACTAATACGTTACCAGATACTTCGTATGAACTATGACCCACCTGGATGAGACCCCTGGGTTCTAAATCTGGCTCTGTTTTTCCATCTGACTCCCTTTATCTGTTTTGTAACCTACAAAATTGTTAAGAGAGAAAAGACAGAGAATATAAGAAAATCCCTGTCCTACTTTCCTCATAGGACTCTTTTAATGCTCAAATGTGATCCTGCATGTGAATGTACATCAAAGTGTGTAAAGTGCATGCCACAGAACATTAAAAGTCAAAGAGGCATTTAAAGTCATTAAGTCCTATCTTCTCAGGTTGTAGATGAGCAGCAGAGATTTATGATTCACCCAAGAACAGCCAGGAATGTAATGGCTGGAATAGAGTTCTTTTGAGACCTGGTACAGAGATGTTTCAGATTCTTTACACCAATTCTCAATTCACAATATTATCACAATTACCACCAATATTTTTGTTAATATATTACTGATGACATACATTCAATGTTCATTTAATAATTCTTCTAACCACTTTTTTTTTAAACTTATCCATTTTTGTCTTTTTGACACTCAATAACCTGGTTCTTCTCTGTTCTTCTCTTTCTCCTTCAGACAGCAGACACCCTTGATCATATCTTTGAGGATCCTATTAAAATTAGGGCTCAGTTTTACACTTAATCACTCCATAATCCCGTGGTTTCCATTGTCTTCTCCACATGGATGACTACACAATTTTTAGGTCCAATGTTTTCAAGTATAAGAGCTGGTAAGATATTTACATACAAATGTTTCTCTCAATGTCAGAATCATAACAACTTTGGACAGCAGAAACTTTGAAATCAAGAAGACATGGATAATGCCTTCAAAAGTCTGAAGAAGAATGACTTTCAACCTGAAATTCTCAGTCTCACTGAATGATTATACAAGTGCAACTAATTAAAGCTCATGGCATGTTCAGACAAGGAAAAATATTAAATTGTCAATGCATCTTCTCTTAGGAAGCATTAACAATAAATGTTCCAGGAAAATGAGAGTGAAAGTAAGAACAAATGAAGATATAGGGACCACAAAATAGGGGTACTAGAGATATTAGTAAATGCAGTACCAGGAGGAAAGCCATGCAGCAGCCCAAAGAGCTTCAACACAACTTGGAGAGATGACAGGCTCCAGAGAAAGGAAATGTTATTGATAGAGTATCCGAATTATTCAATTGTTAAAAAATATTAGATAGAATTTATACAATTCATGGAGCATATAAAAAACAAAAACTGGTATATAGGAAATTAATCACATGAAAACTAAAATAAGTAATTATTAATTTCTGGAAATCTACCATTTGGTGGAAATCTTAGTAAGTCATGGCTATTCTTCTGACCTATGAACCTCCTCCCTATGGCCAGACGATGGCCACGTGGCCTTGGGTACCATTCCACTGTGGAGACAGTGGAATCTGTGTTCACTTATTCTCAGCCTAATCATGAAGGTATCCTTTGCTCTGATTGTTTCTTGGTTCATTAAGCCAAGTCCAAGTAGAAATTCCTGTGAATTTTCAAATCCCAACCATACTTCGTAGTTTTCCTAAAATGATCAACATAAAAGAAAGTATAATCATAGTCTTTTTTTTTCTTTTTTTTTTTTTTTTTGATATGGAGTCTTGCTCTGTTGCTCAGGCTGATGTGCAAAAGTGTGATCTCAGCTCACTATAGCCTCCACCTCCCGGATTCAAGTGATTCTTCTGCTTCAGATTCCCAAGTACCTGGGACTACAGTGCATACCACCACACCAAACTAGTTTTTTTGTATTTTTCAACATGGTTTCACCATGTTGGCCAGGCTGGTCTCGAACTCCTGAACTCGTGACTTCAGGTGGTCCGCTCCCCTCAACCTCCCAAAGTCCTGAGATTACAGGTGTGAGCCACAGTACCCAGCCTGTAAGTATAGCCTATTACTTGAACCATTAGAATAAAAATGTATACAGTCATGATAATGCAAATAATGTATACTGTCTTAACCAAATGTTTTGATGTAACTTTGTTGGGAGAATGGGGTGGGGAATTTAGTTGGGACTGAAATACTGAGGATGAGAAAGTCAGTTCCACACGCACACTAATAAGAAATCAGTGGGTGATGTCCAAAATAGATTAAACCAAGGAAAAGCAGGATATTATTTAGAAACACAGAGGTTAATATAACAAAAGACATCTAAAGTGTCTGAAAGTTATCTCCAGGGAACAAGATCAGAGAATATTAATTTTTGAAGTATGTACTGTAATGTCCTTCTGTTTGAAATATAAGCTTCTTAAGTTCCTCATCGTTGCCTTATAATTTTATTTTATGCCCAGCATACTTCCTTGCCAGATATTTGTTTAAGGAATGCTGATGGAAAAAAGGAGGAATTACCACTAGGCTAGTGGCATGCAAAATGCCTTTGCTTCTTAAAGGTCTAGAGAAAAACAGATAAAAAATGATTGAGACAAAATTAAAGCAAGATTCTTCCCTGGCAGTGTGAAGAATATTATTTTTAAACTGCATTTGAACTCCTTAATAGTTTACTATGGGATATTTTACTCTTTCTCTCAATTTTGACCATTATACCCATGTTTAACAAACTTTGGCAAACATTTTATACTTACGCTGCCTTTTTCCCATAAAAACTTGAGAAACATACAAGAAAATGGCATTTTTTAACTAGGTTAATAAAATACAAATGGAAAGTCAGGTCCAAAGAAAAATAAAGGTAATATATATGTTGATGAAGATCTTTATCAGTATGTGATTAAATATTTATTTCTTTGTACCATCCTATCTGAATAATTGGAAAAGCAAGGAATTAAGGCATAGAAAAATAAGAATAGAAAAAAAAGCAGATAAGAAGGGACAAATTATTGTTCAAAACGCAAGAGCAATTTCTTCTATAATTTTCTTGAAATGAACCCAAAGTGTAGCTCTGAGTTTCAAGCAGCTAATACAGAAAGGAGTGGTCATGGTGGAGAAACTGAATGCAAAATGTTGCTATGAGCTGCCTGGCAGGTAGAGCAAAAACAGAAAAAGACACAACTTACTTTCAGAATCATTTTATGAAAATTATGGAGGATGCCACCATAGAGATCTTTTATATACTTTTTCATTTGCTTATGTTAATGTGTGATACTCAATTACATTTAAATTTATGATTAAATAATAAATAGCATTTCAAACTATAAGTGTAGCCCAAATATTCCTTGGCATATACTTGTACAAAAAATTTGTTTTTTAGCTAGCATTCAAATTTAACTGAGATGCTTGCATTTTTTTTTTCTTGCTAAATCTGGATACCCTAATACAGAGTCCTTATGGAACTTGAGAAACAAATTTTTTAGATAAGTTTTAAGATATCCATACTTAATATTTTATATCCCATAATACCTACTCTAATATAAATTTCCAGTGTAATGATGATATTGACTTTTCTTAGTGACCTAATTTCTTGTCCAAACCGTGTTTGAATTTTTTGTCATGTCTCTATATTTGAGATATTCTATTATTTATCTGAGAAAATTAGATTGTATTCAAGAAGGTAGCATAAATGCTTTATCTTTTGTTTTCCTGTACTGAGAAATACTGGAATAAAGAAGGGGAAGAATCATTATTTAAATCAATGATTTGGCAACTCAATTATACATTCTTATGCAGAAAACCACAGTGGAATTACAGAGAGAGGATACTTAATGAGCCAACTGTCATTTTTTCAGTGGAGAAAATGAAAATTGTTCATACTACCTGAGCTTGGAAAAAGTGATGCCAGTCGGCCAGCAGAAGATACTTAGCATTTATACTCACTGTAAGTGAAGGGTAGGTGACAAGTTAAACACGGGTGAAGAATATGTTATAGAATTAAGAATAGGGCATTTTTTTCCAGTCAAATCAAGAATGCCAGTAATAGTCGAGTGCATTGACTCATGCTTATAATCTCAGCACTTTGGGAGGCTGAAGCAGAAGGATTGCTTTAGACCAAAAATTTGAGACCATCCTAGGCAACACAGTGAGACCCCATCTGTATAAAAATAAAAATAAAGAAGAATGCTAGTAATTCAGAATTGTTATTTTTGCAGCATTGGATGACAACAGATGCATATATTTCTATAGAATCTGTGTTATTCACTTATATGCATAAATTCTTTAAAATAGAACATAATTAGTTCATCATACTCAATTTCTTTAACCTGCTCATTTTCTCCCTCACTTGAGATAGAATTTCTTTAATTCTGTAAAATGAGGGGAGTATGAAATACTTACATTCAAGGCCAAAGAAATTTGAAAGGGGTAATTATTGAGGGATACCCACTACTGAAACTTTAAACTGCACTATACTACAGTGGATTCTTTTTTAGAATTAACAAGAATAAAAGCAATCTATCATTTTATTCTTAACGTGTTAGGGGCCCAATGCTGACAAATTTTCAAGTGCCCCATAATGAGTCTTATGGATAAAATTCAAATCATGAGCCTCCTTTCACTAATACGCTTGTGAATGAGAAATAATGTGAGAGATAATAAAGTTGTAAAAATTCATTTCCTACTGCGTATTGTGTGGTATTATGTTGGCTTTTTTAAACCAAGTTAAAGTTAGAAATAAAACTGCCCTTACACATTGATGTCTAATAGGCCAGATGAATTCTTTAGTAGAAATGTATTCCTAATGTTTGTCTGATTCTTTAATATAAATAAATAAATATGAGATGGATAAGAGAACATAGAAAATGTAAATAAAATTTTAGAGATTAGGTTACATTTACCTCTGTGTCCAAGTCACTCCATAGTAATTCAAATCTATCATAACCTGTGTGTATTTCCAATTCTTTAGTGATTCTAGAAAAAAGGTCTTATACTGATATCTGACTTCAATAGACTCTCAAAAGACACTAAATTTGTTGGAGTAAAGTTGTTGGCATAATACATATGTGATAGACAGCAGCAAAGAGACATGAAATATTAAATCATGCCTCCTTTATTCAAGTCAACAAACATATATTAAGTGTATATTCTGCCAAGTAATGCTTTGGCTTTTGAGGCCTACAGAGGTTTTAAAAATACAAGCTGGAGAAAGTACATCTATAAATCAATAGATTACACTTTCATAAGATAAAAACAGCAATAAAAGTATCAACTTGAACATAAACTTGATATATGTAAAATTAATAACATACTGACATAGAAAGACTGGTTATATATAAAGCACATATATAGTATACATGTATACATATTTAATTCCACATTGATATGTTATAAAACAACAAAGATGAGACAGCAAACCTGAAGTCTTACTGTTTTTTAAATGCTCCATTTGGTCATCTTATGTAACCATGATGAGTACCTTCCCCACTTTGGAGACCAAGGGCATAAAGAGCAGGATTAATGAGAAGTGTGGCTCCTAAAGGGAGGCTTCCTTTAAAGGTTACTTATGATCCAACATGTAAATGTTGAAATTACTTTTTTAATGAATAAAAGGAAGGAAGAACACTCAATGCACGTGGATGATTTTGTAAATATGTAGATATATGTAGTGTCATAATTTATTCTAAAAAGCATGAATAACTGTATATATTTTTTTAAATGTCAAGTTCAAGCAAAGGAGAGAATAATCCAATATGAGGCCTGAGAGATCATGAATGCCAGACCATGAAAGGACACAGTGGGCATACTAAAGACAAGCATATTATTCTAAAGACCATGAGTTGCCAGCAGAGGGTTGTCAATAGACCGGAAAGATCACTTGGAGTAATGTGGAATGGGAGTCCTCACAGAGGGCCATGTACGTTGGGGTATGGAAAGAAGACCCGAGAACTTCAATTTGTATTTATTCATATCTGTTTCTTTTAAGATGTGTATTTTGCAAACGTTTTATAGCAACTACTTAATTTTAGGGTACATATTAATTTTAAATTAAGATACGTGAAAGTACATGCCTTTTTTTAACTGATGGAGTGAATGTTCAAAAAATGTTTTGAAACCACTAATGTTGAGAATGATTTGAAAGAGGCATGAAAGCAGAAAGAAAGAAAGGAGGGAAGACACTGGTATGTTAATTCAGAGGAAGGGTAGAGAAGGCCTCCATGAGGCAGAAACAATGGGAGTAGACAGGGGAGGCCTGACTCAGTCAATATTCAGCAGACATTCTTTTTTTTTTTTTTTTTTGCTTTTATATGTTAAATATAACTTTAATTTTAAATAATGTCTTGCACATGATGTAACCCTGATACTTGAACTTGAATGTTTTCTTGAAAATTTGGAAATAAGCAGAACTAAAGCAGGGATTTGATTTGTAGTCAAATAGAACATGGTCTGAGGGGATCTTCCAAAAACCTTCCTGTTAATAGACGCACCTGTTTCTGTCACTGTATGGTCCAATTCAATAAAATACCACATTCTGGGTTTCTCCTGATTGAACTGTGATGAAAGATTGACCTAAGAAGTAATAGGTTCACATTTTACACATAGTTGTTGGTGATCTTGTTGTCACGTTAAGCTCAAACTGGTTCAGTCACAGCATGATAAGCTCTGACCAAGGTCGAACTCTCCCCAGCTCCATGGGTTGGCATACACTTGGAATCTTGCCCTGCCAGGCCATGCCCACAAGCTCCCTCATATGGTGTCATGTTTTTGTATGAGGACACCAAACTTGGCCATTGGTGACCCATGCAGCTGGCAGAAAAACAAGAAGTGGATTTGGGTACTTATTTTGATAACAGCTAGATGTTTTTAGAATTATTAATAAAAATGATGCCTAGAAAAACACAGTAGCTGACTTCATTTAATTTACCTCAGTTTTTGGCTGTCACTGTGAATCTTACTATCCACCTTGTTTTGTCTTTATATTAATAACTCCTATCTTTTGGTTTAGAATGGCCTGAATTCTAATTTTTCACACCAGAGAAACAAAAGACACCAAAACTTCATGTTAAAGGCACATTTCAGATTTTGAAAGGAATGAATAACTACTTTTGAGTAGCAATGAGCTGAAGCTGAAGAGGGAGGAACAGCCTTGAAAGATACAAGATTTTCTACTGGCAGCAAATCTGAGGACAATCTTAATTAGTGCAAAAGGGGATGGAGGCTGCTGGTTTTTCATGCTGCTTGGCTGTCAGAGGTGCCCGTAGTCACAAAGAGTAGCCATTGCCAGGAAGATTTCCAATGTGAGGTCAGTAACATACTGTATCAAGTAGATACTTCTCTGTTGAACTTCACTTCTTGTGGTTTCAGGGTAATCTTGAAAATCCTCAATTGATCCTTTCCCCCAGATTTCATATTCATGCTTTAAGAGATTTTTTTTCCCATTTATTTATTCTTTCTTTTACCGTCTTATTCTTTCCCATTGTTTTATCTTTTAGCAAGCATGTGCATCACATGTTATCTGCTGTTTTAGTTTGTTCGAGGAGCTACAACAAAATGCCATAGGCTGAGTGGCTCATAAAAAACAAGAAATTTATTTCTCACAGTTCTGATGGCTGGACAGTTCCAGATCAAGGGAGCAGAAGATTTGGAGTCCGGTAATGACCTGCTTTCTCATAAGTAGCCGTCTTTTCCCCGTAACCTCACATGGGAGAAAGGGCAAGAGATTTCTCTGGGGTCACTTTTGTAAGGACCCTAATCCCATTCATGAGTGTTCTGCCTCCTGATACCATCACCTTGCAGGTTAGGATTTCAACATATTAATTTTGGGAGAACAAAATAATTTTGTTCACCTGCATTTCAAAAGATGATGTCTCTGGGAGCCATTGGATTGCAATCGCAGCAGAGAACTGCCATGAGGGCAGGGTCTCCTGAGACTTCAGGCCAGTGGATCCACCATTGCATGATTCTAGGTTGAGAATGCTCTCAATCTTTATGTTTTGCTTCCCTTCTGTTTATCAATTTAATCTTGAAATAATTTCTTTCTTTTGCATTTTACTATATGCAGTTAAGAGAAACCAAGCCACAACTTTAACATTTTGCTTAGAAATTTCCTCAGCCAAATATCCAATGTAATCACTCATAAGTGTTAACTTTCCCAAACACTAGACTACAAATACAATCTAGTCAATCTCTTTGTCACTTTATAACAAAGATAGGCTTTCCTCTGTTATCTAATAACATGTCCCTAATTTCCATCTGAGACTGAATCAGAATGACCTTTACCATCCATGTTGTTCACAAAATCCTGTTCAGGAATACATAGATATTCTCTAAGAAGATTCAGGCTTTCTCTGCAGCTCTCCTTTTCTTTCTGAGCTCTCACTAGAATTGCCCTTAACATATTTTCACCGCAGTGTAGCCTTTTACTACCACGTACCTCAAAATTATTCTAGCCTCTACCCATTACCCAGTTCCAAAGCTGCTTCCACATTTTTAGGTATTTGTTATGGCATCACCCCCATTTCTTGGAGTCAGAATCTGTATTAGTCAGGGTTCTCCCAAGAAACAGAACCAAGAGGAAGTACAGAAATATGTAGAATGAGATTTATTATGAGGGATTTACACATACAATCGTGGAGGCTGAGCAACTCACTATCTGCTGTCTTCAAGCTGGAGGTCTTGGAAAGCTGGTAGTCTAGTTCCAGTCCAAGCCAGAAAGTCTAAAATCCAGGAGAGTCGATGGTACAAGTCTAGTCTGAGACAAAAGCCCAAGATAAGAAGGGCTGAGATGAGGAGAAGACAGATGTCCCAGCTCCAAAAGGGAAAATGTGTTCTTCCTTTGCTTTTTGTTCTCTTCATGCCCTCAAAAGGCTGGATGATGCCCATCCACACGCGTAAGGATGGATCTTTTTTACTTCATCCATGAATTCAAATGCTAATCTCCTTATGAAACACCCTAAATGCACACACAGAAATAATGTTTTACCCTAGTAAACTGATACAAAATTAACCATCACATCTGCATGTAGCAGAGCTGATTCTAAGTGCTCAGAAAAACCTGGGATGATTTTGTGATATTTAAGCTCTGTCTAATTCTCAGGATTTTGGTTGGAAAATCGTACCTCTCTGCATGGTTAGAGACAACATAGATGGTTTTCTACATATTATTTCCCTATATGTCCACAATGGTCACTGCATTTGAATGTATAGAGAAAATTGCCCAAATATAGAGAAAGAGGAAGAGGAGGAGGAAAAGGAAGACTGTATTCTAAAGAAAGAATATCTATTAATAAAGTCAAAGTTCAATCTGAAATGTCATTGTCTTCCTCATTTCCTCTCATCTCAGCCATTTGTTCTACAAGGATGAAGCCCAAAACAACTTTCTCAGTTGGGCTGACTTGCTCTTTTCAGAGCAGACAGACATCAGAGGGATTCATTATCTTTTCATGACACACATTAAACAGTCTATACTCTGCCATTCAGAAACTAAATCTACTGTAAGAGAAGTTTGGTCTCTAGCCCGTCTTCAATATTATAGGCAGAGCTATAATCATTAACTACCTATCATCTATGTATTAGTTCTATCTATCTATCTATCATCTGTCTATATCATCTATGTACCTATAAAATTGTGTATACACATATACACCTATACATAGACATATATATACTATAAATGCAAACTATGTGTATATAAATATATATAATGTTTCTTTCTTTCTTCTTTTTTTGAGACAGAGTCTTTCTCTGTTTCCAGGCATCAGGCGGGAGTGCAGTGGCAGGATCTCAGCTCACTGCAACCTCCACCTCCTGGGTTCAAGCAATTCTCCTGCCTCAGCCTCCTGAGTAGCTGGGACTACAGGCATGTGCCACCATGCCCAGCTAACTTTTGTATTTTTAGTAGAGACGGGGTTTCACTATGTTGGCCAGGATGGTCTCAATCTCTTGATCTTGTGATCCACCCACCTCGGCCTCCTAAAGTGCTGGGAATACAGGCGTGAGCCACTGCGCCTGGTCTATAATGTTTCAACATATGTATGTGTGTTTATATACTCAACGTATGTGTGTGTGTGTGTGTGTGTGTGTGTGTGCGCGCGTGTGCCTAAGGATTGCACAACAATCATACTTTTGGAGTAAAACAGGCCTACATCTGAATCCCAATTCTAGCCCCTACAACCTATAAAAATGTCTGACTACTTAATTTATTTGAGCCTTCCCTCCTCCCCTCTAAAATGGTAATAACAATGTCCACTTTGTCATCTTATCATGTAAATTAAATGAGATAGTTGCATATGAATTGCTGGCTTACAAAGATATGCAGTAGAGTAGCCACTATCATTTTGTTGTGAGAGATAGAATTACTTTCTTTGACTTCAAAGATAGAATTCACGTTTATTGAGTTTTAGTTTATACAGCAAACACAAAGATAAAGAGTGACCCAACCATACTTGCATTCTCAGACAATGCAAGCCGTGATTCTTTATGAAACACATGGACAGAATACACAGGGTAAACAGGAGAGGGAGAGGGGGAAAAAAGCAAAGGAAAGCGAGAAAGGGAGAGAGGAAGGCCAAATGCAAATGGTTTGATTTGAGCTAGACTATAGAAGCTCAATCAGAGGTCACATTTGGCAAAGCTTAACCAGGATGTAAAAGATCTCTGGAGGTATGCAAAGCAATGAAACACCTTCGGGTACTTGAAACAGAGGGGAAATGTGTCTTTTGACTTTCTCTCAGGATCTATTTGCCCTTGGTTCTGATACAAAATTCAGTGCATTTCTTCATTTAGTTTTCTAGTATTTGAAAGATTAGAAGTAGAATTTTCCTGCAGGACAGGTTTTATTGCTAGTGGCCAATGTTTTAAGAGAAAAGCAAAATGGTGGCTAACGATCTGATAGAGAAGAAAGAGACTCCATTATAATCAAGTATTAGAATTCCATAATGAAAGGAACTGGAGTGATTTTATAGAAAAGAGATTGTTCATAACATAACCCTTTCCTCTTCACGCATCAGCATATTATAAACAACATAGTAAGTGCTCCTTGAAATAATGGGCTAGGTCATCAAAAACAAGTTAAATTATGTTTACAATCCCATTTAAAGAAACTGCAGGGAGGCCGGGTGTGGTGGCTCAAGCCTGTAATCCCAGCACTTTGGGAGGCCGAGGCGGGTGGATCACGAGGTCAAGAGATCGAGAGCATCCTGGTCAACATGGTGAAACCCCGTCTCTACTAAAAATACAAAAAATCAGCTGGGCATGGTGGCGCATGCCTGTAATCCCAGCTACTCGGGAGGTTGAGGCAGGAGAATTGCCTGAACCTAGGAGGCGGAGGTTGCAGTGAGCCGAGATCGCGCCATTGCACTCCATCCTGGGCAACAAGAGCGAAACTCCGTCTCAAAAAAAAGAAAAAAAAAAAAAGAAACTGCAGGATAAAATGCATAGTTGAATGATACCACCTAAATAATTAACATTTTTTGAAAAGACTCATTGTTGAACAGTTGCATAATTATAGGTTGCTTAACTTTTCTGAACCAAATTTCCTTATTTATAACATACACATGATAATATGTTACTAATGAGGTTGTCATTGGCTCTAAATGAGATAATAATTATAAACATACCTTGTGCCTGGTCTGACATATAAGATGTTAACTCACTAATTTCTACTTTTAATTGGTTAGTCTCTTCTTAAACAGGATTAGCCTTAGTTATTTAAAAAAAATCATATTTCATGAATTTACCATGGTGAAAGTTAAATTAGCAGTTACTTTTTTTTTTCCTTTTCCTTAAAAAGACAAATAGTAGGGTGGGTGTGGTGGCTCATGCCTGTAATCCCAGCACTTTGGGTGCCAAAGCAGTGGATCACTTGAGGTCAGAAGTTTGAGACCAGCCTGGGCAACATGGCGAAACCCCATCTCTACAAAAAATATAAAAAGTAGCTGTGTGTGGTGGTGCATGCCTGTAATCCCAGATACTGAGGAGGCTGAGGCAGGGAAATTGCTCAAACTCAGGAGGCAGAGGTCGCAGTGAGCCTAGATCGCATCACTGCACTCCAGTCTGGGCGACAGAGCGAGACTCTGTCTCAAAGGAAAAGACAAATGGTTAAATACATCGGCATTAATATATGTTTTAGTCTATTAAATTATAGGTTGTTACCCTGTCACGAGAGTTCCTTGAAGAGTCACAGTTCCTTTAAGAATGCCACATGGTGCCAATATGGAGAAAGCACCATTTATTTTTCATGAATACAAGTGTCTGCTGGATGTATTACACAACTGTGGGAACTCAGGAACAGAAATCTCTGTTGATTTCTCAAGCCTGAGTAGAGGGAGTCTCAGCCTGCAGGCACAGACACAAAAAAGTGTGTATGTGACTGCACATGTTGGAAAGACGATAGATTTGTCTCATTTTTGTATGATACACTTTGGGAATGAACATTTATTAAGAAAGAATAGGGCAACTAAAGAGTAGTTGCATATGATTTCCGGAGAAAGCATATATTTTATTTTAGATCTGGAGAAATCTAACATGAGTAAAATTTCATTCACAAATGTTATTTACTCTCTCACTGAAAGCAATCTTCTCCTTTTTGAAAATGAAAAATCATTTCCACTTTCATTATATCCTTTCAATTTCACTCCAAAGCAGTGTTGCTGAAGCACATCTTTATTTTACACATTGCCCTATCAACATCTTGTTTCTGCAATATTTTTCACACCAAAGGAACGCAGTGTATTTGACTGAACTTATCAATTCCTCATTCTGTTCTTGTGAAGATGAGGCAAGAGAACTTGTTACTGGTAGTTAAAGAGAGTTCAAGCTGCAGAGCTTGTTTCAAATGTGTAATCTCTGTGCTCAAGCAATGTCCCTGGTCACTGACGCTAAGTTCTAGTGTCTCAGACTGAGCAGATGGCTGATTCATAGATTCTAGGCAACCCATCTCCTTTCTCTTCTACCCACTCCTATCACACCACACACACACACACACACACGCGTGCACGCGTGCACACACACACACGCACACACACACACACGCACGCACACATTATGGACAATTTTGCTTGCATCTACTCATCAAACCTTATTCAATTGTGTCTCATTAATATTGTCAAGATAATACCAAGTAACTGTTCAGTCTTTCTTCTATTTGGGGGATTAAAAAAAATTGGAGATTATAAAAAATACACTACAAAGGAGTACATTAGGAGAACTAATCAAATGGGCTAAATCCAGGTTTTTGCTTGGGGGTTCAAAGATGATCTTTGTAGTAAGAACGTGTTGTAGTCAGAAGCACAGAGAAACTGACAGCCAAAAATGTTCCAAAGATCAAAGATGCTAAAGCAAAATCTTCATTAAGAAATATGGAGGAAGTATACATCCAGGAAAAGAAGAAACATGAGTGAAGACTGGAGAAATGGAGATGAAGTGCCAGAGTAGGAATGAAATAAATGGACGTAGGACTTTTGACATGGCCGGAACTGAGATTCTTTGTGTTGGGTGTGATGGGGTGTTAGGGCATGCTATCTAAAAATAGGGCACTTTTGACGTTTGAGAAACTGCAGAAGCAGAAATATTTCTCTTACCTTCCACTCACCCTTCACTTCCAAGCAGATCATACAAATTTAATTCAAAAGGTTCCCTACATATACCTGGAAGAGAGGAGCACCTTTATCTCTGAATACACAAGGATACAAAGCAGATTCTTAACAAACAAGCCCTGCTATGTTTCTTAGAGTAGGTTATCATTAGGTCAAAATTCCTTTGTACAATCATACTATTCTGTGACTGTCCACACTTCATCAAACCTAGGAATAAAAATATATAGGCTTTCCTGTTTCTTTGTGTCTTCATTTTTGAAGGCTTCCTTGTCATGTAAAACTTATATTAAACAAATGTGTGTGCTTTTCTTCATGATAATCTTTTTTCTGCAAGAGTTTTGCCCAAGAACCTAGGGATGGGTAAGGAAAAGAAGTCTTTCCTCCCCAACAGGTGCCACTTGTATGGAGATTTATGGAATCTGTCCATCAGATAGAAGAGCAGAATGGCTTCCCTATAGATAACACACACAAACAGAAATCATAGCCTACGGTTCAATATCAATACATTACATGAACTCCCTCACAGTATCCTACAGAACTTTAAATATTCCTATTCCATAGTAATTTCTGAAGTATCTTTTTTAATTGTTTTTGTTTGCTGCTTTTCTCATTTACCTGACACTCACGGTCAGAATATGAGCTCCATGGGGAAAAAAAAATCTTACTTCTCTATCTGTTAATATCCAGTAGAGTACACAGCAGTTTGCTGAAGCGGCTTTTAGTGTAGCAAGCTGATCATCTGGAAGAGATTTACAAATCCTGAGCCAATAATAAAGCTAAGTGACCTGGATAGTGTAAGCCCAAGTCAGGGAAATGAAATTGCAAAGGGGTGAAGGGGCCTGAATGCACCATTTCGTAAAATTCAGTTGCACTCATTCAGCAAATATTTTATGTACATCAAATATTATTTTCACACAGATGAGAAGATAGCGTTAGTTATGTTGTGTCATTGTCAGTAGCTGACACAATCTTCCTCTTTTGCTGTGAGTCCCTGAAGCCAGGAACCCAACTAAACTTGGCACTCTGGGGAATCATTTATGATGAAGATCACACCTTCTACATTTCATTAGAACTTTAAGACAGTGGTTCGTGGCAACAAAAAAGGAACAAATACATAACACTCTGAAGTGAATCTTTAACATCATTTTCAACTGACTCTTGGGAACACAGTGAAAGAATAGATTATGGTAGAACTTGAAAATGTGTCATATTAAGATATTTAAAATACAGTAGGACGTATGCTTAAAATCATTAAGCAAAAGTTAAGTGTAGAATAGTATTGTATACTTTAGTGGGGACTGATTTTATTAATCTATGTTTCTGAGAAAAAAACAGGTTGGTGGAAGTTTTTGCTGGCATGGTACCATGCTGGTTTGAGTCTAAAACATGCTAATGCTAGACTCTCCTTTGTTTGCATTTTCTTTTCTTGCTCCAGGCTATTTCTAAGCTCCTCTTCACAGGAAAGCTCCTCAAGAACTGTGTTTTCTTCCTTCCTCTGTAGTCACTGACACTGAAGTCTTGCCTTGTACAGAAGGCCAGGGACTCAGGCCTGCTTACTTTTCGATATCTCCTCAACCCACTCATATAAGCTTTTATTGCCACTCCACTGAAAATACGTCTACCGAAGTCAGTAGCTATTTACACTTTGCCAAATGTCTGCTATATTTAAGACAGATAACCATGATCTCAAACCAGAATGTCCAAATATGTACTTAAAATGGGTTGCTGAGAAAAGGGCCTCCTACTCCCTTTTATATGCTTTCACTTTACAGATGGTAGAAGCATGGATATTACACATTTTGAATCTAAAGCAAGACCTCCGCCTCTACAGGCCAAACAGAGACTGAGGATGAAGTTGGGGAAGAAAGTATGTAATGATTTTTTTATATTAAAACTTTAAGATACGGGTATTTTGGGCAATTCTTGCATTGCTATAAAGAAACATCTGAGACTCGGTAATTCATAAAGAAAAGAGGTTTAAGCGGCTCACAGTTCTGCAGACTTTAGAGAAAGCATAGTGCCAACGTCTGCTCAGCTTTTAGGGAGGCCCCAGGAAGCTTCCAATCGCGGCAGAAAATGAAGGGGAGCAGGCATGTCACATAGCAAAAGCAGAAAAAAGAGAGGGGGGGGAGGTGTGGACCACAGACTTTTTATCAGATCTCATGTGAACTCAGAGTGGGAGCTCACTTATCACCAAGTGAATATTTCAAGCCATCCATGAGGGATCTGCTCCCATGATCCAATCTCTTCCCATCTGTCCTCACTTCCAACACTGGAGACACTGGAGATCACCATTCAACATGAGATTTAGGTGGGAGCAAATATCCAAACTATATCAACCTATTTAGTCAAAAACCATTAAAAAAAAACACATAGGTAAACAATAAATTGGATATATATTTGCAATATAGAAGGCAGAGTGTTAATCTTTATATAAAGAGGTCTTAGAAAAAAGACTACAAATCTCAATGGGAAGATAAGCAAAAAACCCAAATGAACAATGATCACACAAAAGAAATACAAATGGTATTTGTTCAGCTTCACAAATTTAAAAATGAAAGATAAACTAACCACAGGATGCCAACATTACCATATTATATTGGCAGTGATTTCAAACATTTTAAAAATTCATATAGCATATGACTTTCTGTTTCTGAGTTATTTTACTTAGGATAAGGGCCTCTAGTTCCATTCATGTTGCTGCAAAAGACATGATATTATTCTTTATTACAGCTGAGTAGTATTTCATGGGGTGTATGGGTGTGTGTGTGTGTCAGTGTGTGTGTGTAGAATAATTTTCTTTATCTAATCATTCACTGATGGACACTTAGGTTGATTCCATATCTCTGCTATTGTGAACAATGCTGTGATAAACATAAAACTGCAGATATCTTTTAAACATAATGATTTATTTTCCTTTGGATAGATATCCAGTAATACAATCACAGGATCGAATGGTAGTTCTACTTTCAATTATTTGAGAAATCTCCATACTGTTTTACTAATTATTAATTAAAATAATCAGAGTTTAAAAAAAGACTTCATGTTAAGAAGAGAGTGTAAAAAGAGCTTTCTCTTTTTTTTGCAAGTGGGAATGAATGAGAGTAGAATCTTTGTGCTTGGAAATTTGTAATATATACCAAAGTCTCTAAAGTTATCTATTTTCTTTAATATCAAAACTTCATCACTGGAAATGTATCCTAAGTAGATTAATTCTCAAAGTACACAATTAGGAAACTGGAACGATGTTTGTGATGCTGTATTTTTATGCAGATGTTGGCTATGGAGACCCCTCTGAGTTCTGGCAGGACAGAAACCACCAACCCAAGGAAGAACCTGACCTATAGCACCTAGGATCCATCAGTCACTGGCCCTGAAGCATTGCCTGGGAGGTGACCAGAGCTCGCCTGTTTCCTGCCCACCATCACCATGACTACTGCACATTCTATATCATTTCCTCCAGAGCAAGAGAAAAGGAAACGCCCAGACCCACAATGGAGCCATCCAGTTTCCATCTTCAGGTCACAGCTAAATTCTGTGAGACTAATCAGTGTTTCTTGAGATTACTGAGACTAACCTCCTCCTCACAGTCCTTGCCAAAACTATAAGACCATCTCATCACCCATACTCCCCTGTTGGCCCTATGACTCACTGAGCATCCTCATCCCTGATGCACCCTCATATATCTTTTTTGTTTTCCAAATCTTTTCATCAAGACTTTGGAACCCCCACATGTAACTGGAAATTGTTCCATATCTCCAGCCTCCACAGCTCAACTAAGACTGACCCTCTATGAGTCTACGGCTACACAGCTGCTCCTGCATTCTATACAATGGAATTCGGCCTCTCTCCCACATCTTATGGATTCTGGATTGAAATGTGCAAGTGGGACAAGTTCCTCTTGTTCCGGTCTAGACCCTCACCCCTGCATCTGATAGAGAAACTCTCAGGCTTTGGTACATATCCTCTATACCACTTCTCACTGTGTTCATCTCCCAACCCTTGTAAACTATACCTCATTCATTGACATCTTTGTTCCTGGCTTACTATATTCCTCTCTGCTTCAACTCCATCTGTAGCATCAAGCTGAGCATCACGTCAATACCTTGGCCTCTCAGATACTCGCTTCCTCTCCCATGCTTCCTCATTCTCTCAAGCTGTCCACTGGAACTCGCCATGAGCTCTGGAATCAATGGGTTCAGATTCTGACTTTGCTGTTTACTATATCGGTGATCTGGAACTTATTTCTTAACTTCTCTGATTCTCAGTTTTTTCATCTGTAAAAGAATGTACAAATGGTTTTTGCTTTACAGGAAAGTCACTGGTTCTTCTTAGTGTCTCTTAGCATTCATGAACATGTTATTTAAAATATTTTATCTTATTTCCTTGCTAAGAACTTAATGATTCTATAAAATAACTGTTACTATAGGCCTAAAATCATAGCATATCATGTTATTCTCTTGAGATATAAAGTTTTCTATACCTTGTCTTGAAGAATAACTTTAAAGTGATATATTCTTAAATAATTGGCAAAAACTTTCAAACCATACAAATAGACAAAAGTTTAAAAATAAAAACTTCTTCCACTAACTGCCCTCAAGACATTGTTCCCCAACATAAAGGTAACACTTCAATGGTTTTTTTGTTTTATAAATTCCTTTAAAAACATCACAGATTTTTTTAAAGAAAAACTACAGAATCAGAAGTACTCGACTGTCAAACCGTCCAGATTACAACACAGTAAGCATAAAGCCAGAAGACTGGATAAATAGCAACTGTTTAAGCACAGGTTCTGAATTTCAAGAACCATGTACATGCTTGGCAGCCAAGTGGAGGCCAATCTGTTTCAGTTGCGCAGCTTAATAAACGATCCCAACATGAATTTATTTGCTCAAAAGAGTGTATTGGTGATCTGGGCTGTGCTCAGCCAGGTAGATCTGCTGGTCTTACCTGGGATTCTTCATGTCAAGAAGTTTGACTTGTATGAGATGGTCCAAGATGGCCTTACTCACGTCTGATGTTGGTGCTGGCCATGGGTGGGGCCTCTTATCCCACATCATTTCCCATCCTGAAGACTAGCCTTGGTTTCTACACATAGCAGGACCAGAGCAGCAAGGCAGTGAGAGCAGAAGCTACAAGGCTTCATGAGGCTGAGGCGCAAAAGTCACGCTATATCTGGTCAGACGTGGTGCCTCACGCCTATAATCCCAGCACTTTGGGAGACTGGGGCAGGTGGATGATGAGGTCAGGAATTCAAGAGCGGCCTGGCCAATATGGTGAGGCCAGGCTGCTCTACTGAAAATACAAAAATTAGCTGGGCATGGTGGCATGCGCCTGTAGTCCTGGCTACTCTGGAGGCTGAAGTAGAAGCATCGCTTCAACCCGGGAGGTGGAGGTTGCAGTGAGCCGTGATCACACCACTGTACTCCAGCCTGGATGACAGAGTGAGACTCTTTCTCAAAAAAAAAAGAAGTCACACCATATCTGTTGGGTTCTATTCATCAAAACAAGTAACAAGTCCAGCCAGATTCAAGAGAGATAAAACCAAAAAAATTCTGCTTCTGGATGACAGAGACAACAGAGTCACATTGCAAAGGAATGAGCCAATGACCATGATGGAAACTGTGGCCATTGTTACAAGTGATCTGTCCCAGTACATTTCTTGGAGTAATATTTTTAAAAGCATAAACTAAAATGCATAAAATTGGAAAGTCAACAAATTTTATAATCAAAACTTACAGTTATCAAAATATTCCCCAAAACAAAACTGTTGGTATAGTAATACACGCTCTTTATCTTAACCATTAAGAAAACAATTTCTAGGAGACAGCCTTATCACTACTGCAATTTCAAATTAGTAATGAGCACTAAGATGTTTTAAGATATCTGCAACAACTGTAATGTAGGCTTTTTTTTAAGTTGGTGACAAACTCACAGATAGTGCTAACAGTATTGCAATTTGTTTCCTTCAATTCAAAATTGAAGTAAATGCACATTTTTAGTCCAAGATTGGAGGAAACAGACATACAGGTTTTCTTCCTTTCAGTGCATTATCTCCTGATGTCTAAAGACCCAGGAGAAGTAGCCTGCTCATATGTGTTTGTGAAACTCTGTGTACTTACACTAATAAATATAATCTGAGTATGCCTAGCTTTTATGTGTGCAAGATCTATATTCAAACCATTCATTCCTACAGCCAATGAATTTTTGGTTGTTCATGATGCATTGGGCTCTGCTTGTCTCATATCCAAACATGGGCGGATAGAGGCAAAGTCCTTGCTCTTGCAGAGCATACATTTTAGTTAGTGTTATCTTATAATGAATAGATGAATCGCTCCTGCTGTTATATCTATTTCAAGATCAGTTACAGAAGAGTTATTTTTTTGTACTGTAAACAGATTACGTTACATTACATTACATTACCTAGCACAAAGCTTGGTGCATCTGGCAGATGATAGATACGTATTTCTTGCATGAATGAAGAGTTCCTTTTTATACCATATAGTAATAATACTAAAACTTCAGAGAGCATTGTTGTGGCTCTTTTTTCTCACTCTAAGTAGAATAATTCAAATAATTTTGGAGGGATGCCTTGATCAGTAGTAAAAACAAATGAGATAAAATATATTAAGTGTTAAAAGTGTATCTGGGCAGAGATGTTTTCATGAATACCCTGTGATTAAGCATAATGTAAGCATACCATTTAATGATGTTTACGTGTGAGAATATTTCCAAGGAGATTACTTAAATGGGTGATGTGAGTACAGTGCCAGCCATGAAGCCAATTTTAAAATCACTCTTGAATGTAAGACTGCACCTGTTAAAACAGTAATTTTCTGTACGGCAGTTTCTATGTTTACCATAAAATAGCAGTAGCTTGATCTTTGATAGAAGATGAAATTGGGTTTTCATCCTAAGAGGCAATAAATACTAGCATGCTCATTCTCAGCAAGTCCCTGCAGTTGGCCTCATTACTGCACACTATTTCTAGGGAGTAATAATAGGAATGTTTATTATTAATCTGCTTTTGCTCTCATAAGAGAGTAAAGCACCTTTTCTTGTGTACAGCCTCATGTACAACTCTGTACTGTAGTTTAAAGCTCGACAACTTTGCAAAATAACTGGAGAAAACATGAATGAGATTAAAGTAATCAGCCTAAGTTAACTCTCAAGTACACAGTGAATCCCATCATTTAATCCAGCCTTGATTGTCCTCCCTATTGACCCTTTGCTTTTTTCCAACCTATTTGCCTTCTCTGAGATGTATTATCTTTTCTATCCCTCCTAGATCCCACGGTTCACCACCCTATTTAAACCCTTAATATCACAATGCATGGAATTTTACCACTATCTTTCCACCACCCACATTTTAGAAATTTCTCAATTTTGATTTAATCCTGAATTTGAACAGCTTCCTTCCTATTTTCTGAATAGTGAAATTACATATGAATACATAGATATGCATATAGACACAAATATACTAATATAGATATGAAACACTCTAGAATTTGAATTTCTACACATATTTGAGCTCTAAGTTTTGCTGTACCTTCAGTGCCTCTTAGAAAACACTTCTTTTCCCATTCTCCCCAGCACATACTCTGAACTTTCATCATGTTTATCAAACCCACTATGCTAGACTTCCCCATGTTATAATCAGCATCTAAACATCCCTTCTAAGTCAGAGAGTATGAGAATCATTAATCTAGAACTCCCTTCAGATCCCTGTCTTGGCCCTTTTACAAATTTATCTTCTTTACCTCCACCAATTAGATATTCAAGGATGAAAATGAGGTTGCTCCCTCCACAGCAAATCCTTTCACTTAGGGTATACATTTACAAAATCTTCAGGCTTTTCTGGGAACTTCCTCCATTGATGATTCTCCTTTTTCTGTATCTTCAATCCTTTTCTCTCCATGGGGAGTTTTCCCTTAGCCCATGAGCAAAAGGAGTCTCTCCTTTATTAGCAAACAACAGCAAATACAAGACAAAATGAAAAACACACAATGAATCAAAAACAAAGTAAACATCAGAAGAAATAAAAGCTTAGGGCACCTTACTATTCAGCAGCCTACTGTAAACTCACTGCTGACCCATGTTCCCTGCTATGCCACTCAAACTACTCTCATTGATGTAACCCACAAATTCCTGATATCCAACTTCTGTCCCCCTTTCAGTCTTCATTTTTCTTAACTTGTCTGCTCCGTGGGATACTATCAATCACCCTAGTTTACCCAAGATTCCTTCCCGCCTTTTTAGCTGACAATATCAGCTTCTTTGGCTTTTATACTACCACTCTGGTCTCTCCTTCTCATTCTCTTGGCTGAGCTCCTCTTTCTCACTTATTAAATTTTGCTATACCCAATTTGCTCCTCTTTTCTCTTCCCTTAAGTTCATGATCCCACTTAAGCCCATGGTTTCAACTCTCACCTAATACTGAGAGGTTCCAAATCAGTTTTTCTCATTCATATCTTTCTCTTGGGCTTCTCCCAGCTTACCTTCAAGTAGATATCATATAGAAACTTTAATGTCGACACATTCTAAATGGAATGTATTATCTTCCTTCTCATTCCAACACATACACCATGTTTCCAAATTGTCCTTCCACCTCATATTTTCCTGTCTTACCCACAAGCAAGGGTTAGCATATCAGAAATCTAAGTATCTCTTTCAACTCTTTGCCCCTGTTTCCATTCCTCATCAGCTCTCCTCTGGCTTGTTTCTATAATCTATCTCATTTTTTCAACCACTCCTAATATTGCTATAGTTAAAGCCCCATCATCTTTTGGTTGGACTAGACAGACTTTAGGGCCCTAGTTCTGATGGGTGAAATTTCTGGGTCTCATTATTGCTGTTCTCTCATACCATATTCCACCCAGGAGTCCTTTAGAATTACTTGAATTTCAAGTTGTCAAATGCCTTTTCCAACACATGGCTCTGTCTGCCTGGAATCACCTTCCCTTTATACTCACAACTTGGTCCTTAGAGAATGACATATCTTTTCTTCTAGGCTCAATGAAGACACTATCTTTTTGCTAGGCAGAATTAGATACGGTGTAAAAAATAATTTTATACATGACTATTATGGACTTCTCATTGATTTTATATTTGTCATCTCTAGAAAGCTGTGAGCAAAAGGAGAGAAGTCTTGTCTTATTGATCTGCTCTTCCAATGCTTAACACAGTGCCTGTACCATATTAGACATTCATATTGTCTTGAAGAAAGAAAAAAATAGAAGAAAATAATTTGGGGACAGTACCATGACATATATGAACGCATTTGCTTGTTTCAGAAATAATGGTGGCAACCAACAGGGTCTCTAATACAGGAAGAAATGGAAGAGAAAACAGGATTTTATAACAGATGTTCTGTAGAGCATGTCTTCATATAATACCATAGTCCCCAAAATCTAGATATAATGTGATGTGGTGGCAATCAATCCTTTAGGAACAAGATGATTAAATAAATAATTTTCAAATTGTTTCTTCAAGATACTGGACACTGATACGGCTAGTATGCTTATAATAAAGATCTTTGTTCCTATTGCATCAAAAAGAGAAGGAGGATTACTGCTCTATTTCAAAGATGAAGAAAGTGAAGAATAAAACAATTACTGAATGCAGTTAGGTTTATGCAAAATTTAGAGCTAATAATTGGAACTCTACTTCTTTCCCTCTCACTCCAAAAACCATTTCAAAATGCAAGTGAGAATGAGGTTAAACTATCATTCAGTCAAATTTATAAATGGATAAACTATTCACAAATTTTAATACTTTATTATCAGTATTATTTTGCTTGTGATATATCTTTCCACTGATTAAAATGGAAATGGAACTATGTGTCTTAACAGTAAAGTTGGAAACCATTTCACTAGATTGTTGATTGATTTGCCAAACATCATTCCTTTACTGGCAACCTTTAAAAACATAATCAAAATAGTCTCTATGATTAGGTGCTCAGTTACATTTATACTCTTGCCTTTCACAAATAGATATTTCTCAAAAGCGTATTTCTAAAAATAAAAATTCTCTTAATGCAGTGTGGTATCTTGGGTTGGATTCTGGAACAATAACAAAAAAGATATCGGTGAAAAAATGACGGAAATCTGACCAAAGCATGCAGGTTTGATGGTAGTATTATACCACTGTTAAATTTTTAGCTCTGGGCAATGGTTATGTAAACAGTTAACATTAGGGAAAGCTTGAAGAGGCATATGTGGGCTCTCTCTGCACTATCCTGGAAACTCTTCTGCCAATCTAAAATTATTTCAAAATTAAACATTTTCAATGTTACCTTATTCTTAAAGAGATGCTTTTATAAAATTACTATTACTGTGAAAAAGAAAGTTAACAGGTTCTCATACTCACTACATATTTATCATCTGAAACTATGCACAAGGTAAAAAGAAAAGCCTAGACTAGTAGATTCCCAGACCAGCATCACAGTTTTAAATAAGCAAATATGAGATTACAGCTGTTCCAATGTTACTACCTGGCCATTGCAGAAAAAGGGAATGAAGTGTCAGGAGATAAAATTGATTTTTGCTCCTTCTGCTAGATAATAATGCCTAACATCTATCTTACTTTTAAGATCAAGGCCAGGAACTAAGACACAGCCTGGAGGGAAAAAAATCAAAATCAATATTATGCATTATATCCTAGCCACATGTGATTCATGCTGAAATTAATACTATAGATACAGGTCAGAGCTAGTAATATCAATTTAGAATTACTCTTCAAGATTAGAGTTGGTGATCATTTCCATGTGCCAAGGTTACTTTTCTCCCTTCCTGGAAGAGCTCTGCTACATTAAAAAGTGTGGGTGTTTGTGTGTGTGTGTGTGTGTGTGTACAGCAAGGGGTGGGTGATGTGCTAGAGATTAGGCCAGAAATGTGAAAAGTGGTTTTGTTTCATTATTACCTCCTTAATACTGACTCTGCACAAATAGTGATGGTCAGGATCTGAAGGACACATCAGCAGCATTAGGTATTCATGTATGCATTAAACACCTACTGTGTTTAGAGGGTGATATTAAAAGGAAAGAAATCTAATATTGCTGAATACAAAAACTTACAGAGCGGTAGACTGAAATAATGATCTATTTTTCTTTCCTTTGTATAACACATAATTCTTTCTGACATTAGTAGGATTTAAGAATGAATAGGGAATGAAAAATGTACTTTATTTCCATTTATGCCCCATCCTTAGCAGAATCTGCCCAGTTTAAATGCAGTTACATGATGCAGAGCCTTAATGTGGGCATTCAGGCATCAGGAAATATGAGGAATGCTTGTGTCAGGGCCTACATCTCAAAATGATGTGTCTTCTCAGCATGCTTGCATTTTAGATGGGCAATAATACAAGGATAATGTTCAGAGTGAAGTTGAGAATTTTTGAACACTAACTGTGCTTTTTATATTCAAAGATAAAAAATAAAATCCATTCTAGGTATCACAAGTTTGTAAACTTCCAGAAATATGACTGCTTACTTTGAAAGGATTAAAATGTAAACCTAAAATTCTAAATAGCAAGTGCTAACCTTACAGAGTACTTATTTCATGAGAAGCCTGATACTAAGGACTCAGGTAGCTTTCACCAATAATATTATACTGTAAAAGCCATTATTCGCATGCCCATTTGTTACATGGTGTCTTACTGAGGTAAAGTAAACAGCCCAATGTTAAACAATTAGTAAGTGGACCCATAGTTCAAACTAGGGCAATCTGAGTCCAGAGTCCACACTTATAATCTTGCCCTTGGAATAATGCTGTCTTCTCAGTTCAATAATTAAATTACAACATCAGAATTTCTTTGGCCCTAAAATAATAAACGAAATTGTTCTCACTACTTGAATAGAGCTTTTTAATTTCCTACAAAAGACACATTTTTACATTGCCTTTTTTCTAGTTATTTGACTTCCCTTAGTAAAGTTTTAATTTTATAGTATTAAAAAAAGAAAAGAAAATGTTTCCGTTATAAAAGGGGAAAGGGACAGAAGAAAATTTGTGCTGCAAATGGAAGAAGCTTCAGAGACGAATGGCACAAAAAGGGACAAACCAGGCATGCAGATAACATTGGCTGGTCTGCATAATTTGGTGAGGCCTAAAAATGCTCTGTCCATATTGCAAATATGACATACAGAGGGCAGGACAAAATGGCCTTTGGGGCCATATAGAGCAGTGGGTATCTCATGAGGCAAAGCTCATGATGTGAGAAAGCGCCACAAAAAGAGAAGTATGAACAGGAATGCCTGCCTGCCAACACTAGGATCGGCCCATACACAGTAACGTTTAAAAAAGCAAAAAAAAAAAAAAAAAGGTCCATGTTCTGAAGCTGGGCATGAATACCTTCTCCCAGTATATGCAAAAGCAAAATCTTCTACATGGCCATCGGTGCCTCCAGTAAGGAGCTGGTGTGAACTGTGCACTATGATGGCAGTGAGATGAGTCCTACTCCGCACTGTCCCTGACCACGAGGAGGCAGCCAAGCTGCCTTCCAAAGAGGAAGAGATTTTAATCAGAAAGTAATCAAACAAATCTCAGAAGAAATGTATGGAAGGTAAAAAGAAAAAAAAATGCCTTCTGGAGAAGCATTTGCGGCAAGGGCGAGCATCTGTGAGCATCGCCTCCAAGGCTGGCCATTGAGATCCAGATGATGACTGCGTATGACAGAGGCTGAAAAAGCCTCATCAACCCTCTTCCTTCCCACCCTAGCTCACGTAATACAGTGGCTTCTTATTCAACAAATAGTAAATGTAACTATAAGACCATTCTGAATCACTGAAAGCTGGTTACAGAAAGTTGAAGTCTTTGCCACTTAAGTTAGGAAATCTTTTTCTTCCACAAATGAAGTGTAATCAGCTGGTGCGCTGGGCTGAGTGTTTGCATCTCTCCTCAAATTCATATGCTGAAACCCTAATCCCCAGCATGATGGTACTTGGAGGTGGGGCCTTCCGGAGATAATTAGGTAATGAGAGTGGAACCCTCAAGCTGGAATTAGTGCCCTTATAAGAAGGGACAGAAGAGGGCTTGCTTCTTCTCTTTGCTCTCCACCCTATGAGGACACAAAAAGAAGACAGCCATCTGCCTACCAGAAAGCAGACCCCCACCAGACACAGGAGCTGCCAGCACTTTGCTTTTAGACTTCCTAGCCTTCAGAACTGTGAAAATAGATGTTTGCTGTTTAAGCCGCCCAATCCATGGTACTGTATATGGTATACTGAATAACAGTTATAACAACCCAAACTGAGGGAGACAGCTGGCAACAGGAACTATTGTTGCCCACATTTCCAGTGTGGTCGTATTTATCATTTTGAATACTGTTAATAATACCCCTTAGCATGCTTAAAGAAAATAAGGGAAAGACCAGGTGTGGTGGCTCACGCCTGTAATCTCAGCATTTTGGGAAGCCGAGGTGGGCAGATCATGAGGTCAGGAGCTCGAGGCCAGCCTGACTAACACAGTGAAACCCCATCTCTACTAAAAATACAAAAATTAGCCGGGCGTGGTGCCATGTGCCTGTAATCCCAGCTACTCAGGAGGCTGAGGCAGGAGAATCCCTTCAACCCGGGAAGTGGAGGTTGCAGTGAGCCGAGATCACACCACTGCACTCCAGCCTGGGTGACACAGTGAGAGGCTGTTGAAAAGAAAGAAGAAAGAAAGAAAGAAAAAGAAAGAAGAAAGAAAGAA
>NW_022436960.1:17656235-17733735 GCF_009761245.1 Sapajus apella | reverse complement strand
TCACCATGTTGGCCAGGCTAGTTTCAAACTCCTGACCTCAGGTGATCCACTTACCTCAGCCTCCCAAAGTGCTGGGATTATTGATGTGAGGGACTGCGCCTGGCCCTAAGGTCTTGCTTTTTCTTGCCATGTTATTCTGATGGAGAACCTTTCACTTCTTTAATAAGGTGCTGTGCTTGCTCCTATGATTTAAGTAATGGCCAAGTGGAGCACATGTTGCACGTAAATTCCACTTCCATGAAATCGAGTCCCATGATGACGGAAAAAAATGAAAAATGGCTCTCAGAATCATGCACAAGGGTTCAAATCCTGAGCCCTTCTTGTTCTCAACCATTCCACAACACTTACTGAGTCCTACCACGTATCAGGCACTGAAAAGATATGGCTGTGCAAGCCTCACACCCTTAAGTCGTGTTGGGGAAAACAGACAACACCTAAGACAAGGCAAACCTGAGCTGGGAGGTGGAGCCAAGTGCAATGGAGAAAAGTAAACTCGGGCAGCGGGTGACCGGAGAAGGCTGGCTGAGAAGATGATACTTAAGCAGAGGCTGGGAGAGAAGGAAGGGACCACACAGAGCTCTGAGGACAGGCTGTGCTGGGCAGAGCAAATGTTAAGTTCAAGGTACAGAAATGGAAGGTCCTGCTGAGAAGGAGAGAAGAGGTCAGTAGGGATGAGCAGATGGAGCAAGAAGGGCGCACAAGAGATTAGGTCATGTCACTAAATCACCTCCCTGGAGCTTTAGTATTCAACTAAATACAGAAAAAATAATGGTGTGTAATTTCAGGGTGAGAGGGTGTTAGCTTAAGGGCTAGAGTAAAATTTCTGAGGAGCTTATTACCTGTGTATTAATCCGTTCTCACACTGAATGTGGTAATATAAAGAACTACTTGATACTGAGTAATTGATGAAGAAAAGAGGTTTAAAAGTAGGGCATGATGGCTCACGCCTGTAATCCCAGCACTTTGGGAGGCTGAGACAGGTGGATCACCTGAGGTCAGGAGTACCAGAGCAGCATGACCAATATGGCAAAACCCCGTCTCTACTAAAAATACAAAAATTAGCCAGGCGTGGTGGTGTGCACCTGTAGTCCCAGCTACTTGGGAGGCTGAGACAGGAGAATCACTTGAATCTGGGAAGCAAAGGTTTCAGTGAGCTGAGACATGCCACTACTTCAGCCTGGGACACAGAGTGAGAGTCTGTCTAAAAAAAAAAAAAAAACCACAAGAAGAAAGAGGTTTCATTGACTCACATTTCCATAGGCTAACAGGAAGCATGACTGGGAGGCCTCAGGAAACTTGCAATCATGGCAAAAGGAGAAGGATGCAAGCATGTCTTACCATGGCAGAGCAGGAAAGGGAGAGAGCAAGGCAGGAAGCGACATACATTTTTAAACCATCAGATCTTGTGAGAACTCTATGACAAGACAGCACTAGGGGAATGGTGCTAAACCATTAGAAACCACCCTCATGATGATAGGCTGGACAGGGAAAATGTGGCACATATACATCATGGAATACTATGCAGCCATAAAAAATGATAAGTTTGTGCCCTTTAGGGACATGGATGAACCTGGAAACCATTATCCTCAGCAAACTGACACAAGAACAGAAAATCAAACACTGCATGTTCTCACTCATAGGCAGATGTTGAACAATGAGAACACATGGACACAAGGAGAGGAGCATCACACACTGGGGTCTGTAGTGGGGAACTAGGGGAGGGACAGCAGAGGGTGGGGAGTTGGGGAGGGATAACATGGGGAGAAATGCCAGATATAGCTGATTGGGAGGAAGGCAGCAAACCACGTTGCCATGTATGTACCTATGCAACAATCTTGCACGTTCTTCACATGTACCCCAAAACCTAAAACACAATTATTTATATATATGTATATATGAGAAAAAAGAAAAAAAATTAAATAAATAAATAAATATACCCATGACTTCATTTAGGGCCAGCCTGGATAATCCAAGATTAATTTATTCTCTCAAAATTCTTAACTTAGTCACATTTCATATATGATGATATTCTCAGATTCCAAGGACCAGGATACAGGCTTGTCAGTCTAACTCTTCACCATTTAGCCCATTACACATGCATCCTCATTGTCCTATTTTTGATGGCTCTAATATTGCACAACCCATCCCTCATTTGCTAACTTTGGCCTTTGTATCTTTCCTTACATTTTAATTCTTTTTCTCCATCTGAATCGTGGTGTTAAAATGCCTTTGTCCATTTCTTCTTCAGTTTCTTCATAGCTGAGAAGCCCCTCCATATAACCCAAAGAAGAATACCATTTCCTTAGTCCAAATTAGTTTCAATCAGCAATATAAAAGTTACTCGAGCCATCTGCAGAGTTTTCTGGGGGGGGGAAAGAAAAGCACAGAGTAAAATTGGTTCAATTTATCTCCTGAAGAATTGAACACATGAAGGCGCAGGGACTCTTTGACATAACTTTACATTGTTACTATGAAAAGCAACATATGTTCAACTTAACAATATTTAATCTTGACCTTTGGCATGGGCCATATTCATGTAATGTTCTGGAGATTTCCTTATTAGAACATGAAATTCATCATTATGAAGTATCGTATTTCATCATATAAAGGAAGAATTCTCCTCAATATCTGTCTGTTTGGAATACCTATCTAATAGTCCTCATGCATTTCAGCTATACACTGAGAAATCCAGGTGCCATGGTAGGGTGAGGAGAGTAAAGACAACAGAGCACGACAGACAGATCTATTGTACAATGTGGTAACTATGGTCCATAACGATTTCATACTTAAAAATCACGGAGAGTAGACTTCAAGTGTTCTCTGGTTTTTAGCATTTCTCCTGAAAATAAGGAAATCAGTTCATCTTGAACTTTTCTGGTCCTCGGTTCTCTGTTCAATTAAATGATAAAGAGAGGAGAATGTATCTATCCTTCTCTCAAATAAGAAGCTTTTATTCCATTCTGACCTGAATTTGAATGATTTTCTCAAACTGACAAATGACGCTTTTCTTGATTAAAAAAAATGCTTTTATAAAAGTTCCAAAATATTAAATTGTACTGACATTGATAGTTTTAAAAAGCACTACTATCTTCAGGTTAGCATTTGTAAATTACTTTAGCTCTTCTTTAAGAATCCAAAAGAGGTTAAGAAGGCGGGTTTCCTCTCATTTGGCTTCATTTAGATCCCCTACTGTGCAAGGTAGGTGTAAAGAGACACCATAAAAAAGGAAGAGAAAATAAGCCAGATGATCAATCAGATGACTGAAGCGTTTGGTTGTTTTATTTTTCCTTTAACCTGAAAGCCCAGGTGCTAATTACTCTGCAATGTTCCTACTGGTTGCACATAAGGATAGTGGATAAGAAAAGCCTAACACCTATGAGTTCTTTTAAAAAATAAAAAAAAGTTATTCATTTGGACATCTCTTCCTGAAATCAGTCTCAGTTCTTCATTGAATGTTTTTAAATGTTTCTAACACGGCATCATTTTCTACAAGTGCTTTTGAATATGTTTTCCACTTTCTCGTTTCAGTTTTATTGGTTCATCTGTTCCCAGTGCCACTTGTGGCAAGAACTGACTGTTACTTCTTCAGTACCCAGAAAATTGTGTTCCTCATGTAATTTTTTAAAATAGCATTTTTCCTAAGCACTAAACCTTTAGCCAGACTGCTGGTAGCCTTCTGGGCTGAAGGCACTGTCACAGCAATTTCTCTACAGAAAACAGGTTTTAAACTGAGAAATTTTGAGGTCTAATCTCAATTTGACTTTTGCTGCAGAAGTATCAGCCCTAGGGAAGTTATTTCTCCCCCACACTCCCCTTTTAAAACTGCAGTGATTATATCCACCTCTTTCACACATAAAGTTATTAGATGAATTGATTCAATTATGGACCTACTCAGGTCAGGAAAATGTAGAAGGGATAACATTTATTTTAAATTGGTATTTTACTTGGCCAACTAGGACTGGCAGACTTTCTTCTCATGCTGCCAGAGGAGATCTGGGCAAAGGGGTAGCTGAGCCCTAAGCTGCAGTTCAAACACCCCAAGGGACCTGCCTCCCACAGTGGAGAGGCAGCTGTAGCCCTTGAGCCAGCCCTACTGTGCTTACTTAAGATGATCGCAGTACATTTTGACATGGCTGACAAAATATTTCCAGAGTCAGGAAAGACATGTGCATTCCTGAGTTCAGCATAGGAAATAGAATAACCAGTATTGAGGTTGTGACTTTCATTTCATACTTTAAATGTTTTACATTTTCCATGGTGAATTGCTGACGTTGCTTATGCAATGTTTCTTCTTAGTGGTAGCCTCTTGCTGCCTGTAACATTCCAGTACCAGAAACGTGTCTGAAACATAGACGGGCGTAAAAAACTCGTTCATGTATTACTTATCCATTGACTACGTACTTCAAAACAAAGACCTTCCTAAGCCCTGGGATACAACAGTCAAACAAAAAATTAAATAAATAAATTAAAAGACCGGAATCCTTATCCCTGCCTGTGTGTCACTCACATTCCAGTTAGCAGGCGTGTAGGGGAAGATAGCAAAAGCGACTTTTGCTCACTTGGAGGCACTCCACTTGACCTCTAGATTCTCAGCTCTTCCTGTGTTAACTTAGGCAAGTTACCCAACCATCCTGTGTCTATAAAATAGAGCTAATAATAGTTTTTAAATCATTGCCTGCAGTAGAATTAAATGAGTCAATACACACATAATGCACATAAAATAACAGCATGGAGAATACGGCCTGGCACATACTGAGTGTTCAGAAGTTTCTGTTACTATTGTTTGTTTTAGTTTGAGCTTATTATATACCCGATTTCCCTGTATTGCCTATAAATTCATCTATCTGCCTTCCTACCAGCTGTGTGTACACATTGTGTCAAAGATTATAAACTTTGCCAGGAAATCAATAAATACAAAAATGTAAAACTGTGTGAATACGCAATGTTCCTGATCTCATAAAGTTAATATTCTAATGGTGGACCACAGATAATAAACAAATAGATACATGGCAAGTAATTGTGTTGTAAAGAAAAATAAATTAGGCTACATTATACAGATCTTACTTCAGATTGAGTAATCAAGAAGACCTCTCCAAGAAGAAACTTAAAAGACTCGAAAGAAATGAAGGAGTTAGTCACATGTGCATTTGGAAGCAGAGAAGTCTTAGCAAAGGGAACAGTAAATTCAAAGACCCCATTGACGTGAAAAAAACTGAGATTGTTGGACAACAGCAAGCAGTCTATTTTTCCAAAGAGAACAAGATCTATTTAGGGAAATTGTAGTGTGCAACTAATTTCTAAAAAGCATTTGCATACTAAGATTAGTGTGTGCCTCACCAGTAACTGTACAATAAATACTTTTTAGTTATTGCTAACATATAATTTGCTAAAAGGTAAAATCATGGCTCCCATGCAAATGCTAAATAAACCCTTATTAAAGATGTTATTCAACTCTTTAATTAGTGACAGAACAAGTAAGATGCTAAAATCAGTTTAAAGAATATTTGTGGATCCAAGTATTTATAGTCAATTGAATGAGAGGAAATTAGAATAAGATTGCCGGATTAGATACAAAATTGATTATTGTCTGTCCTGTATCGTATAGAAGAATAAGCCATAACTCTGTGATTATTTTTCCTACCAGGCAAAAATAGTTTGCAACTCCACTGCATGCCAACATGTAACCTCACTAAACTGAGATCTTTAATCCATACTGAACAAGGCCTTGGGTAGGTCCATTTTCCCATAAAGCATTGAAACAATATGCTGCCCACTTTTTCTTTATTTTAAAGTTCTGAATAATTTTTCTTAACACAATTTACCTTTTAGAGAAATGCCTTTAAAAGAACAATGAGGTATGTGTGCTTGCTTAGCACACGTTGGTTTTTGTCCTCTATAAAGATCCATGAAGTTGAATATCCATATTCATGAAACATAGACAAGTCGAATTCTCTTTCTTCCAACATAATCCTTTTGTTACAATAATCCCTTTTGTTTTGCTTAAACAAGTTTGAGTTGGGATTTGTTTCTTTTGCTATAAACATAGTCCTCACTGGTAGCCAATCGGAGCTCAGGGGAACAGCTATTTGACTTCATTATGCTCCAGTATTTGACCCACTTCAGCTGACTGTTCTTATTAGAGACAATTCACTTCTTATCCCTAAGTCATTTCTTTGACCAGTAGCTCTTAATGCATAGAGCTGATTAATTCCAGATAGATCCATTCAAACCATGGAGATCCAGTTTCTCTCTAAAGAATGTGTATAGGAATTTGTGTAAATTAGGTAAAGGGAACATAAGTGAGCTAAACTTTTGTGTATGTCTTAATTCTCTAGATGTAAGAACATTTCCCTTTCCAGATGGCAACATCCGCATTTCTGTTGTTTCCTGGACTTTAATGCAAACATGAGGAATGAGACGCACTTTCCAATTTTTACTTGTCAGGGGTCAGAAAGGGTCACGAGTCTTCAGTGCCTTTTATCATATCTCCAAGAACACTTCCTTTCTGCCTGTCTCCTTCTACTTCATCAGATGCCCGCCTCAGAGCTCATTGTCCAGATATCAAAGAGATGAGGATCATAAGGAAACAATTACCCTATCATGACAAGGGGGTGGTTGGAAAGCTTTACAGTATTAAAAATGCAGTTAAGTATTAACAATTACTCAATATGAATTGAGATGCATGTTTATTAATTTCTATCCACCACAAAGACCCGTAAGCTTCTGCAAACTACCTAAATTAAGGATAATAACCAGCTTCAGCAACACAATAAATTCCATCACCAGAGTAACTCTAACTCCTCTCTTCAGACCCAGCTATTCTGCAAAACCAAGGGCTAGAATTGCACCCTGCAGCAAAATAGCTGCTCCTGAGGCAACATTATAAACCAGACCTTATTCCTTTGACCAGGCGGCTCTGTGAAGTCATTTGCAATCTATTTTCTTTTAATTGGAAACAAATTAGTACTGTCTGGAGAGAACAATATGAACATTGAACCACAATCTTTTGGTATAGCACACAAAAAACAGTATTTTTTTTTTCACACATCCTTTTTAGCTACAACATTTTAGCCTCTTATTATGTTATGTTGCCTCTAGGGTTCCACTATAAGCAAGCCATTAATGCTAATGTGAAAATCTTGCAATGTTTGGAATAAATTAAGCACATGTTGTATCCTAATTATTTTACAGGTATTACTGCTTTGCTGGCTAGGTTGTGAGCAGGAAGCTAGCTGCAAACTTTTTAATCATCTGGTAGACATTAGGCTGAAAGGATCTCTGTCTATGCCCACTGCTTAAACACTGTTTAGTAAACAGACCGCGCACAGCTAACTGCTCTGACTTCTCTTTGAAATGAGTATATAAATAAAAGGCCACCACCGCTGTGTATATTTTCATTTATGAAGTTTCTAACCACAGGGTTGTGCCATCATTAAATGAGTGGGCTGTGGAAGTGACTGTGCTGAAGATAAATGTCAATTAGTGCCCCTGGGAGAGAAGATGAGTCAACTACCTACTGTCTTCAAGAACACACAGTTCAAAGGTTATTTTTAAAAGGAAGCTGGGGTTAGGTAAGGGATGGAGGCCTTCATTTACTTAAAGCTGAGATCTTTGAGGGATGGACTTCAGACTTATCACACTAGCTGCTTGTCAGGTATTTGGCTTCCTAAACTTAATCCTAGTCTTGGCCTTCTGAATCAGAATCATTTGATGTCAAAACCCAGATTCTGAGTTATTAAGCACCCCTGGGAAATTCTGCTTCACACAAAGCCTCAAAATCATGGGAAGATTTCTTTTTCTCATTCCATTCTTCCTAGACACACTCCTCTTGGTTATACTTCACTGTCCAGACTTGTCCCTGGAACAAAGAAAAATCTGTATGGTTACATTTAAGGCATATATTCAAGGGTATTGTCTTTGCCCATTTCATGCTGCCGTAACATAATACTACAGACAGGATAAATAATAATGAGCATAAATTTATTTGCCTCACACTTCTGAATGTTGGGAAATCCAACAGCATGTTGCCCCAGTGTCTGGTGGATGATTCATACTGCATGCATCATCCATGGCTACAGGTGGAAGGAAAAAGGAGGGCAAGAGGACACCAAACTCACTTTCATGACAAACCCACTCTCATGACAATGACAATAACCCATTCATGAAGGCAGGGTCCTCATGACCGAATCACTTCCAAGTTCCCACTTCTCAACACTGTTGCACTGTGGGTTAAGTTGCTAACATATGAACTTTGGAGACACATTCAAACCACAGTGATTGCCTCTAAAAGAAATGATGGTTAAGGCAGTTATGTCCATTAAGCCATAGAGTTATCAAAGCCAAATTGGTAAATCATTTAGAAAAATTGTGAAGATTAATCTCACTTACTGGACAGTACTTATATTGCCCTACCCAGTAGTTTGAGTAGATCAACACCTTTTGGGGATGTTAGGTAGTAGATTAGTAATATTTGTATGATTACAACTTGCGGTGGCAGAATATATCAGAATTCTAAAAGCGTTATTTGAGTCAGTCTGTAGCATGGCTTAAATTCTTGTCCAGGCCTTGGGAGCCCGTGGCGAGAAGAATTCCATGACGTTAGGAAGTATGCTACATATCGGCTATTGGTTTTCGTCTTTAGAAGCTGTACACGAGGGGCTATCACAACTTTTAGAATCTAAAAATTCTGGAAAATTCAATTCCTTTTTATTTTGGCCCAAATTTAAATTTGTGTGTGTTGCATCTCTATTATCATAGGCATGACTAGCTCTGTACGACTTGTTTACTTTGCGCATTAAATTATCCAAAAAGGTCATGTTTTAAGAGAGATACTGTTTAAAAAGTGATAATAGTTTTTGTTTTATTGTAAAGTCAAAGCTTGTGAAACAAATGCAATATATTCTTGAATTACAACAGTAGTGGAATCATTTCTCAATTATCACCTAGGGTGCGTTTTTTAAAGATTACGCATTACTTGCATTATCTTGCATGATATTTATTACCTAGAAGGACATTTTATTTTAAGTTCTTGTGATTTTGGACAATACTGTCTTTTGATTTGCTGAAGTATATTCAGACATAAATAAATTGCTTATTTATTTAGGTATATTAGTTCAACTTGGTAGAGCTGCTGATATTAGTTCAAATTTAGGTGTTAAATGCCTATAAATGTGATATGACAGTGTAACTTTTAGGATATGAATAAAACATTAAAAAATCCATGACTTATGAAGTAGACAAAGAACCTCATTGGTAGAACAAATTTCAATTTGTATAAGTTCTCATAAAGGAAAAGAATAAGTGGCATAACCAGTTTCTTTAGAGCATAGGGTAAGAAGTTTTATTTAATGTTTCTTAACTACTTTTTTGGAACAGTTACTAAAAGAAAATCTTTTATGAAAGATAAGGATGCTTTCATTTCTGCTTTCTACAAACAGAAGGGTGTGGACTCTTGTTTTCTGAGCCTGACTTTGGAACTCCTCCTTGGCGATGACTGAAAAGACTCTAATCCTCACCAATGTGTTTCATATAAACTATGACCATGACTTCTAAATAAACAACATCCGTCGTTGCAGAGATCGTAGAAGTACCAGTGAATTCGCTAATCCAACTTCAGCCCAAATTAGGGAATGCGACATGGGTAAAGGAGAGAGACTTAAACCAGTATTGGTGTGTGACTGTCATGTATTAAGCTCATCAAGAGATTATCATCAAGAATAAAAGAGCCCCATCTCTTTTTGAAAAGGTAAAAGTAAGGTATATGGATGAGATTTTATATATATTTACGTAAATAAGATCATCTTAAAAATAATTTGGTCCTAATGATCTTTTCATTTTGACAGAAATTCCTCATTAAAGTAAGACATTCTGCTGGAGAAGCAGATCCTTGTCATTAACAAGTTTTGAAAATATGAAGAAACGATGAACTACATATAAAATGAGAATGGTGGAAAATGTAATTTATTCTTATTGCCACTAAATCGGCTTCACCATGCAGAAAGATTATGGTGTCACCGAAAAAAAAAAAAAAAAAGACTGTCAAAAGAAATTAAATACTAAATTTCTATGAATCAGCTTGGTCTTGCAATTATGAGTGGGCAGAACTTTCTTTTCTATAAAGAGTTTTTCATTGATGTATTGTTCCAATTCAAAAAGAGAAGAGGAAAGAAACCCTCAGGAAGTAAAGCTCCTACACTATTGCCCTGAAATTTATTTGTGTTCTTCCTGTGTCGTGATCTTTCTTTTCTTGAGGGAGCTCAAGGCTCCAAGTTTCTCGACCCCTGCCTGGTCAGCCTCCGGAAGAGCAGCTGGCTTTTGAGTGCCAGGTTTTAAAACACTATTTTCTTTCCCACAACTCGAACAACTACTGGCTCATTGAGTCATATGCCCTCCAGAAGGCAAACAGGACTTACAAAAGATCCCTCATTTTCTTTAGCGATGATACGTCCTACTTTCCCCAGTTAAGTCAGGTCTAGTCCGTGAGCAGAAATGCTTAGAGCCAGGCTTGCATAGCCACACACACACTGAGCTCACAAATGTCTTTTCTTCCTAACCCTTGCTTTTTTGACTCTCAGTTTATTGTTGCTGTCAAAAGGAGATAAGCATATGTTTGTCAAGATTACTTCCTGAAAAAAGATCCATTCGGATTCATTAAATAAATCGTGACTTTGAAAAAATATAAGACAAAGATTATTTGTGTTTCTCCCTTCCTCCAGAAAGTGGTTTGCATTAGCAGAGCAGTTAATAAAACTGCTTTGGTCAAGGTCATATGTGATTTTTTTTAAGTCTAATGTGATTTATAATAAAGCCACTTCTGTATTACACTTCCTTCCAGTGTCCAGACTTCTCATTATCATTGAATCACTGTACAAATTCCTAACAAGTCTGAAATTTAATTAGAAACACGACTGTTTCTTTATGAGCTCTGGGGTCCAGCTCTTTTCTTTTGTATCTGATAGTACCTGCTATCAGAATTTAGCTCCTTTCAATCATTTCCCAAGTACTTCAAATGTTGGTCCCTAAGTCTGAAACCATCTATCAAAAACATTTTAAGAATCTACTAGCACCTAGAAATCTGTTAGCTGATGAGAGAAAATAATATAAAAGATTTATTAATTGATCTTGAGAATATTAAAATTAAATAGGTAAAACTGTTGAGATATGTAAAAGGTGGGCCATGAGGATTTCCTCTAAATATAACAGAATCTTGAGGCTTTATAAATCCTTTGTGACTGGGGTAATAAAAGAAGGATTCACAAAGGCTATGTGATTAAGTTGAATTATGAGATACTAAGAATTGAGTGCATGAAATTATGGAGGACCGAAAACAGGATATGAGCTGAGGCCTAAATAAATAAAGCATACATTAGAGACAGCACCACCATCCTACGTAGAAGTCTGCTTGCCTGCAAATGAAGGTTACAGTGGGAAAGATTAAGAAAACAGGTTGAATAGGCATTATTGGTCTAGTTGATGTTGACTTTAAAAGCCAGGCAAAATACTTTAGATCAATGTCTTTCCGACAGTTACGTTCTGTAGGAAGCAGATGTCAAGACAGAAAAGTATAAGAAATTATTGAGATCAATGCCTCGGAAACATAAAGAGGAAGAGATAGCAGGAGTGGGCAAGAAGATTTTCCAACAATCATTGGCCTGACCCCTGTGAAAGAAGAGGGGGAAGGAAGAAAGGAGGGCTGGTTAGAAAGAGTCTCTGATGCAGTGCACTACTGAGAAAGTCCCAGGTAGCATGGGGGAGCTTCAGCACAAAGATTGCCAGGGGAGGGGTCCACCATAGACAGAAATGGCCAGTCTAATGCCGTCACTATGCACAGTCAATGTCTGAGAGCTGCCTAAGAAGAGCACAGCCTCTGCTGAAAAGCTAGGGCACATCCTGAAGGTACCTGCAACTCCAGGCTCTCAGCTGGGATAATGCCCCTCCCAAAGGCAAGTTCACTCAGACAGGGCAATCTCAGTAGTACACTCCATAGATGTCATCACCCTTAACTGTCGTTGTAAGCAAGTCTAATTAGAGTACCTCTGCACATTGTCTCCAAGTTCTCCAAGTTAATTTCCCAAACTCCTGACACACCAGTCCTATGCACATGGTTTTAAGAAAGCTTTGTGTTCCTTTAGTTCTGGACAGGCCTCTTTGTCCAAAGCTTCCAGAGGACAACTAAAAAGTTCTGATAAAGAAACTTATTGGCTCTAGAATATAAACATTATAATGTTGGTTTGACATTAATTAACATTTCATGCAATGTCTATTTTAAATTACAGTTTTCAACGACATTAAGTGTTACATTTAGTATCTCTAAATAGGTCATTATAGTTGAAAATAGTTTACAGGCTAGATACACTTATTCTTTCATGTTTTTCGAAAATGGACAATGATTAGTAAGAAGCCAAAATTAACTTTAAGCACTTAGGCTTAGCCAACTAATTCCAAAGTCAAAAGTTTACAGCAGAGATGTACATTTAATGTGGGATATTGATACATTTTAATATGTCTTATATAATAAGCGGTGGGGCTTCCAATGTGCTTACAGATTAGAAGATCCTAAAATGACAGTATTTCTGCAAAGAACTTTCTGGGACAGGTGGGTGGCTGCATGGCATTGTGTCCAGGCATGTTCATTCTCTTTAACTAGAGTAGCTCCTCTTTTATTCATTTTATATATTTGGATCTGGGGTATATATTTATGTAAAATGCACCAAGCACTCTATTTTAGAGAATGAGAATACAGTAATAAATTGTAAAAACAGAAAGTAAAAAAGAAGAAAAGTGAAAGAAAATTTGTGCCTTCAAGTAACTTGCCTTATGGCAGACTTACTGGCTACCAACAAATAAACTAGTATAAGAGATAGTGTGTTAGACGGTGATAATTACAGCTAAGAAAAATAGAGCAAGAAACAAAAGGAAAGGGAGTATGCTGCTTTAAATGGGAGATCAGGGAAGGACTCACTGAAAAAGATGAGAGAATGAGACAGGGAGGTGTCCCAGAGAAGATTATTCGTTGAGCATTGAACTTATTCTATTGAGATTCCTCATAAAGCCTAGTGGAAAGTGGAGGTACATGTAAGGTAGTTGAATATACTTGTATGGAGGTTAGGGCAAGATTTAGACCAGTGGTTCCCAACATTTTTGGCACCAGAAATTAGCTTTGTGGAAGAGAATGATGTGCCCATCAGTCCTTGTGAATTTTTAATGAGATAATTTATGAAAATGGCTTAGTCCAATGTCTAATACTCAAGTGAGTATAATGATAGAATATGGCCAAAGTTACCCCCAAGCTCATGTCTTTCCTGTGAAAACTATTGGCTCGTTTTGTTGGGGACCAACTAAAAGTCACAGGCATTTTATTATGAATTATTATAAACTTTTCCGACTTAAAAAACACCAGGTCAGAATTTCAAAGTCTAACTCACTATCATTTCCTCAAATCAGTTCCTTTCCTTGCTGATAAGAAGAATAATGCCACTGCCCACCCCTCAAGACATCCATATCCTAATGCCTGGCATGTGTGAGTATGATACAGTACGTGGCAAAAGGGGAATTGAGATGGCAGATTGATGGAATGCAAGCTGCTGGTTAGCCAACCTTAACATAAGAAGATTATTTTGGATCATCTGGGTAGGTCCAATGTAATCAAACAGATCCTTAAAAGTGGAAGAGAGAGGCAGAAAAGGGGAATTTGAGAGACGGTAGTGTCAGAAGGCCCCAGCCGTATGTTGCTGGCTTTGAAGGTAGAGGAAGACGGCCATGAGGCAAGGGGAGCAGATTGTCTCCAGATGCTTCAAAGGTAAGAGGAAGGAGTCTTTCTGAGGACCTCCAGAAGGAGCACGGCCCCACAGACACGTGATTTTAGCCCACTGAGACCGGGCCAAACTTCTGGCCTTCAGACCCGTAGGAAAATCCACCGAGTTTGTAGTAATTTGTTAAAAGCAAATATAGGAAAAGAACACACCCATGATCCTGTTGCTGTTCACTACATGTCTAGAATGCAAGGAACAAAAGATTGACAAGGTGGGGGCCCCCTCATCTCCTCTTGTTCCTCTCAAACATAATGAGTTTCCTGGGTAGAGCATTCCATTACCTATCAAAGCTCCAGAATCTTTAGGCTGGTGTGTTAGTACATTTTCAGGCTGCTGTTAATGACGTACCTGAGACTGGACAATTTACGAAAGAAAGAGGTTTAATGGACTCAGAGTTCCACATGGCTGGGGAGGCCTCACAACTGTGGTGGGAGGTAAAAGGCACGCCTCACATGGTGGTAGACAAGAGAAGAGAGTTTGTGCTTTATAAAACCATCAGATCTCATGAGACTTATTCACTTTCACAAGAGCAGTATGGGGAAGACCTGACCCCATGATTCAATTGCCCCCCCACTGTGACTCCCTCCCCCAACAACACGAGGGAATTGTGGGAGCTACAATTCAAGATGGGATTTGGGTGGGGGCACAGCTAAACCATATCATCTGGCATTCACAATTCTCAAGATTTTTGCCCCAGCCTGCTTTTCACTCTTTTACTCCTGATGTTTTATCAGTCTGGACTATTTTTCCCATGTCATCTTCACTCAAAATTCCACTCTTTAAAATTACTTGCCAAAACCTAATTCTCCCATCAAATCTTCTGGAATACTTACCATTCTCATTTTCACTCTTAATATATTAATAGATAAATCCCCTCCCATTGCATATTGCCATTAATATAATTATCACTCGACAAGTAAGTGTCAAATGAATAAATGCCAGATTTGCCTAGGAATGTTTTTAGAGTTGTGCCTTCAAATCCACTCAATGATATGAGCTTCAAGCATTTCTGATCTATTTGAGTAACTATCACAATGATTATGCATGTGCTTTTTCAGCTTATATTTGAACTGAAGATCTTATCAAATAAGGTGATTTTCAGAATCATCCTAGCTATAAATGGTGAGATTTTTGCTTGAATACCTTCGTTCAAAAGGTTGAATACTATTCATTATCGTAGACTCACAGGTAAAGATTTATATAGTAAAAACAAAGAGGTACAATGATGTTTTTGAAATAAAATATAAGATTCAAATCCAAAACCATTGGAGGGACAGGAGTGTGGGTGGAGTTGCTCTGGCAAATAAATAAAGCACTCAGAATGTTGGAATTTATCTCTGTGGAGGGCCATTTGTCATGGCAGCAACAAAAATGACTTTCTTTCCTTCCCTGTTAGCAAAACTATATCTCCCAGGGTGGTTAATAGAAATTCAATTACCATGATTGAGCTTGAATTTGTAGACATTTCCTTTTGCTGCTTCTGCTAATAAACTCAGATGTTAATTTGTGTACTTCAATATATTTAGCTTAAGTGTGAGATGATGTAGAATTTCCTGGATTTGGATACATGAGAGGGGGCATAATTTAGAGTAAATCTAATCATTGGGTGTTTTAAAAGATTGGCTGGGTTTGCTGTGCTGGGAGCTGAGATGATGCTGCTAATGGCAGATGCCATGCTGTGTATTCATCACACCCCTTTGCTTAGGGCACTGGCCCACCTACCTTGTTATACTACTGGGAAGAGACAGTGGTTATCCATCATTTTCTTAATTAGTTGATAATTAGGGAAGCCATAGGACAAATGCATTTTCTCATTACTGTAGCAGATAGCAGAGACTTCAGATAAAAATGGCACCCAAGAACTGACTACTCTTCTTCATTTACAGGACAACGAGGCTTCTCAAACTTTATATTTGATCCCTCTATATATTGATATAATACCCCAGCAGTGCTGATGAGTAAAGAGCACAAGAGCTTGGCCTTTCCTTAGCCAAGCCATTCCGCAGTAAAGGGAGCCAATTTATTTTTCAAGTTATCATTATCATAACTACTGTCACCATCACCATTGCCATCATCAGGATTTACAGAGTGCTTTCAATGTGCCAGAAACTGTTCTGAGAGCTAGCTGAAGTCTGAATGATTTATTCCGACAAGAAGTGAATATTGAACTGTCAAGAGGACCATCTGTCAGCAGTGTAGGTAAGTGGCAGGTCCAGGGACATGCTGCCTAGGTTTAGATCCTGATTTTACCTCCTACCAGTTCTTTAAATTATAAAATTACTTAACTTCTCAGTGACTCAATTTCCTCATCTACACGAATGGAATAAGAAATAGGGCCTACCACATAGGCTTCTTGTGAGTTGAATTAAATAGAGTGTCTAGCATGTATAAAAAGCTCAGTTAGTACTGGCTGATTTTCTTACTCTTACAGATGGGGACAAAGTCTTATTCAATTTTGCATCACTGAAACCTTACAGGTTCCTTACATCATAAGAGATACTCAGTATTTAAAATGGAAGAAAGGAGCGACTTGTACACACTCAAAAGATACTGTGGTAGGCTGAAAAAAGGCCCTCCAAAGACATCTATATCCTAATCCCTGAAACTTGTGAATATGTTACCTTATATGGCAAAAGAGACTTTGTCAATGTTCTTATGTTAAGGATCTTTTGATGAGGAGACAATTTTACACCAGAGTGTCTACTTTTTTGGCTTCCCTAGGCCACATTGGAAGAAGGATTGCCTTGGGCCACACATAAAATATACTAACAGTAATGATAGCTGATGAGCTTTAAAAAAATCTCATCATGTTTTAAGAAAGTTTAGAGATTTATGTTGGGCCACATTCAAAGCCGTCCTGGGCCATATATGGCTATGGGCCGAGGGTTAGACAAGCTTGTTTTAGATTACCTGGGTGGACCCAGCGTAATCACCAGGGTCCTTTGAAGAGGGAGACAAGAGGATTGTACTCACAGAGAGATGTGATAACAGAAGCGGAGGTTGGATTGATTAGCTTCGGGGATGGAAGAAGGATCCAGGAACCAAGAAATACAGCAACCTTTGGAAGCAGGAAACAGCCAGGAAACAAATTTCCCCCTAGAGCCTTTAGAAGGGATGTAGTCTTCCCAACATCTTGATATTTTAATTTCTGACTTCCAGAATTGTAAGATAATTAATCTGTGTGGTTTTTAAGCCATGAAGTTTGTGGTAATTTGTTACAGCAGCAATAGGAATTGAATACAATTGGATTTTAGACATCATGTAGAGATAAAAAGGAGTTAAGACCTTTTAACTCAACTATCTCTGGGTAATGTTAGTCCTCTCATGCATCTTCTGGCCCTGCTCACTAAAATTAGAGCTTCTTAGGAAAGTCTTTGGATTTTAATCACTGTTTCTGGCCTGGAGAATAATATGTGTTGTTGCATCTTGCCTCTTAGATAGCTATTTATATTCATATGGATGTACTTTTTTTAAACAATTTACGATGATATCTGGATTTAAGTCTTTATAGTCTTCAAAGGTAGTGTTCATCTTTAGAAAAAAGGTTTTAGGATAAGGGTGAGTGTTGATGGTTGGGCAGTTCTCCAGTGGTTGGGCTGACAGGAGAAGCCTGCGGGAAGATTTGTTGTGAATGACAAAGGCAATTTTAAGAGAAAGCTTTATTCAGCATGTCACAGAATCTGTTTACAAGCAAGTTGTAATTTGCAGGTATTTGATAGCTCAGTTCCATCCACCCTTCTACCAAGGCATCGGGCATGTGCCTAGTTGGCAGGGTGCTTGACTAAATCAAAAGCATTATTCCAAAAGCATCCCCTAAGAAAGTTATTTCACTATAGGGACCAAACTTGTCTTTAGGTGTGTCTTTAGAATAAATTGCTAGAGTCCTGTGTGATCTGTTTCAGCACTGACCCCACATACATCAAACCTATATTTGATTCTGAGCATGTATCATTGCTGGTGGAATGGTCTCTAGGACCAAGGACAATGCAAAAAGGTCATCTTTGTTCCCTGTGATCTCAACTCCTAGTGTGCATTTTCCCACCTCTTAGGATGGCAATCAATGGTTCAATCTCAGACTTCCACTACTTGCAGTGTGACTTCCCCATCCCTTCCTATCACTCCTCCAGTCACTCCTAACAGTGATTGGAGAAACTATTGCCTCACATGCTTACATTGGCAATGCAGAGCGCAGGATCCATTTCAAATGGCAGCACCCACAGCTCTACCGAAACTAGAAAACTAAGAGCCCAAAGGAAAGAATTGGACACTATGATATAATCATCATTCCTGTTTTAAAGACAAACGAACTGAGGCTTAAGGTTAACTGTTTAAAAACACAGCTTCTGAGTGTGGAGTCAGGATCTGAACTCTGACTGATCTGATTCCCGAATCTGAAAATGCAGTAAATAATCAAAGCGTTGTAGTTTCTTCTTCTGGGGACATTAATAGGAGAAGGAACTGCATCTGGATGACCCTCTCAAGTAGGGAAGAAGGTGTGTTTTCAGGGCTCTCCTCAGAGCTCTCTAGATAGCTGATCTGGAAAATAATCCCCTGGTCTGTCTTTGTGTTCTGGTTAGGAGAACGGAGCTTTTGGGAAGAGACCTGTCAAACATTCTCAGATCAAGGCTGAATTGGTAACTTTTTTTTTTTTTAAATTTTGGTTTTAGAGAAGGGGCCTTGCCCTGTCACTCAGGCTGGAGGTACAGTGGCATGATCATAGCTCACTATAACCTTAGACTCCTGGCTCAAGCAACCTTCCTACCTCAGCTAAGACTGCGGATGTGTCCCACCATACCTGGTTAGTTTTTTTTCATTACTTTTTGTAGAGTTGGGTTCTCCCTATGTTGCTTTATTTAACAAAAAAATAAAACAGCTTACTAACCCAGAGGTACAGACTGAATCAAACACTGTATTTGGGGAACAGTGATTGTGACCTCTAATCAATGAAAATGCTAGTTTCAGGGTCATAGCTAGATTTGGATGTCATCTTTACCTCATGATAGCTTTGTGGCATGAAGCAAGTTATTTAGCTTATTTGAGTCTCAATTTTTTCATCTGCAAGATGGAATTATAGGACACACCCTTTGTGTTTATTAGAAGGAGAATAAAAGAAAGAGTGAATATAAGACAATTTAGCACAAAAGCTAAGGAAGCTGTAGCTAACGTAACATGAACGAACACATGCATGCAGAGTCTGGAAGTGGCTGCAGCCATGATCTGCCCCTCAGCACTGTTTCTTGCCTCCCCACTGTCCTGCCTTGATTTACATTGGTGCTTAGAAGTGTGTGGTGCAGCTCCAATCACCACTTCTCCTGCTAGTATCACAAAAGCCTGGAGGACCTCAGAGATCATCAATTTTACATCTTTTCGAAACTCTAGCTTCATTTTAAAACAATCAAAAACCAAGAGAATTCACATAAATGTGTAAACTGCAAACCCCCAGTCTGTCTGTCTACAGTGTAACGATGGGAACAGATCAATAAATCTTAATGGTGTTGCAGCCTTCCCTGGGCTCCAAGAACACAGTTCACAAATGGCAATGTTGCATCTGGTCCTTTTCCCCCAGTATCTCACCTTACTTCTTTGAAAAGATTACACCAAATTTTGAGACATAAATAACCTAGACAGGACCTAAAATGCATTTTGTAGTACAGTAGTGAAAAAATAATGAACTTTATTTCGTCCCAGTTCACCTAAGGCTTACTAAATGCATTATGTTGAACTCATAAAGTATCATATTTATGGCATAACTATAATGGCTCCTAGAATCTGGATGAGGGGTATCAGTACTTAAGAGGAACTTAATTCAATATGAAAGTGAAGACATAAAAATGCGATGGCATTTGCTTCGTAAATCACATTTTCAATATTTATATTTAAAATTGGGAGTTTTACCTTCTTAGTAAACAATTGCTTCTAGTAATATTATTACAAATCATAACTTATTATTGATTCTCTATTTATATGTCCAGAGAAAGATATTCTCTTCATTCTGATACAGAAGCCTGAGGTCTCATAATAATGTATAATATCCAATTAAATTAAGACTCTCAATAGACTATATTTTCCAGACATGTTGGCTCATGCCTGTAATCCCAGAACTTTGGGAGGCTGAAGCAGGAGAATCACTTAATGCCAGAAGTTCAAGACCAACCGGGCAATATAGTGATATTCTGTCTCTACAAAAATGAAAAATAATAACAATAAAAATAAAAATGTATATAAAAAATAGACTACTTTTTTCACATTATAAACTCAGGCATAGTATGCCAATATTTTCTGTTTTATCGCCTGCTGTATCAGCACACATATATGTCATTACCAGGAGCTAAAGAAAGAATATAAACACAATCAGAATTGAGGAATAGTCAATCATGCAAATAACAAGAAACTTAGTATGTACACACTTCCCTTTATATAGTCATTTCATTCAGATTAAATTGCCCTCAGTAGAGGCCTTATATGATATAGAGAAAAGTCCTACTCTGTCCAAGATTTGTATTACAATATCTCAACATTGATACTATTTCAATCTCTCTTTTCATATAAATAACATTTATGTTAAATAACAATTGTGTGAAAGTTGGTAAAAACTAACATTTAAATAAAGTAAGGAATCCTCAGCTGTATTTAGAAACAAATGCCATTGTAAAGAATATAACATCTTTGATCTGTATATTAGTCCATTCTCCCATTGTTATAAAGAAATACCTACAACTGGGTAATTTATAAGAAAAGAAGTGTCATTGGCTCACAGTCCTGTAGGCTGTACAGGAATCATAATGCTACCTACTTCCAGGAAGAACTCAGGAAGCTTCCAATTATGGTGGAAGGTGAAGGGGGAACAAGCATGTCACACAGGGGAAGCAGGAGCAAGAGTGTGAGGGGCAAAGTGCTACAAACTTGTAAATAACTAGAACTCATGAAAACTCACTCATGATTGTGATGATAGTACCAAGTGCGATGGTGCTAAACCATTTATGAGAAATCTGCTCCCAGGATCCAATGACATGACCTCTCACCAAGCCCAACTTCCAACATTGGAGATTACATTCAATATGAGATTTGTGTGGGGACACACATCCAAACTATATCAACTAGTTAAATATTCTACTACCAAAACACAGCTTTAAAATGCATGGGAGTACTGAAATTCTTATTATACTGTTGGGTATTCCACAAAATGAGTAAACATTGAGCACTAATTTAATTCAGTAAACATTAATTGATGATGCACTATGCACCATCCCAAGTAATACACTAATGAGTCAGTAGATACTGCACATCCAAGAAGGAAACAGAAAAAGCTATATAGCTCAAGGTGAAAATTGGCATGAGATAATATACTTAGTTTCAAGTATTCTGGGTTCCAAGTAATATATTAAGTATTATAGAAACATGTAATAAGATGATAATTTTATTGCAGTTTTCTAATCTAGTGGATAAAACATTGTTTAAAAAAATCAGCCAATGGGGCAAGACAGTATATGAAAAATGAATGTCATACTAATAAGATATGAAAAAAAGTTCATGGTTAAATGCAGAGAATGAAATAAAAATTTAGCCCAGCATGGAAATAACAAGCTCCAGAAATTTTAATAAAGCCACATACTTAATATTTCACTGAAATGTTTAGGTGAATATAATTTCAAAAAGTTATATGATTGTCTTTATATAAGTAGTCATATTCAGTTAGAAAATTCCTTTCTTTTATAAAATTACATCTTTTTTTTTCCCCAAGTGGATTACAGGTAATTTTCAGAGTAGCTTCTAAAACTCCCTTGACAAAGTTATCAAACCAGACAAATTACATTTCCTCAATGTTTGCTATTAACAGATTGTGCAGTGATAGGATCACAGTCTCTTTATTTTCCAGACATGAAAAACATTCTTGCAAGCTGGATTAAAAATCCAGATAAAATAATAACACTAATAATATCTTCTGTATCACGTTACTTTCCATAATGTTATGTTGGTTATCTAGCCTGAATGACAGCAAGCACAGATGAAATACACTTAAAATGAATAACATATGTGGGATGTTTATCTCATGCAAAGTGGACCAGAAGCACTGGAGTTTATTGCTATGACTTTAATAGAGAATTCTTTACATCATGTTACATGAAGTGGTAGTGCTAGAATATACAGTAATTGGAAGAAGGATACATGGAAAAATAAACTCTGCTGATGTTATGTATTAGATTCCACAGTGGTCTCAGGGCATGTCTGAAGATCTTAATTCATTTAGTGTTCAGAAGCAATCCTTCTCTTAGGCTTGTGTCTTCTCCACGTACGAAAGACTGCACTACTGGCTCATGTTAAAAAGGAGCCTTGTAAAATGTTTCTTACAAAAATAAATAACTTGAGTATCCAGATATGTAAGAGCTTAATTCTCAAGATACGGCATGTTTAAGATTCACATTCTTTGGGCTTTCAGTTTGAAACAGAGAATAAAACACTCTTTATGGTTGAGATTTCTGAATACATAACTGATGAGCAGGGCTTTCAGACTTCTCTTTGCCTGCTAAGCACTTGCTTTAGAATTAGTGCAAGGCAACAAGACCACTTGAGATATCAGCCATTCAAATTAAACATAATTTACAGGTATTTAAAATGGCACGTATATGAGGCCACAGTTCATATTTTCAGGCTCTGTGTTTTCTGCTAGTTTCTTCATTTTAACTTGAGAGTGGTGTTTCCAATGCACCAGAAAAAGCACAAGAACACAAAAACGCCATTTGAGGTGGGTTGAAGTTTGTTCTGGCATATCAAGATTTGTTCACTCCAAGTCTTAATTTTCCTGAGTGGATAAAACTAATGCTGTTATTAAACTGGTCTAGACTAATCTGAATCGTAAAGAAAATAGATTCAGTTTTCTTTCTCAAGGTTTAAACATTGGTTTCTATGTTTATGACTTATAGAGTCTCTCTTTTAATTAGTCAATCAATAAACCACTTGGGAAGTTTCTGTTAGAGTGGCAGACAAAAGTGTGGGTGAAAAGGAGAATGCAGTCTTTGATATTTATGCCTTGATCTGGCCATGTTCAAAACCAAGAGGCAAACACAATCTGCTCTCCACCCAACACTCATCCACCAGACATCACTCAGTCTCTTTCTCCTAGTATATCCCCCAAGGTGAAACAGCCCTTCTCACTTGTCTCCTCCTTCTTTCCCTTTTAAACCTAGTATCAGGTAATATAAACTTGACTTTGTCATTCAAGATACATTTTGAAGTCAGAGAACTTATTTTAAGCTCTTGGCTTCTGCGATTATGCCGTGTAGGCCATAATCAAGTAGTAAAATTAATTACATTCATGTAGTGCATTAGAACTCAATTAAAAAATAATTTATTTTATCTGGATAAACTGCATTTCAGTTCGTATTTCTGGGCTAGGAATTTTAGGAAGAGAAAAATGTCCGAAGGTTACAAAGATGATGCACCTCACAGAAAATATGGCTCTTGTCAATATTATTATGCAGACAGATACCCCTCTATTTTTAAAGCTACAGATTTTACACATCAGTGACTTGATCAAAATGTGGCTTCAGTCTGGCAGTTTATCTTCAGGATAAAAGTGGTCAGCCTGATATGTTTGTAAAGGGCATTTGGTGTGTTTTAATATCTGTCATACATATGTAGAGCATGTTCTCAAGTTTACACTTGCCCTTTAACTCCCAGTGCAGGAAATCTGCTGCTAGCAAAGACTTGTAAAATGTTTATGACATTTAACTCATGCACAAGATTTCTTATTCAGGAAGAGCGAGCTATAAAATTTGCATATGGTGTCCAACATTTAGACCCAGAGTCCCGTATTTGGCTTTCTAAAACTTTGCTTATACAGTTGTTTCATCCCCTAGCCATTTGATTGTACCTTGTTACCAAGTAGCACATTGGTTGGATGATCATTGTTCTCTGTTGCTAAGTAAATTATAGATTATATCAACATCCCATCTTGTTAAAGTCGACCTTGTCATTCAGTTGTACAGAGGACTTCTTACCCTGCAACGTGAAAGGTCTGAACTTGTATTACTTAGCACCGCAAACTTAGCTTCCAGAAGAAACTATATAAAAATATTAAGGGAACAAGGCCACAGAGGGTTTGTGCAGCAACACATCACACATGTAATTCATAAAGATGCAAGTTTTGGTTCCTGGCTATCACTAGTATTTGTGAATCATGTTTATATGTATTTACAACCAAATATCTATTTAACAAATATCTATTTAACAAAATACTATATCAACAAAACACACAAACATGCACCTAACAAACATATTCGTCTAAAGGGTACTTTTTGATCCCTTCTAAGTCTGAACAGGAATATTAGATGCTTTGCAAATGTAAGTGAAGTATACACACAACCTTCAGAAATGGGGCCCAGGAAGAAATATCAACAATTCATTTGGAATCATGAAATATGATCATAAAGTAACAGCAAATGTTATAGGAGCAGAGATGTAGTGTAAATGAGGTGATAAAGAGAAATTGGCTCTGCTGAATTTTCTGAGAAAATTCTCAGAAACTGTCCCCTATCAATGTGGTTACGGCTATGATAAAGAAGAAAAAAATCAAGGGAAGTAGAGTGAAAGGGAAGAGCGAGTCATCCAAATTGGAGCCAGCTGGAGAGGTGGTTCCTTGTATACTTGCTTGGCCACTAACCAAGGAGTCTATCTCTCTCCCTCCCCATGTAACCTTGGCTGGTTGGGCCCACTGTTCTTGAGGGTAAAATCTGGGTAACGACATCAGCCCACCTTCAAGTCTTTAATGTTAGAAAACAGATCTTTTTTTCAATATCGTCTGGAATAAGGCTGAAGTTTTCAGTCTTTCTGAATTCCATTTGATTATATAGAAATACTAATTAGAAGCAAACAGATTTTGGCTTTCAGTTTGTAGTCACGATAATGGCAGACAGACTAGAAAGATAAAAAAGATGAAATGAACATAGGAAGGTCTACCCTCAACAATTGCACTGTCCAATAGCCATGCACATATTTAAATATGCAGTACAAACGTGGCAGAGAAATCACAAGGAAGTACACAATGAATGCCCAAAGAGGGGTCTGAAATAATGCTGTGACTTGATGAGCAGATTCTCACAGGAGGATCAAAATAGAACTTAAAAGCTTTGGAGAAGTAGAGATGTTGAAGTAGCTTAGGCACTGGAGAGAGTCTGCCAGGATCCAACCTTCCATCTTCTTACTGTGCCTCAGTTGTTTCATCTGCTTTTTGGGGAATATAATAGTGGCTACCTCAAAGGATTTACGGAGTCAGTAGGCACACAGAAATGCCAATGGTGCTCGATATAAATAAATACTCAAAAATGTTAGCCATGATTTTTTATTGTAATTCATGTTTTAGGAAAACTTATGGGTAAAGGAAATACTAGGTATTGAGGCAGAAACAATATTCAAAATATTTTGGAAACCAAGAATAGCTTCACTGGAATTGAGACATTAGTAAAAACGTATAAAACAATCACTTTTCCTGGGATTAGGAGACTCAGATATACTTGGGAAAGTTTGTCAAATTCCTACATTTCTCTCTTATCTCTCCTCCAAACCCAACACATATTTGAAACACACATCTACTTAAAAATAGCCACTTTGCTGTAATTGATGGACATGTGGGAGTGTTAATGTATTCCTCGTATGCATTGGGAAAGAATAAAGAGTTGAAAAAAATTCCCATGTTCAGAAAATACTCAGCGAGCACAAAGTATAGTCCTGGAATTGTATGCTATAATTGGCATAAAGGAAAAAGACATTTATAGGAAAACACAATTTTATTTGAGAGACATACTTATCTAATCAGTGAATGTTATATTTCAATTTTATAATTCTCTTCAAGGCAGCACTGGATCTGGCATATAGCAATCACTCAGAAAAAAAATACAGTAGCTCCTTCCCTGGATTCAACCCTTTCATTTGAATTCCAAGCATTCCTGAAGATCAAGTTGAGTAGTCTTCCCTAAATTCACTAAAGTAGTGAAGGATTATGGAGGGCCAGATCTGTAAGCTCCTAACTGAGCATGAGGAGTTCTATTTACAATTAGGATTCTAAGTTTCTGTGAGTGAAACAGGGAGGATATTTGGGGAAATGTATAACTGGATATTCTACTTTTCACACTGACTATTGCAAGAAGAAAGGGCAAGAGACATACGTCCCCAGTTCCACCAGAGTCTGTGCATGTATATAGGTCAGAACATGCACATACTGGCAAGGAATGCAGTACAGGGTGACGGTTGCTTGGATGGCCAATTCTGCCAGACTGGATGTTTACAAAAGGGGTCTCCTTCAGTTACTAAGATTTGCTCTAACTCAAAGACTGGTATGTTCAAAATTAGCCTGCATCTGTGCTCTTCTGGGATGTGAGTTTCAGAATGCCTCTAAGCAATGTTTTTGTTGTTGTTGTTGTTGTTGTTTTTAACTTTGACGCTATTGACATTTGGGGCCAGGTAATTCTTTGTTGTGGAAGCTGTCCTGCGCACTGTAGGATGTTTGGCAGCATCCTGACCTCTACTCACTAGAAACTCACTTAGTTGTGACAGCTGAAATTGTCTTTAGATGTTGCCAGATGTTCTCTAGAACACAATATAACCCCCTCATCCTCAATGCCCCTGAACCACTTCTCTGGGTTGAGGAGCTTTGCACATTTACATTTCAGTGAACAAGTGAAAGTGGTTAAGCCAAAATCAGTTTCTTTCAGAGGGTATTTAGGGAAGAAGCTGACAATTACAGCAGGTTAGCAGGTGCCATTAATGCTCTGCATCAGCTATGTTCAGGATGGTGACAAGAAGGATATGTGCCTAGGTACAGTTTAGTATTGGAAGTAGATTAATTGGATCACTAGAAAAAGCGTGAGAGTGGGCCATATTAGCACGTTCTTCCCCAATGAAGTTAGAAGCCAAGCTTTTTGGATACAAGTGAAGCTGAATCCTTGGTTGGATCCAACCAACTAGATGGTTGATTCAGAAAACTAGGTGTAATAAATGCACAATCTATCTCTGCTCCAGTGAACCCAAACTTTGCCTTCCATCTAACACTTTACCTAAAGCTCTCTGCTTTGAGCAAGTCCATTTGCCTAATGGCCCATTGGGCAGTGGGTAGTTGACAGCAGACTGTAAAATATGAGTTGAATCTATCAGATTTCCTCTGTGTTGAGTACAAATTGTAAGGACAAACTGAATTCAGTAGCTAGAAACTGACTGTGTGGCACAGACAAGTATAATAGTTGAGTCAACGTAATGGTAAATTCCCAAAATGAAAAATTCTATGGACGGATCTAGTAATGGTCCTGACTTTTCTGACTTTCTGAAGCCAAGTTGTCTGGCCTCTCCAATGTTATATCTGCTGATAGCCTTACAATAATCTCTGTTGCTTGCATTAAATTGAATGTGTCTCTGTTCTTTGTAGAAAAAAAAAAGTGCCTATTTGAAACACTAGAGTTTTATCAACTTCATGGAAAATATGAGTAAGATATTGGGAAGGAAAGCTCACAAACAAAACTCATTTCTTTTATACTGTCACTGATGTCAGTATGAGTATAAAGGTGTTATCACTGTTATATTACCTCCATTACTTTACAAACTGTCACTGCTGATGGTAAAAAGACAAGTATGACATATCTTTGTCAAAGGCACGTATTTAGTGGTGACTATAAAGTGTAAGTATAGCATTAATTTTTATATTTGTGTTGCCTTAGTAAATTGAGTTTGAAACAAACACTAGATTATGTAAGTACACTGCAGTGAAATGTTGTTGCAAAGTGTTGCTTTTATTTCACTTGAAATAGTCTTCCACCATGACTTAACAAATTAAGTTAGGCATAACAATGTGAGGTAGAAACTGCATTTTGCAGGACTGTCAATACCAAAAGCCAGTGCCTAAGAGATACATCGGGGGCCGCCTTGTTTGTCATGCCAAATACGTCACTGTCTTTTCCATTCTGGTTTCCCTAAATTGTTTCATCTGCTGGAATTTAAAAATATCCTTTTACACGAGTGTGTAAATGGTGACGTTTTCCTCATGTGGGGGCTCCAGTTGGAAATGTTCTCTAGTCCTGGCAAAGGCTGGGTTTAAGCAAGGTGTTTGCACATGCCAATGGGTTTACTTTCCTCTTTGAAGGGAAAACATGCTGTTGTCGCAGATCGAGTTATCAGAATTGCAGTGCAGCATCCAGAGGTGATTCACCGGCTGGGACAATACAGATAGTCCTTCTGAAAAATAAATGTGGTCATATTATTGCCAGTGTTTCATATCTCAAAAACAACCAAAAAAAAACTACAATGAGAAAAAAATATAAAGCTGCGCATGCCAGAAACAAAATTAAAAAATCAAAAGAGGAACATGATGTGTTCATAGGCTTAAAAACTACCATCTGCCTATTTTCCCTAATTTAAAGATATTAATTAACCAGGATGAATAGGTATATATATATATATATATATATATATACATATATATATATGATTTGAAATTTCTTTTGTGGCATGTACCTTAATATAGGAATGGTCAATGCCTTTTATAATGAGAACTGTGTAAATCACTCCCCTGTTAAGAATTGTTAGGAGAGAGTTGAGAAAATATCCTCCGATGATATTCTCCTTAAAATTTGTCTGCCCGTTTAAGCTGACAATAAATGTTACTAAGAGAGATGCCTAATATGACAGTAAGATCATATACTGTTATTTTTTAATGATACTATGGAATATTGCTTTGATTGATTAAAAAAATGAACTGAGATAAAGGAACCACAGCTACCATGTATAAGTCCTTTCTTGCTGCTTCTGTGTAGATTGCCATAGAAGGGAAGAAAATGTCCTAAGCACTAAACCTACAATATGGATCAGAGTTCCCTTAAGTGGGTTGTACACATACCAGGGAACATGCTAGCTGATCACAGAGTTTGTGGAATTTAGTATTAAGATTTCTACTTATATTTATTTGATCATATTCTTTTAACATTTGTAATTTCTATTTTTCTGTACTTGATAATACATTGTAATGTGTATAATGCATTGACACTAATATTTTTATAGTATTTGACTATGCAGTCATGCACCACATGATGCATATTTTTCCTGTACATTTTCTATGTTTACATACACAAACACTCACCGTTGTGTTACAATTGCCTATAGAACCCAGGACAGTAACATGCTGTAGAGGTTTGTAGCCTAGGAACAACAGGCCATACCACATCGCCCAGGTGTATAGTAGGTTACACCATCTGAATTTGTGTCAGTACACCCTGATGTTCACACAATGACAAACTAGCTTCACGATATGATTCTCAGGACGTATTCCACATGATTGTGTGTGTATAAAATATACATTAGCAGAGTTTTTCTATAAAGGAGGTGACAAAAACAATATTGAGAAACACTGAAAAAAATTTTTTTTGATGCTCAATAGCCTTTATTTTTATGTAACTGCCTAGCTACTTCATTGAGAAGAAATTTGACAACACTTCAGGAGACTGTGCCTTTGCAGAGTGAGGTGGGTGTTTTGTTTGTTTTCAAACATTCAAATGTGTGAACTGACCTTCTCCTTAACTCAGGGCCTATTGAGAGCATGGAAGTCTTTTCATTGCTGTCCATGGCTTCAGATAACAAGGGATGTTTCATTTAGACAATGTCCTGCCATCCTCCAGCTGAGATTCCTTTAGACTCCTCAGTTCTCCATTGCAGAAAACAGGATATTTCTCTTTTATTTTGGCTAGTATTCACATGCTACAGACTGACAAAAGCATTTCATCTTCTTCTCCACTTAACATAGTTTTAGAACAAAGCTCGTATCTCCTTTTGACAAATAGTTACATAAATTCCCTCTGTTGTCCTAAGAGTAAGAACGCAGGACTCAGGGAGAGGAACATCACATGCTGGGGGCAGTTGGAGGGGTAGGGGAGAGACTGTGGGGGCTAAGAAGGGAGGGGAATGTGGGGAGGGATAACATGGGGAGAAATGCCAGATATAGTATGCACCTAAAGTAAAATAAATAAATTTAAAAAAAAAAGAGTAAAAACACTCAAGTGATCTATACAACAGCTGCTTTCCAGAACTCTTGGGAAAGAATCCTTGTGGACAGAAAAGCTTTATAGTCAGGCTAACCATTCAAATAGGTAAACTTAATTTGTTAGGTTATTAGTGGAACCCTCTGTCATCTATGTCTTTATCTTATAAACGTAGTCATACCAGGTTGATGCAAAGGTAATTGCAGTTTTTGCTGTTATTTTTAATGGCAAACACAATACAACACAATAGTTTTTGTGTGACAGTGACTTGCCCTTAACAGTCATAACTATTTGTTGAGGTTATTGTTTTTCTCATTATAAAAGGAGAACATACTGAACTTGCCCAGCTAAAAGGTTTCTCAAGATCACAAAGAGATATGTACACAGATGATACACATCGTTGCATCTTTTCTTGAAGGACACATAGAGGGAAGTCTGTGTATCAGCCTTCCATCCCAACAGTTCATCCCATGAGATTCATGTACTCTGATGGACAGTCCAGTCAAGTATCTGTACAATGAGCCTAGACAGCATGTCTTCCGCCTTGATAGGCCACAGCACTGTTGGTGCTTTTACATTAAAGTAGGGTCTAATAATCTACCTTCTACCATTATTGACTGTGACAGTTTGTTTCCACAGGAGCAGAATGGCTTAGGTGTATATGCAGCATTTGATCCGTCTAGAGCACTGTTATGAACTGAATGATGTCTCCTAAAATTTATATATTGAATCCCTAACTCCCAGTACCTTAAGATGTGAATGTATTTAGACACACGATCTCTCAAGAGGTAGTAAAGGTTAAATGAGTGTTAGAGTGGGCCCTAATCCAAAATGACTGGGATCCTTATAAGACAAGGACAAACAAGCATGGAAGAAAGGCCATGTGAAGACCCAGAGAGAAGGCAGTCGTCTATAAGCCAAGGACAGGGGCCTCAAAATGACATCAGCCCTGCTGACACCTTGATCACAGACTTCCAGCCTTTACAGTTATGAGAAAATACATTTTCTGTTTTTTAAACCACCCAATCTGTGATACTTCATTATGGCAGCCTTTGCTGACAAATTTAAGTATTTTTATTGAAGAGAGTTTGAACCAGCCACTTCAGATCACATAAATTATTTCAGTGCAAAATACAGCAGGAAAATCAGCTATATGCCTTTGCTCAGAAATGACTGTCAATACTCTAATATTATATTTTAGTATTTTTCCTGTTATTAAATACTCTTAGTAAAAAGCATTGTTAAAGCTGTAAATAATCTCTTTGTAGGTTTTTAAGTAGTTACCTAATATTGAACATTCTGACTAAACATTTATCTATTTATTATGCTACTAGCATAACTTTAGTTGTAACAAACAATTTGTCATATAAATTCTTACCCAAGCTTTTTATGTATTTAGAATGGATTCCAAAGCAAATATTTACTGGGACAAGCTATGTGAAATAAAGTTATATAAGTTAACAGTTTTATGATTGCTTTCCAAAAGATTTGTAGCAATTTCTGCTTACATAGCCAGTTGAAGATGATACTTGCCACAATCATAAAAAAATCAAATATTATATATTTTCTTAAAATACATTTATTTATGAGTGAAAAACAGCATTTTATTTAGTAGTAAAAACAGTTTTACTTTTTAAAATTATTCAAATATTTTTCTTTGTGAATCATCTTGCCTTGTCTTTTGTCAATTTTCCAATCATACTTTTTGTACTTTTTCATGTAAATCATGCTATAACCCGAAAATTATTCCAGTTTTATTTTTTTCTCAATAATATTTCCTTTTCTTATCATATTGTAGTGGCTAGAACTTTTACAACAATATTGAAAAATGATAATGATATCAGTCACCCTTGTTTTACTCATTACTATTTTGTTGTATCTCTATCACAGCATCTTATACATTTCTGTTGATGAAGCATTAGTGAATCACAAAATAAGTTTGTCGTTTATGATAGGTTTTAATTTATTTTTTAAATTTTTAGATAATTGTAGATTAAAACACAGTTGTTAAAAATAATACAGAGATCTCTCATACCCTTCACCAAGGTTCTCCAGGAGTAACATGCTTCATAACTATAGCACAATATCACAACAAATACACTGATACCATCCACGAACTTTATATGACTAGCTTAAAAAAAAAAGGAACACTATAGAATATAACGAAAAAGAAACTAATAAAGATACGTTGCATATAACCAGGATAAATATTTCTGCACCAGGAGTGGTGGCTCACGTCTGCAATCTCAGCCCTTCGGGAGGTCAATGCCAGTGGATCGCCTGAGTCCAGGAGTGTAAACCAGCCTGGGCAACATTGCAAAAGCCTGTCTCCAGAAACAAATACAAAAATTTGCTGGGCATGGTTGCACAAACCTGTAGTCCCAGCTACTAGGGAGGCTGAGGTGGGAGGATCCCTTGAGTCTGAGAAGTCAAGGCTGAAGTGAGCCGAGATTGTGCCACGCACTGTATTCTGGATAACACAGTGAGATCCTGTCTCAAAATAAACTTACTTCTGAAATTTGATTCAGGTATATGTGTGTGTTGTATCTGTGATTAAGATACTACGCCACACTCCTCCCATTAATTATGGTGTTACCTAATTATCAGTTTAATAGAAACATTTTGTATCATATTGAGAAATTACAGAAAAATAAGGGCTGAACTAAAACGTAGCAGATTTATATACAGACACTTAGATATGTTTAAGTGATTAAACATGTTAAGCAATTTGGAGTTTAAAAAAAACTCTCATCAAAAGCTGTTGATTATTAAATCACCATCAACCACAAGCAGATTGTTTATAGTCTGGTTCTGTGATCTGGTCTACTCATTATTTTTACCAGTGAATTTAATGAAAATTCAGAGGGAAATATATCATATTTTATCTAACTAATAACAGGCAGACACCAAATTAATAGCTATGCTATAATTCAGTAGACAAAATGTAACAGTAAAATGTAGTCTGAAATCTAGTTTGAAAATTGACTAAACATTGTCACATGGTAATGACAGTAATGGAACTGAAATTAGATCCTCCTCCTCCAAAAAGCAAAACAAAAAAGGGATTGGGGACTTGGGTCTTTTCTTTCAGTACCAGTTTCATATGGGTCTACTCTACAAAGAAAAAAAAACATGACCAGAATTGTCTAAGATCTAGAATTCAATAATTTAAATAACAGTTGTATGAAGTTTATTTGTTTGGCCAAAAGAAGAGAGTTAAATTGTAGGTAGCATTTTATGTTGCAAAGTTGGGTCCATGAATATGAAGAAATTCTGGAAAGGGAACTTGGGAACAAAGGAGAAAGCTACTGGGAACTTTAATGAGAGTGTGATTTGCTTGCAGGTGGAATAGAGAGATGCTGGTTGACTTGAGAAAACAGCATAGGTTGGAAAGATATCAAGAGCCACAACATTTGAAGCGAAGGTTGGTGACTTTGATTCAGCAAAAGGCTAGATTCTAGGGAACCTGGGGTCCAGCAGTAAAGAGTGCAGAAGCAATCTGGTGAGCACACACCAATCTGGTTAGCACACCGGCACTAATGTGACTCTAAACCCCTCCAATGGCATATTTTATTATTTTATTTTTGCTTTACTCCTCACAAGATTTGAAGCCCTGAGAGAGAGAGACCTATGGTCATGGCACATGCCTGTCTCTTGAGCAGGGAGAGAAAGCACCTGGTGAACAAGACCTACTGTAACCTCTGATGTGGGAGTGCAGAGCCGTGCAAAACCCACCATTTCACCAAGGCTGCAGACAACAACTGAAGAGAAAAATCATTCTGTGTTAGAAAAGTGTAATGGACATCAGAAAGTCAGAGAAAAACAACAAATGTCCACCTGAAAAATAAGAAATTTCCAACATGTAGATGAACTTGCCAAAATTTTACTCAAATGAGTCATCAATCTTCTGTCAAAGCCATTTGGTTCAATTGAACACAGAGTATGTTGCTAGTATATGCTGGGATCAGACTTACAAGGTATATGTCAAGGTTTCCTGGAGTAAGAGGTGGACTCAATGACTGAATGATCTCTGGGATTAGTACTAAGTCAAGCTTTCATGATTAATAGAGGACAGCAATTAAACATCTAAGTTGCGTAATAGTTATACTATTTTTTCTTGGTAGCATATTGGAAAATAATTTGTCCTTTGAGGCTGAGACGCTGTTTTCACAATTGTGCTTTATGAGGACTCCAAAGATGCTGCATAATGAAATAGTAAAGAACAAGAATAATCACTTTGGAGTTTACTTAAAAGATTTCTTTGTGCTGTGAGTATCGAATCCTATGATTTCCAGCACTAGCTATACAATCACATTGATATTCCAACTTTTTAAAAGGTATTTAAAAAAAAGGAAAAACTAAATTTATAAAAATAAAAATTTGCTTAAATAGCCTGATCAGAATATCTAAGCAAGAGGTGTTACAACTTTAAGGAAATGACGTAAAATATCCATATGATATTTGTTTCCTACAATGAGAGAAGTCCATGTATCTCATAGTGCAGGTTTTCAGAACATACTTACTGCTTTGCATATAATTTCGATTGCATCTGCATGCATACTTAAGGAAAACAAGGCTTCATTTCTTTTTATGTGCTGGATGCTTGTGGATTTTGAGATGTACATTTTGTAGAAATAAATCAAAGAGAAAGTGGTATCTAGAGTAGATTACATTATACATAAATTTTCTATGACCATCATTTGGTCAAAAACAATTATTTTAGCAGATATATCACAAGTGTGTGTGTGTGTGTTCATGCCAGAAAAAAAGTGTCTAAAACGTTGTTTATTCTTTGTTTCTGATTTAATAAGGCCACTGGTTGGAATTTTTTTTTGGTGGTGGTGGGGAGGGGACATTAAAGTCAATAATTCCACTTTAGACAATGAATCATGAAAACTTTGTAATCAACTCTAAATGATTAGCCCCAAGGCACCCATAATGGATATTCTTTAATACTACAGATGGCAAAACAGCCTGTGGAAACATGTCTGGTGGGCATTCTGTGAAAGCCGGTTCTGTCAAAATGAATCGAAAATGACGTGCAGGACAACTGTAGCATGGAGAGTTTCTGTGAAAACGTCTTACATCCATGTCTCCTTTTTGCTCTTTTAACTGATAATTTTTAGACTGAATAGATTATGTATATTTTTCTAGCTCAAGGGGAATGGTCAAGGATAACCTGCATTTACAATGAAATTTGATTATGATTCAAAGGACTCAAATTAGCAGTAATTTGCTTAACAGAATCTAGCAAAATCAGACAGAAGTTTTGTTTCCAAAAGATCAGTTCTGAATATATAAATATGTAAATACTCTCTGTGCATATAACTCTTGAAGATATTTGGCAATTGTCACTTGGGTTAATTTAATCAATATACTTAGAAACCATGACAGTAAAACTCCTTGTTCTAGAATCTAGATTTCTCTTTAATGGTTATTAACTTTTAGGAACTGAAAACAAAACAACCACCACAAGATAGGTTAATATAGATAGCTTTGAATTCTTTAAAGTGATCATTACTCAAGAATTATGATTCTCTATTTTGGACATTATGTGTCAATTCAATCTCATCACATATGATAAGAGGAGCTGTGGTTTAGGGTGCGAGAATTCAAGTTATAGGCAGGAGTCAGCCTGGATCTGCAATAGATTAGCCCTGTGATACAACTGTCAGCTCTTTTCAACTTAGTAAGAGACACACGAAAGTAACTATTGTGTCTTATTCATTTCTGAATCTAGAGTTCCTAGCACAAAGTTTGGCACACAAGCCTTGCTTAAAAGTATAATGGATCTTAGAATTGAAGTTATTCTCAATTAAAGACATGCATTTTAAATCCAAGTTATTCTCTCATGAGAGAACCAATTCTGAGTATCATAGGAAAACTGAAGGTATTTCCTTGTGGCTATTATGTGCTTATAAATGGAAAATAGTTTAAAAATAGGGAATCCAGCCAGACTTAAAAGTGCTTCTGATTCTGCCCAAATAAACAGCCAGCAGGACCAGCAAGACCACACATGCTTTTCTCCCATGTTGTAGAACCTGGCTTTCGTGTCTAAAATCAACTGTTAATCAGGTACAGTAAACTTTTATTAAGCCAATGAATGTGATCCTAAAATAATAATAATAAAGATTTCTTATCTTTTAATCAAACTGAAGTTTCAATAAAAATATTATATAATATTGGTTAATCTATAGTATTTTTTTATTCTCCTGTTTTTAATTAACATTTTTTCTTAAACTGATTAATACTTTACAGCACATTTTATAAAGACTGATGTTATGATTATGGTAGGTCTTACTAAGGTAAATTAATAATGTTAGCATTAGAATGTCTGTCTTCTATATTTTGCAGGAACAAATCACGGAAGTAAATAGGCACATAAATACATTTCTTTCCTCCACCATGTGGTTTTCAGGAAGCCCCAAAGAGATAACAACACAGGCACAACATTTTTGATGTAAGTATTATTATCATTATCTTTAATTATAGTGATTTACAAGAAAAATAAGTATTTTCCCTGCTTTAAAATCCAGAAAATTCACTGAGATTTCTCTGATTTCTGTAACACCTGTCACATATTGCTTCAGGGTGCCACCATACTTACCTAATTTTTCTACCCCGTGCAATCCAAGAAAAGTAGTCAATCCCCACATAATCTCTTTTCCACAATAAAATAATTTTTGCACTTTCAGGAGAAGATTAAATACAGAAAAGGAACTTAGTTTGTGAAAGTCAATAAGGTATTTTAATTTGTACGATTTTTTGCCTGACTTGGAGGAAATGAGAGACTGATGGATGTTCCTGTTCAGCTGACCAGAAGGAAAGAAGTGGTTTTCAACCCACCTGAAAATTCCAGTCTCTTGAGGGGATTTAAAGAACAAGAATGCTGGGCCACACCCCAGTTGTAAGAAGACCTGAAGTATAGATTGCAAGCATTTATATAATTGAAGAATCATCAGGCTGGGCACGGTGGCTGACACCTGTAATCCTAGCACTTTGGGAGGCCTAGGCAGGCGGATCACTTGAGGTCAGGAGCTTGACACAAGCCTGGCCAATACAGTGAAACCTCATCATTACCAGAAATACAGAAAAAAAAAAAAAAATTAGCCAGGCTTGGTAGTGCATGCCTATAGTTCCAGCTACTTGGGAGGCTGAGTCAGGAAAATCACTTGAGCCCAGGAGGTAGAGGTTGCAGTGATCCAAGATCCTGCCACTGCACTCCAGCCTGAACTACAGAGCAAGACTCCGCCTCAAACTTAAATAAATAAATAAATGAACTCCATCAGAAGATTCTGATGACCAGTCAGGTTAAGGAGATTAGCACGTTTTCAACCCTGAGAAAACAACCTGAGTACTGAATTATGATGGTTATAGCTACCAGAATCTTCATTCTTATTTCAATGTAATTCAAATTTACTATTACATTTAATAGTAAATTCATGATCATATTCTTAGGATAAATGTCCAAAAGAAATTTAACTGGCTTCAAGAAAATGCCAATTTTTATCTACATTCAAATTTTATTATGTTGGTGCAAAGTAATTGTTGTTTTTGCAATTACTTTTAATGGCATACATCACAATGACTTTTGCACCAATCATGGAAGAGAGAGAACAAGACTCGTCTTACTAAATAACAGCTCAAGAGAGTCAAAGGGAGCCAGTATGTGAAGTGTCAAGAAGAAAGACTCAAATCTGGCTCCCTGTAAGCAAGAACATTGTAAGAAATCTCAGTTAGAATTGGCCATGTTGGGAAATAGCATGTTCTCCATCACTGCAATTGTTTGGATGTATTCATGGGTAGATTCAAGTTCAGAACATGGATATATTTCTAATCCTCAGAGTCTTTATTAAGGCTTAGATATCCATAGTGATGTAATTAGTCTGTTCTCGAATTCCTATCAAGAAATGCCAGAGACTCAGTCATTTGTAAAGAAAAGAGGATTAATTGGCTCACCCATCCGCAGGCTTTACAGGAAGCACAATGCTGGCATCTGCTCAGCTTCTGGGGAGATCTCCAGAAAGTTACAATCATGGTGGAGCAGGCACAGTCACATGGCCAGAGCAGCAATAACAAGTGGGGAGGCACTCCACACTTTTAAACGACAGACCTCATGAGAACTCACTCACTATGATGAGAACAGCACCAAGAGAATGGTGCTAAATCATTTGTGGAAAACTGCCCCTATGATCCAATCAGCTCCGACAAGGCACCACCTCCAACACTGGGGATTGCAATTGATATGACATTTGGGTGAAAATGACACAGACACAAACTCTATCAGTCATATATTTGAAAGCTTGTTCATTTTGCTCATAACATCCATTGCCCTTTCAAAATCCTGTATTTTTGGAGGAGTTGTACAGAAGGGGAACGTTCTTAACAGTGATTTAGAAACTGAAGTTGTAGAATAGAATCCTTAAAGCCTTGAATATGTCTTGCATTCCCCTTTGTTAGAAGCGGAATCATCTCGGCTGGGCCAACACTTGAGGGGATGGGGATGAGAGTAGCAGACACATGCCTTAGGAGCAAAATTGAGGGACAAGAAAAACTCGGCAACCAAAATAGTATTTCAGTGTAATATTTACAAATCAAAAATAATGCCAAAAATGTACGACCAAAAAAATCAACATTTTAAATAAACACAGAATCTGTATTACTGCTTTTCTTTTTATCTCCCGTGTAGCCCAGTACTGCGATATTATTGATCTTGATTGAGACTTTTTTTGGTCTCTCCATAAATATCACACCCAAAACAAGTACCTCACTCACCTCAAGCTAGTGATGAATCCAGGCAAAAAGGAAGAAAATGGAGAGTGAGCAGTTGAGCTCTGCGAGTACACATTTGTGCATGTATTTGTGCACACATTTTTGTGTGGTCAAGTAAGAGACTCAAGAAGTTAGTAACATTTCCTTCATGATTCCTGCCATTTTCCTTCTGACTAAGAATAAGCTGAGGTTGTACCGCTCATAAAGTATGACTTTGACTTTTAAAATTTTCCTCTTTAAAGAGGACTCTATGATGGCCACTTTTTTGGCCGTAAATTATTACCTGTCCATGGCTGGAAAGAAGGCAGTAATGTCGCTAACCATTCTATCAGGCAGCTGCATTCTGGCAATATACTTAAAGATGGCGGAGCAACTATGGGGTAAATTAGTCCCTTTGTATCAAACCTTCAAGTGAACCCTCTTGCATAGTGAGCAGATATTAAAGATTCACAACCTACTAATGGCCAAATTTTATTTTGAAAAACAAAAGTTTCAGTAAAAGCTGAAATTGCTGTTGTGCCTTGATGATAGAACGTAAACTGTCTATACATATTTGGCTATTTCATTAGGGGCCACATTTATAATACTTTCTTTTCCTCTTGAAATAGATAGTTCAGAGTCCCATAATTAACTTATGGAATAAGACTATTTTTGAGTAGATAAAACTTCATAAGAACTAGAATTTCAAAAGACAAGACAATGGCCTAGAAAGAGATGTTTAGCCTACTTACTATAGAAGAAAGACACATTGTAGGCAGTGTTAGAAGAAATAGCAACTTATGCTTGATTTTTTACATGATTTTATTTATTGATCTTATTAGCACTGACATCACTTTCCTCTCCTGTTATGTCTGGAGGGGAATCCTCTACTCATTCTTTATTTCTTCCTTTATCTGCATCTCAGTCTACTCTGAAGTAGAATCAAGTCTTCTGTCTTTAAGACCCTCCATTGGAATTTTTAAAAATTATTAAATGCACATATAATATTTTTTAAAGTCTCCATTTCTACCCTGGCAAAGACAGACATGATATCCAGGAGCCACTGTAAGCTACAGTTTCACTTTAATGCATGGGATTTACCCTTGGCTGGGTTTCTGAGTTGAATTAACATTAAGGGAGCAGAAATCTACTCATCAATTTAACGAAAATGTATTGAGTGTCCTGTATGTAACAGGCACTGTGTGGCAATGTAATGTGGGTATGAATGAAGCAAAATTGACTGTATGTGGCTCTGTGAACTTCTCCCTTTCACTGCAAAGATGGTACAGCTCTGGGTTTCCACTTCCATAGTAGAAGAGGGAAATGATATTCTCATACCTGTCTCTCACCTGTGCTAACTGTGGATAGATGCCAATGTGAATTCAAACATGAAAGACATGCACTTTCATTGGTTTAGTGTAAAAAACAAAGGATACTACAAATTAATTTTTGAAAATGACTGTGGTTATATAAGAATGAGATAAAGACATAGTGAAGTCCTCTGCTTCTCAATTCCAACATTAAAGCTGATAAGCCCTGTGACATGAAGTAAATTGGTTCACTACCATGTACCTCCATTTATTTCTAGCTATCAGATGCGTGATGGGTCAAGAAGGATGGATTAAATTATCTTCATCATTCTTTCCAGGTCTAGAATACTAAATCTTATAATGCTATCCCATTTGAGACTTATTGATTTCATATGTTGAAAAAGTGCTGAAAATGTTTCCGAAATAGTTCATTAGCATTTGGTAGGTACACAAATGTTTGTAGAACGAATAATCACTTTGGAAGAATCTAGTTTCCCCCATTAGTAAGATAGTTCCTTTTGACCATGCTGGGGAAGGCAGAGTAATGCATCAAATATCTCATTATCCCGGGATTGTATACTATTGACATACATTCTATTGGTCCTCATGTTTGTGTTCAAGAGAAAAAAATATTAATATCCATTTTAATTTTGGCTTGACATTTGAATATGTGTCTATGAATAGCTAGTTGAAAATTCTAGTAATAAGTTTACTATTTAACAAATCTTTTATTTGCTCTGGTTTGTGTGTGCGTGCCTTTTTGTTTGACTGCCAGGAGAATTTGCCAAGCTTTTCTTTGATCATCAGTCAGTCACAATATTTTTAAAGCACACTCTTCTAAACCTTCCCAGCACCCTTTCTTTTAAAAATCTTTATATTTTTGAAGTTCTTTGCAGTAACTCAGATGATCATCAAAATCTCTTTTGTTTTTAATTGGCTTCTTTTGGTAGGTAGCAGAGTTTGTATGCTCTGCAAAACTATCAAACAGCAGCCTTAGATGAACACTGGCTCTGCTGTCAGGACACCATCATTTACTCCATCATAGCTGTTTCCTTTAATCACTTATCCCTTCAACATTACTATCATGATTTCTAACCCATTTCCCATGTGTCCCAAGAAATAAGCACTGGCAGCAAGATGCATATTTTTTTTCTAAATGGAAAATGTTTGGTTTTTTTTAGCAAGTTAGCTATGAATAAATGGATGCTCCATTTCTTCCATCATATCTCACCATTCCACTGCTACCATCCTGGGCCAGGCATAATCACATCTTTTTTTTTTTTTTTTGAGACAGAGTCTGTCTCTTGTTGCCCAGGCTGGCATGCAATGGTGCCATCTCGGCTCACTGCAACCCCCGCTTCCCGGATTCAAGCGATTCTCCTGCTCACCTTCCCAAGTAGCTGGGATTACAAGTGCCCACCACCGTGTCTGGCTAACTTTTTTTTTTGTATTTTTAGTAGAGTCGAGGTTTCACCATATTGGCCAGGCTGGTGGCGAACTCCTGGCCTCAGGTGATCCACCCGGCTTGGCCTCCCAAAGTGCTGGGACTATAGGTGTGAGCCACTGCACCTGGCTCATAATCACATCTTACCTGGACTGCTACAATAGCCCCCAACTAGGCATCCCACGTTTGCCTTGTGTTCTTTCAAGCTGTTCTCAGCACAGCAGCCCCACCTCAGTAAGTGATCACTGTAATCCCCAGTGCCTTTCATGATCTCTGCTCACTCCTCCATGTCTAATCTCTACTAGCCCATTTTCTACTTTTCTCTTCTTACTTACTCTGCTCTAATCCTGCTGCCGTTTTTGTTGTTCCTCAAAACTGCTACACAAATGCCTACCTCTGAGCCTTTGCACTTGCTGATCTCTCTGCCTGGAATGTAAAATGCGGACAAAAATAGCACCTACCTCAAAGGATTGTGGGTACAGCCTGGTTGGAGGCTTTTGTAGCAATCTAGGTAAGTTGTGATTATGCTTGTTCTGGGATGGTAACAGTGGGGCAGTGAGAAGTGGCAGAAGGAATGCCCACCTGAAGATAGCTAACTTTATAAAAATCATATTGTAAGGATTAAAGTCATTAATATATAAATAGCTATTAGAACAGTCCATTATATTTTGTAAGGGTTATATAAATGTTAGACACTATATTTTTAGCATTATTATCATTATTATATACATGAAAATATCCATTATACAGTTAAGTCACCATCTTTGATTACATAGAAAATGCTTGATATGTTATTACCTTTGGTCCTATTTTTCTTTAAATAGTTGGAAGCAGAAAAGTGAAATAATATGAAATATGCACCTTGTACAGGCTGGTCTCCAAGGTTATCTCCAATGGTTCTTCCCTCGTTCACATTGCTATGAGTCCGCTCCCCTCTCACTGAATAGGGTTGACCTGTAATCAATAGGATATTGCAGAAATAGTTAAATATGATTTCTGAGCCTAGCTTTTGACAGATATTCTGGTGTCCGCATTGTTCTCATGGTTATATGGTTTGGATGCTTCATGCCCTTCAAATCTCATGTTAAAATGTGACCTCCAGTGACAGAGGTGGCCCTAGTTGGGACGTGTTTGGGTCATGGGGCTGGATCCTTCATGAATGACTTGGTGGTGTCTTTGCAGTAATGAATGATTTCTCACTTTGAGTTAATGTAAAATCTAGTTGTTTAAAAGAACCCAGCACCTCGTCCCCTTCTCTCTTACTCCCACTCTCGCCGTGTGACATGCTGGCTCCCCTTTGTCTTCCATCATGACTGTTAGCTTCCTAAGGCCTTATCAGAAGCAGATGCTGACACTATGCTTTGTAAAAAGCCTGCAGAACTGTGAGCCAAATAAACCTCTTTTTTTAAATAAATTACCAGCCTTCGATATTGGACTAACAGAGAGTTTCTCTAAGGGAAGTCAGTATTCATAGCATGAGAAAATTCAAGTACACCTGTGAAGAAGTCCATGTGGTAAGTAACTAAGGCCTTCTGCCAACAGCCACCATCAACATGTCAGCCATTGGTGTGGGCTTTATTGGAATGAGACCCTCCATCCCCAGGCAAGCCTTCAAATGACAGCAGCTTCCTAGCCAGCATCTTGATGATGGACTTGTAAAATATACAACCTCAGCCTCCCAAGTAGCTGGTATTATAGGTGTCTACCACCATGCCCAGCTAATTTTTTGTATTTCTAGTAGAGACAGGGTTCACCATGTTGGTCAGGCTGGTCTCAAACTTCTGACCTCAGGTGATTCACCTGCCTCGACCTCCCAAAGTACTGGTATTGCAGGCGTGAGCCAGCACACCAAGCCACCATTCTTAATTCTTAGCCCACAAAAACTGATATAGTAAGTGTTTATTGTTGTCTTAAGGTGTTATATTTAGGACATTTTATCATGCAACAATTGATAATGAACACAGATCTCACAAACTAAATATATACAATTGAGAAAATGATGCAAATCATTAAGCCAACTCAAAGCACCAAATTCTTGACATCACTCAAAATTGACTGGCTGGAAACTACATGTGTGTTATATTATGAAGAGAAGGAACAATATGTCAGATTATGTATAAAATGCTGGCAATACCAAATGCTAAATTGAAAATGTGAGATATAATTTGGGTTTTGGACTTTTGGTCTAGCATTTTGGAAATAGAAACTCTGTATTAGATATGCTAACTTTCTTGGAAACAATAGAATGTGTGTCTTACAAGTTTAAGCCAAAAATCATTTTATTGAGAAATTCCTAGGGTAGTTTATGGGATTGTAGGAATATTTGTACAATTAGGGAATTCCCTGAAGGACAAGAAGAAGAGCTACCCCTGGGATCTCATTGAGGAATTCATAAGCAGTTCTTTCTGGGGGGTTGCCAAGAGCTGCACTTCTCAAACTTGATTATGCAAAGGATCCTCCTGAGGATGTTAGTAAAGTGCTATTCTAACTCAGTGGGTCTGGGGTGGTGCCTCTTATTCTGCATTTTTAGCAACTCCTAGGTGATACTGATGCCACTGTTTCATGGTCCTCTCATTGAACAGCAATTGCCAAAAACTCAGCTTCATTTTGCCTGCTATGTATATGTAATTTCCATCTTTCCTGTTGGACTCTAAGCTCCATTTGGATAGGTACATGCCTGGCTTGCTCACTGTTGTCTCCCCAGCAGCTACCATAATGGATGGACTATAGTTCAAAAAAAAAATGTAAGTTTGCTTTCAGATATTGAACACCCTTCACCTGACTCTTTCCCACCCTTCCCTTATTTAAAGAATAGCTCTCATCCCTGGATGTACATTAGAATCAGCTGAAGATCCTTTATAAAGTGCCCATGATAGGGCTCTACTTCAGACCACTTAAATCAGAACCTTAGGCAGATGGCCATAGGCATTGTTTTATAAGCTCCTTGGGTATTTCCAATTGTAGCACAATAAAAATACGTATATTTGTTCTTTGTCCTCGGTTTCTGGCACAGAGCTCCTAATATCTTGGGATATTCTGAGTAACAAGAGTGTCTTTTGTATTCTTAACAAACCCCTTTGACCGTACTTGGATTTATACTATTGTGTTGACTCTTGGCAACTCCCTTGACAGCTTCAGGATGGGGTCTGGTTGCCAGAGGAACCAACAACCTGATTAAAGGGTTGGAGCTTTCAGATCCATCCCTGACTTTGGGAGGATTCAATAGTTTAGATATTTGACCCACCAAACTTCATGTAGAAATTGGATCCCCACTGTTGGAGGTGGGGCCTAACAGGAAGTACTAGGTCATGGAGACGGATCCCTCATGAAAGGCTTGGTGCCATTCTCCCCGGATTGAATGAGTCCTCACTCTGTTCTTTCTCATGAGAGCTGGTTGTTAAAAAGAAGCTGGCACCTCCCCCATCTCTCTTTCTTCCTCTCTCTCATCATGTGATCTCTGCAATTATGCTCTCAATTCCCCTCTGCCATGAGTAGAAGTAGCCTGAGGTACTCACAAGAAACAGATGCTGGTATCATGCTTCTTGTACAGCCTGAACACCCATGAGAAAAATAAACCTCTTTCCTTTATAAATTACCCAGCTCCAGGTATTCAGTTACAGCAACACAAATAGGCTGAGACAGAGGAGGAAAGAGGTTAGAGATTGAATTCAATCACCAATGGCCAATAATTTAATCAATTATGACTACAAAACAAAATTTCAACAAACACATTTAAACAAAGGGCTATGGGAAGCTTCAAGGTTGGTGAACACATCAATGTGTTAGAAGGGTGACCTGCCAAGAGAGGAGTACAGAGGCTCCGCACCTCCCCATCTCATACCTTGCCCTGTGTATTTTTTCCATTTGGCAGTTCCTGAGTTATTTTCTTGATAATAAAATGGTAATTGCAAGCACCATGCTTTTCTATTTTCCTGAATTCTGTGAGTAATTCTAGTCAATTATCAAACCTAATGAAGAGTTACTGGAACCCATCAATTTTTAGTCAACCAGAGAGAAGTATGCATAGCCTGAGGACACTATTTGTGGCTAGCACTTGAAGTGAGGACGATCTTGTGGGACTGAGCCCTCAACCTGTGGGATGCATTCTAATTCTGGTTAGTTCGTGTTAGAATTGAACTGTAAGACTTCCAGTTGGTATTGGAGAATTGTGGTTGGAAAACAGAATATAAATGTTCAGCTGATAAAAACGATGATATTAGAGTATAACTTGGATTAAAACCCATTCCTCTTACCAGATAGTCCAGGTGGCTAGAGCTGGTTTCAGAAGACATAGATGGTATTTATTTATTTATTTATTTATGAGAAAGTACTCTAATATAGACAAAGACTTTTCTTTCAGGCCACCTACCCCCTGATACATTTATCTTTTTCACTTTACTGAAACATCCTGTGTAAAGGACTGCATATCTTTCAAGATTTACTGTGAATAGTAAATGAAAATAGCAATGTAAATGTTGTTCTATTGTTTAATAACTAAGCATGTTATTTTTCCTTTTCCCACCAGAACTTTCTGATGATAAGCCAAACCAGTAAGGCTCATGGATAATGAACTGAGTTCTTCATTGGGTTCCATCATAATTACTTGCCTATTAGACCTTAGCTAAACTTAACATGCTTCTAAGATTCAGAAAACTATAAAAAAAAATTTGTCTGTGTAAACAGGCACATTTTGTTCTATGACGTGTTCCAAATGTCTAGAGGAGTACTTTGTACTTCATAAGTGCTCGATCCTTATTTGTTTAAAAAAGGAAATATTTGTGTTTTACTGAGAAGAAAAAGTATTACTAGATCTGCTCTCACATACTTTTTGATCTAACTGAAGGGAACCAAAACAGTAAAGACTAATTAAAAGGACAAGTAAAGTTACAGCAGTTCATGGTCAGAAAAGGCTGCATGGAAGATCTAATGTTCGCATGAGACTTCCCCTGTCTCAATATACACTCTTAGTTGAAAGAGAGAAAAGAACGGAGGTCTTTTTAAACTAAGGGAAGAATGTATAGTGAGATAGGGGGAAGAAAAGGTGATTTGTGCTCTCACACTCAATGCAGTGCTGAATACTTCACCTCTGGTCATCAAAATGTGTGTGGGATTTCTCCCCACCAGCACCAATCAATTATGCAGATTCTCCAGTAACACCAACTGGTAGTCTTCTAATGAAATAGTGTCAGATACCACAGGTTGAGGGCTCAGTCCCAGAAAACTGCCCCCATTCAGATGCCAGTTGTAAGCACAGGTTGTGGCCTGTGCTTACAACTGACTGGTAGTAAATAAGGGTTCCCATGACCCTCATCTTGGGTTCAATTAATTGACTAGAGTGGCTCACATAACTCAGGGCAACATTTTACTTACACTCACTGGCTTCTTATAAAGAATATTTCAAAGGATACAGATGAACAGCAAGATGGAAGAGATGCCTAGGGTGTGGTATGGGAGGATGAAGGCAGAGCTGCCATGCCTTCTCCAGGCAGGCCACTCTCCGGAAATCTCCACATGGCCAGTAATCCAGAAGTTCTCTGAACCTAGCCTTTTTGGATTTTTCTGAAAACTTTATTACATAGACATGGTTTACTGCACCATTGACCTTTGGCTGAACAACTCAACCTTCATCTCTACCCTATCAGAAAGTCAGTAGAGAACTAAAATTTCAAATTCTCTAATCATATGATTGATTTTCCCTGACCCAACCCTCATCCTGAGGCTATCCAGGAGCCTACGGAGAGTTGCTTCACTGGGACAAAGGATGCTCCTATCACTTTGGTAATTCCAAGGGATTTAGGGGCTTTGTGTTAGGAACGGGGTCAAAGACCAAATGCGCCTCTATGTACAATGGTATCAGGAGCTTGTCTCAGGGACAAAACAGATACCAAGCTTTAGGACAAAAGATTCTCTAGTACCCTATTGCTCAGGAAATTACCAGAGTTTTACGAACTCTGTGCTAGGGCATTGGGACAAAGACTAAAGTGTATATTTCTTGTTATTTCACAGTGTACCTAAAAGCACAGGATATGAATGCATGAAATACATTTATGACATTATGAACAGCTCAGACTGGCTCAAGTGGAAAAATCATGTGGGTGAAAAGTTTAAACTGGATTAATGATTTAAGGCCAGATGGTAGAGAGTGCTGAGTTCATTCTAGATTTAATGGGATTTGGCAAGGTAGTGGAATCACATGATGCGCCTGGTATTCAAGGAAGCAACCACGAGGAATCCAAAGGTAATTTAGGAAAAATTTTTATCTAGGAAGAAAATGAAAAGTGGGACTCTGGGATGATCGAAAGAGTTTAAGAGACTTTTTGTTAAAATGATAAGCCAACTCTTACCTGGTCAATCTCAGCTTTTGCTGTCATGAACTTAAGGTCAGCTGAATCTGACTTCTTTTGAAAAAAGGGGTAGGAATCTGTTTTGTAGCTCTCTTGACTTTGAATCACAATTCTGAATTTTGTGTATAACTTTGGGAATAGGTTTCATATTTTGTAATGATGTCTTATATTCTCATGGTGAAAGGACTTCAATTAGCATTTGTATATGTGTTCCAAATTGGGCTAAAATCAAAGAAGCCAAAATAAAGAAAAGAACTGAGGAATTATATCCTTAATTATAACTTCATACAGAATAGACATGTCCCTAATTTGTAATTAATTGCTCAAATTAAAGTGTTTATTTTAGCTACATTAAGGCTTAAAATCAAGGGGAAAAAAATAAGGATTAAGCCAATTTTTCTCACAAGATTATTTTAAAACCAAGGTCTTGTACTATAAATCAGGAGTGTTCTACAGGCCAGCGTCTATCTTTCATAATATTCCAGGACATTTCGTTTGCAATTGGAGACTTCCAAAAATGATAGACACCAGATTTGATATGATAAAAATCAATCTCTGCTTATATAAGGTTAAATTATTAGGCCAAAAAAGGTAATCTAAATGTTCTGAAACTCTACATAAAAGGAGAAAAACATAGAAACATAGACTTTTCCTTTAGGCAACATGATAGTGATTTTAATTGAGAGCTAAGAGCCTATAAGAAAAATTCAGGTTTATATGTATTAGGTTGAAGTGAAATAGAACCCGAATGGGAGAATCTGTTGGGTTATCTCTCCTTAATGCTTACTGATGTTTTCTGACACACTGTTCCATATACCAAGATAGAAGATGAACTCTAAAACATGCAAGATGAAAATTGAAACAAAGTCACAAAATTATGTTGTTTAAATCGATATGTACATGAAAGAATAGATTAAGTCTGAATACCTAATATTCCGTGGCTGATGGATATGTTTTATGAAGAAATGCATTGACAGTACTAGTAGTAGTGGTGAGTTGGCATGGAAAATGTAACTGCCCCCATTTCAACACTAATGAGTTAGAAATGTAATTTTTCTTAGCTGTTAGAGACTGTCTTCACTTTAAAGTGAAATATTACAACTGGGCAATGAGATATTTGTAGACCTAAACAATCAGTCATAGTATCTTCTTTAGGTAAAATATTACCAACAATACTTCTAAAATTACAATGAGTAATGTTATTTAGCGGGTACCTACTATGTGGCAGTCCTAAATGACTATGCTAAAAGATGCAGCTGCATTAACGTTAGTGTTTATACATGGGGAACCTGAGACTCGGGAAAATTAAGCTATTGCCCAAGGCCACAGAGTTAGCAAAATATCACAGATCTCTCTGGATCTAAAACTCATATTCAATTGTTCTTTACCTATAACGTCTGTAATTTCTAACGCAATGTGCACTTCACGAGAGATAGGGACCATGTCTGGATATTTACAAAAATACTGTACCTCAACCTTATTCAAGTCTAATTAAATCAGAATTCTGGGGTTGGGAACCCAGGTATTGTATTATTTTGTTCAAGCTCCTAAGATAGTAGTTACTTGCAACCTAATTTTCCTGTTCTCCACTATCTCTGTGGAACACCTCATTGGACCACTAAATCATCAGGTACCATTAATCCTATTTTTCAGACCTAAAAAAAAATCAAGATTAAATCATTTATCTAAAGTCACATAGCATGTAAGTGAAAGAGCCAGGATTTAGGCTCTGTTTGTCTAGTTCCAAGGCCAATATTTATTTTACAGCCAGTAAGTTATCTCCCTTCAAAGGAAATTAGTACGTGTTTCTGAATATTAAAAACCCCCTAAATTCTTTAAATGACAAACATAAATATTATGAGTTTTTCTAAATTTCAAAGTCTTAGCAGAAAAAGATCTACATGCCAAACATTATTGCAATTAACCTATTTATCAAGTTGAGTTATCGCATATTGCATTATTTTATTCCTGAACATACTACTTCCAAAATCTGTTGTACAATTATTCCAGCTCTATTGGGAAAACTTATAGGACCAAAATAAAATGTTGTACATCTACAAAAATCAGAGAATTATATGCTAGTTTTATTTTAATAGGCTATTGATTGTTTACCAGTAAAAAGTTATCTCATTTATTTTATGTTGTAAGGTACACAGTCCAGGCATTTAATTTTTTATGGCTTGGAGACTAAGAAAGTATTGGAAAGATAACTTTGTGTCTGGGTCAAATAAAGCCTCTTTTCAATCAGCCAATATAAATTTCCGTTGTCCTGTTAGAGGCATTAAGGGGAAGGATATGAATCAAGGTTATGAAGTTAAGTATTGCTTGCCAGCATCCTCAAAAATGTAAGCTGAATCTCTTCGACAAATGACAAAAGGTTGTTTTCCAAGAGAATGCAATGCTACACCTTTGCCCACATGGTTCCTCCAATTTGTGGTCAGGAACAACTTAGAACAACTTACCAGAAACCCCTTGGTGCCTGCACCAGTGGTAGTTGGTGAGGGCCTGCTGGTAGGAAAATGTAAATTAAATGAAGACAGTGTAGCCCAGGAAAAATTGCAGGGAAGTTGAAAGAATGGGGTTTGATGTTTCCTATATTTCCTGGCATTTCCAAGCCCCCCAGGCTTGCAACTCAGGATGTTTGCAGTTTCTTGCCATATCATTGTTAAAAATAACGACACAAAACTCTAGGAGTGCAGATTTCCATTTACTGTCTGGAAGGAGGTATAATAGTGATCTGTAATATAAGAGTAATTCATGATTGAGATGGGGTGCACTGATTTAATCATTTGCATGAATAACAGCATAGATAGCAATTACTTTGTGTTTGGCACTGTCTTTAGTCTTTAGATATATTCACTCTGGAGGGTCACTAAGATGTGAGCTTCCCAGTGAGAAAGACTTCTTGCTCTCCTTGTATCTACATGGTATACAGTCAAAGGATATTGGATTATTATTACATCACATTGGATATTTACAACACCATATCATCTAGGCATTGTCATGCTAATCATTTCACCCAATTGTTATGCTTCCGTACCCAATGGGCATTTGCTTGGTAATAGTAAGGTTTGGATTTTGAACTCAGAACTCAGACTGCCTGATCCTATCCTCTTAGCAATTAAGACAGACTCCTTCTTAACTGACCAGTCTAATTCTGTTGGCAAAATATACACTGCTCACGGGAATGACCTTCTTTCTATTCAGAAAGATCAGTTCTTTATAGAAGTGGCTGTTTTCCCATCATGAAACATCAACATCCTTTGAAAGGTCTCCAGATAATTAAACTCATGTTGTCTGTGTCTGAGAATCAAGTCAACTGTGGGCTGATTAAGAAACCCTTCAATTTGTAGCTCTCCATAGGCAACCTGCAGTGGAGGGAATCAAGGTTTGAAGGACTTCCCATCTTCACAGACACTTAATAAAGCTAGGGCTCTCCCAGCTTCTCCAATGGCAACATGGCAACTGCTGAGCCCCTTTTCTATTACAAAAACACACTATCTTCTCCCGCTTACCTCTTTGATCACAAAGGCAAAGACATGAAGTAACCAAATAAAAGACCAAATTCTAACACCTGGCTCTAAGGATTGGAAAATGTCTTACAATACTTTGACCAACGCATTTTACCAGGCGTGTACATTCGGGAATTAATTACCTGCTGGTTACCAGGTATAGTCCTAGGCACTGAAAGTCCAAAAATTAATAAACATGACCCCAGCTTTAGAAAAGTTCACCGTTTAAGGAGTATAGAGACCCATAAACATATCATTAAAATAGAAATGCCAGGATGGATTATGTCCAAAGCACAAAGGGAGCACAAAGGAAAGAGGGATACATAGAGGAATCTAGAAGGCACACTAAAATAATAACCTTGAATGAGCCTACCAGTTCTTTTATTAACCACCAAAATGGTATTACAATGAGAGACATTGATTATCTGCCTGCTAATAAGGAGAATAGTGGAAAAGGCAAACGTGTGTTTTAGGAAAAGTTCTATGTTTGGTAACTAGGGAAAATGCTACTCTGCTTGACAGCACATACATATGTACAGCATATTAATTTCTAATAACTTAACATTTGAAAAAAAATCATGCTGGACATGGATAAGATTTAATATCTTTATGGCAAATTTAGATAATATGTCAAGCATGATTTAGAAAGTTAAAATTGCATTCTTTCCTATGTAGATAAATATACTGGCAGACTCTTTAAACTATCAAGTTTAGCATGACCAAAATTGTCTCAAATTTGCTTACACATATTAATCTGATAACACTTTCCAAAGTATTAAGACTGTTGGTTTGGATATAGCAGTCATGGAAGTTAGATTTCATCACTCAGAACTTTTGCACTTGGAAAAATGAGCAAATCAACAATATAAAGCGGGATATAAAAGAATTCATGTGGCTAACACAGATCTCTCTGTGTCAGGTCTGAATCTCATGAGAGACATTTTTTTGCTGGGGAAGATGGCAGTTGGAAGGGGAAGAAAGAAGCCTGTAGAAGACACTGTGACATCAAAATGGAAACTGGAAAGTCGCAGGGGACAAAAGGAATACATTAGGCCTTTAGTTCAATTGTTTGCACAAAAGCAATAGATCAAAAACTGATGGTCTCAAAGTTGCTTCAGGTTGTATCTTTACAGTGCTTTCACAAAAGACAATTGGGTGGGAAATTTTGTCCAACTAGTTATTTGAGAATGTGGAAAAGAAATCTCCAGTGTTCGGAGTTGTGATAGCATTGTGAAGACACAAGGGAATCTCTCCCTGGGAAACAAAGCCACTTACCAGCCTTGTCTGTGCTCTGCCCAGGAAGCTCTAGGGAAAACTGCATCGATCTTTCTGCCAGTCCATCTTCTTATTACTTCTTTCCCAGAAAGTTTGATTTCTTTCTCTCTTTGTCATTCTGAACAATTTTTTTAAAAACGAAAAGTTGTGAAATTATTAGCCAAATCAGATGAACTCAGAGCACATTTAACACAGGGAAAGTGAATTTTCATTAGAAAGCATTTTCTTGATTTGTTGCAGGGGATGGTGAGACAGAAAAGAAAAATATTTATAAAGGGGCTTGAAACTTCTTATTTCTGTCCAAGCATAGGTATTTCCTTCTAACTAAAAATGTATGAAAAGTTGTGCTTTAAAAATTAGTAAGTTGAGCCATCCATCTCACTTTAAATATTGATTTTTAAATTACCTTAAAAGACATTTAAAGACTTGAACACAGGGGCAAACAAAACAGTCAGGTACAATTGGGTCTTTTTGGCCTGAATTCTGGCCCTCCCATATTAGACCATTTCCTTGCTCCCCTGTGCAAAATGTTCTAATCTACAGTTGACCCTGAACAACTCAGGGATTAGGGGTGCCAACCCTCCTCCACACAGTTGAAAATCCACCTTTAACTTTTGACTTCCTCAAAACTTTACTAATAGCTTACTATTGACCAGAAGCGTCACTGATAACCTAAACAGTCAATTACACATATTTTGTATGTTATGTGTATCAAATACTGTATTCTTACAATAAAGCTAGAGGAAAAAAATGTTATTAAGAAAGAGAAAATATATTTATTGCTCCTTAAGTGGAAGTGGATCATCAAAATGTTCTTCGTGTTTATCATCTTCATGATGAATAGGCTGAGGAGGGATGGAAGAAGAGGGGTTGGCTTTGCTGTCACAGGGGTGGCAGAGGTGGAACAGAATCTGTGTATAGGCCAGGCACAATGGTAATCCCAGAACTTTGTGAGGCAAAGGGGGGCGGATCATGAGGTCAGGAGTTCTAGACCAGTCTGGCTTTCATAGTGAAACCCCATCTCTACTAAAAATAGAGTGCTTTTTTTGGTGTGGTAGCGTGTGCCTGTAATCCCAGCTGCTCAGAAGGCTGAGGCAGGAGAATCGCTTGAACCCGGGCGGCGGAGGTTGCAGTGAGCCAAGATCGCACAATTGCACTCCAGCCTAGATGACAGTGCAAGACTTCAACTCAAAAAGAAAAACAAAAAGAATCTGTATAAAAATGAACCCGTGCAGTCCACATCCATGTTGCTTAAGGGTCACTGTACTACTTTAACATCACTCAGAGGGAGCAAACTAATGGCCTGTGAGATGACTGCTTGTTTTTGTAAGGAAGTTTAATTGGAACACAGCCACACCTATTCATTTATTTGTCTATGACTGTCTCACATTCTAATAGCAGAGTCATGGCAGGGACTCATGGGCATGCAAGAACAGAAACTGCAGAAAAAGTGTGTTGAACTCCATTTATAAGAATAGTCTTTGCAGGCAGAAGCTAATCAAAGTCCTTTAAAGTCAGCACTTCAGATTCTGTGCAATAGATGGGGTCATTGACAGATCACCCAGTGGCTCCTCTCTCAGCTCCCCTAGTCTGTCCTACCCGCAGGTAATATCTCTCTTGAACACCAAACATTTTTGACTCTGTCTGCCTTTCCTTATGTTTCTCTTCCAGTTAATGCAACCTTTCTCTTTTTCCAACTTAACAAAGATCTCGGATTCTCCCAGGAAAAATTAACCTCTACCTTATGATCACTACCAAACCACTGTTGCAACACTACATTAGTCCTTATCACATTGTATTGCGACTTTTCTTTGATTGCTACGCATGAACTCCTGGGAGACAGAAAATCTGTCTTCTCTCTCCTGGTGCTGAGTAAGGTGTCTCGCATTTAGTAGATACTTGATAAATGTTGAAGCCAGCTGAAAAATTATCTCAGGCAACTCATACAAGTCCCAAAAGAAAGACGGTTTCTTAGAACCTATTTGCAATTTTATTATGTTAGTAGGAAATAAGTCCCTGAATGAATAGGACAAAAGCAAATAAATTATGAGAGAAAAGGAGAAGTCGAAAAACATCTGGAGCATGGAATGACTCCAAAAGGTCAAGACCTTTGAAAATAAGAGAAAAGCATTTTGGATCAGGCTCCAAAGACCAGCTTTGTAACTTGGGTGTCCTACCTTGCTCCGTCCCTCTCATCCGCAGCTACCTTTCACCGACACCCACTCTCTCTCCATCTCAATGCTCCTTTTGAGATTACTGTCTTTCTTTTCTGCCTGCCCAACTCCCAAAGGCTTCTCACCCTCACTGCTATTCTTTCTTTCTCCTCCATCCTCCCTTTCTTATATTGCCCCTCTCTAAACATTAGCCCAATGTCATACTCCTCATACAGGCTGGTTCTGTATTTATTTATTTTTGTATTATCAATTTAACATGCTCTTAAAAGAAATTTAGCAGGAAGCTATATTCCCTTTCATTGTCTAGGTAATTTCCTATGAATTAATGAGTGATTAGCATTAGCTGAATTTGGGTTTTCACTCCCAGGAAGGTAGTAAAATGTGTGTTTTCTTTTTTTTTTACATGGCAGGCAATTCATTCCTTCAGACTCCCCTTACTGCTAGTTAAATGTGTTAGTCAGGGTTCTCTGGAGAAACGGAACCAATAAGACACATTGAGCTATTCTCACTTTTGTTTTTTGAAGCCTTTTGTTTTCTAGAAAGTGACTGTCATCTAACATCAGCAGTCAGGCAATGATGATCTACTTCATGTTTATCTCTTGAGCCTGACTGCTTTGGACTCCTTTATGCCTCTTTAGGGGCCACTGAGCCTGCAGTTCACTCCCAGAAGAGTCTGCCAATTACGTGGTGTTCTGCTAACTAGGACTTGGGGCCTCAAACATTCAGCAATCTCCTAAATGTTTCTTAAGCAGGTGCATATCCTCCAGCCTCTGACTAGCATTTCATCTTCACCAATGGCTAATTATATGATGTAGGAGTAAAGGCACATAGTGTTGTTTTAAATATATTTTTAAACAATACAGATTGACTCATTCTTTAGCTGGAGTATCTTTTACTGATCCTGCCAAAATCTACTAGAAAAACACCCTTTCTGCTCTTATTCAATCACCTGTGTAGGGATGTGTGCTGTTTCCCTTCATGCATATTTTCCCATTTCTTCTGAAAAAAAGGAAATATTTCTTTGCTTTTAGAAACCACCATCTTCATCTATGTGCTAAGGGAAAGGCTAGCCACTTTTATCCCACCTCTTGCCCCATATTTTGAGGGATACTGAGAGTAGATGACTCAGATATGTCCAATAAGAACACAAAGAGATTTGCATAGGGCTTGGTGGCACCCTAGCTGGCCAGTTAGAATCATCGCTTGCTGAAACTATTGCTAAAGAGGTTCTATTTTTTTTTCACTGAGATAGTAAATAGAAAGGACCGAGTAAAATTCAGAAGAACCCAGGTCTGTCTATTGCACCACCACCAAGAAAAGAAACTGCTTAAGAATGAAGCTTATACCACGAAAATTAGAGCACAGAGAGAGAGAGAAAGAGAGAGAGAGAGAGAGGTTCTGATGAGATCACACACACCTTTGGATACAGGATTGCCCTGAGTTGACAGCATTCTTAGAGTTCTCATTTGGGTGAAATGTAAATGGGCTGTTACTTGCATTTTAAAAAAATCTCAGCTGATTTTCTTGTTATCCCTGGAAGTCTTTTTAGGACCTTTGAAGTGAGACTTGGAATTGTTTGCATACAGTTTCTGTTAGCAAAGAATGAATTTCAGATAATAAAAGGAAATAGTCATTATATACTGAAACATCTAGTTAGTGGCTTAGCTACTTTAAAAAATGATTCTGTTTTGTTAATGGGAAACTATTGCAAGACAATTTGTCTTACCATATTGCAATTTGAAATAGTTTTATGTAAACTTGAGCCTGAAATTCTACCAAATGCTCTTTCTAAAATTTTATGACTTGCCCTAATATGACCACTAAAACTGATTACTGGATAAACAGACACATATGACATGCTTTGTTTTGATAACTACTGTTGTTTATTTTTCGTTCTTTTGCTGTATCCGTATGTTCATGTACTTTTGATGCTTAAATACAGAAATATTAAAAGCAATAATGTAAGACTTTCCAGAAAGTCATTTTAATGTGTATGTATATGTATGTTTGTTTAACAGAGACTGAAGTATTTTTTGTCTTCTACTGGTCTTTGCATCGGTTATGATTATAAAAATTAACATGATGATTGTTGAGTAAAGATTTTCTGAATGATCATTTTCATTTATATGATGTGTCAGTAACTTTATTCAGAACTGAACTATATAGCAATTCAATCCTAAACATTTCTTTTCAATAAGCAATCAAAGTACGTTGCTAAAAATATACATAAAAGGATTCTCATTGCAACATTTGTGAGAAAATTAGGAATAGCCTCTATTAATAAAAAGTGTTTTTAGTATCAGCCATAATTACAAAGTTTAATACTTGCAATGATTTAGAAGTAAACTTTAAAGTCATAAATTCCATGGAAAAACTCTTGGTATACTGATAATTTTTTTTGAAAACATAAGATTATGTAATATATATGCAGTATGATATTAATTTTATAGAACCAAAAGTATAAAAAGCAATTAGAAGACAGTACGGAGAGAAGTGAAATTATGGACAATTTTTATTTAGTTCTTTATATTTATCTGTGCCCTTCATATCATTGGCTATAAACAGGTGTTATTTAATAATCAGAAAAAATTCTTAGAAATAACACCCAGAACTGTCAAAGGTATGTTGATATAAAAACAACTTACAATGTTGGCAGCACAACAAATTACTTCATCATTTTTGAATAGATATCTCCTTCAAACAAGTTCATAATATTGTCATTAGTAAAATGAAGCCAATAATCCTGAAAATTGCTAAATATAGACACCAAAGGTATATTCTTGGCATACGGCTTGTTACTATAAAAAAGATTGAAAGTAGCCAAAGGGCATAAACTCTAGTACATCATATCATGGCATGTTAACCAAATATTTAAATGTTTAAATGACTACCAACACAAGATCATGAAATAACACATTCTGAAGATATTAATGTAAGATGAAAAAAAGTACAAATTACATATCTTTTGCAATTACATCTGTGTAATTAGTCTACAGACACAATGAAAAATTCAAAGGCCTATTTTGCTTTAAAAACAACAAAAATAAAAAAAAATAAAAAAATAAAAAAAAATTAAAAAAAACAACAAAAATAACTACCAACAAAGAAAAAAAAAAGACCAAGCGAGATGTAAAGTTAATAAGCAAATCTCCCTTGATTTATTAGATAAGCATTTTTTAGATGTATCAAAAGACTTTCGATTTCCTAGATTTCTTTTAAGTAAGATTATTTCTCAAAATGATTCGTATGGGAGGGAGGGCAGAATGTTTGTACTTGAAAAAGAAGTTTATACTTTAAACAGAAAGCATAAACTACACGGTGTACCAACATATATAGAAATTTGAAAATTGAGCTCAAAAGTTTGATCATATGTTTAATATTATATAGATATCTGTCATGGGTGAAATATTTGTGTCCCCCTAAAATTTGTTTTTGAAACCCTAACCCCTAATGTGACAGCATTTGGAAACAGGGCACTTGGAAAGTGATTTGAATTAGATGGGGTCATGAAGGTGAGGACCTCATGATAGGATTAGAGGCCTTCTAAGTAGAGGAAGAGAAAGAATGCATCTGAGGAAAGGTCATGTGAGGACAGCTCCGGAAAGCCACTGTCTGCAAGCTAGGACGTGAGTCCTCACCAGAAACCAAATGGGCCAGCACCTTGATCTAGGACCTCCCAGCCTCCAGAACTGTGAGAAACACATTTCTGTTGCTTAAGCCACCCAGTCTGTGGTATTCTGTATGCAGGCCAAACCCACTAAAATAGTTAAAAATCTCTTGCTGTGTTATACAGGTGACAAGATAAAGAAAGACTATCTTTATATTCAACCTATGTCTTGTTGAAGTTAACTGAATGAATTTAAGCAAGAAGTGGTAAAGATAGAACTTTTTTAGAGACAAGATGGTAAAGTATCAGTCTCAACACTTTTATTTACAAAGGATAAGTCAAATTACTTAAGCCAAATAAGGTAACTTACTGGTTCATATAAGTGAAAAGTATAAGTTGTAGCTACAGATACAGCTAGATCCAGGGGTTCAAGCAATGTGACATGAAATCAGACTTATTTTTTCTGATAGTAGGCCCCACTACTGACTTCATTTCAAGAGGCTCTTTCCTCCTGGTGACATGAGAGCTACCTGCTGCTTAACAAGAATATTCTATTTTCTGAGCAACCCCAGAGGAAGGATAGCTTCTTTTTGTAGTATTTCCCCCAACGGGCCTATAATTGATATCCATTGGCCTAGGGAAATTTGAGAAGCAAAAAAACAACAGCAATAAAAGAAGTGTAAAATTAATGAGCAGATTACTATAAGCAACTAGGACTCAGTCCCACTGGGGCCTTCTTACTTTGTAGGCCTACTGTTTATTTAATCTGTTGCCTGGCAAATAGATATCTGTTGAATGAATAAATTAGTGAAGGATTGAATAAATCATTGAACCAATGAGTCAACCAATCAATCATTGAATTAATTAAGCCATGAATGAGTCAGTGAGTGAGCCCCCACTAAGTATAGGAATTTATGTATAACCTTAATTTTCACACCTGTTTAGTTTATTCAAAATTCAGTTGCCCAGTTGGGTGCAGTGGCTCACACCTGTAATTCCAGTACTTTGGGAGGCCAAGGCGGGTGTATCACCTGAAGTCAGGAGTTCAAGACCAGCCTGGCCAACATGGCAAAACGTCACCTCTACTAAAAATAAAAAAAGAATAAAAAATTAACTGGGCATGGTGGCAAGTGCCTGTAATCCTAGCTACTCTGGAAACTAAGGCAGAAGAATTGCTTGAACCTGGGAGGCAGAGGTTGCAGTGAGCTGAGATCATGCCATTACACTCCAGCCTGGGTGATAAGAGCGAGACTCCATCTCAAAAAAAAAAAAAAAATTCAATTGCCCTTTAAGAAACCCAAGTCCACAGAACAAACTGCAACATCACTGTTACTCATGATGGACAAGGGAAATGTCATTAATTGGTAAAAGAGGCTACACTAAGGACTCCTGAATTATCATCAGACACAGTAACCTCCCTGGTATTCCCACAGGGGACAGAATTCTCTTTACTCTCCACTGACTGAAATCATTTCAAAATAGATAATATCCTAATAACAAGAGACATCGGGAGGACTAAAGCATAGGAAAATTGAATATTCCACTCGTTTAGGCACTATGCACCAGAGGTAATGGACATATGATGAAAATAAAATTAATTCCTTGGCTTAAATCAAAACATAAGTTATCACCTATCAGTGGGTCCCGGAGAAGTTAAGTGATATGCCTGGGGTTCACCTGATAAAATAGTGGCCAAGATGGAATGACAGTCTTGGTTCTTTGGCTCTCAATCCAGAGTTGTAATTTAGATTGCTATTTAAAGTGTAATCAATCAATGATGATATATTTCAGCCATTTTCCAACCCTCATTGTACATCAGAAGCAAGGGAAAGGCCTTTTAAAAATTCCTATATCTACATAAAAACTTCAGATGATCATATTTGCTTGGTCTGGGGTAAAGCATTGGTGATATTAAAAAGTGATTTAAATGTGCAGCCAGTGCTAATATTCACTAAGAAAGTTGGTGACAAGGATGAAAAAAATAGTCCCTTTCAAAGATTTACTCAAAAGAATCAAATAATCAATCACACTTTACTATGTTCTGCTTATGTATTCACACAGGGAATACAATTTCTAAACTTAATGTGTTTTCTAACACAGATCCAGCAGAAGGAGGCATCTATAAAACATCTGATGATTAAGAATAATACACTTTTCACAGAGGCTGATAACAAAATGACTGCAATTTCCAAATTCTCCAGCCAAACTTATTTCTTGTACTTTGTTATGACATTGACATTTAGCCAAATATTCCATCTGAACAGTGGAGCTGACTTTAATTGTTTTTTGAGATATCAAAGTCTGTTGATCCTATTATGATATTTATCTTTGCACTTCAGTTAAAGGTACAATGATTGCATATTAATTCATATGGTGTCTGGCTACCTATTAACAATATGGAAGGTTTAATATAATGTTAGTTTGTTCAAGTGCCTGGAGATGCTCAGGTGAGAATGCATATGATTCTAATCTCTTTTCATAAGCCACAGTTGAATTAGTATCTCACATTAGTGTATCATCTTTTCACAGTTTATCCTTTTTCAATCCGTTTGCCATTTCACCTTGTTAGTTCTGACAGAGGCAAAGTAGAAATGCCAGAAGCTGTTGAATAAATGTAGCATAGAGTCATATATATCTCAGCTGCAGACAACAAAATTTAATTCTTTTTCGTGGGTAATGTTGCTGTGCATTTTGTAGGTCTTAATTAGAACCTATGTTGTTTTGGGTCTGCAAAGTTTCAGGATAAAGTAAATGCTCACTTTTAAAAAGAGAAGGGGGGATGTTTTTTGCATTTAATCACACTAAACAAGCTCTTGAGACAATTTGTTCAGAAATTTCCCTAATTAAAGCTTGCCCTCCAGGTAATGTGGTGATCAGATCTACCAGAGGATATAAATTAGGGACACTATGCAATTAGCACTAAGACCACAAATGGGAGTAACAGCTGGGTGGCTATGAAGGAAGCAAATAAACAGCTCCTAGGTGACTCCTTAATATTAAGGAGCAGGTCTCCAATTAGAATGTGCTGTGGTGACTGATTCTTTAGTTCAACTAGAGAGGTGTTTTTCTCTGAGTTCATGTCAGAAGATTAAACTTGAATATCTTTGAAAATTTGTTGCCAATAAGAACACTTAATTCAGAAATGAATCTTGGTTTCTATTCATTCAAAGCCTCCTTAAAGTTGTTGAAACTAACTTTACCCTGATACAAAAAAGGTCAAGAGATCAAGCAAATGATATTTGGATATTAGCATAACACTCCATTGCGAGAATTAAAAGGCTGAGAGGCACATGGCTGTTTTTAATTGAAGAGCAATAAAGCTATATGATTTGCTACTTGAATCCGTGTTTGAAAATTAGCTCATATAAAAATACATTCAGAATTGTTGTAAGTGTCTCTTTTTTTTTGAGACAGAATCTTGCTCAGTGGCCCAGGCTGGAGTGCAGTGGCGTGATCTCAGCTCACTGCAACCTCCAACTCCCGGGTTTAAGTGATTCTCTTGCCTCAGTTTCCCTAGTAGCTGGGATTACAGCCACCTGCCACCATACCCTGCACATTTTTGTGTGTATTTTTAGTAGATATGGGGTTTCACCATGTTGGCCAGGTTGATCTCGAACTTCTGACCTCAGGTGATCCACCCGTCTAGGCCTCCCAAAGTGCTGGGATTATAGGCATGAGTGCTGGCATTACTGGAATTTTAGGAAGGGCCTGTCCTTAAAAGTGTCTGTTTTATAGGATTTCCCAACATACTCAGTGTATCCACTCCTTGCCCCCACGCTCCCTACCCCATCATTTTCTACCTTATTAACTTAGCTTTCTAAATTCAGTTCAATAGCATCGGTTTGAGCAGCTTAAAAAAAAGAAAAAAAAGAAAAAAACCTTTCTGAGCTAGATAATGATTCTGATTTCATACCTCTTTTCTCACCTCTAACCTCACAGCACTTACTAACTTTGTCTCCAGAAGAGGCAAACCAAGTGGCCAGAGGCTTGTTTGAGGATGTAGGAGGTAGCAGAAGAGGGTGTCAATGGTTTTCTAACAATATCTTGGTGTCTTGTTGAGGATATCAGATTTGAGAAAGAAAATGGAAATGGGGCCAAAGTGTCATTCCTCATGTTGACGAAGTGGAATGTTCTTTCCAGGAAATAAGATTCGAGCTCCGTATATAAAGAATCCAATGAAACACACTAGGCTTGAAAGAAACTAAGAGGCCATCTAAAAAAATGAATGCTCAGTTTTAATCTTTCTGAAAAGCAGAAAGTAGCTAATTTGCTGCCATTTTTATTTATTAGATACTTCTTTTAAGTAACATTTCAACCTCAAATAGCATTTAAATCTCAACAGGGGACAGCCATCTGAGCCGTTTTTAATTTCAACTAATTTGACAAGCTTAATTTCAACATGAAGTTTTCCTCTCTTCCCTGTGCTTATGGAACACCCATTTATATGAGCAGGAGCTCCAGCTAATTGGCCTAGGTGAGATCAGCCCTGAAGAGCAATTAAGATCTAACCACTTAAGCACAGTTAGCAAGTCAAAATATTCTTTAGAACCTCTGCCAGAGGAACTCACTCATGATAGCAATACCCACTTTTGGGATTCCTGGTCCAGATCCCCTTCTAGTGTCATTTGTCATTTGTGTGAAGAGCAAAAGTATTAGGCCCGTTTTTCCTCAACAGCCACATTACTGACATTTTAGGTTAGGCAATCCTCTGTTGGGGTGACTGTCGTGTGTATGGTAAGATTTTAACAGCAACCCTGGTCAGTAGCACCCACCAGTTAGAACACTGAATTATCTCCAGAGATATGCCCTCTGGTAGGCAAAATTACTCCCAGGCAAGAATCACTGTATTAGGCAAACTACGCATAACTTGCTGTGAACCAGAATACTTAGAATCTTAAGTTGCCCTGAGCCAGAGCACTTGAGCTGCAAACCTCAGCAGCCCTGGGCTTAGCTCATAGCAGGACTTAAATCTTTTAATCAAGTATATGTGCTCATCTGAAAGACCTGCTGGCCAGTCACAATGTTGAAAGAATTCCATTTTCATTGAGACCCAAAGTCCTGCCATAATGGGTTTTATTAAGGTGCAAGAGAGATTACTTAACCAGATTAAGCTCTGTTGTTTGCCAGAGCTAGTCTGCTTTCATCTACTTTACGAAACTCCTTTTCACAAATCCACCAGGACGGGCTACACTGAACATTGAAGTGGACATGACGTTGAGAAAATCAGAAAATGAATCAAAATGAATCCAAAATTATTGCAAATCTTCAAATATTTACAGCATTCATTTTATATGACCTTGATTTAGTATTTGCATGAATTTTAGAGACTTTGTGGTTGACCCTAGAGCAGTCCTGAAGCACCAACATGAAAGAAAGTTCATGAGCCCTGTCCCTGCCCATATGCTCAGCATGACTCTGGGTCACTACAGCTCTCTCGGCCTCTGTTTCCTCACTTATCAGTGAGGAGATTGAAGTAGAGAGAGAGTTCCCAAATGTTGCACCTGGTTGGCATAACCTGCTGGGGAGGGCAGAGCCTTCATGGTTTGATTTAGCAATAGCAGCTTTCCTTTAATAAGATTCATGGACTGAGCTTCAGATATTGTCACAGGTAGGACCCTTTGAAGAGATACTGAGATGGAGATTGGGGCAAAAGGGTTTATCAGAAATCAGCACCTGTGAAGGGAAGGTAATAAAAAGATTAAAGCAAGGATTTTTTTGGGGGGTTATATTTGTTTTTGTTTGTTTTCTTTACAGCTTTGCAGGCTTTTGCATGTGAAAAGGTCATTTTCATTTTTTTGCTTGCATTTTGTTTTGTTTGCAATGAAGTCTTTCATATGCTTCATCCAGCTCTTTTACTTAAATCAAGATTGGCCTCATGTATGTCTTCTTTTGTAAAGTATCTGTTCATATCCTTTGCCCACTTTTGAATGGGCTTGTTTGTTTATTTCTTGTAAATCTGTTTTAGTTCTTTGTAAATTCTGGATATCAGCCCTTTGTCAGATGGGTAAACTGCAAAAATTTTTTCCCATTCTGTTGGTTGCCGATTCACTATAACGACTGTTTCTTTTGCGATGCAGAAGCTGTGGAGTTTGATTAGGTTTCATTTGTCTATTTTGGCTTTTGTTGTCAATGCTTTTGGTGTTTTGGTCATGAAGTCCTTGCCTACACCTATGTCCTGAATGGTTTTGAGTTGGGGAGAGATAGCATGGGGAGAGATGCCAGATGTAGGTGATGGGGAGGAAGGCAGCAAATCACACTGTCACGTGTGTACCTATGCAACAATCTTGCATGTTCTTCACATGTACCTCAAAACCTAAAATGCAATAAAAAAAAAAGATTGAAAGGAGACTAATGAAAGGACTTACAAGGTTTAGAAAGACTAACTGATTAATACAATACTTTCTTGGCCCTCTCAAACAGATGCGTCTCTATTAGCTTTCTCCATATAAGCCCAAGTTAGAACCCAGCATCTCCAATATTGCAGTAGAGAGGACATAAAAGTATTCATACACAAGGCACTCATAATGAATAAAAACATAATTCAACCCTGAAATGTGTGCAGGGATGAAGATAGAAAAATTATAAATCACAGTCTGGAGAGTGGCGGGCAGCTCCTCATTGTATAACACTGTCTACAAAACCAGCAGGATTAAAAGCGTGCAGTTCTTTTTTTAGATAGCTTCTTGTCAGGCAATAGCACTCACAGAGTCCCTAGCCTTTAAAGGGATTTCCCATTGCTTGCTAATTTAACACCGGACACAGGATAGCTTGGAGGAGTTATAAAGAGGTCATGAGGAAGTTAGGAGGAAAAGGCTGTGTGTGTTGGGAATATGATACACTCTTACAGTGAAGTTTCACTAAAATGAAAACATTCAGATTACTGTACCGACCTCACACTAATAGGATTTAAATAGCAGTTTTAGCCTCTTCCCTAACTGAATCTACTTTAAACATCGCTGAAGAAAGTACCAAATGAAATGAGGAAATATATTGAAATCCAAGCATTGATCAACTTACAGGTTAAACGTGTTAAGCACTTAACCAAAAGTGCGTATTGGACTCCGGTTAATTCGGGGATTTAATTAAATCATTTCATTTTTTTTCTTTGGCATTCAAATATGTTAACAGTTGTGATTCTGTAAGAAAACTCCTGGTGTCAAATTCTGGGTTCCTGATGCCTACTTGAATATCTTAAAGGCATCTCAAACTCAGCATGACTAAAATAAACCATCATCCTCTCAACCCCGTCCACTTCCGTCTTGGAGAAGTCATCATGCCATATTTACTTTACACGTCACACTCCCTTATGTGCTGGCCAAAATTGGTCCCCTCATCATTCCTGAGTTTATTGCAAAAAATGTCATGTTTCACATACAGTGGGCTCTGGAATTAGACTGTTTAAGTCCTCCTACTACCCTCAAGGGCTGTGTGCCCTCAGCAATGTGAGTTGACTTCTCATTGCCTCAATTTCCCCAGACATAATAAACGTACAATGAGAGCTTCATACTTCATAGCAATGATCCACCCCAAAGGAGGTACATAAGCAGGAATCAGTTTTTAAATTCTTTAAATTAACAATAAAATACATGATACTGTATATTTTCTGTGACATCAGTGCCTTACCTCAAATTCACAGCAGCCCCTTTGTCTCGATTATTAGCATATCCAAGGTTCTTCTATATTATATATAATTATTAGTAAATAATAATTTTGTTCTATATTATGTATAATTTATATACAGTTTTATATAATTTTTATAACATAGTTAAGTTCTGTATTATGTATAATTATTAGTAAATGCTACACATATTGTTATATAATATATTATACTCCAGCCCTTAAATGCACAATTTGGTTTGGATTTAAAGAGCCAGCTCAATAAAACAGTAACTCTGTGAACTACAGAATCAAGTCAAGAAGCAGGTGCTTGCACTACAGGATGCATGCGCTAACTGAAGGTGGCAAAAAGGCATGAGTACAGAGTCCTAGTCACCTCAGACCCCCTGTATTTTCTCCATCTCGGTGCTCTCCCCAGCACTGTGTTAGCTGGCAAAGGTATTAGCCTGAGTAATGGAGCAAGGAACACGTCTTTGTAGTGCCTACAATGGATGCTTTGCCTCTAGGTAACATGAGGAACCAGACTGGTCAGGTATTCTGCGGCAGGTTCAGTGGTCCCTGTGTGCAGTTCATAGGGCAAGAAAGAGTCTGTAGGGAGTGAACTTCCCTTGAACTTAGAGACCTGTTTTCATGAACAATACAGTAAAACAGTAGAATGGAGAATGTGATGGAAAGGAATGTGTATTTAAATATGCATATATTTAATTCATATGCTATTTGAATAAGTAAGAAGGTATGCATTATTCCTAACTTACTTGAATTTTCAGAAGAATGAATGAGATAATATCAATACCTCAAAAAAGGTAAACAATAAAGGTTAGCAGTTTATTTTCTTTCTTATTTATTACCTATCAGTGGAAGTCCAAAATCTTTCACATGAGAGCTTTCTCCTCCTTGATTTTTCATGAACCAGGATTAGTGGCAAGGGAGAGTCACTCAGTCAAGCCAGGTGAAGAGAAAAATAGCTCGATAGTCTAATTAGTTTACTGTATCCTACTATTCTATCTTTGCCAAATGACAACACTGCTGAATGTGTGTACTCCACAGTGAGTATCGCTCCACTAGCATGGTGATAACAGTCTTGCTTGCCCATATTCCTGTATAGTACTTAGTATTACCTAACACTCATGCTCCAAGATTATAGAAATGTTAGTGCACATTAAAGAGGCTCGGTCATTTTTTTCCCCAAAGCTAGACATTTTGCTGAATCCAGAGGACCTTCAAACCTGACTCACATTCTATGGCAAACCATCCCTGCTAAAAAATTAACTGTTTAGGTAGTGTGGCTCGATTATTGTTTTGGTCTTCTCTCCTTTAATGAGGAATTTTTCTCTGAGGTTCTTTACAGCCAATGGTCTTTGATCAGTCCCCACAGCTATTGCTATCTATTACAGATTGTCAAGACAAATCCAGTAGTTCCTTCAATTCCTGCATATATGCCCTTTGTCACTCTTCTATCAAGATGCGGAATCTACTTCTCCGTTCCAAGAATGTGATCAGTCCCTGTGACTTGCTTTGGCCTAGTGAATATTGTGGAAGCAATGTTTTGTGTCTTCTAAGCAAGGCCTCAGGAGGCCTTACATATTCTATACTGAGACACTTGCTGTTTGTTTCTACTATGTAAAGAAGCCTGAGCTTGCATCCTTGATGATGAAAGAATATGTGGAGAGAAAGGCCCAGCTGACAAACAGCCCCAAGCTCCGAACACGTGTATGAGGCTATACTGACCATCCAGTCACAGTCATGTCAACAGCTGACTACAGCCACATGAGTGATCCCAAATAAAACCAGCAAGTAGAACCACCCAGGTGATCCCAGATTAGATTTCTAAGAGAATTAGGAACAATTAAAGTGGTGGTGGTTTTATGCTGCTAAATTTTTGGGTGCCATCATTGCATAACAATAGATAGCTTGCTCATGAGCTTGGAATCCAGGGAAGAAAATGCTAAAATTTCTATTCCTTTCCTTCAAGAAACCACCTGGGCTTCTTGTACAAATTAGTTCCCCTACTTTAGAGCTCTCCACGAGAAACAGCATTCTTACCTATCAAATCACACAATTCTTTTACACTCTTCCTCATGGAAAATACTACATTCTGGAGCCTATTTCTCTGTGTCTATTTATCTATTGATTGATTTTTAAAAGAGTACAAATGTCCCCATTTTTTCTCACTAGACTGTCTCCAACTATGAAGATAGAAGTGATGAGCTTCTATCTACAAATAATAGTTTAAATTTTTTTAAAACCATTTTTTACTATCAATAAAATATCATATAATGCATCCTAATTTATTATTTTCCTATTATTGAATATTTATTGCTACTGAAATTCTATTGAGTATATTTTTATATACATATTGTTCACATTCCCAGCCATTTCTAAAATACAGAATACTAGAAATATCATTACTAAAGAGTATAAATCTATTTTTAAGATTTTAGTGATGACTAAAGTTTCTTTCTAGATAGGCCCATAGAATACATGTATCTATCTAAGGTAGGTCAAAATAGCTATTTCATCATTTCCTTGTCATTATGGACTATTAACTTTGTAATAAGCTGTTGAGTGTTTGATAATAAAAAAATAGTATTTTGATTTCTACTACCACTTCTTTTTGTTTAGCAATGTTTTCATGACCTTTTTTATTTGCAGATAATTTTCTTCTACTCTTTTTTCTTTCTTCCTCTCTCTCTCTTTTTTTTTTTTTTTTTTATATATGTGATCTTGCTCTGTTGCCCAGGCTGAAATGCAGTTGTGCTGTGCGATCACAGCTCACTGTAGTTTTGCACTCTTAGGCTTAAGAGATCCTCCTGCATCAACCTCCTGAGTAGCTAGGACTATAGGTACATACATCACAGCTGGCTATTTTTAAAAAATTTTTTTGTAGAGATGAGGTCTCATGATAGAGCCCAGTCTTTTCTTAATCTTTTGGCTTCAAGTGATCCTCCTGCCCTGGCCTCTCAAAGTGCTGGGATTACAGGTGTTAGCCATCATGCCCAGCCAGTTTTCTTCTACTCTTTATCTATTTGCAGATTACATTGCTAAGTACTTGTTTCGCACATTAATTTGTTAGAGTGTTTGACATTTTAATGATAGTTATATGAAATTTTCTTCATATTTTTATATGTGAAAAGTGACATTAATATTCATAAGAAAAAATGCTGTGGAGCAAATATGTATTCAACTGAAGAGCTCACATACTTCTCATTTTATCACACCTTCTGTCTTCCACCAAATAAGTATATAAAGGTATTTTACGGAGTTGAACACAATTTAAATTTTCTTATGTAAATTAATATTTACTTACCCAGTTGTAAGCTAGTTTGTAATAACAAAATACTATAAGCCTGGATCTCCAAATGAAAAAAGAAATACTTATGAGAAGCAAATTACAAAAGAAACATTACTCTCAAAGCTTATTAGGCAGTTAAATTTCTTCTAAGAAAAGCTGTTTCCAAGCCTTTAAAAAAAACTAAAGTAATATTTCACAAGCAACTGCTAATGGTATCCTTTGGTATTAGTAGAATTGATAAAATTATGTTTGGGGGCATAACTTCATTGGACTCTTTGAAAAGAGATTTTAAGCATCAAGGTCTCTATACCACCAATAAAAGTGGTAGGGGTGCTTGCTGTATGAGTCATCTTACATACAAGCATTTTTATTCCCAAGTTTCCTTCTGGAATTCAGATAATAATTTCCACAAGAAAAAAATAAATTTGGCGTTTCTGACCCACAAAATCCTTGGCATCAGAAGTTGGGGGATGCGAGTGGGTAGGAAGCCAAAGCAGTCCCTTTGTGTATGTAATGCTTGTTCCTCTTCCTAGACCAAACTATTCATCCTCCAATTTTTCATCCCATCTATGTGGATATCTAAATAGATCTTAAATATTATCTTCCACTTAAAACTAACAATTATTTTTTCTGAAGCTAGCCTTCTTTCTCTTTCTGAGGAAAAAATGTAACTTCAAGAGGGTGAAAAGTAGTATAAAATTTTTGGTGAATGACTTTCTTGCTTCTTGAAATTTTTACTGCCGTGAAAACTACCACCACAATCCAAAGAGTTCTGGCTCACTCACAGTCAAAGTCAGACTCTTGCCAGGCCCTATGGAAGAACCAGCCCTTTGCGCCCTTTTTCTTCGCCTGGGTAAAGTTTGCATACTGGAACCGGGCTTTGTGGAAAAGCTCAGTGGACATTTTCAGGCCTGCTGCGTGATGTTGCCTCTCGTACTATGGAGAGGAGAGTTTCATTGAACTTTTTAAGGTATGACTTTGTACCTGTACAAATGTCCCACACGTTACTCACTCAATTTTAAATAGAAGTTTCATCCTTTCAAAAAGATCTATTTCTCCTGTATAAATGTGTCACTTGTATAGATTCACAAGATTCATTAATTTTGAAATTGTTCTGCAAGTGCATCCTGATTCCCATGGATTAATTTCATCTCCTGCATTGACTTCATTGGAAAACAACTGGCTTGGAAATCACACATGTGTTTCAAGAAAAGCCTTGATTTTGCTGCTGCATGACTAGGATCATTCAGGATATGAAATTGGAGACATGAAAACAGCTAGAGGTTAAGATAAATAAATGCAGAACTAACAACAACAAAAATGCAGCCACTATCCTCAAATAAGCATAGGTTGAGATGTATTCCAGAGAATACCTAGGAAATAATTTTTAAAAGTTAAGTCCCCAAAAATTCACTTGCAGCATTGGAATGCTGAATCAAAGAGATCCTAAAAGAGAACATTTAAGGCTCTAAGGCTTTGCTTGCTCTTTTTGTCAATATTACTTAAAATGCTCCAAGTCTCGTTTTTATTATATTAGATTTCCCAGCACCGAAAGGAAATAAGTTGCCTATTTAAAACCAAAAAATATATACAAATTGACTATTTTATAGAGTTAAGAATAACTTAAGCCTAAAACCAAAGGTATGGTACTTGTTTTATTTCAATTGTCTTCTTTCCTGGCTAGCATTAGAAAATATCAATACATCGGTGATGTTTGGCTTTTTAGAATATATTCGGCAAAGCAATTATAATTTCCCTACATCTTTTTGTATAAGTCAACTAATGGACATTCTGATCCCAATATAAGACAAAAATAACTCTCTAATTACATAAGTAAATTAATAATGATCAAATTCACTCCTAATCATGCAACTATTAAGTCACGAAAAAAGCTGAAGAAATAAGTAAGATAATAAAGGCATCCCCACCCTCTTGGGAAGGTCCTGGAAAGCTATCATGTGCTAGCATGTTGTATTGAGCTGAGAAAGCAGCCTCAGAATAACGTAGAGTGAAAATCATCTCTTCTTATAGTTCACCAAGTTGAGGTGCATATTAGGGTCACACATTTTTAATATTCCTATGGTATGATTTTAAATTATCTCCTGGCCCTTTTCACACATTGGAGTCCACTTGCCTAATCTCTGTGATGCATACCAAAACCTCCAGGAAGCTCAATCAGCCAAGAGGTCAGACTTGGTTACAATAAATTCACAAGGAATCAATCAGAAAACTTGTTCTGACTACCTGAAGACCATCTACTACGATGCTGGCTTCTGCTGGCTCAGATCGCCGTTGAAATAGGAAGTTCCATTAACTCATGTGATAGCAAAGTGCTGTTCCATCTACCTGGTGTGCATGTGTGCACATGAACGTGTGTGTGTATATAAGTGTGCATGCATATATCTGTGTATGTAGTTTCAATTTGTGACTTGACAAGTGGTAGAAAATGAGGAAGAGAAGGGGTCAGATTGTGGGTGGCCTTGTAGGCCAGGCTCAGGAGCTTTGACTTTGTAATAGGCAACAGAGAGTTTCAAGTAGGGGGCTGAAAATCAAATTGAGCTTACGTAGCTTACTGTGTTGCAATGTGAAGGAGGGAGTAATAGAAGAAATGCTGAAAATGCAGACAGGAGTAGGAGAGTTCTACAAATACAAGGGCCAGAACCAAGGCAACTAACAATATAATAGGAAAATGGGAATGTAAATAGTTGTAAGTATTCTTGTGTAACCTAAAATTTCATAAAGCATAAGATTTAATTTTAATTCTTGCCTATGAATCTGAATATCCTCCCTTTCAAAACACTATGTCATTTTATAACAGAGTTTATGAATTTGACATTTAACAATTCATTTATCACCTGTTAGTTCATCATTCAAAACTTCATTTTCTGATGAAGATGATCAATAAATATTTGTTGAGGTTAGAGAAGTTAAACAACATGAATAAATTATCTGGTTATTAGTTAAGGAGATCACTGTATCAACATTTTAGGCTGTCAGCCATTCTGTTTTCATTTCACCATCACAAAATTGAGGGAGCAGGCCCACTCTGTGGCCAAATGCATTCACAGAACGAGATAATCAACTGAAAGAGATAACTGAAATAGCCCGAGTTATTTCAAAGATTAAGGATAGACTTCCAAGGATTATTAACTTAATGGCATGATTATTTTGTGTGATTCTAAAGATCCTCTATTTGTTAATCAAATCATAATGTTTAAACACTCTAGTGCTTGCTGGATTACTGGCTGACTGGAGAGTTGAAAGAGAATGAAGGAGGTTTTGACTGGTCAGTTATACTCAGTCTTTACCAAGAAGCCAGCTCTGTGTGCCAAAGGTCTAAATTTTCTGAATTAAATGACTAAAATGATTACATTAAAGCCCCCCTCAGATCCACTCTCTGTGAATTTTTATACCTAGCCTCTCACTCTGTTGGTTGCTATGAACTGGAAGTGACCATTGTCCCTTCTTCAACAGTATTCTTCAAAAAAAAAATGTATAAAATAAAATCTACATAATTGTGTCTCCTAATGATCATTGGAAAACCACAATAAAGCATTTTGTCAAATGAAAGTGCTGAGGTAAAAGAAAATTAAGGAATAATAAAATGGATTTACAATGACTGCTTGTAGATTTTCCCCTCCCTTTAAAAAAAAAAAAGTGACTATGACTTTAACTGATTTTTAATGCATCTTTGTCTTTTGTAAAGAAAATATTTTTTAGAGCTGTTACTTTTTTAGCCATGCGGTATTGCAAGGGAAGATTATATTTAAATAGATTCAATTGGTTGTTGGGTGAAATGATTAGAAAGCCTTGGGAAAATAAATTGTCAAATAATAAGAACTTGTCCATTTCTCATGGAGTGTGGGCTTCGCTTTCTGACTCTCTGAGAATCTAGCAATTACAGATAGTCATTTAATAAAAATAAGAATCAGTTTGCATGCTCCTGTTTCTAAAAATGCAAATACAATGTACAGGAAAAAAAACTTGCTTTCAGCATTTTAAATTAAATTTACCATGAAGTTGTAATATGATTTCCCTGAAGTTCTTTTAAATTAATATTTAATATTCTGTACTTGGTGTCAAAATTTGGTTGTAATACAGGCTTATGAAAAGATAATAGGAAAATACAGAAATAAAGTGTTTGGCAGCCGTCTTTTCTCTTAACTTTTTCTCTGAGTATGAGCTGTGCTGAGGCCACATGAGGCCTGCTAACCCTGTTTCATGTTTTATAACAGGATACCATATACCAGGTAATTTATAAAGAACAGCGGCTTATTTCTTACAGTTCTGAAGGCTGAGACAGACAAGATTAAGGAGTGGCATCTGGTGAGGGCCTTCTTGCTGCATCATCCTACGGTGAAATGAGGAAGGACAAGAGAGCAAAAGAGAAAGAGCGGGATGAACTAACTTTTATAACAAGCCCATTCTCTCAGTAAGAACCCACCTCTGTGATAATGACATTAATCCATTCTAATCACCCCTTAAAGATTTCACCTGTCAACACTGCCAAATTGGGAATTAACTTTCCAACACAGGAACTTTGGGGAACATATTCAAACCATAGCACCTGCTAATCGGGTGCTAAAGGAATGTCTCTATTGCCTACATAGCAATGCATGGATCACATATGGTTTGAAAGTATCAAGTCTTTCAGCATTTTTCAATTTAAGGATACATGAGTATAAAAAAATCATTCTAAAGGAGTAAATTATCTTGGTGGTCATCTGGAAAGCAATATAAACATAGTCAGCTTTCAGTTGGTCTAGAAATAAGAATGTTGATGGGCACATATCTCCTATTCATATGTCCCATTTGTTGCTTGAATCAAGTTGGAGACAACTTTTCAGCCTGTGAACATTTAACATAAAAGAATTTCATTAAAATGCAAAGTTATTTGTATTTTCATAGTGCTGTGTTAACATTTTTATACTCAGAATATCGATAGTCCTACCCAATGTGTTTGGATACCTGCTAACATATGTATCTGTTTTATTACATGTTTCAAGATAGGATGAGATTGGAATTTGATCATTTATGTACCGAAAAGAAACTGCTCGTTAGGTAGTACATGTAAGAAACACCTGGAACAAAGGGCTTTGCCATTTCACGGAGATTCCCCTCCATTTACCCAGGGAGAGCCAGGATAGAATAAGGCACTCATTTGAAATGAATAGTCATTTATTTCCTCTTCTACCAGCGACTTTTTCAGTAGAATGAATATTTATTTAGACAAACAGCATGGTGGTCCATATTCCGGTTGTAATCTTTCGTCAGATACTTGTCCCAGAAAGTCTTTTATTTCAAAGGTTTTTACTGTGTTGTTTTCATTTGGTTTGGGATTGTTTAGATTCATTATTTATCTTAAAGCTAGATATGCCTTTTAGTCCATGGATGCTATTGAATTTATTTTTATATTCCTAAAACTTGGCACAATTTCTATAACATAAGAAACACTCAATAAATATGTTTCCATGGTTTTGTTTATGAATGAAAAAATGAATATGTTCATGTTGCTAATCATAAGTACAAATCTCTCTTACTGTACATAAATATTACCCCACAATTTAAAACTTGCACTCCTTTTTCTTAGAATGAATATGTAAAGAGAGACAGAGAGTGAGAGCAGAGGTACTAGTGAGAAACTGTGTGCTCTATATATGTGATAAATCTATCCTAAATAAACTAGTAAGTTCTTGTTCTTTTACTTCTTCACTCTTTTCTCCTCTGTTATCTTTATTACATGAATTAATTCCCCTTGAAATAAGTCTATGAAAATGAAAATTTGAGCCAAAATATTTGAGCACTATGAAAAATGTGTTCTATCTCTTTCACAAATACACACATACACACACTCTCTGTCTCTCTCACAAACCAAACTTTCATGCAATGTTAAAGCTGGGTGAAAAGTTAGAACATTTTCTAAAGCTCATGCTTCACAGGGGATTATGGGTAGAGAACTCCTATTGGGGATATGGATTTTAGAGTCAAACACACCTGGATTTCAGTCTTGAGACATTTGTTACTTAAGTTTCAGTTTCTTCATCGATAAAATTGGCATCATAATACCAATTTATTGGGGTTGTTTAGTGTGATAATAAAATGATGTGCCTGAAGTGTGTGTTGCTGTACATAGAACATAGCCACTCAACAATTTTAGCAATTATTTTTTCCTGAATTATATATGAAAATGGGATGGTATTTTTGCTTACGGCTTTATCATGAATGTCCTTTTATAGACATGCTCTAACTGACTTTAAATTTCACAAAGAATTATTGTCAAAGTCAATAAAATTGCAGCCTGTTGCATTTTGTCCTTTACAGGTATATAGTGAATGAGAAGAAATAGTGTGACATTGTAAAAGAAGCGTTGCAATAGGAAAAACATGAACCAAGTTTCAAAACTTTGGTCTGACACCCTTTTTGTATAAACTTGAACCTGTCCCCTGGTGGTTTTGGATCTGAGTTACTTCACCTTGTAAAGAATTACATGATCTCACTCACAGGAAGGCAGAAATCTGGGCCAAACCCTTGGTTTTTCCAGTCATTTGCAGATCTCAACTCTATTCCTATGAATGGCTTTTTTATACTTATTTATCTTACTCTTTCTTAACATGAAGTTGTCATGGACTAAGTAGAAAGAAGCTAAACCAGCACAGTCCAATAGAACTTCCTGTAATGAAGGAAATGTTCCTATCAGAAATTAATACGGCAGCGTTAGATGGTGTGGTATCTAATGAATCAGTAATTAATATGGTAGCAATGGCCATGTGGATGACTATTTAGCACTTAAGATATTGATACTGTGACTCAGACACTGAATTTTTCATTCGATTTTAATTTTTTTTTTTTTTTTGGGACGGAGTTTCGCTCTTGTTACCCAGGCTGGAGTGCAATGGCGCGATCTCGGCTCACCGCAACCTCCGCTCCTGGGTTCAGGCAATTCTCCTGCCTCAGCCTCCTGAGTCGCTGGGATTACAGGCACACACCACCATGCCCAGCTAATTTTTTGTATTTTTAGTAGAGATGGGGTTTCACCATGTTGACCAGGATGGTCTCGATCTCTTGACCTCGTGATCCACCCGCCTCGGCCTCCCACAGTGCTGGGATTACAGGCGTGAGACACCGCGCCCGGCCGATTTTAATTTTTTTTAATTTAAATATAAAGAGCAACATGTAGCTGGTGGCTAGACTGGGAGGACGGAATAGATAAGACTACAGGAATTCCTGACTTAACGACGCTGGTGTGTTCTTGGAAACTGCTTCACTTTAAGTGAAATGAAACATAACAAAACCTTTTTTTTCTTCAACCTTATAAAAGCTGATGTTGAAGAAAACAATGTTATTTGAGGACTTGCTGTATATCTTTCACTTAAAGTCACAATTTCTAAGAATCTATGGATGATGTTGAGTACTTACTGTACAAAAAAGCATCAAGTCAGATGCAACCTGAAGGCCTACTTACTGTGTTAAAATAAATTTGGCAGATTATTAAAAGAGCTCATCTGTTTTTAGAATAACAATATACATGAGCTTATGAGAGCAAACATACTTCGAAAGGAATCCACTTACATGTGATAGAGCCTTGATATGAGAAATGGTAATATCCTCTACTTAATATTTAGTTGACAAATAAAACTTAAATATATCTATCAGGTGCATGTTTTGAAATATGTATACCTTGTGAAATGGCCAAGTCAAGCTAATTAACATATGCAGTACCTCACACACTTACCATTTTTTTGTGGTGAGAACACTTAAAATCTACTCTTTTGGCAGTTGTCAAGAATACAGTATATTGTCATCAACTGTGCAGCTGTCACCATGTTGTGCAATCATTTATTTATTTTTGTTTAGTTGCTTCTAAGTGTTTCTCTATTGTGTTAAAGAGGAGCGCTGCTGATGAAAACCTTGTGTTTGGAAGGCAGTCGGTTGTGTTCCCACACTGTGTCATGTTGAGTCCTTTCTGTTTTGGGGTTATCAGGCAGTACTGAGTGAAAGAGAAGTATGGCAATTTTGTAGAACAGAATTTAGAAATTTGTATCATGTGCGCCCCCAGGTTTTGACACTATATAAAATTTAAAAATTGGCCCAGCACGGTGGCTCACACCTGTAATCCCAGCACATTGGGGAGCTGAGGTGGGCGGATCACAAGGTCAGGAGTTTGAGATCAGCCTGACTAACATGGTGAAATCCCGTCTCTGCTAAAAATATAAAAATTAACCAGGCTTTGTGGCGCACGCCTGCAGTCCCAGCTATTCAGGAGGCTGAGGCAGAAGAATTGCTTGAACCCCGGAGGGGGAGGCTGCAGTGAGCCGAGATCACACCACTGCCCTCCAGCCTGGGTGACAGA
>NW_022436960.1:17576899-17655835 GCF_009761245.1 Sapajus apella | reverse complement strand
AAGGGAAAACTATAAAAGTAGATCCCATTTTGGTAACTGCAAAATCCTGTAAAATATCTCAATATTTTATTTAATATTTTAACTATTTAAAATACCTACTATTTAACGTTTATTTAAATGAAAACTGGATGCAAAATGCAGGATTAGTTATTGTTCAAGAACTTCTATTCGTTTTTCCTGCAACTGTTTTTAGAAACCACAAAGCAATCATTTCATAATGTTTCACATTTCACAAAGCACATCTAAAGGCATATGTCAATTGGGCCCCAAAATAAAATAGTCCTACTGCTCAAGTCTCATAGTGGTCCTGGCTTTTTGCCTGTTTGTTTGTTTCTAGATAATGAAAATGAGTTTAAGCCAATTTAAATGACTCCAGTGGGCAGATAATTAAGAGTGTTAGAATCAGAACTTCAAATCCTGTGTCTTTGCTACCAAACTCTCTATCCTACTTAGAGTGCTGATTAGGTGGCCTTGCTCTCACAGAATCAATATGTCACTGAAAGGGAGATTGCTTTCTTGTCTGATACTTCTTTTGTTAGTTATACGTTGCTTTGGAGAAATTCTCCTTTTGGAATTTTGCAAGGGATAAAAGCAAGCCCTACGTAATGTGATTAATGGTTCTGAAAACCATATCCCTTCCAAACTGCTTTGTGGATCGTATCAATTTAGGATTTTTTATTTTTATTTTTATTTGATTTGTTTTGCTTTCTCCTTACTCTAACACAGACTGCTTAACGGGGGCCCACACGGTACAGATTTAACTTTAAAAGTGTATTTAGACATACAATTTAAATACAATTTCCAGCACGGGTCTGGCTGAGCTGTCCTTTCAATGTAGAAGCTCCAGGAATGTCCGTCGTGTGCATGACATGGGGGAGGTTTTATTTATGCGGGCAGGGGGAGGTAAGCTCATATAACCTTGTTCCTGACGGAGGTGTAGAAAGTCTGTAGCATGATGTAATGGTAAGCACTTGATGTTTTCTTCAGCTTTTCCCTCATAAAACGAACAGTTCTTACTGGAAAACTGTTCCAAACAGATGTTCATAACTCTAGCCCTGACATTGCTTACCCTTAGAGTATGGTAGGTCTTTGAACATTCTTCACAGGATGCCTTATTCAAGAGTCATGACTTTACCTGCAATATTTACGTTCACCTTACAATAAGAGTATTTATGATGCGATGAGTTTTGACGTTACTCACAGGGTCTTCAAGTTAGAGAGTGATTAATATGTCGAGCTGTCTTTGAGCTATACACTTTTTTCTTAATATTTTCTTTTTAAATAGCGTGAAATACAATTACAAGACTAAATAAAACCATAAAATGTGAAAAGGTTAAAAATGAGCAGAAATATTCACCATTTCCAGATTATGATATATAAATACATCGACAAATGTGTATGTGTATGTTCAAATAAATATTTTTAAAGTCGTGTAGATTTACTTAGCTTAAAAATGAAAACCATGAATATGAAAAAGGAAAAGACATTTAAGAAGGCAAATTATTACAAAAGAGTATCTCTTGATCTTCTATGAAATTTGTTTGTTTGTTTGTTTGTTTGTTTGAGATGGAGTCTCACTCTGTCGCCCAGGCTGGAGTACAGTGGTGTAATCTTGGCTCACTGCAACTTCCGTCTCCCATTTTCAAGCAATTCTCCTACCTCAGCCTTCAGGGTAGCTGGGATTACAGGCGTGTGCCACCATGCCAAGCTAATTTTTGTATTTTTAGTAGAAAAGGGATTTTACCATGTTGGCCAGGCTGGCCTTGCATTCCTGACCTCAAATGACCTGCCTGCCTTGGCCTCCCAAAGTGCTGGGATTACAGGTGTGAGCCACCACACCTGGCCTGAAATATGTTTTTTATGCAATTGTATTATACTCAGTGATAAAAAGAATATTCTGACTTGAACATATGCAAAGTCAGAACTGTGGAAAGGAACTAACTGCAGGTCTATTGGTTGTATAAATTTGAAAATTACATGAATGGTTGTTGATTCCAGAGGCGTTAGTAAAGATTATATTCAGACAGAAACACAGGTGAAATCAAGTGATAGGTTATCCACGGTTGAGCCTACATCAGTGAATATAGCAAACAGCAGCTTAAATTGCAAGACTGGTGTGAGTACCTGCAACTGGAAGCAGGAATGAGGGCTACTTGATTTCTAGTATGGCTGTTCAGACACTTCTGGATGACTAATAAGAATTTCTTTTTATTTTTAAGTTCAGAAGTATGTGTGCAGTTTGTAACATAGGTAAACTCGGGTCATGGGGGTTTGATACACAGATTATTTCATCACCCAGGTATTAAACCTACTAACTGTTAGTTATTTTTTGTGTTCTTCTCTCTCTCCCACGCTCCACCTTCCAAAAGGCTTCAGTGTGTGTTGTTCCCCTCCATGTGTCCATGTGTTCTCATCGTTTGGCTCCCACTTTTAAAGGAGCACGTGTGGACATGTGGCTTTGTTTTTCTGTTCCTCCATTCATTTGCTAAGGATAATGGCCTCTAGCTCCAACCAAGTCCCTGCAAACGACATGATCTTGTTCTTTGTTTGTGGCACAGTATTCCATGGTGTGTATGTATCACATTTTCTTTATCTAGTCTATCATTGATGGGCATTTAGGTTGATTCCATGTCTTTGCTCTTGGAATACTGGCTGCGACAAACGTATGAGAGCATGAATATTTACAGGGCTTCTGTACTCACAATTAAATATAACCTCTGACTCCTTGAGTCTTTGGGAACATACTCAAGACAGAAATTGAGCAAAAAAAAAAAAAAAAAAAAAAAGAGAATGGGTGGGAGGGGGCAAGGGTTATAAAACTAACTGTTGGGTACTATCCTCTCCAGCCGAATGACAGGACCATTCATATCCAAACCTCGGCATCGTACAATATCTCCATGTAACGAACCTGCACATGGACCCATTGAATCTAAAATAAAAATTGAAATTACTTTAAGAAAATAAAAAGAGGGGAAGGGAAGAAGAAAGAATACACAGTGTGCAGTTTAGCATGGATCACACTACAAAGCTGGCAAATTTGTGTCATGTAACCCGCATAATACCCATGGAAGCAGATGCTGTTTTGGTTCCCAATTCACTGATGAAGTCAGTGAGGTTCTAAAAGGTTAAGAATGATGTTCATGTTACACACATAAAATGCTGTACCAACTGGTCCATCAGAATCCAATGTTCACGTGCTGAACTTTGCTGGCAGCCTTTGACTTAAAACTGGAGGAGCACAAGGGAAGGTTCCGAAGAGAAAGTGAGTCTAAACAGATGGCGGACTGCAGGGTTCGACAAAGAGAGCAGTTCAGCATAATATCTCCAAGGTCAGTGGGCAAGAGGGTGTTTACAAAGTTCTTCAAGGTAGGCAGCTGTGGCCAATAAAAAGAGAATTTCAGAGAGAATCATGGGAACGTAGGGTGCTGTGAAAGATTAAAAGACACAGGAGTCCCACAGAGAGAACTAATGAAAGACCATGAGCACAGTGGGAAGGCCAGGTAGCAAGGACCCTGCTCGGGGTTCAAGGTCAATAGAGTAATGATATGAGCAGCATCAGGGGGTCCTCACATGTGACAAACCCCAGTAAGAGAAATGGCGTTTATTTCATCATCTAGAAAAACACTGTCCAAGGAACCTTAGTTATAAGGAAAATGTTCTGTATTTATGCTTCCTAATGCAGAAACCACTAGCCACATGTGCACTTGAAATGTGGCTAGCACAATGGAGAACCTGACTTTTTAAATTAAATTTCAATGTAAATAGCCACATGGAGCTCATGGCTACTGAATTGGGCAGTGCAGACTAGAGCTGTGGGATTATAGGGAGAGGCAAAATATAGATTGGCCTATGACTGGCATCAGGTAGTAAGCCAGCATCAATACGAAAACATCGACTGTGAGGCCTTTTAGAACCTTGTCAGGAACTGGGGTTAGAGTGGAATCGTGTAAGCAAAGGAGCTGTTTGAGGCATTTTTTTTATTCTGCTCTCATTGAAAGCAAAGAAAATTCTTTTTTCTATCTTATCAGGAATCTGGCTTGATACATTCTCTTTCACGTATGTTCAAGCTTATTTTCCTCTTCCCTTGCAAGCATAGTTACATCCCTCACACACTAAAAACAACAAAAATTACCAATAATAATAACAGAAATACACACCAGCCACACCTATTCCCCCACCCCACCACATTGCCAAGCTTCCTAAAAGGGATTGATATATTCTCTTTCATGTATGTTCAAGCTTATTTCCCTCTTCCGTTGCAAGCATAGTTACATCTCTCCAACACTAAAAACAACAAAAATACCAATAACAATAACAGAAATACTCTCTCGCCGTTCCTTTTCCCTCCAGCCGCATCTGTCCCCACCCCAATCCGCATATTGCCAAGGTTCCTAAAAGGGCACCACATAGAAAGTACTTTCACATCTTTGTCCTTTATTCATTCTCAGCTGACGATCAGGATCCGTTTGCTAAAAATAGGCTCACATCACTGGAAATATTAATGTTGATAAATCCAAAGACACTCCTAATTGTTAACCTTAATTGAATCGCATATCCACATTTGCCCGTGTTAAACACGCTCAGAAAATCTTTTCTCCATTGGCTTCAATAACGTCATTCTCTCTGGGCCTTTTTGTCCATTCTGTTGGTCTCCATGTTTTATCCTTTCTTCTTTGCCAATGTGTTTGTCTACTTTTAAATGATGAGGCTCTATAAGGCTCTTCTTAGAGCCTTTGTTTTCTCCCACCAAAAATATTTCCTGGTCCTTCTCATTTGTTAGAAAAATCTCTAACAATACTATTACTTAGGTTTGTGTCACCCACTGGTCCAGGCACTTCAAAGGTATAATTTATTCACTGTTGATAACAGGGTTGTAGTGGGTACTACTATTGTCCTCATTTTAAAGACAATACTGAGACTCAGAGAAGCTAACTAATTTGCTCAAGCCTGAACAGTTGCTAAGTTATAAGGATGAAGATTGAATTTAAGCACTGTAGCTCTAGGGTCCATGTTCTTACCTTCCATACTGTGCTGTCTATATGATGACTTCATTTATTGCTCATTCCATTTTTCTATAGCTATCATCAAAGTACATTGATTAGTCCATGCATATCCATCCTCATATCCCAACATGAAGCAAAAATGCTTTTGGTGAGCATGTCTTCTGTCTGCCTGTGTGAATGTTCCAGTGCTTGCTCAAACTGAACAAGAACGAAATGGACCTATTCTCTCCCAACCCAATCCACCCTTCTGTATAAGGTTATAAGCATCACCAGCTACCTGAAAGCCCAGGTCAGGATACAGATGTTCATTCTGAACCTTTTTTCATATTTCACACCATCTTACCTTTTGCATCCCCCATTTCTTCTCATAGTTCGGGGCTGTGTCATTTCTCAGTAGAATCACTCACATATACTCTGTTTGGCCAACATGTCTTAAGTGCACCCAAGGCCCTGAAAACACTCACTCATATATACAATCTGGCCTTAAAACTCTTGCTATCATTGTGTTTCAAAAATGCAAAATCGAATTAACAGTTTTTCTTAAGTCTTTAGGCTTCCCATTGGACAATTTAAAAAATGCCCAAATGCTTTAGCATGGCAAGTGACCTTCACACATACCTTCCTTGCTTACCTGCCCAGCCTTGTCTCTCAACCCACACCTGGGTGTGACCTCTTTAGCTTCCATTTTTAGCTCCCTAAAAACTATGCTGCTTCAGTCTCTTCCGTCTTCAAATGTGTTGTTCCTCTGCCTAGAAGCACCTTTCCTCTCTCACACCAACCTCGTCTCACCCAGGGCCTACTACGACTTTGTCTTCTGTGTTCCCCTCATGCCTCATATTTTAAAGACTTAGCCATTATGTTTCAGTTATAGAGTTCCTCTTTCCCTTACTACTTTAAGAAGAGGGACTGTGTCGCATTATTTTCCTCTTGCCACCACATTTCATTGCTTGGATCCTCAATGAATGTTTGAAGCATGGCTAAAGGAATGTCATTTCCCCTTCTTACATGAGCACACCACTTTGCCTGCATATAAGAATGGAGAGGAGTCTCCTGGAAACTGACAATAAGAAATTTAGAATAGCTCCCCCACTCCACCCCTTCTATCAGCCCTGAAGCTCTCCTGTGTAGGCATGGTTTTTCTCACATTTTGGGGAGGGAAATGCCACTCCGGAGATTCCTTCCCTTTGGTAAAATGCTGTTGGCAAGTCTCCTGGAGCAGCCGGGTGGGGCTCTGGGGAGAGGAAGGACCACACACAAGCCGCAACACTCAGAGATTTTCATTCCGGCTTTATCCTCCATTACTACACCCACTTCAAAAATGTCCTGAAGTCTGGCAGTAGCTTCTGAGACAGTTATGATAAAGCACGTGGAAGCCCCAGAAAATGTATATGTTTGCCTGAAAAATACCACCTCTTCGCATTGTCTAAAGTACAGTGAGAGTTTAGAAGCTATTTTCTATACTTGGGAAAGACGTGGTAGGGAAAAAGTGGAGGCTGTGTTGACGTAAAAAAAATGTAAGGCACATTCTGTTGCAAAAGTATTGGGTAGCTCTTATGAACAAGAAGAGTAAAGTGATACAGTTATCTCATGAGCCGATGCTCTTCCTGATTATTGAGTAGCAGCTATTGCCCAAGCATGCCTCCCTTTATGTGGGCCACATACACCTACCCAGTAGTGCTGCTACTACTAATAACCACGACGAGAGCTAATGTTATATTGTGCTTACTATTTGCCAGTCATTGTTCTAAATGCTTCACATAACTAAGTGCTTAATCCATAACCCAATAAAGCAAACAATATATAAGACCTTTCCAAAGAAATCACCTAATTTAGGAAGTTTTGAGTGTTTCTTATTTTATGAATGGCAAAAGTAAGGCCCAGAGTGGTTGCTTCCTCAAGGTTTCACAGCTCGTGAGTGTGAAAGCCAAAACTCCCGGGCCTCTGACCACCGTCTGGGGAGTCAAAAGAACTCCATGTTGTGAGGCTTCCAATACTGAAAATCCTGTTCTACCTTGGAGAACTCTTCTCATAGAGACTGAATCCCAAATTCTGAAGCCTTATGTGGGCACAGTTTTTTACCAATCCATTAATGTGTTACTCTTAATTGCACAGTTGTGCATGACTACCATTTTATACGTAATTATGCATAATTTAATCCACAAGTATACAATATCCCTTAAGCTGGCCCAAATAATGGCAATCTGGTCCTAATATGAAATCAGCACATACATAGCAAACATCTCGCTGTGCCTGTATTAGGCTCTGATTTTAAGAACAGAATGGGAATCCACACTGCCACTCATTAGCCAGTTACAAAGCTCCCCTTCTATGGCTGGTATGGTGTTAGGGCCTAGGCAGGGAGATAGGAATAGCACCGTAGCCCTGCCTTCAAGTGTGTTTGGTGGCATGGAAGAATCCCTTTTCTGTTTCTTGACTGAAGAATGTTTTCCATTGATTGTCATTTTTTATGCTTCTTAAATAGTAAGGTTATTTTTCTTTGCCTTATCTTCATAGAAAGAACAAGCCATACATACCCATCAAAAATTGGAAAGAAGGTGATAAAGAGTTGAGCAGATATAAGCATAAGAAACTAATGGTGAAGAAATGAAAGAAAATAATTATGTATTACAAACAATTAACTACAAATATAGGAATTGTCTGGGGAAACCTACAGGCAGTTGAAGAATAAGAGAGTACACTGGTGTCACACATGGACCAGCTAGGTTTCTTTGGAGACAAATGTTTACAATGATGTCCAATTCCTGCTTGGAAGATCAAGCCAAAACCGGCATGTATCATATCTCTGGAGAAATGTGAAAGGGTGAAGTCTTTAGCACTTAAGCCAGGGACCACCTGGGATAGTTAGTCCAGTAACTGGATGTAACTTAACCGGAAAGAACTTTCAGGTTCTTTCTCAGAAGACCATTAAGAGAATCAGGCGTTATACCTTGAGAAATGTGACTATGCATCAAATCTACAACGTGAAGGAAGTCAAAGCATTTTGAGAAAGAAAAGATAATTGCAGGAAGGAGCAGTGGAAATAGGATAAAATTAAATGAAAAAAAAAAGTTTTCCCAAGTGGATTTGTTTGTTTGCTCATTCTGATTAATGAACATGCAAAAGATTAAACAAGTGTACTATGGGCTTTGGTGAAGGGTGAAAAAGGCTGAGGACTGCAGGAAAGCTGGGCACTCAGAGCAGAGGTAAGGGGAGAGGGAGGGAGATGCTTAGAAATGAAGACAAAACCACATACAATAAAGGCTCAAAATCAATTAAATATTTGAATTTTATATTCACATGAAAACAAACAACATGTCAGAGTTCTGTTGCCTGATCAGTTTTGGAAGCCTCAATTCCGAAATGGGTGAGGATTTTATGCTCTGCATTCAATTACTGAGTAGAACTCACTTTGACCTTCAAAACAAACAGGGTATTTCACTGAGATCCAGAGAGCAGAGAGGAAGCCTCTTGAATTCCATCTGATATGATGCTCAGGGTTCGGCTCTATAATTCTCTCCACCAAACAAAAGAGCCAGCTGTGTCAGTGTCATCCAAAATCTGGAGTCCTTTCCAGCTAGAAGCCTCAGGGGAAAAAACATTCTATACCAAAAAAATTAGTTTATGTTCTATGTAAATAGAATTCAGGTTAGAGGAAAAAGTCTCTTGTTTTTCATTTGTTTACAGACCCCTAACCAATTAAAATATGTATGAATCATTTTCTAGTGGAATTCATATGAAAAAGTAGAGCAAAAGGATGCATTTCAGATATGGGAAATGAGAACAGAGGAAAAGGGCATGAAAAGTAGAAGGGAAAAAAAAGAAGGAAAGAGAGGAGGAAAAAGAATAAAGAGGGAGGGAAGAGAAGGTGAAGAAAAGAGAGGAGAAAAAGGAGAAATTTTCCTCTTTCTGCTGATATTTGACATACATTATCAAACACAGCCTCACACCCCTCTCTGAGATAGGTTGTACAATTATACCCAGGTTAGAGAGAGGAAAGCAAAGATTTGAGAAGTGTTGTAAGCCCAGTGTCTCATATTTAGCAAGAATTGGAAACAGACCTCCACCCAGGTCTGTCTGACTCCAAATCCCATGCTTGTAGGATCTGCTTAGGATGGAGAGGGGGTGATATTCAAATTAGCTTCATCTACGTCCCATCTACCTGAGATAGGTGTGTGGTTACCAAACATTGAACATACATTGCGCCCAAAGACGTGGCTTTCCTAGTGGGGTAAAATTTGGAAAAACCCATTTTTGCCAAGTATTTTATACACTATATGTGAATAAAGTAAAGCATGATTAAAAACAAAATATCCTGTTTTTACAAAATCCCACTCAATTTACTACTTAAAAATAATCCAATCATTTGAATTCTAACAAAAAGAGATGAGAAATGTACAGGACCTAGAGGAAGCAAGACAAAGAAGGAAGAAATTTTTAGGGGAAAGAATATCACCTACTAACTAAAAATGGAAAATAGAAAAGACTACATTTCCAGTGGCTTCCTAAACAGGAGTCTATGTTTCCCACTATTTGAGAATGATTAATGAATTGACCTCCTGTGTGCCACTTTGAAAACACGCTGAATATGCTTAGTTTGGCAGAGTAGTAGAGGAAGAACTATTCACACACAACCAAAAAGGCTGCTGTTTGCCAGTAGCTATTAACTCGTGGCTATATCAACACTTGTGCTGTTAACAATAATCTTATCCAAGAGTCTATTCTTGTAGAACCTCCGAGGTTGAAGAAATATTTTATTGGCAGCAGCCGTAATCTTATAAGTAGCAATATGTTTTGACAAAATGAAGCCACACAATTCTCACCTAGTCTTGGGTTTACTTTCTTCGGAGAGCATTTGAGACTGAAAATAAAAAGCATCCCCAAGCCTCTGCCTCCTTCTCCTGCCTTCTGCGAAGAAATAGGCTTTACACTCAAACCTTGATGTTCCAATTTCTTTTAAATTTTTCAGTACTCACAGTTTCTCTACGCTTATACCTTCTAGGCTTTTGAATCTAATCATCCTACATGGATGCATTTTTTTTAACCTTTGTGCACAAGAACACTTCAAGATATGGATGTGGTCTCAAGATTACATCTATTTTGTAATCAGCTACAGTTGAAATATCTCCTCTTGCTGTCAAATGCTGGCTCTTAGTTTTGGGAGAAACTATAAACCTCTACTTAAATTGAGAGCTTTTAGGTATTGAAACAGTGCCTATGGCAGGAAAAGAAAAAAATTGGGTGTAGTGGCAAACTAAATCTATAATAAGTAGAAAAAATAGCCTAGAGCACACATAGAAAAATACTACTGGGAGTTAATCATTTCTGTCTATTGGGTATAAATACAGGAAGGTATGTGTTAGGAACAGACAGTAGTGAGTCCTTGGTGATAAGTTGTTATATGAGTCTAGCCAATTGTAGACTCAGTCTTATGATCTTATGATCTGTCTCCTTACTTCCATGTTCTACTTCTTGGGATTTTTGTTCCACAAACTTATTGAAGAAAATATATCCACGGAATGTTTATAATTTGCTGAGAACTCTTCTAGATACTGGAGCCACAAAACAGATTAAAACAAGTTCCTTACCCTCAAGTTCCCTCCCCAGTTCATGTCTGGTGAGTGAAGATAGGGGTACCATATGAATGAGTGAATTGAGAAGAGTGGGAAGATGGTACAAGTCCCCTGCACAGAAGAGGTGCAGGCAATGACAGGTTTGTATTTTATAAATAATAGTCGCTCAGTATGGTTGCTGCTACCATCTTCATCCTTACATGTGGTTTGGTGGCATAACATTGTCAGACAATTACCTTCCAGGGGACCTGCCTGCATGACCCCACTGTTATTTTACTGTAGGGGCTCTTCATGAATAAGTTTTTTTTTTTTTTAAAAAAAAAAAACAAAAACAAAAACAGAAGTGCAAGGTGGTTTAGTTCTTGCTCTACCCCATTAATTGTCCATAGTAAAATTACTTAATTTCCACATGTATTTGTTTTTTTTTTTTTTACTTTTCCAGTAAGTGAATTGTACATGATTCTCTTTAAGATTCACACACCTTATAATTACTTGATTCATCAAAGACAAGCTCATAAATTCACTTTTCTTCAAATAATGCTTTCACTGAACATTTGCTATTTGTACAGTACTCATCAGATATTTAGAACGTAAAGTTGCATGTAAGATCTACTCTTTTCCCTGATGTTGCTAAAAATCCAGTGGGAGAGATGGCAAATCCATGAAAGAGATACAACCAAATTAGGCAATGAGTACTTACATCAATGAAAGGAGTAATTGATTCTGATGGGGAAGATGGAAAATGTTTCCCAAATGTAGCACTTAAGTTGAATATTAAAGAGGTAGAAGTGCACCAGTCAAAAAACAAAAGAAAAAAGACATGCTCAACTGATGGAAATTCATGAGTAAAATATTTGGTGGGAAATTAACAATACCTGAAATTTACTGAGCATTTATTAAGTGCTGAAATTTTCATATGTTTAACTCTTTTAAATCATTATCATATTTGTAGAGGATAGGAATCAATATCTCCACTACAGAAATGAAATACCCAAGCAGAAGAGAGGTTATCCAAGATAACAGAGCTAATAAAGATGGAAATTTGCCCCCAAACAGTCTGAGTCCATCTGTACTTGAAACCCCTGGCTCATACATGTTCTAGGAAGAGGAAGCAGTCTAATATGGCTAGAACATAAAGTGGGAATAGAGGAAGATAAAATGAGAAGAGGGTAATGAAGCCAGCCTAAGGGCCTCGAATGCTGTGGTAAGAAACATGGACATTATCATACAGTAGAGGAAGTGGGTTGGGGATTAAAAAAAAAAAAACTACAGTAAAAAAAGATATGACAAGTAAAAGCAACAGAAATTGTCATTGCTAAGAAAACATAGGGACAATAGGGAGTGATGGAGACAGTAACGACAAAGAGGAACCTTACATTTGCAAGATTATGTGGGGACAGCAAATCGGTCCAAAGGGAGAAATGTCAACCTGCCATTGCCAGTTGCTCTTTTTCAAGAAAAGCGGTAAATATCATAAGTTGATTCTACAAATTATTAAATATTAACCAATCAATAAAACTTTAGACTGTGGACTAAACAAAACGTTCTTGCTGGCACCGAGATTGAAATTGGGAGACATTTGTACTTTTAAAAATCATGTCTTCTAATTTTTTTTTTTTAACCTGGGAAGCAACGTAAGCTTATTAGTGTTTTAGGAACATAAATCCAGTGCTATTATAGAAAGTTGAATTGAGAGGGAAGGGCCAGTGAGAGATTATTGCAGTTGGAAAAAAAGATGACAAAGGTTTGAACTAGTGACAGTGGGAAACGCAAGGCAGGAAAGGGTTTTCTGAGTATAATTGATCTATTAAATGTGGCTGGGGATGAGAAAGAATGTATCAACATTAAGGCAGGACTGTCTAGCTCTGGTGATTAGAAGGAAGGTAATGTATTGATGGAGACACGAGACATAAAAGAAAGAGCACACATCTGGAGGAAAAGAGTAAGTTCAATTTAAGAAGTGTTGAAATAGGGTTTAGGAAGCATTTGAATGGTACCCAGCGCTTCTTGGCTTTTCTATTGAAAAGAATACTCATTCATCAGATTAAGTCAGATCTGATCCACTGATCACAACTGCTTCCTAGAGAACGCTAAGAATTTAGAGCATTGCTGAAAATGGTTTATTCTTGTGAGATTTAAGCAAAAATTCAATTATCCACAAGAATTAGTAACAACAAAATTGCAAATAGTATTCCTTTTAAAGAATTTCCTCCTTGCCGCTTTCCTTTGAGTTTTGATTATGACCTTCTGCAGCTATCTGTCTCCATCACCATGGGCGGCAAATCTATCAAGGGAAATGGTGTTTGGTTTAGAACATCTTTTTTTAAATCATCTTTGAAATTTTGCTTGTGGTTTTGCATTCATTCTTATACAGGTATACAATCAGGTTTCTAGAAATTTCCATTATTTAATAATCATAATGTACATTTAGTCAGTTATTAGCAACCATAAAGCTTTTGTTCCATTAATCCATTTTAAATGACTTTGTAATCAGATGTTGTATAACCATAGATCTAGATCTTAGAGGCTGAATTAAATAATTTTTAGTTCCTTCTGATTTCTATGGATTTTGATTTGATGAATTATGAATTCTTTGGGGAAAGGGTGTGTGTGTGTGTGTGTGTGTGTGTGTGTGTGTGTGTGTGTAACCCACCCCCTCTTCTTTTAAACAAGGCTAATTCTAAAAAAAATTAGAGTATGAGAGTCATATAAACTGAAACATATATTGACATCAGTGTAAAATAAGTTGGTCATGTCTTCGGATGAGTATATATGTATACCTGTGTAAAGACAGGTGCATTTTTGTTCATTCAACAAACATTTATATTCATCCTACCTGAAAGACATTGTGCTAGCTGGTACAGAGAAACTCTAGGGAAAGGACAGTTTCTGACAATAAGCAACACACAATCTGAGGACACATAAATAAATAAGTTTAGTATGACACAAAAACTGCCATAAGAGAAGCAGAAGGTCAATGTTATTAGAGGACTCCAATAATTGTAAAGTTGATGAGCGACCAAAGAAAGTCTTGTTAACAAAGCATGGTCTTCTCTTATCTTTCTACGTTGCTGAGCTATTTCTTGTTAACTTAGCCAACATAAACCTGTAAAACTTTTCTGAATCTTTTAACTTTTACACTTTAGCTCAATTCCTTTTAAAGAAGCAACTCCAGCCTCTGATCAATAAAACTAGAAAAAGCCATTCTAAAATTAATTCTTAAATAATATCAGGCACTATGCTATGGAATGGTATTACTATACCCAAGAGTGTTGGGGAAATATTTATTATTTTCTGAAATCTTCAATTTCAAGAACAGTTTGTGGCTCATAAAGTTTGTTCTTTAGGACTGCTACGTCACTCACCCTGACTGGTATATGGGAATCCTAACACACTCATAGATATTAATAGAATACCTTTTCTTCTTATGCTCCAAACTGCACTATATATGGCTGTAAAATTAACATTCAGCCATAACTATTTCAGCCTCCTTTTATAGCCCCATCATTAATGGAACTCAGTGTGCATAAGGCTGTTCCAAAAGTGCATGTCCTATGTGTGATACTTTATTCTTTTACTGAGACCAGATAGACACCTACTAGAAAGGCACTATTGAGAATCTGGGCAGTGACCGTAGTAGGGAGGGATCCTGTAACTTCATCTTGCCCTGTAGTTGCATGCAGTATGATCATCCTTAGACCATGAAGAGCAACATCTTCAGGAGCTGGCATTGTCCTATAAAATGGAAAGATGGAATGTTTTGCTTCCATGAAGAATAGACATGAGGGATTCTCAAATAACTTGAGATAATAAGATAACACACACACATTTTTCAAAACAAAATATATTTCTACAGATGAGGCCACAAAGGGCATTTAGGTGACGCTCTCAAGGTCACATAGTGGGTGGATTAAAAACTTCAATTCAAATTTCAGGGATCCTGAGTCAAAGCCTAGTGATCTTTTCTTATTCTTGTTCTTTCCATATTTTATTAAATATGCAAATATTAACCTACTTGATCCTTACAAAAACCCAATGGTGAACTGACTATTGGCATGGCAGGTAAGAAACTTTACTCACCCACTTTCCAGTGAAACTTGTGAAAATTATTTTTAAAGAAGACTGTTTAAAATTCTCTGATGCAGAGAATTTTATTTCTATTTTGATATTAATAAGCAAAGAATCAAGGCACAGAATGGTAAAGTAAACTGTATATGGTCATGTGGAAAAGCTGAGATATGAACCTGGTTGGTTGGCTCTGGAGCATATCCACAGGGTGAAAATCGAGGAGTGACAGGCAGCATACTCCTACTTATGTTATTCTAGAGGAAAAATTGTATACATGGAATATAATAAGTTTAGGAGTCAGTTACATGGAGGTGTCTAATTCCACAGATTGTATTACACTTGTGGATGCCTTTGGTTTGGTGGCATGATGTATACTTTTTTTAAGGAGATACAACTTTTCTGATGGGAAACTTCAGATGCAAAATACTTGGATTTCTAACTGCCTTGACTGATCAAGAACTCTGACAAATCCTGAGCTCTCTTCATGAGCACATTGCAGCTTTCAGCTGGAGCAGAAGGGCAGCTGCACTTCTAGATGCACCACTTGGATGAATGTGCTCACCAATGTGGGCTACCAGGCCTGTATCACCATATCCAAATGATTTCTGTAGGCCTTTAATTTCATGTCTTGCCCCACGGTATAACGAGGCCTAAAGAAAGTATATTCTGGGAGGAAGATTTTTTCCTGGTTGGGGTCAGGGAATTGGGCAGGGGAACTTTGGAGTCAGACTAGCCAGTGGAATACTAGATCTTCCTCTTACTCCTTGTGTGACCCTCAGCAAACTAAACCCTAACTTGGACAGATTCTGCAAAATTCAGTTTTGTCCCCTATAAAATGAAAGGCTAACAGTAGCTGGGTCACAGAATTGTGCCAGGTAAAACACATAGCAGAGGGCCTGGCATATAGGAAGTTTTTCATAAATAGTATTTAGCACTCCCTAAACATTATTAAGTACTTCATAATATTAGCTGCTATGCTGTTATTGTATCTTTTGTAATCTTTGCGATGAAAGGGAAGTGTTTATGAAAATTCCTAAAAGCACATTATAATAAAATCATACACAATGAAAATATTGAGTCCTAGAATAAACGGATATGGAAAATCATTCAAAGTCGCTTTAGGTAGAGATGAGGAGATGATTTAAAATTAATAATTTAAGTCATCATGGTGAAAGAAGATTAAAAGACAAGTAGATGAAATATCTAGTGATGATCAAGAGCTATAGAAATAAGAAGAGAAAGCAAGCTTTTTGCAGAAGGAAAGAGAAGTGTACATAGGAACAAAAATTTGGGGGAAGTTTATAGTGGAAAAAGAAAATAAATAAGGGAGAGGACAAAATTGTGACTAAATAAATAAAAGGAAACTCCCCCAAAAGTCCAAAATCAATGAAGCTCAAATTCAAAACAAAAAAGAAAAAAGCAGGAAGAAATACCATGTTTCCATAAGTCTGCGGATTACGAGGAGTCATGAAAAGGAAAAAAGAGGTTTGGCACAAAACCTTGAAGGATAAATATGAGCACATCACAATTGAAAAGAAGATAATGAAAACAGATAATTAAAATGCAGAAGCGAGAGTTACAGCCTTTGGAACTGAAACTAAATAAACTTGTTTTATTGTGAGCCTGGAAATTGGGAAATAGTTGTACCGAGACTGAGTATATCTGGAACCATCACATTAGCTGACAGGGCATGTAAACATTTCAGAGGTAAATGAACTAACTCTGAGATGGATGATTATGGATGTGACTTGTGGGAAAAAAAGATTTGATTTGACGGCAAATGCTGCAGCCCCCTCTTCCTCTTAGATAATGGCACCAAGAAATACAAATGGATAGGTTTACTTAAGGATATGTCTTCTTTCCTTAAAGAAGAAAAGTGGTTGCATTTAAAGGGAATTATAAGATTTACTTAGAAAAAAATTGAGAGGACTAAAAATAAAACTAAGTAAAGGATATAAATGTATAGAACCAATCTGAAACAAATACAGAATTTAAAATGTTTACAAGTATATATATGCAGAAGGGTTGAAAAAATTACTTCTAAAAGATGAATCGCAGGACTGTGAGGACTTACGTGTAAGAGCAAAAGAAAAGTTTAACTTTTCAAATCGTTCATATTTTCCTTAAAAGCTGGACATACTGGAAAATATACTTGGAAGATCACCTCATTCCTGCAGAACAGGAAGATTATTTAAATACTAGAAGAAATATCCAAGGTGTGAAAAATGTTGTTCCTTTGTCAGGACATCAGGGTCCAGAAGAGTGTTAAACAGAGTTCTAGAGAAAGCACTCTGAGAAGAAATGAAGCTCAAATAATTCATAGCCTAAAGATATTTTCACTTTCAGATACTTTTAGTGAGACGAGTAGGGAGGAAACAAAGGATGAGAAATTACAGCATGAATCAGAGAGCAAAATGAGGGCCATTTGTATTGATACAGTCAAGCTGAAAGACAGAAAACAAAGGAGGGTAGGGGAAAATGAAGGCACATGCTACAAACATCTTGCCGTGTTCGTGAAGAGAGGAGAGGTTGCTGGGTTCAGAGAGCAAATGGGCAGCAAAAATTAAACAGATATGGAAAGGGAAATTGGATAACTAAACTGTTCCCATTTTAAGAAAAGGTCTTCAGAGAAAATTATATGGCTTCCCAACAGAAAAGAAGCCAAAGATGAAAAATCCAGTGATTCAATATGAGACCTCACTCCACAACCTGGAGACTGGATACTCAGTGTGCTGAAAAAGAGAGGTGTCCTCAGTCCCTCTGGTTTGACCCTAAACTGTATATCTTATTTTAGCTAAAGAATCATGAGTAAAAGTGAAATAACTAACACAATAAAGAATCTTGTGACGGTGTTTTTAAAGGACGTTTGGGAAGGTATCACTGTCCTGATAAAATTGGTTCTGCAGGAAAACATGCTAGTCTGACAAGAGGCAGGTGGTGGCCCACGCAGCCCTGGGTCATGAGGTATTTAGGGGATTGTATTCTGGTATCATGGCAAAGAACATAGCTAAGGCTATTTTATATCATTTAGGCCAAGAAAAACGTGCAAGGAGATGGTTTGTTAGATAATTTGGGAACACATATGAATATGTTATATATCAGCCCTAGAGCCGTCACCACAGGAAGATGAAACGTAAATTAAAGGGATAAGGGACCAAGGTGAAGCTGTTTGTTATGTACTAGTATGTGACACCCTCAGATTTTTTCCAAAGAAAAAACATGTCCGATTTGAAAGAAAGAAAATGTAAAGTTGAAAAAAACTGCAAAAGAGAGAAAGAGAGAGACTGATAAGCCGGATGGATCCAGACATATCTCATGCAGCTGAGATCATCCCGGAAATAATGAAAACAGAAGAGATGAAGAAATTTAAAATATGTGACAAGCAAACAACGAAATATGCAGAAAAGTACAATACAATAAAAGGAAAGGAAAGAGACTTATGTTGAGACATCAGCAGGTGACAGATGATCTCTATGCCTCTTATTCAAATTTCACAACGGAATTATAAAATATCTCATCATCTCCACTTTACACATTAGAGAATTGAGAATCTGACAGGTTAAGCAACTTATCCAAGGTCACGCAGTACACAAATAGAGAGGTGAAATTCAATTTGCTGTCTATCTTACTAGTAAGCTTTTATCTACACACCATTGCCTTTCAAAACAAAGACATAAAAGTGAGAAATAAAGGGAAATACAATTATATTGAAGCTGTATAGTTGAAGGATGGGTGTATTGTCTGCAGAGCATAAGGCTGCAACAAATTTTTTAAAAAGAAGAAAGAAATGTTGGCATGATTTCCACTCACTTGTCAGTTAAAAGAGAATTCTCTGCAATATTATGCAAGGTATGTCTGACCACGTGAACACTCGGGAGCAGGGCTGTGTGTTAAATATCCATGCTAAAAGCATGAAGCTGCAATTTTGAATGAGAATTCCTGTTAAGAAAATATCCCTTTCTAAAATAATGCATAATTAAAGCAGATTAAGAATTACTTGACTTCTCTTTTGCTGCTATTCAAACATTATTGCATTGTGCATAATTGAACTACCAGTTATCATTAAAGTGCTTCATTAGGAAGCTCTAGGTAGAACAGACTTGCAATCTTCACTCAAAGATCACTCTGGGGATTGTATACCTGGAAAATTTTCTTTCCTTAAGGAATACTGGAAGGGCACATTGGCAGATTTATATCAGGGCACAATGCTTTTCCTCTCCCCCCGAAGAAACAGTATCTATACTTTGTCTGCAAAGGCACACTGTCTTTTTAATTTCCAGGAGTCACGCAATTGAGCAATGAAATTAATAAAATGAAAATTAACATAGAATAAAATTTTAAGTATATTATGTTGAAAAACATTAACAAATATGTAAAGTTTGGGCACCACTTTTATAGAAATTTTTATGCATACCTAAGATGACAGTTTGTGTGGAACACATTAATGGATTACAGATAATATTATTGTAGGTAACATTTTTTCTGCATTTCCTGATTTTTTACAGTAAAAATACATGACTTTTTAAAATTTAACAGTGTGGATTCAAAAGAAATACCAAATTCAATTCACTCTTAGAGATTAAAATTGGGTTAATTATCACACTGTCTCAGGTAAAGTTTAAGTGATTTTTCTAATACAGAATATTTATATGCCTAGCCAGAATTTTAAAAAATTTAGACATCAGTTTAAATTCTAAGCAAAACCTGTTGTAAACCAATTAAGATTATAAATAGTCGAATATAAAGGAACAAAACTTTAAAAGTTTTGTAGAGTGTGATTTTGGTTAGCAATAATAATAACAATTGCTATATTTCCTGAGATTACTATAGGCCAGGCACTTTTCTAAGTGTTTTACATCACTTAACATGTTTGAATAATCATGTGATATAGATACTGTAATCATTCTAGTTTTCACCAATGCAGAGGCTGAGGCAATGCTACAACTGTTTTAATGATATCCTTGAAAATTAATTTTAAGTTTACAAAAAAAATACCTTGTGAATATGTTGAAATAAATCAGCCATGATTGATGTTTTCATAGATGATCTTAAAAATATTTTTATTTTCCATGTACACATATGATTATTGCAGCACTATTTACAATAGCAAAGACTTGGAACCAACCCAAATGCCCATCAATGACAGACTGGATAAAGAAAATGTGGCACGTATACACCATGGAATCCTATGCAGCCATAAACAAGAATGAGTTCGTGTCCTTTGCAGGGACATGGATGAAACTGGAAGCCATCATTCTCAGCAAACACACACAGAAACAGAAAACCAAACACTAAGTGTTCTTACTCATAAGTGGCAGTTGAACGATGAGAACGCATGGACTCAGGGAGGGGAACATCACACCCTGGGGCCTGTTGGTGGGTGGAGGGTGAGGAGAGGGAAAGCATTAGGACAGAGGCCTAATGCATACAGGGCTTAAAACCTAGATGACGGGTTGATGGGTGCAGCAAACCACCATGACACATGCATGCCTATGTAACAAACCTGCACATTCTGCACATGTATCCCAGAACTTAAATACAATAAAAAATAAATACATACATACATAGAAAAAAAGTGAAAAAAATATTTTTTATTGTGCCTCTAAAGGAAGTTAGAAAATATTTATCCTTTCTCTATAGAAATAAAATATTTTAGAGCATTCATTGCTTCCAGTCCCCATTCTTTAAAACATGTGCACGGACTGCCTGTGTTGGAATCCTCTGGAGAACAGCCCCAAATCCCAGAAGCTCAAAAGTCTACATTGTTAAAATGCTTCCGAGCGATATTTACAACTGCTAAAATGTAATGACTTCAGAGTTTATATGGGAAATCAGAAGTTTTTTTAAAAAACTCATGAATTTCTGATTTTCACTTTCCAGTTTGACTCAATTGCTTTCTTATGTGTCATTGGAAGTGAGATGTTCACAGCAATTTTTTTTTGCCCCACATATTCTTAGTATTCATCCCAGAATGCCAACGCCTCAACACTTCTTTCTCTACTTCCCTCTTTCTCCCTCCTACATTCTTGCAATTGCTGAGCAAATCGTGACTGAGGCAGGGAGTACATCTGCTGACTTGGGTCTAATATTTCAGTGTTTGAGCTTACTTTATAACTTCCACATCCCATACCTAGTGGCCGTCTACACAGTAGTGGAATCAAATATTCCCATGTAGGAAGATTTATTTGTTTCTTCAAAGGATACAGGAATCAAAAGGGATCCAGTGGAGAAGAAAAAAGTCCAGCTCCCCTCCTTCATGGAACCAACATTTTGCTGGGAGAGATAAGAAAAAAATCCATAAATAAATAGAAAAATAAATAAGTATAATAAAAGGTCAGAGAGTGATAAAACCCATGTGGAAAAATGTAAGGGCACAATTACAGAGTGACAGATGGAGTAGAAGATGGTAGATTGGAAAGGAAAGGCCTTCTGGAGGAATTGGCACTGGAGCTGAAAGATGAATGAACTAGGAAAGTGAGCCATTGAGAAATCTGGGGAAGACTGTTCCAGACAGTGAGAAGAGAAAGCACAAAGGCCTGAGGCAGGAGTGGGCTTGGCTTGTTCACAGAAAACATGAAGGTCAGTGGACATGGCTAGAGCAATATGCATAAGGAGGAGAGTGGGGTGGGATGAGCAATAAGGTAAGCATTGCCTCACACGTGCCATTGTAACACAAGGTGCTTGGACTTCATTCTGAGTATCATAGAGACCATTAGCCAGTCTTGAGCAAGGGGGAGAAATTACCGAATTCACAGTTTAAAATATCACTATAGTCAATGTTTAGGAAACTATCAGAGCCACAGAAACCCATCCAATGTATGTTACAGTCCTGGCAAGAGAAGACGGTGGCTTAGCTGGTGTATTCACAGAATAGATGTTGAGACATGGTCAGATTCTCTGTGTACATGTTTGTATTATGCAGTTAGAGACCACTGGAGTAGCTAACAGATGAGGAAGGTGGAAGATGAAGAGGAGTCACCGATTTCTACAAGGTTTTGGGCCCAAGTAGGAAATGTTGACAGTCAGGACTGAGATGGGGAAGACAGGTTGCATGAAGACTTAGGAGTTCTTCTTTCAATATGCTGAACTTGAACGTCAGTCAAAGCGAACAGCTAGTAGGTGGAGCAAGCCTGAACTCAGGGGGAGATGGGAGTAGAGATCCAAAGGACACAGGCATGGGCGTGTAGGCGGAATGCAAGTTCATGACTCTAAATGAGATCACCCAGGGAGGAGAGTACACACAAATAGAGAAGAGAAAGATACGTGGATTCATGTGGCTCCGTGCCCGGCAGAAAACTTGCTCAAGCCTGTTGCTCTATGACAAAGGGTGTGGTTTTTTAACTGCCTGCAAGTCACAAACAGCAGTGATCTGACAATGGGGCCATGATTGTAGAATATAATACATACATTATTATAAACAAATTGGAGTATGAATGTTACCGGTGATTGTCACACAGCCTCCTTGAATGGGCGATTATTTTCCTTTTTGTTGCAATAAAAATTTGTGTGACCATATCAATGCCCCACTGTACAAGATTCATTTTTAGCAGTGAGCTTCAGTTGATCCTGAGAGGCAGGCAGGTTCTCTTATAAAAACTGGTGGTACAGTTGGGAAGAAAAACTGCCCTTTAGAGTAAGTGCTTTACAAAGGCAATTAAAGCAGAAAGATGTGTTTATGGGCTTTCACCCTTCAAAATGGCTATAGATCAAATTTATTAAAAATGTAATTTGAAAGAGAAGCTGGCAATACAGTCATAAAAATAAAAATGAAACTAATTTATCTTCAAAGTGTGTCGTGCTTTTAGCCCTAACCAGCCTAAAAACTTCGTTACCCAGCTGCAAGTAAGAATTGGAAAACTCTGTTTCAATTCCAAAGCATTTTAAACTACAATGTGGCTGGTGTTTATACGGTCACATGATAGGTTATTCTAATAGTTCAGGACAGAAAATATAATTTGTATATTTCAGAAACTTAGTAGGAATAATATTTAGGGTCTACTTTTAAAAAACCAATACAGCAAAGATAGAATTTGAAGATGTAAACAAATATACTATTAAAACACATGTATCCAAGAGGTTAAAAAAGGCAGTAATTTTTTGTATGTTTGAGTCAACACTTTCTTCTGTTTTGCGAAGACACTTGCTCTTTTTTAAACTGTTTTTAAAAGAAAATAAGGGAATATGTTTTAGGTTTTGCAGGACACTATGAGATGCTGTGAAAATTCAAATGATAGTGTTTAATATTTTCCAACAAAATTACATTCTAGAGGAATTCATCTTACTGTAAGAAGAAATGTATAACCCATTTTTTTTTCAAGAATAATATTCCAATGGATTGTTTTGTATAACAGAAAGTATTTCTGACAGCATTCAGACTACTTCAAAATCCTATAATGAAATGAATTGAAAGGATCCAACTTTAAATACAGTCGTTTACCAGTAAGGAAGGGACAGCTTACAGACATAGGTCAGTTTCATTGTATTCAAATAAAGAATGTTCTGCAGTGTTTGTGGGTAGAGAGCAAGAGTAGTGAGTGGAGGGAAAGGGTGATGAAATAAAGGCAATGCATAGTCCCCCCAGTGAGATTAGTTGAACTAACTGTGTAGACAGGAAGGACAATTCTGATTTTACATGGAGGCTCTGCCCATGCTGCCTTCTCAGGATGAGCACTGTTCAGAAATGTAAATCCCCACGTTTCCTTTCTTGCCTCTTCCCCACATTCCTGTAAGATTACACTTCACTGTCAGAGCTAAAGAGTGGATCTTCATCTTCAATTCATTCAACATGAAAAGATTATTATTAATAGCACGCTGAGCAAATAATGATTTCAAGGAGTCCTTGTTATTATAGAAGCCTGCCTACAAGGTGATTTCAGAATAAGAAATGGGAAGTGTTTATTTTAGCAGAAATTTAATGTGCACTTGCCTTTCAAACTCTATAACATTATTGTAGTTAAAATAATTGAATGATGGTTAAATGTCTCCACTGATTGGATAACCTTGATATTAGCCTGAATTACCTAGTAAAAAAATTACTTTTAAAATCTAAGTAAGTTTTATTATTAATTGTAATTGGAAAGCACCATTTGAAGTATTAATATATACAGGTCTTTAGTGATATTAATTTAGAAAAAAATAATAAAAGTTTTGCCTCTTCACAATTTACAGTCCAAACTACATGTGAATTAAATACTGTATTTTTATTTTGTACAGACCCACCGATACACATACACACACAAACTCACACACATATATTCTCTGTGGTTTTCCTAGTTCAAGAAAGTCATTATAATCATGCAACAAACAATAGTGGTTCTCCATTTGCTATGCTTACATTAAAATTAGAGGAGGGGCATTTTAAAATCAACAAATACCACCCAAGTCACTATTCAGCTTCATATTTTTAGCTATAAAACTAGAAAATAAAATCAGAAGGTTTTATGAGATCGAATGATTTTCTATCTCTGGGCAAAGGAAAGGAATAACTGATTTGCTTTGTGAATATATTTCACCAATGTCTATATAGAATGTGACAGTTACTGACTGCACAAACTGTATCCTTTTAGAAATGTAGTAAATTTAAAGCTTTTTATGAGTCTGTGGGAGCCGAAGACATGGTAGATGGAAAAATAACACGTTGAAAAGGAGTTTATTTTCACTTAAGTGTCTGCCTAATAGTGCAAACTTCATCTTTGCCTGGAGGTGGTACGTCTATGTTAATGGAGACAGGCTAATAATGTGTTCTTATGAAATGGGATGGATCTTCTGTCTTAATTTGTGTGCTATTTTCACATGAAGAATAAATGAGGACAAGATATTGATTGCTATAAATTTTCTACTTCATTTTAGTACAAATATGTCCAAACACATTTGAGATTAAATGGCAATTATGTTTCTTAATTGAATGTCCTTTTCTCCTTATCTTTGATAGATATTATAGAAAAAGATGCAGATAGATCATAGATAATGTGGATAATCTATGCGTCATAGATGTAGATATAGCCGGATCATAGGTAGATAATGCATATATGTAGATAAATAGATCGTAAATCTACCCACCTGTCTATAACAATATATAAGAAAGAAGAGAAAAAGAGCAAGACCAAGGTCAGCAAATTTCTCTGTAAAGTCCCAGGTGATTAATATTTAAGGCTTCACTGGCCATATGGTTTCCATCATAACTACTCAAGTTTTTTTGTGCAGTAGCACAAAAGTCTTAAATAATATGTAAATGAATCAGTGCAGCTGTATCCAAATAAAATGTTATTTATGGACACTGAAAATTAATTCCGTATAATTTTTATGTATCATAAAATATTATTTTTTTCAAATAATTTAGAAATATAAAAACTATTCTTCCCTTGAATTCCATACAGAAAGAGGCCTCAGGGCAGATTCGGCATGGGCTATAATTTGCAACGTTTAATATATGTAATAGTCAATTGTTATTTTTAATCTCAAAGAATCCCATGACTCTTTGTAAAGCTGTCATTTCATTCTGATTTACAAATCTCTCCAGAGTCAATATGAACCCTACACAAGAAAGTGAAAGTTAGTTTTGAAGCAGACTTTTTAAAAGAAAATACAGTCTTGTTGCACAAAATGGAACACTGCCAAAACAGAAAAACTCACACCTCTACTTTAAAAGAAAGTGCAAAGCAAAACTACATCTCAGCTAAATGTTTCATTATAGGATAAGTTAAGAAGTATAATTAGTCAAAATAAGATCCCAGTATGTTCACAGTATTGCAGGCACAAGTACAATATTAATTTTCACATTATATTTTATATGCAAACAAATTTAGTTTGTCAAAAAAAAGTGTTGCTTTCCTTACAAAAGCTGTGTTTGATAATAAATAAGAATTCTACTGAAAAATTGAAGCTTTCCATAGCTGACAAATTTCAGAAATATGAATAAAAGAGAAATGTAACATTCTCTTAAATAGATAATTTTACAGATGAAACTTCTTAAATTAATGCTGACAAATTTGAATGCACCATTATATCAACTTATGCAAAAGAATGAATGGATAAATAAACAAATGGATTTTTTTTTTTTTGAAGATTTCATTTACCATTTAGGTCACTGATAGAGCATAGTCAATGGAAATAGTTCTCTCTTCCATTCAATTACAATTCCTAATCAGTTGAATTTGTCACGTGGTTCTTTCAAGAGCGTGCTATCAATATTGCTTCCTATCCAGTCTTGATATTCAATATATTACTAATCTTTGTTTTTGATGAAGTGGTTCAGGCATTTCTGTTAAAGACTTAAACTTGAGAACTGAGCACTAGAGCCTACATTTAAAGTGTTTCTCTCATTTCTTTCTTTGTCACTAGGAATTAAGACTGTTTCAATGAAATATACAGCCCCTTTCTGGAATCTACTTGTTCTGCTACCACTATGGATATACCGACCTTTCTGTGCCTTTCAGGGACAAGGGTAGCAGAAGAGTTTCAGACTTCCCCCGAAACAAAACAAAAACTGAACAATAAACAACCACCAAAAAAAAAAAAAAAAAACAGGAAAAAAGGCGGAGGTACTCTTTCACCCTTGCCTGCTTTCTCCTGCTACCAAAACAAACAACAGAAACTGCTTTTTCTCATTGGATCATGTAGCTAAAATTCTGTAGCAAATTTGTAAAAGAAAAGAAGTGGAAATCTACTTAAGAGCTCCTGTAAACCCTTTTGTACAAAACAACCACTTTGGTTCCCATTAAAAAGTGTTATCTGTTTCTTTGACCCTGTAAGCTAAATATTAATCCATCTTTAAAAGAGAAGAAAGTGAAGATCATAGATGACAGATCTTGCTTTCTCCTAAGTATCTTTGAATCTTTACATTTGCCATCACAAGTTCTCAGATCAATTAACTATTGTTTATTTCCGAAGAAATCCGGCATGGCTTATGAAGACGTACATATAGCAACATAAATAGGAATGAGATAAGACAGCAAGACTAAGGGAAGCTGAAATTGTGTCATTATTGAAGGTAGTAAGCATCTAACAGCCATTTTGTCTGTAATAGGTTACATTTAAATTTGCCAATGAAACCAGCCTCTTCATGGGGATTTTCTGCCTGTACTGTTGAGCCAAGACCCCTGCCTTTATACTCATTTTCACAGAAATTCTTTACTAATGAATTGCCTCGCTTGCTCTGTAATATTCATAACCATCTTCAACACCACCTCCAGACAGACTGCAGTTTGACACAAAAAATGGCCTTAGAAAATGCTCTGGCCAGAAAATTTGATTCCAGCATGGCAGAAATGTAAAGAGTCTGTTGTGATATAAGTGCTGTTTATCAGGCTCCTATAAATCTCCTTAGCAGAGTCAGCAGAGTCCAAGATGCAAACTTCCTAGCAACTCTGCAGGTAAATTCAGAGAAAGCAATCACAACTTGGCCTGGGGAGTAGATTCATGCTCTCCAGAGTAAGAGTCACATGGTGTGAATTTGCAAGAAGAGTCATAATGATAATGACTCATTCTACACATATGCATGAAACACTTATTAGATATTCATCAACATGAATTACAAGACCTTGCAATAATTACATTGCCATTGATGAATTTGTTGTTGTTGTTGTTTTGTTTTGTTTTTTGAGCTGGAGTTTTGCTCTTGTTGCGCAGGTTGGAGTGCAGTGGCGCAATGTTGGCTCACTATAGCCTCCACCTCCCAGGTTCAAGCAATTCTTCCACCTCAGCCTCCCAAGTGGCTGGGATTACAGGTGCCCATCACCACACCTAGTTAATTTTTTGTATTTTTAGTAGAGATGGAGTTTCATCATGTTGGTCAGGCTGGTCTCAAACTCCTGACCTCAGGTGATCCACCTGCCTCAGTCTCCCAAAGTACATGGATTACAGGTGTGAGCCACGAAGCCCAGCAATAAATTTTTAAGACTGTTGTATGAATGCCTGTGAGATATTGCCCAAGAGTAAGGTGCTTTCCGGAGTCTTTGTCTAATGGTTTGTGATTAACACTCTTGAATCATCTGTGAATTGCTTAAGAGGCCATGATGATGGCGTTGCTATTGATATTGCGGGAAGTCCTGCTGCATGTTTATTCTCCACAGAGGGTATTTCACCATTATCACAGTAGAAATTAGTATCTAAGAAACTCAAGCCATTCCTGACTGACTGAATGCTTGCAGCAGATGGAGCTGAAACTGTAAAGGGCCATATGCCCTTGGGCCTTACCATGTCAGTGCCTGCAGGGCTACTTTTCAGCTTGCAGTGTCTGTTTCTCTTTGCCTGAGGCCCTTCTCTAGTCTTAACATTTGACTCTGCGTGTTGCAGCACTAGGGGAAAAAGAGTCTCCAGGAGCAGCCCTCAGCCGATAACTGACTGGGAGCCTGGGAGTTGGTGTAAAATGCCCCAGTTGCCTCGCCCTTGAGGTGGGATGTTGCAGATCCACTTATGATGCTTTGGCTCCTGGAGAACCCATCTGGATGGAGCGGCAATCTCTCATTGTAGACTTGCTTGGAAACAGGTGTTTTCTTGATTTTCTGAGGCCTTCCCCTCCTCCCCTTTCTACTTCATTATCAGCATTTCCAGGAACCACCAGCTTGAGCTTGAATCCTCATCTCTGGATCTGCTTTGCTCCACAATGAACCCACTAACCAGATTTCTTAAAATATCTTCTGAGAGCAAGAGTGGGTGGTATTCCTCTTTTATATACTAATAATACCTTAAAAAAAATGCTTGAAGGCTAGCGTGATGGCTCATGCCTGTAATCCCAGCACTTTGGGGGGCTGAGGCGGGCAGATCACCTGAGGGCAGGAGATCAAGACCAGCCTGGCCAACATGATGAAACCCCATCTCTACTAAAAATACAAAAAATTAGCTGGACGTAGTAGCAGGTGCCTGTAATCCCAGCTACTTGTAATTAGCAGGGCATAGTGGTGGGCACCTGTAATGCCAGATACTTGGCAGCCTGAGGCAGGAGAATCACTTGAACCCAGGAAGTGGAGGTTGTGGTGAGCCGAGATCATCATACTCCAGCCTGGGCAACAGAGCAAAACTCCATCAAAAAAAAAAAAAAAAAAAAAGCTTGAAATTAATTTTTTTCTCTAAGAAGATAAAAGAAGCGCTTGCATATCTAACCAGTTTCTTTAAATCAGATATGCACCCACCTAGAATAATGATAAAAACTGAGAAATTGGGAAAGCTATAGTGAGTTCTGATAAAGCATTTACGAAGTGTCCAAATTCAGTCAGACATCTTGCTGTTAAGGAATACTTTATTATTCTTTATAGAAAAAGGTCTTCATCAATATTTATGTGGCCTCAATCTTCCACCAGATATTTATGAAGTCTATTTGATGAAGTAAATTAGCATGGTATCAGGACGATGATTTAAACTCTGATCCCTTCTTCATCTTAACGCTACACTTTGAAATAATTTTCTGTACCTCAAATGAGAATTTCAATACCTACCACCCCTCAAAATGGCTTATGTTAAAAGAAATGCTAGTTTTATAAAAAATATATGGCACTCACTAAATGCCTAAATTATTCTGATGCATGGATCATCAAATAATTATCGTTGCTCCAGCAGCACTGAGATTCTATTACCGCTCTAATTTTTCAAAATGGTAGAAAGCCCTTGGCTTCTGCAATTTCACATGAGATACTTGTCATTGATGTGCTCATTCTGGTACTAACGTAAGCTGAGAGAATCAAAAAGTTTTAAACACTTTGATAAGCTGACTGTTTGAATCAACAAGAAATACATGAAATTTTAAAAAGTAGATGGATGCTAACTTTCTATTATCCATACTCCTTGCATTCACCTCATCCCTGGTTCAACACTGTAACACACCTGCCCAAGTGGGAGAGCACGGCCCTGTGTCTCACTCAGTTTCAAACAACATCTGCTTCAGACTCAAACCTAACTCAGCCACTCCAGCCATTACTGGGGAAAAAAAATTAAAAACAAACACACAAAAAGAAAGGCACAAGTCATAAGAGGCTTTCTAGATGATCAAAAGATAGTAACTTCCAATTCTAGAATGATGCATCCATTTGTACGTATTAAAGACATTTTAATTGCCACTTTTGTTTGCCTTAAAGTATTTCAATTGTGCTTAAAAATAGAATCAGAATGATAGGGTAGATTTTGGAGGGACCCGTTGCTTATACGTCATAATGTTAATGTTCGTGAACAATGAACTGTGAAGGAAATGATAACATGTGACAAGAAACTGCATTGCTTTTATCATAAGGCATGCCGTTCCACAACACCTTTCTGTCTGGTTCCTTTTTATTTTAAATCTTGTGTGAATTTGTATTAACTCATCGTCTCTTTGGGGTTTTATTTTCTAAGGAAAAGCGTACATCCTTAACTGAGAAAGCAGATATGCAGTCTTGAAATCCTTTAACCTGAATTCAAACACCAGGATGTATATATCCATTTATTCGCCAAACATTTATAAAGTGATCACTAGCTTTTAGCTGGGCAGGTTTATAGATTCTGGGTGTACCCAATCACCTAGACCATGACACATAAATTTTTAAAAATTCAATAAAGATACTAAACTCAAACTAGAAGTAGAAGGTAAGGTGTCACCAGAAGAAAAGAGTGATCAATTCTTTCTGAGTACATGAAAAATTTCACAGAGGATGTCATACTTGTACCCAAGACTAGAGGAAAGTGGAGATAGATGTTTGTTAGATGGTGACAAGCCAAGAGAGCATCTCAGTCAGAAGAAAGAGTGTGCTCAAAGGAATAAAACAGCCAAGTGCTTTCAAGAACCAGACATTTCATTAGGACTCAAGTAAATGTGTAATGAAAATGACCAGAAGCAGCCAGGCGCGGAGGCTCATACCTGTAATCCCAGCACTTTGGGAGACTGAGGCGGGTGAAATCACCTGAGGTCAGGAGTTCGAGACCAGCCTGACCAACATGGAAAAACCTTGTCTCTACTAAAAATATGAAATTAGCTGAGCATGGTGGCACATACCTGTAATCCCAGCTACTCCAGGGGCTGAGGCAGGAGAATCACTTGAAACTGGGAGGCGGAGGTTGCAGTGAGCTGAGACCACACCATTGCACTCCAGCCTGGGCAGCAAGAGGAAAACTCAGTCTCAAAAAAAGAAAGAAAAGAAAATGGCCAGAAGCAAGAGTGGAGAGATTGGCAGGAACCACAAGGTGGAGACCTGAGTAGCTGGGATTTTATTCCGGAGTCAGCAGGAGCCCAGGAAGATGCTGGGGAGGGGTGAACAGAGGAATAACAGCATAGCATATGTTATTTAGAATGGTTTCCTCAAGACCAATGGGAAACTAAAAGTAAAATTCATGCAATATGTTTTGGGCCTCAGGGCTGGGAGTAACAAGCACGTCTACCACCTACACACCCTCCTCTCAGACAAGCAGCATACAATCATAAATATTTCTGTTATGACATAAAAGCAATGGCGGGAGATGAGTGATGGTGATGGAAAGGAACAGAAGAGCCACCAAAGATGAGAAGGAATGGCTGGTGCTCTCATCAGATGTGCTGCAGCCTGTCAAACCTTTGTCTCTGGGGCCCTTGCTCTGTTTCATTACCCACTACTTACTTCTCTGAAGCATCCTACTTCCATCATAACCCAGAAGCACATTTTAAAAAAATCTTTTCATCTGTACAGAAATACCCATCTATGGGAAAGACAAGGGCTTTTTTTTTCCATTTCTTTTTAAATTTTATTTTGTTTTATTTATTTTATTTCATTTTATTTTTTGAGATGCAGTCTAGCTCTGTTGCCCAGGCTGGAGTGCAGTGGCACAATCTTGGCTCACTACAACTTCTGCCTCCTGGGTTCAAGCGATTCCCATTTCTCAGCTTCCCAAGTTGCTAGGGTTATAAGCATGTGCCAACATGCCCAGCTAATTTTTGTAGACACGGGATTTCGCCATGTTGGCTAATCTGGTCTGGAACTCCTGGCCTCAAGTGATCTGCCCACATGGGCCTCCAAAAGTGCTGGGATTACCGGCTTGCACCACCATGCCCAGCAAAATAAGGACTTTTTAACATCCATTTAGGTATATACATATGACAAAGTCATTTACACAAGACACTTTGTGGTGAAAATGCAGCTTTAGGGGAGTGTGTGTGTGTGTGTGTGTGTGTGTGCGTGTGTGTGTTTGTATGTGTGTGTCTGATTTCTAGATGTCAAACACTTCAGTAAATTAGCCTATGCAAACCATGTATATGGTCTACTACATCCAGTATGATTAAACCTGGGGGACAAAAGATTCTGAGATTCCCAGGCTCTGCAACTGTCACTAATAATTGTAAATAATACACACCACATTAGAATGTGCATTACACTTTCAGTCTGCTTTTACATCTGAAATCTTTCTTATATACACTGCCACATTATCCAATGATCAGCAATTATAGTAAATCAAATTCAGCACCAAACTCTTTTACCTTTTCTAACAGCAAAAGGAAATGTCTTCCCCACCCTGAACATCAAATACATCCATGATGATCTGACTGAAATAATGTCATCAAAGTGCGTGGATCACACCAAAAAACACATCAAGTGAATTTTAGCCTATGGCATTACTTCCAGATAAAACTATCATGAAATAAAAATACTTATTCAGTAGCTATAAAAGAGAATATGAAAAAGATATTTACCCCTGCATCTATTTCTCCTTATCCTTCGTCATCTCTCTGACTGCCTGTTTAATTGTCAACCTATCTCTTGAGTTTCATAGGTTTCCCAAATGTGTTTTCCCCCTCTGCCTTATCTCTTCAAAGCCATCAGTCACACAGCAGATTTGTAATGAACTTGCTCTATGCCAAGGCAAAAAAAAAAAAAAAAAAAAAAGGTGACATCATTTTCAAAAAGGGGGAGATCAGCACTTTAATCTCAGTGAGATAGAAAATAGAACAAAGGAAATGCCTGGCAGGAGTAAAAGGGGGAAAATATGGGGATGGAGAGCAGGCTTTCTTTGCTTCTCCATGCTTTGTACACTGCGCTTTAGAAATTTGGAAACCATTTGTTTTCCATTCTCAACATATCCTGCTGGCCATTCATGGTCTTGTCCAGAATAATTACTGGAAAAGGAGCGTGGCATTCTCTCTCTCTGCTTTTGTGAGTTTGGTGGCATGGGGTGAGGATAGAATCCTTAAATGCTTATTACAGCGTTTTGACGTGGATGCAGCATTTCAAAATTTTTGTGTGAAGTCGCTAACTCACGCATCTGGCCAGGCAGGTGTATTCTAGCTGTGTACAAATTAAAGCTGAAATAAGAATGCAGAGTTATGATGGTGGAAGGAAGAAGGAGCAAGCATATTTTTTTAAAGCACTGAAGATCCCATCAGAGTAAATTATAGACATATGAATCAAAGGTAATGTGGAAATCAGCAGTGAAGGCTCAGAGGCTAAGACATTGAAACAGCTGTTTACAATAACTTGGGATATATAATCAGAATGATTTTATAAAAAACATAATTCTCCAAATTAATCAAGCTGAAGAGAAATGTGTGTTTTCTCCATTTATTTGGGGGCCATGTGCTGGAGATTATCAAACACATACTATTTGTCAGAGAAATGTGATGAATCACCCTAGATAAAATGATAGCAAAAGCTTTCTTTCTAAAGTGAAGCTGGTGTAGCATTAGACATGTGTATTGGGCATGAACCGCCCAGGCCACAAGCTCAGATGTGCCAAGAATGTAGCCTTGTTTTTCTGTTACTTGATTTCTTTCCTGGAATCGTCACTGTTTCTCTTATCAAAAATCCTAACCTGCAGTCAGTTCTTGGTAAACTCATTTAGCCCTGGATTTTGCTCTTGCTCCTATTTCCCTGTATTGATTCAAATTCCATGAATTTTTCAGTGTCCAGGTCCTGGCCCAGTCCCACCTGTACAATCCTTCATCTGCTAAGGTGTGTACCACCCTGTCGGGTTTCCTGTCTTAGCACCTCTCATCTAACCCCAGCTAGGCATCCAATTTATTGTGCTATCAGTGGTTGACATTTCAGAGGTAACCCTGAGTCACTGGCATCACTAGCATGAAGTATCTTTAGCTCCTGTGACTATTTCTCAGTCACTTTCACATCCCTCAGCATGGTGGGAAACCACAAGAAACTTCTGGATGCTCTCCTATTCCACTTTCTGGTTACAAATCTGGTGAATGAAAACTTGAAGACCATTAAAGGACTATTGAACAGACCACACTTTCTACTTGTGGCTGCCACATCACTCGGGCAGGACAGAAGATGAAGGCAGTGGAGTCTAACAAGCTTTCACCTCCCACATTCCATCCAGGAAAGTAAAGCACTGACCCATAGATGATCAGTTAGTTCTGGGTCTCAACCATCAATCTGAGATGCGGTCCAGAGAGGGAAGATATAGCAGAGCTTGGAGCCCTTTCTCAGATATCTTCATAACCACTTCACTCAGCTGCTCTCCTTGATGACGCTCCGCTTCTCTCCCAACCCAAATACGTAGTGTCTCTTCTGTAATTGGGAAAACAAAGAAAGAAAGTTTGCCTCCAGTCTGTTACTTAAAACTCTCATCATCAAGCTCATAGTTTTTAATATTCAATACTACAGACTTTCAAACAAAAACGAAAATTTTCTTTCATAAAAATTTTCTCTATAGTATTTTCAAATTATATTTAAAAAATTTTAAAAACTGAGCTTTGACCTTTTATTTTTTTGATATTTCTCCTTAACATATATATATACTCAAAATAGTAGCCGATAATTTCAGGAAATATTATATACTAATATTTCAAAATACTATTTCTTCCATCTATAATTCTTTGCCTACCAAAAAAGGAATGTGAGTCTTGCCTTTTTATCTTGCCCTCCTCTAAGAAAGAGGAAATTGGATACTTGTCTTTAATCCATTTCTCCAGAATAGTAAAGTCTATATAGGTCAAAGTAGAGTGTATATCCAAAGTAGAGTATAGTCGTCCCTCTGTGTCCCTGGAGGATTGGTTCCAGGACACCTGCAGATAGGAAAATCTGCAGATGCTCAAGTCACTGATGTAAAGTGGCCAATATTTGCCAACAACCTATGCACACCCTCCCATATACTTTAAATCATCTCTCAATTACTTATTATACATAATAAATGTAAATGCTATGCATAGTTGTTATACTCCATCTTATAGAGAATTATAACAAGAAAAAAAGGTCTGTCCATGTTTAGCACAGGCACAATTTTTAAAAAATATTTTCTATCTGCAGCTGGTTGTGTCCGTGGATGAAGAATCCACGGATACAGAAAGTCACCTATATTCTATCCTGAGGTCCTCAAGACTCAGTAGATAAATCTGCACAATGGAGTCAAAATATATAACCAAGAGATTTCATCCAATGGTTCAACAGTATCCTACAGACCGATGCCTTTCTAGGAAGTGTTTTGTCCAAACAGAGTCCAGTTGAAGCCCTAAGAGCCTCTTAGGGGTTGGTACTAAGAGAAACCAAACTTACACTGTAGTTTATCATGGGCACTTGAGTTAAAAGACCGTGTGTCGAGGTCAAGAGATCGAGACCATACTGGTCAACATGGTGAAATCCCATCTCTACTAAAAATACAAAAATTAGCTGGGCATGGTGGCGCATGCCTGTAGTCCCAGCTACTTGGGAGGCTGAGGCAGGAGAATTGCTTGAACCCAGGAGGCAGAGGTTGCAGTGAGCCGAGATCGCGCCATTGCACTCCAGCCTGGGTAACAAGAGTGAAACTCTGTCTCAAAAAAAAAAAAAAAAAAAAGACAGTGTGAAATTTGACCAAGTGGACACAAGATGAGTCCACAGAACACATGGACTCAGCGGGAGTTGAGGAGGGGAAGTAGGAAGAGCGACAAGGATCAAGAGAAAGCAAATGCTAAGAGCTGCGGAAATCATGACTGAAAAATAGAGGTGTGAGACTGTAATTACTGGCTGCTTAATTGCAATCGCTTTTGCTTTCTGGGACCCCATTCATGTCTTATTTTTCTCCATAGATTCTATCAGTAACCAACATATGATATGTTATGACATAGTATGTCATATATGTGTTGGTTTACTGTTTCCATACACACATGCATACACACACACACACACGCACGCACGCACGCACGCACGCACGCACGCACACACACCTCATAGATTATAGAATCCACAGAGGGAATTTTTTAGTTTGATTTGTTCACTGATGTTTCCTTTGCTTCTTAAAGAGGTGATAGGAATTTCAATAACTACTTGTTGAAGGAAAAAAGAAAGAGAAAAGAAAGGAAGAAAAGAGTGAAGTGGAAAGGGAAGAAAGAGAGCGAGAGAATGAATGAAAATGGCTTGATTGTTAATTCTCCAGACTCAAGAGAACTACTGCCCATACTACCTGCTTATGGATTCTATGACGTTCCCCATTTTCCTTTCACATGCTTCCTTTTCTTGACTTGAACTAGTTTAAATGTGTTTCTCTTTTGTGGAGCAAAATGAACCCTCACAACAATAAGTGTCGTGAGCAATCCTAGTCGGTTTGCAGACACTTTTCTTTTTTTCAGGCAGAGTAGCATACATTCTCATCTTTAAATTGTCTTTAAATTTCATGTTAAAGCGGACCACATGGTAGTCATAAGCTTGTTGGAAGACCATGACAAAGAGCACTATTTACAAAGGGAGATGGTTTAAAAAAATTTTTTTAATGAAAAAATACATCCATTATATCCACAGGGAGGTTGCTCATAGCTGCCTGCAAAGTAGTATATTGGGCTTCTAGATAGAATTATATAGAATGAGATTGAATAAGGAAAGAAGAGCCTCCCACTCGTAGAGTTAGAAAATATATAGCCTCTACAAGAAATACAAAGGAGGATTCATAGACTCTGGAGTAGTTTGGTGTTCCACACAAATACCATGTGTCTCATGTAGGAAATGGAGAAGATAGAAGACTCAGCTCATGCCAAGCCATAAAAAGAGAAGACTAAGTGAATTCATCTTGTAATTTGTTTTATTATCTCAAGATTTATAGAAAGCAGTTCTACCTAATGCACAAACCTTTTTTAGTTTTGTTCTCTTTCCTGTTTTCCCTTCTCTGTTTTAAACTTTCAATGATAGATCGTCTTGGAAAGTGCTGAATTAAAACTTGGCAAAGTCAATTCCTGTATATTTGGCTGGTCCTTCAGTTCTAAGAGTCTCACAAACTAGGATCTCACATATGCATAAGAGACTAAAGATCAACGTAGTAGTGACACACACTCACAGATACACTCACAAATGAGAGACTTACAGATACAGAGATACAACCATACATACACACTAACTACCCTTTTTTGTTTTAATGTGATTTAGTTTGGGAAAGCACTGCTTCTGTACTTAAACAAATTCTTCTTGGTAGCAAAATGCTTATATATCTGAGCAGGACACAAAACCAAATAAATCCAAGGTGGGGTTAATTTATAATAAAGGACAGGGATTATCTATTGAGTGTCAATAACACTCGATAACAGGTTTGACATCGTAGTGTATTAGTGGATGCATAGTCCGTTTTCACACTGTTGATAAAAACATACCCAAGACAGGGCAATTTACCAAAGAAAGAGGTTTATTGGACTTATAGTTCCACATGGCTGGGGAGGCCTCACAATCATGGTGGAAGGCAAGAATGACCAAGTCACATCTTACGTTGATGGCAGCAGGCAAAGAGAGAGCTTGTGCAGAGAAGCTCCCATTTTTAAAACCATCAGATCTCATGAGACCCATTCATTATCATGTGGACAACATGGGAAAGATCCACCCCATGATTCAATCATCTTCTCCCTGGTCCTTCCCACAAGTGGGAATTATGGGAGCAACAAGATGAAAATTGGGTGGGGACACAGAGTCAAATCATACCAGTGAACAATAATATTTTCACAGAGCTTTGCAGTTTACAGTGTAGTTTTAAAAATATTATTCATTCACTCCATAATGATTTATTTATTTATTTATTATTTAAATTTTTCTGAGACAGGGTCTTACTCTGTTGCCCAGGCCAGAGTGCAGTGGCACCATCTCAGCTCACTGCAACCTCCGCCTCCTGGGTTCAAGCAATTTTCTTGCCTCAGCCTCTTGAGTAGCTGGGATTATGAGCATTCACCAACATGCCCGGCTAATTTTGTATTTTTGGTAGAGACAAGTTTTCGCTATGTTGGACAGGCTGATTTTGAACTCCTGGCCTCAGGTAATCGGCCTGCGTTGGCCTCCCAAAGTGCTGGGATTACAGGCATGAGCCACTGTGCCCAGCCTATAACCATTTATTGAACACCTATTATGTTCCAGGCACTGTTCTAGGCTGTTGGAATAGAGTGCAGACAAAAATTTCTGTCCTCATGGAGATTATATTCTAGAGAATCATGTCATTTAAGATCCATAACAATTCTGTTTTATACCTTCTTTTGGGGGAAATATGACTGTATTCATCTGTTTTCCCACTGCTATAAGAAATATTCAAGACTGGGTAATTTATAAAGGAAAGAGGTTTCATTGGCTCTGCATGGCTGGGAAGTCCTCAGGAAACTTATAATCATGGCAGAAGGCAAAGGAGAAATACATACCTTCTTCACAGGGCTGCAGGAGGGAGGGCAGGGGAAACCGCCTTTTATGAAACCATCAGATCTCATAAGAATTCACTCACTGTCATGGAGGAAACCATTCCCATGATCCAGTCACCTCCCACCAGGTCCCTCCCTCAACACCTGGGGATGACAATTCATATTACAGTTCAAGACAAGATTTGGGTTGAGACACAGAGATAAACCATATTAGTGACTGAAACCCAACTTTCTACTGGAAAATGCTGCTCCTCTTGGAAACATCTAACAATACAAAAAGAATAAGGCAATGAACCTCAGTGAATTCTCTAATCTATACTAGGAAACATACAAGTACACTAATAAGTTCAGTAAATTGACAAATGATTTTGGAAGCCATACCATACATTTAACTAGTAAACTCAAATATTTTAAGAAGGTACTCAGGAAGGAGCCAAGTAATAGTAATTCTTTATAGTATCTATAGAAAGCATAGAATGTGGCTTTGTATATACTGCCAAGTAGTTGTAATTAATTTTGTTTGGCTCTGTCCTAAATTAAAACTGAGGTATTTCACATAAGAAGAAATTTATGTTTCCCATTACAATTATAACTCAGTTAATGCCGACTTGAGTGCAAACATATTTTCTTAACTAAAGAGATTACTATTATAGCTTTCATTTCCTTTAATAAACATTGATAATTTTGACTAAATTTACTTGTAAACATTTTTCAAATATTATCAGATTCAATTCACATCTCAACAGATCAACTTAAGTGGAAAGATCCAGTCTATTCCTAAATTATTTTTACCCATGAGATAGAAAAAGTCAATTTCTATCTTCCAGTTGGCTCATCTTGAGAGATTCATTTGTAGTTTTCCGACTACTTCTGTAAGTAAGCATGACTATACATATACAGATATTAATAAATACACACAACTATACACACACACACACACACACACACACATATATATATATAGTACTTCAATATGATTTAGTTTGGGAAGGCACTGCTTCTGTACCTATACAATTTCTTCAATTTTTTTGAATATATTCACATATGTGTATATATATACATATGTTTGTATATTTATCTGTATAGTATATGTGTATATACATATATGTGTGTGTATATATATATATATATACTCAATGCAGTAGGTATGGTAGTCTTAAGCTAGTATGGTATTAGGCTTTATTTGAACTTTATGAGAAGAGAAGCCAATTGATTGTGTTGAGATCAGCCATTCTCAACATGGTTAACTTCTGGCTTCCCTCCTCCTCCCCAGTGTTTTCTGACACTTGCTATGCTTTTATTTATAATGCTGAAATAGTTACTTTGGTTACAGTTTCCAGATTAGTATTAAGTCTTTAGTTTCTAACAATGCAAGAATCTATAAAAGGAATGTGTTTAAAAAGAAAAAAAAAAAGATATGACTATAGATTAAACGTAGGTGGGGGCAGAGGGGTGGAAAAGAAAGATAAGCTTTAAAAAATGTGCAAATAAAAGTTAAAAACAGAAAGGCCCCCAGGTCACTAACAATCCACATGTTCATTTAAAGTTACACGCCAAAGCTTAAGTCAAATATTTTGTAGGAAAACAAAATTCTTCATTTTTATTTTCTTGACATTTTAAGATAAATAGCATAAACCTTCCTCCAATCCAAGAATATTCATGGGCACTATAACCTAATAGAATTTTCCTTCAAATTGCAGGGTTCTAAGTGATAGATAATATATAATCTTACGATACATGTACACACACACACACACACACACACACACACATCAGTATAGATCTTAAAAAGAGAGGGTGCACATCCACAATTATTAGAAAGATACATCTAACTTTTAGATATGCTAATATTCTGTAATCTTAAATCCACCATTTGAGATTAGCTTACACATAGTAAAAGGCTTTCCTAGGCATGCAATATTTGCTATCTAGGCATGGTGCCCTGAGCAGAATATAGGATCACTTATTAGTCTATGTCCTGTCAGGGAAAAAAAAAATCCACTCATTATTTTAATGGAAAAATGTGTTATAAGGCATGAGCAAATAAGTATTATAAAAATGAAAGACAAAAGAGGGACACTGTGGATTCACATAGGTAATTACTGGAGGGAACAACTGTCTCCTTTAGGGTTCAGTAAGTAATGGGATGAAGGTAGTGTTATTAAAATTTAGAAGCATAGAGAAGAGTCTTGCAGAGCATGGACCTAGAATTCTGATGGAGGGGTCCCTGCTGGTTGGTACTAATACATCAGGCGTTCAAAAAAGGGACCCCCATGGAGTTAGGACCTAGATTAGCGGGCTTTAATAAACTTGAAGAGGCCTTAGGAGGCTATTTCTAGCATATGGATAAGCTATAAATGGGGACCCATTGCAGCTTTTGGAATCTACTTTTGATGTCAGTGAGAAATGCTATTTCAAGGATGACCCCAATAAGGACAACAGTTAAGAGCAGAAAACACTCACTTCCTGTTACTGGGGAAGATGCCCTCTACTTGAAGAGCTCTGAGAGTACCCTGAAGGAGATCCATGCCTCCTCTTACCTTCCAATCTCCTTGTAAGTTCAACTATTGTCAAAGCCTAACAGAAGATAGCCGGCAAAGAAGTATGGTTTTCTCCAGAACACAAAGCAAAACCTAATAGGGAGGGTTTAAAGCTGAGAAATCCAATAGTTTAAATAACTGATGCAGAAGAAAAACAACCTGTATTAATTTGCCTGTCACTTATCATTACTATTTGCAAAGCTATGCTTGTAGTTCCATGACAGAGAAAACAATACTGGTAATTGCTAGCATTTAATAGCATTTACTACATGCTAGGTTTTAGTCTTGGTACTATATGTGTGTTATCTTATTTAATTGTTGAAACATATCTAATGAGATGGGAGCCATCATGGACCATGAGTAGAATTATCCAAACTGACTGTAATCATGAATTTTAAGATAGAAGTTTCATTAAGCCATACTTTGATCTAGTCCTTTGTGTATAAGTACATCATTTTAAAACCACACTCACCTACCCAATATTTCTCTAAACCACCTGTAACAAGCAGAAAAATCAGTCCCTTTCTTTGATAGGGACTCTGTACCTCAGCTTATAGGGACATCATAGCCTTTTCTCTTAGCCACATTTGAAGAAAAGGTGGCAATACTAAAGAGGAAATAGGAGCATGCTAGAAATACAAATTCGTTGGCCTTAGAAGCACTTTGATTAAAATATTTTTAATTCAAACCATAATGATGCAGTTAATAAATCTTCTCAGCTGAAAATGAAAAGAAAAATAACTGAACTCTTAGGTCATTAAGAGCCAGAGCAGCCTGGTGACATTAGAAAGGCAAAATGAGAAAATAAACTAGTTAGCAAGGTAATAATAGCTGCTAATAGGAAACAATTGTATTATTATAACTATTATATAATCATATGCATAATAGCTATCTATTGTCTATTTTTTCACCTCTGTGCCAAGCATTTTGCTTGGTAAATACACAGACGATCACAAACATATACAACTCTCTTCAATTACATTATAAAGTTGGCATTAGGCTCATAGCTTCGAACATAGGGAAACCAAGACGAGCCAGAAAAATGGCAGAATAGAATTTAAACTCAGATTTATCTGATCCTAAAGATTTAATTTGTTCTACTTCCCACATGACCAAATGTTAATGGGTGACAATGCCCTGTGACAAGGAGAAGGATCACTTCAATTTCTCCTCTCAATTCCTCCTCTCAATCCCTCATCTCAATCATAATCAAAGTGGCTTCTATCTTCTTCAAAGGATAAGAAACTTCACAACCAGCATTGAGGGAAATGATCTATTTGGTGTGCAAGTAATATAACATGCTTATAATCTTACTGTAGTTGACAGAATAGTATAGAGACCGTCATCCTGCTTATGCTCAAATCCTGGTTCTTCTGCTCACTAGTTTAATGGTATTACACCAGTTATTTCACTACACCAACCCACAGATTCTTCATATATAAAACGAGGGATTATAAGCATCCTATCTAACAAGGATATGAGGCTCTGCTAGAGAAAGACACGAAAAGCGCTTTACACAGTGCACGGAAAATAGTAAATGCTGCAAATATTAGCTCTCATTAGTGACAATAGAACATGAACATGCACTTCTCAAAGGAAGACATACATGCGGCCAGGAAACATATGAAGAAATTTCAACATCACTGATCATTAGAGGGTGAGGTTAGACAGTGCCGCATCTTATTTTACACTATAGAAACTCTTTATGACACAAGCCTAATGGCTATGAATTGTTAAAATCAGGTGTCCACAAAGGTGTTTCTGATATGGAAAATACAATCAAATTTTCTCTTGCACTGCTTCTCTCATACTGGGAAGTAAGAAATCCAAGCCATTCATACCATGTGCAGCTCTCCCAGGCACAGTCTGAATTTCATGTTCTCATGGAAAGCATCTGCAGACCATGATCCGACCACCATCGTCCCTGTACAAAACTGTGTTGAAAGTACCTCTACTTGACCTTGTGTTATAAAGTGAATAATTTTATAACAAGAGTTTGCTAGCATTTCTGGTAATGAACCACACTGTGTAAATACAAAACAGTCTCCTCACACCTGACTCTTACAAACTGAAATATGTTCAACATGGGTGTTTTTTTTTTAAGTCTTTTTTTCTCTTCAACGTTTAAGTTCAAGGGTACATGTGTAGGATGTGGTTTGTGACATAGGTAAATGCGTGCCATGGTGGCTTGCTGCACTGAGCATTCTATCATCTAGGTATTTAGCCCAGCATCCATTAGCTATTCTTCCTGATGCTCCCCCTCCCTCCAACCCCTCTGCCCCCAGTGTGTGTTGTTCCCCTCCCTGTGTCCATGTGTTCTTATCATTCAGCTCCCACTTATAAGTGAGAACATGCAATGTTTGGTTTTCTGTTCCTGTATTGGTTTGCTGAGGATAATGGCTTCCAACTTCATTGATGTCCCTGCAAAAGACATGGCCTTGTTCCTTTTTATAACTGCATAGTATTCCATGTTGTATATATACCACATTTTCTTTGTCCAGTCTATCAGTGATGGGCATTTAGGTTGATTCTGTGTCTTTGCTATTGTGAATAGTGTTGCAATGAATATATCAGTGCAAACATCTTTATAATAGAATAATTTTATTCCTTTGGGTATACATCCAGTAATGGGATTTCTGGGTCAAATGGTATCTCTGCCTTTAGGTAATTGAGATATCACCACATTGTCTTCCACAAAGATTGAACTAATTTACAATCCTACCAACAATGTAAAAATGTTCTTTTTTGTCCACAATGTCACCAGCATCTGTTGTTTTTTGACTTTTTTATAATAGCCATTCTGGCTGGCATGAGATGATATCTCATTGTGGTTTTATTTGTATTTCTCTAATGATCAGTGATGTTGGGCATTTTGCATATGTTTCTTGGCCACGTGTATGTCTTTTTTTGAGAAGTGTCTGTTCATGTCCTTTGCCCACTTTTTAATGACTTTTTTTTTGTAAATTTGTTTAAGTTGAAGCCTTTAAAAAAAATTTTATATTACTTTGTCATTGCATTATCTTTATCATTTTACTCTATTAGAACCTTTTTGTTGCAAATAAGAGAATGGCAAACTATTGACTTAAATTAAAAAATAAAGGCATGTAATTGTCTTGCATGACAAGAAACTGGAGTTTTATGTCACCAGGATGGGCTCAGGAAACAGGGATGTCATCAAGACCCCATCAGCTTCCGTTCCTCTTACTTGCTATTCTCTGTGTGTGTTTTTCTTAATCTCAGAAATTAGACATATATGAATGAAACCTAGTATACACAAGGCACTCAATACTCTTAAATATTGGAATTATATAACATATAACGTCTGAATTTAAAAATGACAGCTAAGTAAGAATTTACTGGGAAATGTACAAACAGCTATTAAGTCTAGTCTCTTCTCTAGCATAAATCAGCAATGTGACTTGGAGAAAGCCATTTAACCTTTCTAAGCCTCTATCTTCTCTGCAAAATGAGTATACATGTTCCTAAATCATCATTAAATGCATTTGACACCTTTACATTGCAAACATTTAGTAAATGAATAAACTAAAAACATAATGAATGTGTGAAGAAATATGTAGAAATACATGCTTAAATATAATTAGACAGTGCTTAGCTTAGAAAGTTTAAATTTATGGCATTCCAACAGAGAAAAGGTAGGATTTGCCTAATGCAGTCATGGATATGTGCCCTTCCTGTATGCTGATGAGATTTGGCCAATTCAGGCATGCCTATGTGTGAATAAACCTTACTGTTGAATCTGTCTCCAGTTCACCTAAATCTGTCTGAAAGGTAGATAGAGCCAGACAGCTGAGTCACTCTCTGACAATTGCCAACTCGTGATAGCTTTCCAAAGCCAGACAATCTCCCTGCTTGGTCAGCCTTTTTTTTTTTTTTTTTCCAAAGATCATCATATAGTATATGTGTCATTTTCCATCTACTGTGTCATAAAAACACTGATCCCAAATTCTGGGAAGGTGAGTGATTTCTTGGAGAATGTAACGTTAAGGTTGAGGCTGGATCAAAAACCCAGTTATTAAATAGGGGAGGTGGAAGGCACAGGAGACCAGAAAGCTCAACAAAAACCATGGAAGTTTACAGTCACAGCCAGGTTTGTTATGTGACATTATGATCATATATATACATATAGATTTTTACTCAAAGTTCCTAGCTCATAACTCTCATTTTCCATTTTCCACTGTTACAGTCTTGTTACAATCTTGGGGTCACTTTAGGCTTTAGAAGCACAGTGTTTCTCTCTGACTTTCTCTTCTCCTCCTTTCACCTGCCCAAGGCAAGATTCTTACCTGACTGTGGGTCATAAGACCCTCATCCCAGAGACGTTCCTGCCACATATTCTGGGGGAGGGAATACTACACAGGGAAGCCAAGAAGAATCTGACGGACAGGTCTTGTTGGATTGAGATCATATCCTTTTTGTTCAGTTACATTTCCACATGATCATTCATGCTTCACTGATAGACAACCAGCGACGTCTCCATAAAAGGCCCAAAGAACAGGGTCCAGGGAGCTTCTGGAGAGCTGAACACATGGAGACCATTAGGAAGGTAAAGAACTCATCCACGTGGTGGGAGGGTGGCTCACCCCAGGTCCACAGGGACAGAAGCTCCTGAGCTTGGGACACTTCTAGTCCTCACTATACGTATCTCTTCATCTGGCTGTTTATTTGTATCCTTTAAAATAGCCTTTGCAATAATGGGTAAACATAAGGAAATGTTTCCCTACATTCTGTGAGCTGCTCTAGCAAGTTAACTGAACTCAAAGAAGGGGTCGTGGGAATCCCAACTTGAAGCCAGTTGGTTAGGATTTCTGGAGGGCTGGACTGATGACTGAGAGGAAGGAGGGGGTGGTCTTGTGGGACTGAGCCCTCAATCTGTGAGATCTGACACCATGCCTGGATAGATAGCATCAGAACTGAATTGGAGGACCCACTGCTTGGTGTGTGGGGACAAACCCCCACACCTTTGGTCACAGAAGTCTTCTGTGTTGATGATGTTGTGGTGGTGTGAGAGCAGAGGAAAAGCATAGTGTGAGACAGTTTTTCCCTGAGACAGTTGTCATTTAAGTGTGAGCCAAAGAGAAAAACTGACTCCACCGTGAGAGACCAAGCCACGCATAGCCAGAATCATATTAACATTTGCCCTGATTTTCTCACATAGTTTCTCCCCCGATGGCCTACTCATCTTTTCTTGGAGACAAATGTAGGTTCATTTTCCCCAGGGCTTGACCATAAAACCCAGCTGCCAGAAATGTGCTGGATGATTTTTTTTCTAACATGGCTTGTGTACTACTTACTTGGGTCTGTCAGATCTGAAAAAAGAAGGAAAAAATAGAGTACCCATATCTTGAAGACCCAGGCTATAAGAATTGTTTAAAAACAGCAACCATTAATAATACTCAAGTCATGTATTTGTATGAGTTAGATTTCTATGCAGGGATACTTTGTTACTACCGTCTCCATCTTAGATATCTCTACTTTGTTTTTATAATGCGGATCAAAAAATCTTGTTTTAATATAGCTTTTTTTTTCTTTTTTTATTTTATTTTTTGAGACAGAGTTTCACTCTTGTCACCCAGGCTGAAGTGCAATGACACAATCTCAGCTCACTGCAACCTCCACATACCAGGTTCAAACAATCCTCCTGCCTCAGCCTCCTGAGTAGCTGGGATTACAGGTACCTGCCACCATGACTGCCTAATTTTTGGTTGGTTTGTTTTAGTAGGGATAGGGTTTCACCATGTTAGCCAGGCTGGTCTCAAACTGCTGACCTCAGGTAATCCTCCTCTTTAGGACTTAGGAAAATGTTGCCAGCCAGGAACTTTCTATAGGTAACAATTAATGTTTTATCTAATCTACCTGAAGATGTAGTGGCTGTAAGATACCATTAAGACCTGTAGATTACTTAGCTTATCCAGGTCACAACTGTACTTAAAAATAGCCAAGCGTGGTGACTCACGTCTGTAATCCCAACACTTTGTGAGGCTGAGGCAGGTGGATAACGTGAGGTCAGGAGTTCGAAACCAGCCTGGTCAATATGGTGACACCCCATTTCTACTACACATACAAAAATTTGCTGGGCATGGTGGCACATGCCTACAGTCCCAGCTCCTCAGGAGGCTGAGGAAGAAGAATCCTTGAACTCGGGAGATGGAGGTTGCAGTGAGCCAAAATCACACCATTACACTCCAGCCTGGCAACAGAGTAAGACTCCATTTCAAAAAAAAAAAATTGTACTTAAAAATAGAATAACTAGCTATATAAAATAAAATAAAATGATAGTTTCTTTGAGGTTTTGTACAAACACATGGGATGGTGGAAATTGCTTTGAGAATTGGCAGATTATAAAAGGAAAGTGGAAGTTTCCTCAAGTGCATTGCTCTAAGGGTTAACCATAATTCAATATTTACTTGCACACATGCAGAAAATTAGCATGCTATTCATTTTGTGTGATGAGTTGTTAATATTCCATGGAATAACAAACTGACATCATAACTAAACAGAGATGCTGGGAATTTATCATAAAAAGAACCATGAGACTCTAAGCATAGGAGCTAGGTTTTCCCTGACAAATGAGTTATTCTGCACAATGTGAAATTAGTCATTACTGCTTTTTGGTTGGAGACACTTTGGTCTCAATTTAAAATGTCATCATTATACAAATCTTATTTATTATAATTGTGGGTGAGATTCAATGTCTTACAACAAGAGCCTATTACACTGTTCTGATATTTTTAAAACCTTAGGAATTTCACACTTCCCCAAGTGAAGGACAGATGTATGGTGCTAGAAACATTCCTCTGATGGTAAAGGCATTCCAACAACATTCTTGACATGCTTGAGGCTGATGGCATGCCCAGACAAATGTTCCACTGTCCCCTATTTATTTGATTTCTGAATCTTTTATTTCCTGTTGTCAAGTAGTAATCAAGCTCCCCAGCAGTTCTGTAAGAAATAAAATAAAACCCATGGAAAACCCCATGGAAATATCTGTTGATACAAGGCTAGAGAAAGAAAAGTGTATTAATGAGTAGAACTCCAAACAGGAGCTGAAAGCATTCATTTAAAATGGGAATCAGATGACCTCTTACAACCTTCCATTGGACTGAGCAGCTGGCGCGGGGAGATGGGTTTGACCCAGACTTTATGTAAAGAACTTCAAATTCAGGCATTGAAGGTCTTCCCAAATGATGTTCTGCCTTGTTATGGACTTTATGGTATTCCCTCAACATTCATATGTTGAACCCCTGTGCCCCAATGTGACTATATTTGGGTATAAGTTAATTTAGATCAAATGAGATCATAACGATAGGGCCTTAATCCAATAGACCTTATGTTAATATTAACATAAGAAGAGGAAGAGACCTAGAAATGCACTCACACAGGAAAGCTTGTGTAAAGACAGTGGGAAGGTGGTCATTTGCAAGCCGGGAAGCGAGGCCTCACTAGAAACAAATGCTTCCAGCACCTCGACGTGGACTTCCAGCCTCCAGAACTGTGAGAAAATAAATTTCTGTTGCTTCAGCCACCTAGTCTGTGGTATATTCTCTTGTGGTAACCAGAGCAGACTAACACATAGCTGTGGTCACACAAGATGACCTGACATGCTAAATGATGTTTGTCTTTTTTTAAAATGCTTGTTCTTTTATGAAACCACCTTGCTCAATGCCAATAATAACAATAGTAGCAATTGATTAAAGTTTTTCTCTTGATGACCGCTGTTCTAGGTATTTTAATTTCTTAAAGTAAGTCACATTAGTACCTTTATTTTACATATAAGAAAAGGAATCATGCACAGTTTAAGTAACTCATCCCAAATGTTATAACAAGCAAAGTGAGCTACAAAATAACATCTTTATAAATCCTGTTACTATCAGGGGAAACATACAAGAAAATCATTGCACATGTGTGTGCTTAAAAGTATTTCTTTAACAAATGTGAAAATTTTTAAATTTTCACAGCTTAATAAAAGCTTTTGGGTCATAATTTATTTTATAATATATTAGAAGTCTTCGAAAAGGAAACAAAAGGACGTTTTTAGGAAGTTCACTGTACTGAGTTGTATCCATTAAATACATTCATCTAAACATGGGGAAAATCGTTTGTATTTGAAAACAATTGTAGGATTACATAGTTAAAGGATTATTTTTTGTAAATCTTTAATAAAGAATATAATCACTTTTTCATTTATTTACTGATCTTTATATATCTCTGCTTTAAAGTTGAGTGCCAAATTTCTCTTTTGAATCTCATAAGGGTCTTAAAGACCAACAGATTTTCAGAAGGTAGGAAAGCTACTATAATCTCATTTTTAACTTGTCAGTGGGTAAAAATCTAACTAATGTTGGTCTTTCTCTGACAACAGTTGCTTGGAAGGTTTCATCTCTTTAATTAATATTTAAACAGTAAGGCTTCCAAAGCGACTTAACAAGCTGAAATTACTAAAGCTACAATAAATACAAAAACATGTTACTACTTTAGTTTTTACATGAGCTAAAAAGAGCAGTCATTAGGAATAAGCAAGAGCAGGAAGAAAGAATTTTGTTTTCAATTTGTTTTCTTTATTGGCCATTAGAAATGTACAGCATAAAAGGTAACGGTATGGTGGTATTGTTTATTTGTTCTGGATTTCAATGCTGGGTGCCGCCTCTGACTGACCGAGTGACATTGGGCAAGTTACTTCCTCTTCTGGTGTCTCAGTTTCCTCATCTGTGAAATGGGATAACAGTATTTCTCAGGACTTTTGCACACTAACAGTGAGTTACAACATAAAAGGCAAAGAACAGTGCCAGGGACACAAAGCGTTCTGTACATGTTAGCAATTAATATTCCCAATACATAGAGTAGTTTAAGTCATAGTTCTATGCTATTCACACATTCACTCAACAAATATTCATTCAACAAATGTTTATTAAGTTTATGTTATGCCAAATAACTGATACTAAAGATTTATTTTTTGTTTTTTGGTTTTTTTAGGTGGAAGAGAAGGGGACAGAGTCTCACTCAGTAGCCCAAGCTGGAGTACAGTGGCACCATCTCAGCTCACTGCCAACTTCCACCTCCTGGGTTCAAGCAATCCTCCTGCCTCAGCCTCCTGAGTAGCCGGGATTACAGGCATGTGCCACCACATTTGGCTAATTTGTGTAATTTTAGTAGAGACAGGGTTTCACCTTGTTGGCCAGGCTGGTCTAGAACCCCTGACCTCAAGTGATCTGCACACTTAGGCTTCCCAAAATTCTGGGATTACAGGTGTGAGCCACCATGCCCAGCCAAGATTTAAATAATTCATAAGATCTATGGTCCAGAAGCTAGCATTCTAGTAGATTAAACAGACATATAAATGATGATAGGTGCTTACTATTGAGCTATCTAATGGAAACGTAGAACTGGAAAGTTGAAATAAACATAAAGAAAACATTTTGGAAGGTGTATTGCTGGAGCTGAGCTTTGCAATTTTGATGACTCAAGAGTTAGAAGAGGAAACAGAGGTAGTCATGCCTAACAGAGGACACAGCATAGCAAAGACATATTAGCCTGAGGAGCTTGGGAAGCAAAATATAGTTGTGAGCACCTTATAAAGTGTGCTTAAGGGGGCTGTGAGGAAATCAAGCTAAAACTGATTACATAACATCTCACAATTCCGGTGTTCTGCAGCACTGTGGTGGTCCTTTCTTCTGGGATCAGTGATTTAATTCTGGCTGCAGGAAAGAAAAAGGCCTAAGACTTTTGTCCATTTGTCCACACTGGGTCAACATTTCAATGATTAACCAGGTCACAGCCATTTTGGTCTAAGGGCTATGATTAATAGATGTCATCTAAAATATACTAATATTGGCACAGACTAATTTTATCTGCAGCTAAAAACATGTTAATATGTGGCTCAAAGATGGCAAGACTGTTACTCCAGAAAGCATTATATTTAATATTTTAAAGCTTAATATTAAATAGTTCTATAAATTGCAATAAAACTTCACATTTGATTTTAAAATACATATTTTCTAAATTATAGAGATGAGAAATTGCAAGCTAAGTGTAAAAGCAGCTTCAATTAATGACTGCTATTTATGACCCAGCCTATTCTTTTGTTTTTCTTTTTTTTAGATGGAGTCTCACTCTGTCATCAGGCTGGAGTGCGATGGCACGATCTTGGCTCACTGCAACTTCTGCCTCCTGGGTTCAAGCAATTCTCCTACCTCAGCCTCCTGAGTAGCTGGGACCACAGGCATGTGCCACTATGCCCAGCTAATTTTTGTATTTTTTAGTAGAGACGGGGTTTCACCATGTTGGCCAGGTTGGTCTCGATCTCTTGACCTCTTGATCCGCCCACCTCGGCCTCCCAAAGTGCTGGGATTACAGGCATGAGCCACCGCGCCCAGCCCCCAGCCTATTCTTTTGATGCATACAGATTATTGAGCTCATGGTACACAAAAATCTAAAAACTGTAGGAAGATTTGAGATGACACAAATGTTTAATTACACCAGTTTTATTGTACGTCATCAAAGCCATCTCTTCAGGTGGGCCTAAATCAACAATATTAAAATGAATAATTTACCCAGCTCTGACTTAAAGCTGACTGTTTTATGCCTAAGGAAAAATAACGTGGGCCTTTGTAACTCTTCAGGTTGATTGCTTGTAATGCTCATTGATCTAATGACAAACAATGCATAAATCTGTTCTTTAGCAACAGATACAACGAAGGTGTCGATTAAAAACGACGGAGCAGAAATTGGAACATGATTACCAAATCCATAGAGACCAACATTGTTCATTGACTTATACATAACTACCTCATTGAGAAGACTGAACTAAATGAAAACCTCTTTCAAAAAATTGAATTGTAATGGATATTTTATAAGATATTTGTGAGACTACTTTTTTTCTGAGACAAAAAGGTAAGTTTCTAACAGCCCAGAGGATTTAACTCATGACCCTTCTAATTTTTCTTTCTTTCCTTAATGAACAAGATCATAGAGTCAAATTTCATTTGCCTAGCGCTGTACGGTAAATTGGTTTCCACCTAATGCTCCTTAAATGTCAGGGGAGCTCAATTCAACTGAACAAGCTTGCATTCTTATGGTGGATATCAAACACACCCATCACACCATTCAGGAACAAAGAGTAACAGCAGATTAGATCTGTCAGACGAGTTATATAGTCAATAATTGTTTTCTAGAAATCATAGAAGAATAAAGGATTTTTCTCTTTTACAAAGCTGAGGCATAAAGCAGTTCAGCAGTTACACCACTTGCTCAAAGTCATTAGTAAGTGCCAAATCCCCCAGTCAATCCCCAAGAATTGTCATCAGTGCAGCTTATCAAATATTTACGGATCTCTGCTTCCAGGCACAGGTATGGATGCACCTCCTGTCTCCCTGTGATTGGGAGGGACCATGCATCTAGCAGTAGCCAATCAGTTCCAAGTACAGTGGTGTGCGCCTTTATGGATAAAGCATATAAGTGCTACTGCAAGACTCTTCCTCTTCAGAGCTCTCTTTCCTTCTGCCCTTGCAATTGGCAAGCTTTCTGCTTGTGGCTTCTCTGAAAGCCAGAGTGTCAGAGTGAGGTAAAGAAGACCAGTCTCCAACTAAGCCATGATGCAGCATTGGAACAAGACGAACTACTGTTAATGGCATCTGGGATTGGGGTTTTGTTGGTTTCCACAGCACAGCTTCACCTACTCTGAGAAATGAGGACCACAAATCTACTCTGCCTTCACAATGGAGCACAGATACAGCTTTTTAAGAGAGATGAGACAGATATGGCCTTCAAGAATGGGATAATTGGGACTGGAGAAGAGCAATTTGAAATTGCACACATAAACCAAGCGCAAAAACGGAATGTACTGGATCTTTTGGGAAGATCAAGAAGAAATTCTTAAGAGTTCAAGGGAAGCATCATGAAGTAACTGGAACTTAGAAAATAATGATCTATGGTGTGAAAATAGGGAAATAAGAACTTAGTTGAAATATCTCTTCTCACTACAAAAGGGGCCGCTTGAAGATAACTGTGTATTTTTATAACTGTAATAACATTGTTGGAAATGTTATACAATTCTAGTAACTCCCCAAAGGATGAGAAGATACTGTTACAATCTCTTATCGAATTATTTACATGTGTTTCTGAACTATCATTTTTGATAACAAACCAAATGTATGTGCTGTGTTAGCAGCCCTCATTGGACCACAAACCCCCGAAGGATTATTTGTGTGGAATAGCACTAGCGTCAAAAAAAAAATAATAATCTCATTTTAACATGTATCCAGCAAAGGTTCTCAAAGGGAAACCCTCACAGCATTTGTGTTGAAATTTCCACATCGATTCAGGGGCCTGAATGTCTTTGAGATGGCTGCTGGGAACCAATGACGAGCCATATGCCTGAAATGGTGATTGCTGGTAAGGCTGCTTTGTCGAGGGTACACAGGGACTTCCACAATTTCAGATTGAACCTGATTCAGTTTTCAGATAGTATGAAAATGAATATGATAAATGTGGCTGGAGGGAGAAACAGCTAAAAATAGAAATGGCTTCACCAACTTGCCTGGTGAATATAGCAGAGGGGAAGGATTCGACTCTTGCTCTTCTTGTAACCAGCTCTATCTTGCTCTAACTGCAGTGATGCTGATTCTTATTCTGGCAAAAAATCTTAAGGTACTCTTTTTACAGTGCAATCTTCCCCTGTAGCTCTAGGCTGAGTTGAGTCCCCTTGATTGGGGCTGCCATTAAACCCTATACATTGCACTATCAGTGTGTTTGGCATATTGCTTTGTAATTTCTGTTTATACCTGCGCTCTTCCACAAGACTGAAAGACTTCCGAGGACAGAGATCACTTAATGTTCACTATTTATGTCCTCAGCACCCAAGACAGGCAGGCACAAAGAATCATGAAGCAAGTTTTTTTTAATAAAAAGAATGAATAAATGAGTTGAAGCTCAATGAGCCATCTGTTGTGAAGGTAACACAGCCTCCATTGTTTTACAAATGTACGTCAGAAGTCCCATCACTTTGCAGTGTGAGATGATTGCAAGTGCCCAGCTTTATAGTATCAGATTCAGATTCTCATATTAAATGCTGAGCTACATACACGTCACTTGCCCCCTATTCATCTCATTTAATAGCAGGATATTATTAGGTTGGTGCAAAAGTAATCACAGTTTTTGCCATTACATTTAATGGCAAAAACTTTAAATGAAATCAAAGGAATTCAAATACTTATTTTAATGGTAAAACCATGATTGCTGTTGTACCAACTTATCACCTTTGGTCTTCAGATGAAAAACTAAAGCTCTGAGTTTTTATGTACCATAAAGAGAAACAAATTGTTTAGGAGGCAAGAATGTATGCTTTCTTATTGGGTGCATTTATTATAATATTAGTAAGTCTGAAGATTCTGAAGCATGAGTAATGTTGCTATACTACTTGCAATTTTCAATAATTCAAAATAACATTATTCACATGAACTCCTACAGCAAACATATTCTCATGATGGAAATATCTAAAGTGGAATTTTCTACTAGTATGTACTATTGTATTAAGAGAAAAAAAATGGAAAATAGACTATGTAAATTAAAATCCCAGTCCTATGTTACCTATAGCAAGATCTCTATGTCTCAATTTTTCTCATTTGTAATTACAAGGATAATACTTACCTCATATGCTTGTTGGAAGGATCAAATAACTAAATAGCTAGAAAGTGCTTAGAACAACGGTTAACACATAGACATCATTTAATAAATAGCAGCTATTACTGCATTCCTCACTGGAAACATTTGAGTTGACTTTTAAACCATTATCTCTTTGGGAAGAAACATTTCATTTTTTTGGCATATTATTATTATAAGATCAGAGATGGTGACTTTAGCATAGAAGACCTTTTGTGACCTAGAAGGCCCTGCAAGAACTGGCACTTCTTTACCTGGTCTCTGAGCCCTACCCACCCTGCACCTGCTCTTCAGCTGCATTGAAATGTCCACATACCCCAAAAGGAAGGACGATTTCTAGGGTCTTCACCCTCTGTACAGTGACTCATTCTGCATAGGACACAGTCTCTCATCATTTATTCTTTTGCTTGGAAAATTCCTCCCACTACTTTAGGGTTCAAGGAAAAGATAATCCACTCTGAGAAGATTCCCATGCACTCCCTTGCAACCAAACCCTTCTAAGAGTCTCATCTAAGTATTCTTATAGCCTTTGTACCTACTCCAATGATCACCTTTATTACCTGCTCTGAGATTGCCCCTGTGTCTGCTTGCCTCCCCTGCTGGACAATAAGCTACTCATGGGCAGGAGGTGAGTCTTTCACCTTTTTTATTTGTCACATCTGGCGCCTTATCTGGAACATCAGAGCCTTTGATAAATCAGTGTTGAATGAATAAACGCATGAGAAATATCTTTCAAGTGGATTGGAACACCTGTACTAGATTGCTTAGAGCCATTCTTCCCAAGCATTTTCCAATCAGGGCAAAGAAGAGTACAATAGGGAAAAGGAGAGGGAGGAAGCTTGTCCACCTGAGGCTAATGCCACAGACCCTGACAGCCCGGAGGACTGGAGGAGCACCCACTCAGCACATGCCTGAGCTAAGCTCTAGTTTAGAGCACAGAATATGACAGTTGAAATCTCAACCTTTTACTTGTTCAGCCATCTTTACTGTTTCTCTGGGGCAATCTAATGAATTATAGGTGAGATTACCCTTTAAAAGCTGTGAAGCTGGTGTGCTTGATCCGAAGGTTAGAGCAATCAGAAGACACAGGGTTTAATACCTTCTCTGCCACTCACAAAATAGCATTGGCATATGCTTATCAAGTAACGGGTTTCTTACTTATAAAAGGGATGGATAATGCTTGCCCTGGCTACCCCATGGAACCACTGTCAAGATAACAACATATGCTACAGGTAAACACAATTCAAGATAAAGGTTTTATTTCAAATATTTATATAGATGTTGAGATCCATATAAATACAGTAATGAATTGCTAACATATACTCCTAGTTTGTGACATAATGGCATTCATTGTAAATAGGTTGACTTTATAATTTATCTTTCAAACCAGGGCTGTAAATGAGAGAGAAACAAGGTGCTATTTAGAAATACAACAGGCAATTGACAAGACTTTTTCAGCCAAATCATTGCCCAAATTATAATAAGTATTGTAGAAGGTGTCAGAATTTGAAATGTTTCTTTTAGTGGCATCAATATTTGGACTATGCAACATAGGAACCCTCTTTTTATATTTAGAGCATTTCTCACCTTTTGGAGGAAGCAATGCAAGATCTTTGTGTTGTGTTGCCCCTCTGCAGCTGAGCCATAAGCAAAGGTCATTGACCATTCCAATCAGACATCTTGGGCCAAACTAGGGACACAGAAGGAGAGCAGAGAAGATGCTCAGTGTCCTTACACACAATTGTGATGGTAACTATGGTAACTACACTAAGTTTTCAGAGGCAGAAATGATGGTGGCTTTAGTAATAACCTCTGATTGGTCCAAAGGTTCAAAGTGGGAATGTCCATGCACAAAGAGGAGAAAACACTGTCCTCCAGGAGCCAACTCATGCCTTCATTATCATGTCATGTATCCTTCCTTGACTTCCAAGAATGGGTCTCTGCCTGTCCCCAAGGATCTGTGAACTACCCTGTAATAATCATCAATGAATTTCTTTTCTGCTTAAATTAGCCAGAGTTGGTTTCTGCTGCATACAACTCTGATCTACAAGCATCCTATAACAGAAAAGTAATTTAACAGATAAAGCAACCAAGGAACTGAAACTTATATAACTTGCTTATAGTAACATAGCTAGAAATTCAAGACTAGAGATGAGATCCACTGTTCCTTGTCTAGAGAGTTTCATACTTGACACTCTACTCAGTACACTGAAAATACCCAATAAATATTCACTTAATTTACTATTTTGGGTGTGATTGGCTTTTTTATATAAGAAGAAGCATGCTTATGGCAACAAAAGCCAAAATTGACAAATAGGATCTAATTTAAACTAAAGAGCTTCTGCACAGCAAAAGAAACTATCATCAGAGTGAATAGGTAAACTACAGAATAGGAGAAAATTTTCACAATCTATCCATTTGACAAAGGACTAATATCCAGAATCTACAAGTAACTTAAACAAATTTACAAGAAAAAGAAACAACCCCATCGAAAAGTGGGCAAAAGATATGAACAGACACATCTCAAAAGAAGACATTTATATGGCCAAGAAACATATGAAAAAATGTTCATCATCACTGGTCATTAGAGAAATGCAAATCAAAACTATGGGAGATACCATCTCATGTCAGTTGGAATGGTGATCATTAAAATGTCAGGAAACAACAGATGCTGGAGAGGATGTGGAGAAATAGGAACAATTTAACACTGTTGGTGGGAGTGTAAATTAGTTCAACCATTGTGGAAGACAGTGTGATGATTCTTCAAGGATCTAGAAGTAGAAATACCATTTGACCTGGCAGTCTCATTACTGGATATATACCCAAAGTACTATAAAACATTCCATTATAAAGACACACGTACATGTGTGTTTATTGCGGCACCATTTACAATAGCAAAGATGCAGAACCAACCCAAATGCCCATCAATGATAGACTGGATAAAGAAAACGTGGCACATATTCACCATGGAATACTGTGCAGCCATAAAAATGAATGAGTTCATGTCCTTTGCAGGGACATGGATGAAGCTGGAAACCATCATTTTCAGCAAACTGACACTAGAACAGAAAATCAAACACAGCATGTTTCTACTCATAAGTGGGAGTTGAACAGTGAGAACACATGGACACAGGGAGGGAACATCACACAGTGCAGACCTTTGGGGGCGGGGATTAGGGGAGGGATAGCATTAGGAGAAATATCTAATATAGATGACAGGTTGATGGGTATAGCAAGCCACCATGGCACATGTATACCTATGTAACAATCCTGCACACTCTGTATCCCAGAACTTAAAGTATAATTTTAAAAAAGTAAAACAAAAAGCATGCTTTCTACAGAGCCACAATTTTAAACTGATGATTGATGAAAGTATTTTTACATGTTATAGTGTATTCATTCAATTAGAAAAATTTTTAAAAGCTAAGAATAAACAAAAACCTGAGAAACTGTTTTTACTGTCTTTGTCTTTCAGAAAAGATATATTTGTCTTAGAAAATAACAGATAAAGATTAAGCACTGTGCTGAATAGATAACTGTATAGATGTTCAGTAGGTATGAGTCTATTTTCTGTGGAGGAATTTAGTGATCTCAGAAACACATTTAACGATAATGTGGTTTGATTGATAAAAGTTAACAAGAACTTGAAACTTATATCTTTAAAAAGAAACACCACTAAAATGAATACTCTATTCCATGTGTTCCTAAAACACACACCATTGTTATGATGTTTTTAGATAATTTCTTATGGGTGAATCAATTTTCAGTAACTAGGTCTTCTAGGACTGCTTATTATTCCAGAGGGATAGCGTTTATGTACCATTTGTTATTGTGTGTAATACTGCATCTTCATTTCCTCTCCTTCTTTTACTTATTAGGCATCAAATATGCTAACTACTTCACAAAGGATTGCCAAAATAATTCTAATAGCCCATGGCAGTGTGTATACGGAAATGCATGCTCTGGTGCTGCTCCCATTGTTTCACCTGGCTTAGCTTTGCAGAGTCCCCTCAAAATACCTGGATTTCTCAACTTTTAAAACCAAAAAAGCAACTTTAATCCCAGAACGTCTGCCCCAGCTGTATTTCCCATTTTGGCCCTGGACTTCAGGAAGTACTTGAATTCACGAAGCTGCCAAGATATATATTCACAAACTTGGGACTCAAGTTACCATGGAACAGCATCCATGGAAGTCTCCTTAGACTTTTGAAATCCTCTAGTATCAGCAAAAAGAACACATAACTATTAAACAAATTAGCCTAAAATATGTTTAGAAACTATGAAGTGGTTGTCCCACATCTGGAAAAAGAGTCTAGTGAGGGCCAGGTAGGAAGGAGGGGAGTCTAGGAAAAGAGAAATATTAATGGAGTGGATCATAAAAAGGGAGCAATAGAAAAAATATTAAGCTAACATAGATGCAAAGTCATTAGTGGATATTGCTTTGTTCACAAAAATGGAGACCATGATCCTTGGCCAGAGAAGACGCATTCCAAGACACAAAACTGCTGCAAATGTATTTGCCTGGTTGCTACCCATTCAGCCAGTTCCTTCCCATCTTCACAAAAAAACTTTTCCTCAGCAAACTGACACAAGAACAGAAAATCAGATACCACCATGTTCTCACTCATAGGTGCGTGTTGAACAATGAGAGCACCCGGACACAGGAAGGGGAGCATCACACACTGGGGTCTGTCAGGGGGAAATAGGGGAAGGACAGCGGGGTGGGGGAGTTGGGGAGAGATAGCATGGGGAGAAATGCCAGATATAGGTGATGGGGAGGAAAGTAGCAAATCACACTGCCATGCGTGTACCTATGCAACAATCTTGCATGTTGTTCACATGTACCCCAAAACCTAAAATGCAATAAAAAAACCTTTTCCTTTATACCAACACCTCTGCTTGTGTTACAGTATAACAGCCAAGCTGAAATAGCCTTACCACGGCACCAGGATGCCTCTTTCCTGGTCTGTGTATTCTGGGTCCCCAAACTGACTGTTGCTGGTCAATTGGCTCCAACTCAGACAGCGTCAGCCATTGATTTACTGGGGTTTTGTCACCCAAGCAACACTGAGGGGAAGAAGCAGAAGGTAGTCAGTGAAACTGTGGATTCTGGAGTCAGATTTCCTGGGTTTGTCCCTTATCTGCTTATTTACTATACCTGTCTGGGCCTCAGTTCCCTTATCCGCAGAATGGGGGTGGCAGTGGTACTATCTTACAGGGTTATTATCTACTTTAAATAAGTGAACATGTTTTTGTTTTTTTTTTTACTTTAAGTTCTGGGGTACATGTGCAGAGTATGCAGATTTGTTACATAGGTATACACGTGCCATGGTGGTTTGCTGCATCTATCACCCGTCATCCACATTAAGTATTTCTCCTAATGCTATCCCTCCCCTAGTCCCCCACCCCCCAGAGGCTCTGGTGTGTGATGTTCCCCTCCCTGTGTCCATGTGTTCTCGTTGTTCAACTCCCACTTATGAGTGAGAACATGCCGTGTTTGGTTTTCTGTTCTTATGTCACTTTGCTGAGAATGATGGTTTCCAGCTTTATCCACATCCATGCAAAGGACATGAACTCATCCTTGTTTATGACTGCATAGTATGCCATTATATATATTGCCACATTTTCTTTATCCAGTCTATCATTGATGGGCATTTGGGAACATACATTAAAGTGCTTAGAATAGGACATGTTAGGGCATTTGCACTAGGTAAATATTTGCTTTCATTACTATCATCAGTGTGTCCCATGAAGTTTCAGGCCCTCCCATCTTCCCTTGAATGGTCACTTATTGTGCACGAGAAGTAATTCTCTATCTTGGTATCTTCAATTGCTGCAAGTTTACTGTAAATTTACTGTCCAAGCATCCATTCTGCTCATCAGACACTCCCCAAAATGCCACGGACCTACTACCCATGAACAACTTCTTTTTGTCTCAGCCTTGTGCTGACCAAGGGAATTGATTACAAATGGGCTTGATTGAATTTTGGAGGGTGGTGGAAATGTTCTAAAGCTGGCTTGTGGCAATGGTTGCACACTCTATAAATTCACTAAAAATTATTGAATTGTGCACTTACAATTTGTGAATTTTATGGTATGTAAACTACACTTCAATAAAATGTTTTAAAAAAGATAATGATTGTTTTACAACGTTCTCATTATATTCTTTAGGAGACATAGAACTATAAACAGCAGCTATGGAAATAAAGTGGGAAGCAAGTACAACACTGTTCAATTTCTCTCTGGGGTTTTAGGTTTTTTGCTTTTATTTTCTTTTTCGGATGACTCAATTATTTACTTTAGAAATAATAACACCATTCCTTGGCTACAAAAATTCTAAGACTTAAACCAGGCAGTATTGGCGGGGCATGGTGGCTCATGCCTGTAATCCCAACACTTTGGTAGGCCGAGGCAGGTAGATCATGAGGTCAAGAGATTGAGACCAGCCTGGCCAACATGGTGAAATCCCATTTCTCCCAAAAATACAAAAATTAGCTGGGCGTGGTGGTACACGCCTGTAATCCAAGCTACTCAGGAGGCTGAGCCAGGAGAATCACTTAAACCCAGAAAGCAGGGGTTGCGTGGGGTCTTATGTAATCTGCTTTGAGTTTCATTCAAAGCTGATTTTAGCAAAACCTTTACTTTTTGAATGGCAGAATTTACTTTAAGCCAGATGGTGATAATCTATACACTATGAAAGAAAAAGAGAAAGAAATAGATGATGAGGAGGAGGAAATATAAGTTATGTCACTTAACCAATGACTAATCAGAGCAATAATAAGCGTCTGATTTCAACTGTGCTAAAAGTTTCATTTCAAACACCAATAGCAGAGAAATATTTCAGCCAATTCTCATTGTATTTGACATTTCTATTTGCGTTTTGGCAAATTCTGGATATGTTCAAAAGACGGTGAATTCTCTCTCCTGAAACTTGTGCTTAACAGGGTGGGTGGCTGCCTATTCACACGAATGAGAAGCACTGGTGGAAATTATAAGAGCTGAATTAAGACAATAACTGCAGTGTATGAGACTCTGCTTGGGCAGTAACCACAGAAATCCTTAGCAGATGTCATTTTGGTTTTGGAAATATGAAAAGACAGAGATTTAGGATTTATTTGGATGAACCAATAATTTTGTTCATATTTTTACTCTCCTTTTTAAGGCTTTATTTTATTTAAAAAATAAAATGTCAATCCATGTAACTCCTTGTAAGTTGCCTTACTAGTGCCAACTAATTCAGAAATATGCTACTTGACTTTCTCCAGGGTTGGTAATTTGTGTTTCCAAAGAGTTGAAAGTTGATCTGGACTGTCTGTGGGTCTTGGAGAGCGGGCAGAGTAAATCCAGGTTCTGCTCAAGAAGGGAGGGGACACAGGTGACCTTTCAGTAGAAGTGTGCAGGGCTATTCAGATGACTGCTTTGGCTCTAATAAGAGCTCTAATAAAGGGGGTATGTCTTTCTTAGGAAAAGATTGACCTCTTCAGACCTGCAGAAGTGAAAGCACCAAGATACCAGATATACTCCAAGTTAATGTTTACCTGAATTATTGATTGCCACATGAGACACAAAACAGCTGGCGACTCGGTGATGCTTTCTCTTTGAGTTACAAGAGAAGAGCTATAAATCCAAAGCTGAAAGCCTTTCTTTCATCTTTTCTACTTGTGAAACATACCTCTTCAACAGAACCGACCTCGGGTCATTTTAAATCAATTACTAATAAATCTGTGGTGCAGTTTCTTTCTCTCATTGAAAGAGAAGGTGGTACTGTAGAAATTATTTTTTGTTTCTGGTTTACCTTTGTCTAAGCTGATTGGCTGTGACTTTCCTTATTTATTTCACAAAATGATTGAGTATTAAAAAGTTTACTGGGTGTTAAGATGCCTTGCGGTTCAGGGATGTTAAATCACACGGTGAGTTAAAATATTTCAAAAGCTCCTTCAGATGTTAACAACCAACATAAAACCACTGAATGGCAAAATAATATAAATTTGGGTTATTGTATCTTTATTTCCTTTATTTTCTTATAACTCGTCTCACTACAAAAAGTTTAGAGAAGATATGCAGTAAAAGGCGTATTCAAGAAGACAAGTCTCATTAGAATAAGAACAGGAAATTAAATTCATAAATTAAAGAATAATGTAAATATTTCGGCCATAAAGGAAGTAATATTATAAACCACCTGACTTTTGAATTTGAGCTTCCTGGCAGCTGGAGGAAAAAAAAAGATTATACTAATTTTTACCTCGCAAAAATTAATATGGCATTGGTTTAACAGAAATGTTTTAGACTGTCATATTCTAAAACAGGGGATCAATCAAAGGTATATAATTCCAATGCACACACAAATTTATGTATATTCAAAATACGCAGTTAAATAACCCACCAACTACTGATTACAAATTTCCAGGAATACACACCTTGTATGTCAAAAACAAAATTGTTGGAAAGAATTTCATTATATAGAATTATAAACAGAAGCCATCCTTAACAACACAGGTTTGTCACTAATGCTAGTTTCATAGGAAATACAAAAGCCAGCCTCATTCACTTGTCTCTAGGATCAGTTGTTGATAATGGCCAAGGCTATTATACTGAAGCATAAACAAGAGAATCAGGGGCATCACTCACATCATCCCTGTGTGTGATTTTTTGTGGATTTAATTTTATTCACGGATATAATTAGGATATTTACAAGACCAGGTAAGTAGAGTAACCCTAAGATTATCCATAACAGATATAATTTCTGATGTCACCGTGTTTTGTAACATACAGTCTAATTATATATGTTTCAATTACTACATAAATAAATATCCATAAACTTCAGGTAATCTTCCTGAAGACAGAGATTTTGTCTATTTTTTTCTGCTGTAGAATCCCTGGTATCTAGCAAAGGAGGTGGCCCATACTAGGCTTTTAAAAGACATTTGTTGCATTAAATTTAACTATATTTTTATTAAAAGCAACTTTTAACTTCCTAATCAACCACAGTACCACAGAATGGAAAAATCATCTTAGACAGAATTTTTTGAAGAAAGGCTCAATAGTTTCTCAGTGTTTTTTTTGTTTGTTTGTTTGTTTTTGTTTTTTTTGAGATGGAGTCTTGCTCTGTCACCAGGCTGGAGTGCAGTGGCATAATCTCAGCTCACTGCAACCTCTGCCTCCTGGGTTCAAGTGATTCTTCCGCCTCAGCCTCACAAGTAGCTGCGACCACAGGCGCGTGCCACCACGCCCGGCTAATTTTTTTGTATTTTTAGTAGAGACGGGGTTTCACCGTGTTGGCCAGGATGGTCTCGATCTCTTGACCTCGTGATCTGCCTGCCTCGGCCTCCCAAAGTGCTGGGATTATAGGAGTGAGCTACCGTGCCTGGCCTGTTTCTCAGTTCTAAACAGGATAACTTCTTGATGCAACCATCAATGGGGTGAAGATGAAAAAAGACCCTCAGATAACTGATTAATTTTCTGAATAAAATTGTAAAAAAAGTTTATCTTTTAAAAATGTATATGTGTTATCTTCAAAGTATAATAATTTTAACTATAATTTTACTGATATTAAGCTGTTATTTCAGATATTAGTCAAATGTTCACAAAGCCATTCACGGTTTACAGTAGCTCCCTCCTTTTTGAGATTCTTATCTAGATACTAAATCCCACCTTTCTATTTACCAAAGCTCAAGCAAGTATCATTTTATAAAAAGAAAGTAGCATGACATTGTGTTCAACGTTAGAAAATGATGTTCAATGTAGGCTTTAAACTTAATAACTGCAATACTTCCCTGAGTTATCTCTAACTTTGATGATTACTGTAGGATACAATTCCAGAAATTACAAGGGAACAAAGCATCTCAGAGTAATATTTTCTATGGGTGTATCAATTCATCTCATTTGATCTCAACAACAATCCTATGAGAAGGTATTAATGGCCTCATTGTATAGACAAAAAATCTCAGGCTCATAAATGTTTGATCAGAATATTAGTAGTGGACAGTAAAATAGAATGTCAATTTCCTCCATTGGAATAAGCTAGATGTTATAGTTTAGATATTTGTTCCCCTCAATCTCATGCTAAAATGTAATCCCCAAAGTTGAAGGTGGGACCTGGTGGGAGGTGTTTGGTTCAGGGGTTGAGTCCCTCATGGCTTGGTGCTGTCCTCACAATAGTGAGTGAGTTATCCCCAAACTCACCCCTCTTGCTCCTTCCCTCGTTCTGTGATGTGCCTATGTCCACTCCATCATGAGTAAAAGCTCTCTGAGGTGTCCCCGGAAGACAAGCAAATGTCAGTGCCATACTTGCACAGCCTGCAGAACTGTGAGCCAATTAAACCTCTTTATAAATTACCCAGTCTCAAGTATTTCTTTATAGCAACATAAGAATGGCCTAATACACTAGGCAACGCTGTGAGAAAAGCAATCCCAAATCCCAGTGGTTTGAATGAACAAGGTTTCCTTCTTCATCATGTGGATTGACTGGGGCTCTGTCCAACATCATTGTCATCTTCACATTGGCACCAAGACTAACAGAGCAGCCACAACTTAGAAAATTGCAGATTGCTGCTGCAAGCACTTTGAAGAACTTCCCATGGAAGTCAGATGCTGTAGCCCAGAGAAGAAATACATCCCGTCCATTCCCAATTCATTACGCAGAACTAGATAGACATGGAGCTCTACCAACCACAATGTGACCAGGAAATAAAATTCTAACATGTGTCCAAGAGAATAACACACTGGAATTCTATTTTCCAGTCCTCTATTCTTTTCAGAACCTTCTGTCAATTATTTTTATAGCATCTAAAGTAGTATCTAACCAGGGCAATTTAGTGGAATCTTTAATAAAGGTGGGATGAACATTATTGAAAAGACAGTTTAGTAAGAGGAGGTGGAGGATAAGATTGTGACCCCTAGAGTCAAACTAGGGCTTCCATGTACTATTTTGTATTTTGTGCACTGCACAAGGGCTTCACACCTGAGTCAGATGACCTAGCGTCTTCACTCCCTAGCTGTGTTCATTTCACTTAGTTCAGAGGCCTGCTGGGAAGGCTAAATGAGACAAGGCATGCCGGGTGCCTTTCACAGTTTATAGTAGGTACTTACTAAAATGAATTCTTAGTATGATTAAACACATTCGTTTTTTTCTTCATCCTTATTAAATAAATAATTCTTTGAACTTTTTATCATTTCCTGAGGATGGGCTGCTGGAAGTAGAGTAACTAGACCGAAGTTAGTGAACCTTTTCAGATCTTGAGTTTTACTTGCATTAGGAATAGCCATACCACCGTACATTCCCACCAACAGTGCATGAGATGACTCATCGCACTATGTCTCCAACACCTTCTTTGGGATTTCAAGCACCTCCACTAGGTTTTTTCACTGCCAGCCTCCTGTGATAGTCCAAATCCCACCATTAGAGACATTAAAGCTTCTTGTCTTCTGAGGACAAAGATTTCATTTGAAGAGATGCGATGTCAGCATTCATGTGACAATATACTTCCTAGTGTACTGGAATAGAGGAGTTATCAAATCAGCTAACACACAGCTAAACACTGAGAAGACAACATAGACAGCCACGTAGTCGTGGTATAGAGAACTTTACAAATTTCTAGGCAGAGAAAAGAACATTGACACAGAGGGAATTAATTAAAGACTTTAGCAACGAGCAATAACTTAAAGATTTAAGTACAACATAGCAAAAAGCACAACAGAAATTGGCCTGCTTCAGATATGTTCCTAGGGTTTATTGGGTCCCTAAGGCTGGAAAAGAATCAACTTGAAGACCTATGCATGATCTTACAATCTGCAGACAGACAGAAGAGAGAGTTGGCTTGCTCACTGGCAAACATACAGGTAATGAAAAAATACAAAAGTAGAAATCTCAGTACAGTGCTGTCTCTTCCGTTTACATTTTATTGTATTTGTTGGGCTATCCACTCCTAAGATTTTGACTCAAAAACTCTTTAGTTAAAACAAAATACCTGTATAAAAGCACAGATTTAGACTAAGTTCATGGACACGGAGTAAAGTGTCAATGTTTTCCTTGGAGATAAAAATCTAAGGGAATCAGTGGTACTAGGGGAGGAAGAGGTTATTTTCAAAGCATCTTGATGAAATGTTTTCCACCTTTGCAAGCAGAGCACCTGCTGAAATCAGGCGGGCATATTAGAGGATGACTGCCGAGAAGAAATGCATTACCTTTTGGAAGGCTGTGCTCAAATCTGTTCAATATAATTACTTTTTCTCCTCATTTCCCTTTGTTGAAGAAACATTCCTGGTGCCCTTTTCCACCATGTTAAAATAAAGCTTTTATTTTATTTTAAAGCTCAAGTGCAAATGTTCCTTCAGGTCACTGGTATAAGCCTACTCTATTTAAACAGCTGTTTTTCAAACGATAGAAGCACCAAGAGTCTTGCCCTGTTAGCAGTAAGCCTTATGATGAGCAAGTCCCCAAATGCCATAACACTTCATAGTTACTACTGCACACCAGCAAAAGAAAATCCCTAGGAAGTTATCTGTGTTGCAATGGTTTAAAATGTTTCCCTATTTGTGTTCAACAACCGTAATCACTCAGACAAATGTCTGAGCTCCCAGCACTTTTCCTGCTATAAATGTTTTATTCCAGAATACTTTATTACTGGTAATGCCACCCCAACACACACTCATGCACACATACACACCAAAATATTTCAAGGACTAAAGTTCTGAAAACCCTTTCCCTGAGTCCTACTTTTAAACGTTATATTTTCATGCGGACTGGGTTCTAAATTTAAACCTGTTTATCTGTTTGGATTCTGAGATATCATGTACATTTATTAGCCCATCTGCTTCCAAGAATGGCATTCCAGGAGCCTGAGAGCATTAAGTCTATGCCCTGAGTCATTCACAGAAGGGGAGCAGAGATGTCAGAGCTGGAAATTTGTAGATCATAGCAAGTGTGTTGATATTTCTTGGAAATTAGTTTATGTTAGCCAAGCACTGTTGGGTTTTTTAAATCTGCTCCGGCTGTTCACAAATCTGGAAAGTCAAGAGATGAAGAACATGGAAGGCAAAGAGTCAAAGGAAAAAGACTTTGCAAATTCAACCATGAGAGTCTACAGTTGCGGGAGAAAGCACACCCACAGTGGTGGTGGAAATGGGGAAATTCTCAAGAAGCTTTTAACATTTAAACACTTTGCTACATTCAAGAGCTTATTACATTTGAAACCATTCTGGCCAAAATCTGCATAGTATGGCATCATAATAGGCTCCCGATAGGGATACTGAGATCGACAGTTAAACATTTTACACCGAAGATTATTATTATTTTTTTTCTGAGACAGAGTCTCACTCTGTCACCCAGGCTGTTGTGCAGTGGCACCATCTAAGCTCGCTGCAACATCCACCTTCTGGATTCCAGCAATTCTCATGCCTCAGCCTCCTGATTAGTTGGAATCACAGGCACACACCACCATGCCTTGTTAATTTTTTTGTATTTTTAGTAGAGACAGGGCTTCACAATGTTGGCCAGGCTGGTCTAGAATTCTGAGCTCAGGTGATCCAACTCCATCTCCTCCTCCTCCTCCTTCCTTCTTCTCTCTTCTCCTCCCTCTTCCTTCTCCTCTTCTCCTTCCTCTTCCTTCTCCTCCTCTTTTTCTTCTTCCTCCTCCTCCTCTTCCCCTTTCTTTTATTCATTTTTCTCTTTCTTTTTATTTGGAGAAATGGAATTTGCTTTTGAGAACAAAACTTCAGGGCTTAGAAACCACCATCTTGGCTTCCAGTACAGTGAGCAAATAATGGTGAACTTCTTTATGACCTTTTTTCAACTGTGCTCACCTATGAGAATTTGCCAAACACCAAACATGTAGCTACTGAGTAAAGAGTAAAGACAATAAATGTATTTAAAACTTATCTATAAAAGTCTGGGCCCATTGAAAAGTAAAAATTTTAATCAGAAAAGATATTTGGGCTTTATACAGATACAAACATATACCCAGATGCACACACAGAATACCTGATTGTCATGTGAAACAAAACTTTATTTTCTTCTAAGTAGGTTCTACAACTTTGTTGAAATAAACATAGATTTAAATATATTTCTTGCTGCCTTGTTTTCTGGTCACCATAAGGCAATGTGAGTCTGTTGAAACGTATTGCAGGTTTTCCTCTGTTTTGTTTTGCTTTCTACCTCCCAGCAATAAGTCCATCTTACTCACCCAGGGATGGAATACGGTTAAGGCAGTAGCTTGGTTTAGCTACTCAGAAGTGACTGTTCTCACATGTCTTAATCACTTTTCCAGTGTGAAATGGCCATGGCAAGTCCTTCATCTAATTTCCAGGCAATTAGATGGTATGAACTCCACTATCCTCCCTTTACCAAACCTTCATATATCAATCCAGCTGCCAGTGGCCCTTTCTTCTGATGCCCGAAAGCCCCTCATGACACTTATTTACTACATGTACAATTTATGTCCCCAGTTTTTTTTTTTTTTTAATGCATTGTTATTTTCCCAAAGGCAATGTTTTTCTCTCCATCCCCTACCCCTCTCTCTCCCATATATATGTGTATATATGGCAGAATTGGAAAATCTATTCAGTGCTGAAGATTACTAGCACCTATTAAATTCTCATTTAAAAATAAAACTTAAAAATTACAAATGAACAGCCCAAGGAATTAAATTCACAGTAATTAATTCCTCCACTTCCACTAACGTTCATTTTGGTATTACTATTTTTTTGGCTAAGTAAATGTTTTAACATTGTGCCAAAATGTATTATTAAAAGTAACCTTACTGGCAAATATTCAAATGTAATTATAAGCAATTGTACAGCCACAAAAAAAAATATTGGAGAAGAAAAAGAGATCATCCTTGCCTACAGGAACAAAGCCAGGATTATAGGAATCTGGTGTGTTTGCCTTGTATAAAAGCCACTGGTTATGAGGAAATCGGATTTCCCACCTGAGGCAGGGTAGGGAGCTGTATTTTTTCCTTAAGGTGAGTGTTAGTTGCCAGGACTTTCTCATGGCATGAGGCAAAAGCCAGGAGCAAAAAAGAGCCAAGGAGAGAAAATAATACTTCATCCAGACAAGCTTGACTAGAGCATTGCCCGTGCTTTTTGGAATATTTGTAGAGAAAATGATGACCATGGCCTGACTTTGTTTATGTTTTCTTAAGTCAGAAAGTCCTATCACTGCATATTGATCATGGAGGGTCTGGATTCACAAGGTGCAGGTAAGGCCTGAGCTAAGGATCTAAATATTGGATTTGGGAAGCATCTAGTCAGCAGCAAGATGAAAACACCAGGACTAGAAAGAACAAGGATCAACGTTAAGAGTGGTGAACTTTGAGGCCAATTGTGTTCAGATTTACTTGAAGTCTCCTCCATCTATTTTGAAGCATCTGACCCATGATTACCAGGACACAGTCTTTTTCTTTCCTTCCTTCCTTCCTTCCTTCCTTCCTTCCTTCCTTCCTTCCATCCTTCCTTCCTTCCTCTTTCCTTTTGTCCTTTCTTCCTCCCTTCCTGTCTTCCTTCCTTCCTTTCTTCCTCTCTCTCTTCCTTTTTTCCTCCTTCATTCTCTTCCTCCTTCCTTTCTTGTTTCCTGCTTTCTTGCTTTCCTCCTTCCTTCCTTTCTTCCCATACATATTGTCATGCATTCTGCTGCTACTGGGACTATAAAGAAAAAAAATCCAGGTACTTTGTACTAAAGGGTTTTTTACTCTAGCTAGACCCACATATTTCAAATTTTAACATTTATAGGCATGATCTGGGGATCTCATTAAAGTGAAGAGTCAACAACTGAGTCTGAGAGTCTGCATTTCTAACAAGCTCCCAGTCTGCAGGTCCACAGACCACATTCTTAGATACAAGCCTCTTGTTGGATTATTTAAACCTGTAGTTGGTGGTGTCTGAAAATTACAAGACATGGATTACATCCTCAACTCCCATTTTGCACTTGATCCCAGGTAACCTAATGAAAAAAAAAAAAAAAAAACATTAGCAGATTACCCCCTTTGCCAAGAAAATATCACAAAGCACTGCCAAGGCAAGTGGATGAGTGTCATCATCCTGATAAGCAGAGAAGAAATCATTTGCAGAAATTGCAAAAGAATTGTGAAGCCATAGAAAAAAGTTAGGGATTTTTAAATAAACAGGAATACTTTGAACCGGATTTAGACATTAGTAAAGTTTCAGTAATAGGCATCAATGTACCAGATGTCTTGACCATTCTCTTTATGGACAGCATTTTTGAAAAGTGCAGAAGATCATAGGGCAATAATAGGTGGTGATAAACTTGTTTGATTACAGTTCCCAGGTGCTGCTGGATCCAATTATCCTGGTGCTAAAATATCCTCTAATTGGGTGTGAAACACACATCAGAGTTAATTATACTGTACACCACTATATAGGCTTGAAATAATTAAAGATGTTTTCATTTCTCAACTGGCCTAAAAAAAAAAGTACATGTGATTCAAGTTTCAATCCTTAGATATTTCTTTAAAACTCATGAGATCATCTAAATATGAACTTAAATAAATTTCTAACCCTGGAAACTTTTTGAGACCATAAGCCTCTTATCATAACCTAGATAGTACAAATATATAGCTATCTGTGTTTTACAGGGAGTATGTGCCGTTTGAAACTTTTGAAACCAAATAATTGTAAGAAGGTCTATTATGTGAAGTAAAACGATATTAGTCACTTAAAAGTGCTAGCATTTAAAAGTACTCTTTTGGGGAGCTCACCTTTATAATAAATAATGAATTATCAAGGCCAATAGCATTATAGAATATTGGTTATGTAATGCATATACAGTATTGAGAAAGTTGGAAGATCACACCTATAATGACAATCAAATCTAGAAAGAAAATCATGGGAATAGATTAGAGTGGAAATTATTGATTACAAGAAGATCTAAGCAACCGATTTGACACAGTTTGGATATTTATCTCCTCCAAATCTGATGTTGAAATGTGATCCTAAATGTTGGAGATGGGGTTTAGTGGGAGATATTTCAGTCACGGGAGTGGATACCTCATGAAGTGCTTGGTGCCTTCCCCATGGTGACAAGTGAGTTTTGCTCTGTTAGTTCATGTTGAGAGCTGGCTGTGTAAAACAAAGGTTACCCTTGTTATACCCCATCAAACCACTTGGCTCCATTTTGTCCATGCCCTAAGACTGTGTGGAAGGCTGAATTTAGGGCTGATGGCTTAGGGTATCTGGGAAAAAAAATTCTAAGCAGGAAAACATTCAAGAGGTGATGTGGCTGCTTCTAACAACCTACAGTCAGATACAGGAGCAAAGGAAAGGCTTAAAATTGGAACTTATAATTAAAAGGGAAGCAGAGAGTAAAAAATCTTGCACCCTGGAAATGTGATAGAGAAGAAAAGAACATTTTCAGAAGGGGAATCCAAGAGGCCTGCAGAGAAGTCATTTTGCTAGAGAGATTAGCATGACTAAATGAGAGCCCGGTGCTAAAATTCAAGACCACAAGCAAAAGGTCACAAAGGCATTTCAGAAATCTTAGAGACAGTGCTTTACCTCCCATTACAGGCCTCAAAGCCTAAGAGGAAGGAGTGGTTTCAGGGGCCTTGGAAACAGTCCCGGCCCAGAGCCCCACTTCCCTGCTTAACCTCAGTTGCTGCTTGGCACATCTGGGCCTCTCTGGCTCTGGCCATGTATCAAAAGGGCCCACGTACAGCTCAGGCCACTACTCCAGAAGGTGCAAGCTTTAAGAGTTGGTGGTTTCCATGTGGTGCTAAGTCTGCTGGCATAAAAATGCAAGGGTGAAGGAGGTTTGGTAAATTCCACCTAGATTTCAGAAGATAAATACTGAAAGTCTGGATACCTGGGAAGAAGCTTGCCACAAGACTGGAGTACCCACTCAGAGCCTCTACTAGGGCAATGCCAAAAAAAAATTGGGGGTTGGACCCCCTACACAGAGTCTCCACAGGGACACTGCCTAGTAGAGCTGTGGGAACCAAGTCATTGCCCTACATACATGAAGATGGTAGAGCACCCTCGGCTTTGAAAGCGTTGAAGGCATTTGACTCTAAGGCTTGACAGCAGCTATATGGGCTGCACCCAGAAAAGCCATGGAAGTGCAGCTGTCCAAGGCCTCAGGGCTCCGCCCCTTGCACCAGTGTGCTTTGTATGCAAGACATGGAGTCAAGAGCTGTTTTGGAGACTTAAGGGTTAACATCTGCTCTTCTGGGTTTCAGACTTGGGTGGGGCCAGGGAGGGGGGCGCTGTTGCCCATTTCTTTTGACTGATTTCTCCCCTTTAGAATGGAAATGTTTACCCAGTGATTCTACCACTATTGTATCTTGGGGGGAAATAATTTGTTTTTGATCTGACAGGCTCATAGGTGAAAGGAAATTGCTTTGAGTCTCAGGTGAGAATTAAGACATATGAGTTGAAAGGGAATGAGCTGAGACTTTTGGAGGACTATTGGAAAGGTATGACTGTATTTTGCAATGTGAGAAAGACATGAGATTTGGGGGCATCTAGGAACAGAATGATATACGTTGAATATCTGTCCTTTGTAAGTGTCATGAAATGTGATCCCTAATGTTGGAGGTGGGACCTCGTGAAAGGCGTTTGGCTCATGGGAGGAGATCCCTCATGAAGGGCTTGGTGCCATCCCCATGGGAGTGAGTAAGTTCTAATTCTATTAGTTCACTTGAGAGCTGGTTGTTTAAAAAAAAGCCTGGCGTCTCTCTTGCTTCCTCTCTCACCAAATGACACATCTGTTGCTCCTTTGCTTTCTGCCATGAGTAAAAGCTTCCTGAGGCCTCACTAGAATCTAAACAGATGCTGGTGCCATGCTTGTACAGCCTGCAGAAGTGAAACAATAAAACTTTTTGTCTTTATAAATTACTCTGTCTCAAGTATTTCTATATATCATCACAACATAGGCTAATACACTATCCTTAAAGCAAAATCAAAAGACATGCTCCTTGATCTCACTTATATGTGGCATCTAAGAAAGTTAAATTTGTAAAGAGTAGAAATATGGTTACCAGAGACTGGGGCAGGAGAAGGGAGTGAATGAGGAGTCATTGGTAAAATGATACAAATTCTCACTTATGCACAAGGAATAAATTTTGAGATCTATCAGACTAGGGTGACTATAGTCAATAAAATGTGTTGTACATTTTAAAACAACTGAGTAAATTCCAAATGTCTCATCACAGAAGAAAGATAAGTAAATGAGATGAAAAATATATCAATTGGCTTAATTTAATCATTCTACATTGTATACATACATGAAAGCATCACACTATACCCCATAAATGAATATAATTATGGTTTGTCAATTTTAAAACGCACAATTTTAAAATAAATAAATAAAAAGAAAAACATGCTCTTTACTTGTGTTATTTAAGCTAAAATATAAACATATGTAAATATAGCAATTATTAAAAAATTAAAATTCACTTGAGTTAATAAACTTCTGAAAAGGCACATTGATACAGAAAGATGAAAATGAATTAGTGTGGCAGCAATTTGTTTTCCAATGCCTCTTGATCTTTTGTCCTGGAAGTTTCTGGCAGTGTCGGTAGTGTTGACAGATAATCCTTGATGGATTATCTCCTGGCATCTGTGGACTGATCCATGCTATCTGCTAGATTTTTCCTAATGTGACTGGCTCTCTGGTCACTAGCTGACTCGCCATGTTATCATGGTTTTTTTTTCTTTCATTACACTTTGCCACCCCAGACTTTATCCATCATCTGATGCTCTCCTCCTCTCCTAATATAACAATAGTTCATGCTCCTTTGAGCCAACAGGTTCTGCTAGTATTCATCCTGAGCATGGCAATGCCTAGCAAATATTAAATATTGATAACTCATCTCAAAATATGGCACGCTCTACAGCGGCTATGAAGAGCACAAGGTATTTTAGATTCTTCTGCCTGTTAAACTATTTCAGAGGTCAGAATTTTTTGATAAGAATTTATTTAACTTATCTTGTCCACTCAGAATAATTTGATTAATCCCAAATCTCTGAGTGACACATTTTTTTATCAACCACCATTGAAATCTGATATTCAGCATATCAGATTTTTCATATCAGTTTTTTCATATCGTTTTAGTGAACCAGTTCAATAACCTAAACCAAAGAAAAAAAAAATCTTAAAGCAACCAATGCTCATGAATTTTTAAGCTTTAATTTGTCTTTGCATGTCAATGTCATGCAAGGAAACTGTAAGTATTTTCAAGAGGCATGTTATGTTTGATAAATAGATTCTTTACTCAATAGCTGTAACAACATAAACCATTTGCAAAAAATAATGTATCTGTACTTTGCCTAGTTTGTAGGTAAATTTTAAGGTATTTGAATATTTGCTGACTTTTTCCTTGCTCTTCTTAGAAATCCCATCAGCTCCTACCGCTTATTTATATCTCACTTGGCTTCTTTAAGACAATCAGTAGAAAGCAACAGGGGAATCTGCTATGATGCCCTTATTCATCTTAAAAGCCAGATAATTAAATTCTTACAATGAAAGAGTAAATGACACTGTCTACATTGACTTTAACCTTATAAAAACTACAAAAATTTAAATACAGTTTTATAATCACAATTAAAGTCACTTTTCTGTGGTAAAATTTATTCGTTTTCATTTTGCTTTATGCTGTCATCAGAATCCTTGAAATTTCTAACATCGGGCTCATATAACATTTTATATACAGAAAAAAGTCTAAGTATTAAATAACTTTTAATTCCTTTTTACCTTTAATGTTCCTAGAACATATATTCTTTAATTCATTCAACAAGCAGTACATGCCAGGTATTAGCGATACAGTGCCAAGGAAACTCAAGACCTGGGCTGTGAGAACTTTACTCAGTAGAATCTACCAGATAAAACAAGAATTAATTGATAACCATAATAATCTCATTCGTGTTTTATGATAAAACATGCAACAACAGTTCAAATGCTAGATTTATTTTTAAATTTTGACTTAGTTTTTAGATTTAGATTTAGATCTACCAGATTTAACTTTAGATTTAGATTTAAGCACCAGATTTAGTCCGGAGATCAAGATTCCTTATTCAGGTGGAATTTGAATAAGAACTGTAAAGGAGAACTATTTCATCAAGTTAAGGGGAAGACTTGCTGTTCAGACAAAAAAAAAAAAATATGGTATGTCCAAGACCCCAGGGCAGGAGGAAATATATCACATTGAAGATCACTGAGGAAGGCAGAGTGACAGGAGCCGAGATGAGGGAGGCTGTGCTCTCAATGTGTTGATCCTGTTATATTAATCCAGTCTCATGTCGCTATGAAGAAATACTCCAGACTGGGTAATTTATAAAGGAAAGAGGTTTAATTGACTCACAGTTACACATGGCTTGGTGGGGACCTCAGGAAACTTACAATCACTATAGAAGGCAGCTCCTCACAGGGTGGCAGGAAAGAGAAGTAACTGTAAGCAGGGGAACTGCCAGATGCTTACAAACCCATCAGATCTCGTGCAACACACTCACAATGAAGAGGACAGCCTGGGATAAACTGCCCCCATGACTCAATTTCCTCTATCTGGTCCTTCCCATGACATGTGGGGATTATGGGGATTATAATTCAAGAGGCGATTTGGGTGAGGACACAGCCAAACCCTCTCACCTGTATTGCTCAATTCTCTGTTCCATTTGCCCCACTTCTATCCCAAAGCTCAAAACGCAGCTGATTCTGAAAAGACAGGTACCAGATCTCCTGTTGGTCTAAGGCTTACCCTGTAAGACTGGCAGGTTGGCCTGGCAGGTTCAGTTTCAGACAGGAAAACTGACATTCCTCCATGCTGATGCCCTGTTCTAGCCTAGACTCACTTCCTTAGTGTCTGCAGGGTCCTTATGTCACCAACAGTGGAGCTGACAGCACAGTATTTCATAATGAGGCCTGTTCTGGAAAGATAACTCTAAATGAGAATCTGAGGGCCAAAACGGATCTGCTTTATTCCAAATTCTGTGCTAAGGCAGATTGCATTGTAGCTGGCCTTTGATGTGTTCTCAGAGTCTAATAATAACTTAAAAATGAAGACAAGCATCTGTCTAGGAAAACTTTTAAAGGGTCGTATTTAAAATGCTTTGCAATGGCAAATTAACAGAGTCGTAATTTAAGTTTTCTTTTTCCTTCCTGTAGGAATGAATTGTCAGGCTCAGGAATGCATTTTTTAATATTTTGACAGAAACCTACATGTTTTAATCTTTTTGAGTATGCAATTATAGGACATGGGCCCGGTAGAATTGTGCTCCACAGGAGTGGTAGAATAATATGCCCTTTACAAAATGAATTATACGAGATTTTGGATAAAAATGATAAACACTAGATGAGAAGCTTTTAGCAGGCCTAGATCCTATTTTATTAGCACAGAAAATGTCACAGTTTAGTAAGAGTAAATTTGCTAAATAAAAATGGTAATTCACAGTTGAATTAATGACTAGATACCATTGAGAGTGTACTCAATATCCTAAAAGTTTAATTTTGGGATGTGAACCCCAATGCAAATTCTGAGTTTTGGGTGATTATGATATGTCAGTGTAGGTTCCTCAGTTGTAACAAGTGTATCACTCCGGTGAAGGATTTGATAATGGAGGAGGCTACCATGCGTGGGGACAGGGAGTTCTATAGGAACAGCACCTTCCACTCAATTTCATTATGAACTTAAAACTACTCTAAAAATTAGAGTTTTTCAATCTGTTGAAATTTTAATTGTTATGGAAACCATTATTTTTAAAATAAGGTACGTTTAGGTTTAGAATATCAGAAACATAAGGCAATTCATTCAACTCAAGGTCAATATACTTGCTCAGCAGATACTAAGTGATTCTATAGCTGGGCGGTTTCTATAATGCTTCTTGCATTCTAAACACTGTGTGAGGCACTTCTGCTCACTTCTTCATTGATTCCTCACAAGAACCTCAGGAAATAGGTCCTATTCTTATTATTAACTTATAAATAGGAAACACATAAACCAGGCGTGGTGACTCACGCCTATAATCCCAGCACTTTGGGAAGCTGAGGTGGGCGGATCACCTGAGATCAGGAGTTCGAGACCAACTGGGGAACATGGTGAAACCCCGTCTCAACTAAAAATACAAAAATTAGCTGGGTGTGGTGGCGGACACCTGTAATCCCAGCTACTCAAGAGGCTGAGACAGGAGAATTGCTGGAACCCAGGAGGTGAAGGCTGCAGTGAGCCAAGATTGTGCCATTGAACTCCAGCCTAGGTGACAAAGCGAGACTGCATCTCACACACACACAAAAAAAATATATAGGAAAAAGTGAAGTTGAGAGATTCATTAAATACTCCAAAGTTACACAGATAGTTGCTGTCAGAGGGATAAAAAAAAAAAACCTTGCACATGTCTGAGTAGCTAATTCTTCTCTTGGCCTTTTATTTATTTATTTATTTTTCTGGAGTGGATAAATAAGGTTATAAGGAAGAAAGAATATCTTTCTACCTAAATATGCTTTACTCTTCTGCAGAAAGTGAAATGTAAATACAGTCTCTGAAGCTAGTTTTGAAAGTAACTAAAAATTGTAATGGCAGGTGAGTTAATTAGACGATGAAGTAAGCTCTAATTGGGTTAGGAAAGATGTACAGGAACGTACCCATCAGTTTTCTTGCTGCTGGTGAAGACATAAGAACTTTCCTCTTCTGGATAACTTTTAGGACTTACCCTATTTCATGCCAAGATGGGTAGAAGTAGAAGGATATTCTAAGCATGGAGAAACATGTAAACAAAGTACAGAGGCATGAACCAGTGCACTCAGGGCACTGCAAATTATTGTTCAAAATAAATTTTTAGGCCAGGCATGGTGGCTCATGCCTGTATCCCAGCATTTTGGGAAGCTAAGACAGTGGATCACCTGATATCAGGAGTTCGAGACTGGCCTGGTCAGCATGGTGAAATCCTGTCTTTACTAAAATTACAAAAATTAGCTAAGAGTGGTGGCGGTGCCTGTAATCCCAGCTACTCTGGAGGCTGAGACAGGAGACTCACTTGAACCCAGGTGGTGGAGTTTGCAGTGAGCCAAGATTGTGCCACTGCACCACTGCACTCCAGCCTGGGCAACAGAGTGAGACTCTGTCTCAAAAAATATACAAAAATAATTAAAATAAATAAATGTTTAACTATCATCTTGAAAGCTTCTGATTTGGAGTTTTTACTGCAATTAAAATTGGTCGTAGATAGTTCTTATGAGAGTTCGCTTCCTGAGTTTCTGAGTTTAGTGTAACTTGGGGTGATAGCATCAGGAGAAAAGAGTGGTGTGCTCCAGGAGTTTACAATCAGAGGGGAAGACAGAAATGTTGAGTCAGTGTGAACCAAGAAAGACAAACGTTTTGAATGTCTGAGTCTGTTTACACATTAGAGCAAAATGTGACATTTGCAGTAAAATCTTTGAGGGAAAAAAAGAAAAACCACAACAATGTAAATTATCTCCACTTCCCAAAGCATCTGGGCCAAGTTTTGTATTCGATACAAATAAGTCCAATTCTGTAACTTCTGCTTTTTAGAGAATAGACTGAGAAGCAGGTTAAAGACACACACACACACACACACACACACACACACACACACACACACACACA
>NW_022436960.1:17299347-17576889 GCF_009761245.1 Sapajus apella | reverse complement strand
ACACACACACACACACACACACACACACACACACACACACACACACAGAGGCAAGAAGTTCTTGTTCTTCTTACTTCTCCTCTTCCCTCTGTTCTTTCCCTCCCACCACTCCCTTCTTTTTTTTTTAACCTCCAGAAATAAACATTACTTAATCCCATCTGGGAGCCATAGCCATTTTTCAAAATCAATTTTTAAAGACATTTTTGTCATATGTTTACCATCCAGGTGTCTACTTTCTCAAGGTAACAAAAAGGTTCACAAAGATTCTTATCTCAAACCGATAAACAGATGCAAACAGAGCCAGGTCTATCTGGGCTACCACAAGGCCTGTTTGACTAATTGCTCTGATAGATCCTTCTCCTGATGCCTCATGATGTTATTGCACCCAGCATAGCTGAGATAGCACATGTTTAACCCCTGACCCTCCAGCTGCCTGGACCATGCCGCTCTGGAACTAACTGTTCTCCATCATCACTTCCTCCCCATGGCAGCCAGAGAGAGAGATCTGTTTCTAAGCAAATAGCAAAGGCTCTGACCCTGTCATGAGTCACCACTCTGTCTACCCACTTCCAAGATTCCCCTTTATGTATTTATTCAGCTTGTCAGAGCTCCTGGCCAAAAGGATAGTGATTTTTGAGTTAAATAGGATTCATGCTAACTCTGGGAACAGTAATTTCATAAATCTGAGATATGTTAAATGGCTTCTCTAAGCTTCATATGAAACTATCTATCTCATTCCATTCTTTCTTAAGGTAACTTTTTATTCAATAAAAATGATAAAACAGCAAAAGACACACAATAAATAAAAGGCAAATATTCCAGGGCCATTTATTATGATGTAGGGAAATATCTAATTATTCCATGCCTTAGGGCACTTATTTATAAATACTATGAGACAGGCTAAATACTATTGGTAACAGCAGAAGTGAGAAGTAAATGTATTTTATCTAAGATAGCTCATCTTTCTCTTACAGTATGTTTCACAAGTCTTGTTCACAGGACTTAACACTGATCAAATTTTAACAGATATTGCCAACATGTGGAAACTCAGATGCTGACCATCCTGACTGAGTTTTGCTGTGCAAAAATTTCACATTATATCACATTGCAGAAACATTAAACAGTAATAACACAATAGTAAGTAACAGTTCTTATGACCATTTGGGTTAATTAATGAAATTACATTTTCTGTATGAAGAGTCAGAAAATAAATGGAGAAACAGAAATGTGTAATCTTTATGGAGTATATCTGAAAGTCTGTTCATTTTCTTCAATAGTTCACACACTGTGGCTGAATTATAGAGTCGCTTCTATCTGTCTAACACCTTGTTTAATCTGGTATTTAGACCTTTACAATTTTTTCAAGCAAAAAAAAGAAGCACACTTATTTTGTGAAATTGATTCCTGAATGCTAATGTTATTATTAATCATTATTGCCCTCCATACATAATAAATTCTTGATATTTTCGTCTGTCCACTAAGGAAGCAGAATCTCAATGCTTAAAATATTGAGTGGATGGACAAGGCATTGTAGACTACTGAGAACAACAATAAAAAGATAAATATTCAAAGTTTTTGTGTCTTTGGAAGTACTTTAAAGGGAATATGATATAGAAGGAGTCCTTGATGTCAGAAGATGGTCTACGTTTAGCTTCATTTAGGTAGCTGCAAACCTGAATCTCAGTTTTCTTTCAAATGGGGTTAATGAAATCTTTCCAAACATTTTCTTTAGTCTAAATGATGTAAATTGTCCAGCACAGTGACTAAAATTTTAAAAAAGCAAAGGCTAGATCCATTCAAAGTCTCTTCTTCCATTTGCTTGTAATACTGACTAAAGAGTCCACCTGGGTCCAATTTACCTTCAAGCGACTTTGAGAAAAACTTAAACTAACTCACATAAATTTTGGAAAGCTTGATTCATTGTGAGGTAGCTTATCTTTTAAAAAGAAGAGAAAACAGATATTAAACATTAGCAGGTACTGCTCAACTAAAAGATAGAAAAAATATAGGTGAGTTTCTAAAAGTAATAAATGTATTTATTAGAAAATTTAGGGGGAAATGCTAAACAGCAGGATTGTATGTGGTAAAGCTCCGGGGATAAGATGTTACAGGATAGGAATGAACAATGAGGGCTCCGAGCTGGAGCACCCCTGGACTCCACTCTGCAGAAGCTTGAGACTTAGTTCCCTCTTTTGTAAAATGAGATAATATTTGTTTCATAAAATTATTTACTAGGATCAAATGAGATAAGGTGAGTAAAGTACTTACTCTAGCAGAGGAGACAGATTTAATCAATGCTATTTTAGTGTCACTCATATTAATATTAATTAATCACACGTGTGAGATGATTCTGAAGTCATTGAGAATGCCATGATGCTTTTAGAATGTTAGGGTTCTCACGCTCCCACAGATCTAAATCTGTGTCCGTAATCGTCTCTTAAATATTAATTCATGATGATGAAAATATCTTTCTCAACTTCCCCGTTCTTCATTTCTTAGCTAACTCTGCAATCAGTGGCATCCATTCAAGTTAATGTCAATAGAGCATCCCATGTTAGAGTGAGCTCCAGAATGTTAGGCTAATAAGAAAATCCTCCTTTTTAAAAATGATTTATATACTCAAAGCCTAAAATTAATCATGTCTCCAAACATTTGGATCTGATAGTGCAGAACACTGGGCAAATAATTTACCAGATTCTCAATGAATCCAAACCAAGTTTGACAAATATGGGGAAAAGTGGGCCAAGAATTTTTCCATACCTGGTATCTATCTATCTATCTATCTATCTATCTATCTATCTATCTATCTTTCTATCTATATGGCATAAAATTTTTAAATAAGTTCACAAATAAAGTTTGTTACATATAGTTTCCAGTTTTACTTGCAATAAAATGAAGTTAATTATTTAGCTATATAATACATCTAACTAAACGATACTCCCATTTTCCTGCCAAATTATGTACAAAGACATTATAAGAAAACTACTTTTTCATGTAGTAACAACCAAGAGTCGTATTGCTCAAGAACAACTATAGCATTGGGCTCAGAGGTTTAACATCCCAGCAATGATATTTTTAAATCATACCTTGTTTAAACAAATGTAAGTAATTGGATTTTCTTCTATATTAAAAAAAAATGTGCCAGATAAATGCTATAAATCTGAAAGCAGAAAAGTAAGGAAGAAACAGTAATTTATATGCCACAATGGAGTGTTTCACAATTTTTGTTTAACAAAACATACTTTATCCTGCTTACACCTTGATCTATAGGACCCCACTGATTACAAGGCTGTAAATTGTAGGAAGAGCTCTGCAGAAAATCATAAAAGGGCAGCAAGGGGACCTTATATCATGAAGTCACTTGGTCCCTAAGACTCAACCAGGAGTTTGATATTTAGTTTAAACACAACCATATATTCTTATTAATAATGAATAGAGCCACTTGTTTCAATTTCATAAGCCCAGTGCACCAAAGCTGGTGAAATTTCTATTACCCATGACCTGGATATTAATCCTACAATTTTTTTTAAAAAAGACTCCATTTTTCAAATGTTGACTTCATGCTGAAACAATGAGAAACAACTTTCCCAGAAATTTTGGCACATTGAACAGAGAAATAAGGGTGACCATTCTTTGTTCGCTGGGAGAGCTATTAAAAATGCTTTTGTACAGGAAATACTTTTTTTCTCCCCAGGAATTAGGGGATATCTTCAGGAAACTCAGCAGATTAATCACATGAGCCCTGGCTCAACTTTATTTAAAAGTAAAGCAAAAGCCTTAATGCTTATCTCAAAATGCAAAATCCCTCTTTCAGTATTTCAGTATTTCATGATGTTGTTATTTCTTGTTTGAATATTTTTCTATTGGCTCAGAAACTGATCACAAAGATTTTTTTTTCCTTTTTTCAAAATTATTTTTTGTTTTTAGTATTTGAATAAGGGAGAGATAAGAGAAGCATCTTGGTTAAACTTGCCTGGATTTTTAACATGAAACAGCAAGATTATAAACAGTATTATCTAAATTCATAAAGTGAAATATAGGCGGAAGCACAGAAGTTTTCAAAACTTTGCATTTTAATTGACGTAATGACTTTGTACCAATTGTTTTCTAATAAGCTTTTTAATCAGAAAACCTAATTCAAGGAAACAAGCACTTCCTCATTTAGTGTTGGGGAAGGGAATATTCTGACTTTTGGATAACAGGCTTCCCACACAAGTCTGAAACATTGTTCACATTTCTAAAAGTTCTTCTAAGAAATGATGTTTGCTTGCACTTCTAATGGAGAAGTTACAGCTTATATTCATGTTGCCAAAACTCAAGGCTCTCCCCTTTGGCTGAGTCTGAGAATAATCACATGTATGAAAGTACATATTGCACAATCTGCTCTAAGGCTAGGACTAAACACTCAGGATAGTGGTCAGGGTCAAGGGGGAGGCTGTGGAAACAGAAGATCTTGACTCTGCTTTTAAAGAGCATGTGTTCTGATTGCGAAACTAGAAGTGGCGTTCACTAAATAAGAACCTGTTTCTGAAGCTGTATGTTAAGTGCAAACTGAGGCTATGTTGCTGACATGGTGAAGAGTTACATTTATGAGGCCGAGTGATCTCTGGAAAGATGTCTGACAGGTCTAAATGGAAGCATGGTCGATAAGCAGGATATAATGGAAGGGAGGTACAGGGAGGGTCAGTGGATACAGATGCTGAGTTTACAAAGGCTAAAACTCTCCTCCTATCCTAGTTCTCTACATTTTTTCACCCCTCCCCCATGTTCCCATAGCATTCTGGAAAATGCATGGGAAAAAGTGGTCTAAGTGTACGTTTGTGTTTATACATGCAACTTTTCAGACCCTCAATTTGAGCACAGAAGTCAAGAGCATAGATTTAAATAACTGTTAGCCCTTAACTTTGTTTCTGGTCTACCTCATAGGTGGCGATTGCCCCCATGATAGTCATCTCTGTGAAGCTCAGTTTCCTTATCTGTGAAATGGGGATATTGGTAACGGAGTTGTGAAGAATAATTTCTTTAATATATACAAAGCATTCAGTCTGGTGCTTGGCACCAAAAAAGCACTCAGTACATGCTTGCTGTCAGTATTATACTTGCGGAGTTTATCCCCCAGAATAGAGATATCTTGGGCGGCTTATATCAAGACTTGCAGTAGCTTATCTTCAATTTTCTGTACCACGAACAGAGTGAATGCAGAGCAAGAATAAAGCATTTACTAACAAAAAGATGATGGATTAATTCATATACATTTATGTAATTTGAGATGTGATGTCTAAGGACTGGAATTCTGTATTTTATCCTCCCACTCACCTTCTCCCCAGGTTTAATTACAATGGTAATTTATGATAAGACCATAGGTCCTATTAAATTTTTGGTGGGTGACTCTACCCCTTGATAATTTGTGCACCTGTGAGAAAGTGTGAAGGTCTGAAATCACTCAAGATTCTCAAAATCTGCTAAAAACATCGTACTAAGAACAAACAGATACAAGGGATAACTTTGAAGTATTTTATCAGCCAAAACAGTTTCCTTCTAACAAAGAGCAAATGTGATATAGAAATGGTAACCCTGGTGAATAAACCTAACTCCCCACCCATGCTAATTTTAGGTTTCATTCTATTATAAAGGAAAAACTTGAAATTTAACACTGTCTAAGGCAATTTTAAGGGAATTTGTCACAAATATTGAGATCCCAATGGCAGTGCTTCCAATGGCGGTGTTTTAACACATTGGTTGTGATAATACTAAAAACATTTTGTTTAACTGTTTCAACCTCCTACGGTCTCGGCCTGCAATACCTATTTCCCAAAAGCTTACTTCTTAGCCACCTCTTCTCCCACAAGCGCTAGTCCAAGTTGAGAAACTTGAAAGACAGCATTTCAAATAAAATGCCCTCAATATGTTTATCTTCACGGGCAATTTGTAACAAATCTGGAATAGCTCTATTCTGTCAAGTGAAACACTGTAAAAGATGATTAAAAAAATTTACCAACAGGTTGTAGTCAAGAAACTATTAAGAGTTTCTACTTCTGTTAGTCAAAAGAAATTACCTGCAGTCCTTTGAGCCATATAATTCCACAAAGGTCAGGAGCTCTGTCTCTAAGAAAGCTGGCTGGTGCCGAGGAAATGATAACCCACTGGGAGACCATGGAGGAGAAAATTTTCAAAGCACTCAGCTAACTTCTGCTGCAAGATTTCCCATTAGAAGGACCAGGTTATTTCAATACCAGATTTACATTCCCCAGGAGGAAAGCAAAACAAATTTAGAATATGAGGGTTCCTGTTCCTCAGAAACTAAATCTGCTTTTAAGTAGAAAGAGTAAGAAGTGATCAGGTGGTTCTCGTATTTTCTAAGCCAAGCAAGAACATTTTTCAAAAAATCATGTGTGTGTGTGTGTGTGTGTGTGTGTGTGAAAGGAGCTCCAGAAAGCATATTTAAAGTTTGGGAAAAAATCAGACTTACAAAAGGGATGTTTAAATGACACGTTTTGAAGCAATTTTTTTTTACTAGCTAATTCATAATTACAAATGCTTTTGCATATTTTCACTTGAATCAGGAAAGATGAAAATGGCCATTCTCTGAACATTTGTTGCTGTTTCAATTTGCAGGGTGGAAATTTAGTGATGCTGTGAATGGAGAGAGTATAGAGTATCTAATAATATTTTCTAAGCATAGGTCAACAGCCTGATTCTGATCCATGGCCAAATTTTAAGACAGCTATGGCAAAATGAGAAAAATTAAAATAATGTTCATAAATGTAACTATTTAAAGAACTGTCGTTATGTATTTCCTATCTTTAAGAAATACTGATGATGATTAATGTTATTTTCACTCCTAATGTTTTTAACGGATAAATATGAAGTGAGCCACTATAGGTTAATTTCTAAGGCTTTTTTTTTTGTTTGTTTCTTATTGACAAAATATAAGAGTCAGAAACCTTCCAGTATATACTGCAGGCATGGAGCTCATGGTCATTTAGAATGGCTTCATTCACCAGAAAATGAGCTTTATCTTCCCTACAGTAGGGGTGAAAAACGTAGTAAGTACACTTATATACGTTCTCCATTGTGTGTTTTGAGGCAGAAATTATTACCTGCATATGTACAAATGTAGACTGCTGTATGACATTCTGACCTACTACAACTTTGAAATTTTGAGACATTTCCAATAATCACTGGATCCAAGGGCGATTTTCTCTTTGGATCACCCCTTTCTCCAAGGATGGTTTGGCAAATGCGCTTTTTGAAGAGGCTATCTGAGAACTATTATTTCCAGCTTCATACAACCAAAAAACAAACAACCAACCAAAACCCCTAGCACAGAAACACTGTGGCCCAGGAACCCAGAAGAGATGAGAGCTCTGCTTTAACAAGGAACTAAAAAGTGCCTCCAGACAACCCTTGCTCTGTCAATAGATGCATCATCAAACTGACACCTAGAAATGTGGGAAGAGCTGGCAAAAGTGTTGTAGATTGGAAGTAAAATGTCATGGACTGACAGGTTTAAAATCTGGTTGTCTGATATTACTGCCACAATTCATAATAATGTGAAAGTGACCAAAGCCTGGAAAAGAATATAAGTCTAGTCATTGTGTGTATAAGCAAAAGCGAGGGGCTGCATGATAGAAACTGCCAGATCCAAAGGTATCATTCCTTTGCCGCTAGCCAAAGAGGAGAATGAGAAAACTGTTTATAGTACTTAGCCCAGGTGTGTAGTTTCTTGCCCTTCCCTTCTAGCTTCTGGAATTTTCTATCAGAATTGTGGATAAGACGGCACCATCTGGGTAGATGAAATTTAGAACTTGATGGTTTTAAGTCCCAAGAGATGCCAAGAGAAGTGGCTGACAACTGGGTTAACACCCTGCAGCATCTGGTAGGAGTTAGGCTACTGTCACCCATTTATCATTACTTCCGTCTCCAGTGACAGAGAACGCCCTGTGTTCAGTGTCTCAGGGTCCTTGGAAATGCATCAGTCATTTGCACCATAGATAAGTGAGGATTCTCCTCCCATACATCTTACCATTGTGGACAATTCCTAGAAATATAAGATAATATAAGAAATGTGCCTAACTGCTAGCCTGGTAGGAGTTTTGCATCGAGTCATGTATTAGTCGCTCCGCTGCACGTCTAAAACTCTGTCCTTGAAAACCTATCAACTTCTCTAGTCGGAAAAGTGACAAGACCTCCTTTGATTTGTATCTACGCATTAGGTTTTAATTTTCCAAATGATGAAGGGGCCAGTTGTTTTGAGTTATATGGTTTTTCCTAGTACTATAGAAGGAAGAAATCCATATTCTAAGGATGAATCTGTTTGTAAATTTAAAAGTTTGTCTTCTTTCTAATGCTGTTGCTTCAAGGATCTGACCTTAAAAATAAGAACACATTAAGGGGAATTTCTCATCTGTCTGACACCTGGAGCTTCCACACTGTATTGACATTGGCTGCGGCAATAGTATAGTGAAATTTGGGAAAAGAATTCTGGGACTCTCCCTCACTCATCAGGAATGTCACATGTCTGTGCCTCTGCTGTTGTCTGAACCATGGAATAAAAGGTGTAGACACAAAGCCGTGGGAAGCCATTTGAGGAGGATGGAATAGTCTGGATTCTCAGCCTAGTTCCACCTTGCTGAATTGTGTGACTACTAAAAGTTGCTTCGTATCTATGGATTCTCAAAATAGGACATTGTCATAAATGTTGTCAAGTATTTTCCAGAACAGAATCTCTGCAATAACCCCTAACCAGTTCACTATTACCCATTCTTTCTCCTTGAAAATGAGGGACGGGATGGACATTAGAGGCTTTTCCAAGTATGAGATTTCATCTTTTCTGATGTCTAATCCAACCAAGTAAATTGGGCATTTATGTTATAAAACTTAGTTTCACATAGATTATTTCCCTGTAAGAGTTATTATTAGCTCCATATTATAGAATTTTTTTTTTAATTCCGAAGCTGAGAGAAGCTAAGAGATCTGCTTTGAGACCCCTTCTTAGCTGGAGAGGCTGAATTGGGATTTTAAATCATCAAAAAAATAACTCCAAATCCAAGACTCAACCTGCAATAGTGAAGCCACCTTAACTCTCTCTCATGAATGTTCTTAAGAATTTGACCTTTAGGCCCCTTTTTTTCCTACAGGAGGGCCTGTGGCCTGCCTCAATCAGAAGATAAGGAGACCAGCCATCTCAGCTTTTGCAGTTCTTGCCTCAGACCTGATCTTCATCAAAACCCTCTACATGATAGCAAGGTGATTTTAAGTTATGTTGGGAGTTGGGGAGGAAATCAGGCAAAAATGGCTAGGCCCTGCAGTGTTTGCCATTCCTGAAAACTCAGGACTAAGTTTATTTTTGAATTGCTAGAGAAACCCTGGAGATAGTATAAACCTCCCGTGTAGATGTTTATTTGATAATTTTTCGAAATATGTTCAAAACCTTCAAAGGTATAAACATTAGTGAAGCACAAATGCCCACCCTGTCTTTCCCTCAATGTCCCTTCCCCTGGTATACATGGTGAAAGAGGGACTTTATCTCATAAACTTTGTAAACTATTGACCATGAATTATTGCTTCTCTTATCTCACTCAGCTTGGCCAGTGCTACCACTAACTCCTGGTAGGAAGCTGCTTTCTGCATAGGTCCCAGTGGATAGGTAACATGGCTTATAATGCAGGTACCTGACCTCAGTGAATGATGATAAAACATGTAAAATTAGAAATTCTTTGTGTGAAATATAATTTTTCCTATAGTTCAAATTATCTGTGGCCCAATACATAATCTTCCTGGCTAATTTTTAAACAATGAAGTTAGGCAAGTAGAGATCAAAATAGCTGCTTTATACCAATAAAAAAATCAGATTTGAGGATGTGGCTTAGGTATGTGATCACAATGGACTTCCTATTAATGAACCCTATTAATAAATCTTATGCCCCTAAACCCAGGCAGCACTGAATAACCACAAGCTTCCCTACACTGAGGTTGTTCTTGTCACATTTGAAGTAGGAGAACCAGGCAGACTGCATCCCCTCTGTGGGCATACCAGTTTCCAAGGGAAAGAGAGGGAGCAGTGGAACTTGTGCTTATGAGTTCCTTACCCAAATTCAGCATTCTGACATCTCTCTCCTCTTCCCTGGGAGAAGAGTAAGTGAGTGGTGAAGCAGGAGGCCAGGAATGTTTAGAAAAACACACTCTTCTCATTAGAAACCAGAGAAATGGGGAGTAAGTGAATCACCAAATACAGAGAATATGCATCTTTGGACTTAAGCAGTTCCTCCTCATGTGGAAGTCTTGAATTTCTAACTTTGCTTAGGTATTTGTAGCTTTCATATCAATCTATGAAAATGCCAGCATCTTCTAGGGTTTTTAGGATGTCCATTGTAAAATCAGTTGCCCACTTTTTGGAAAACTCTCATCCTCTGACACTGGATGGTTTATACTGCGATCTATCCCCTTCTTTGCATGAGTATAATTTCCCATGTGACTTTCTCAGACTGTAATAATGGTCTCAAAAGGACTCATTCAAGGTAGTTCATGGTGGTGGCATTTGGCATCTAAATTCATGGCATAATCCACCTGAGAAAGTGGGCACTTTGGGATAAGGGAATTTTGGCACTTGTCATCTTGCCAGAATGGATGTTTCTCCCTACACCCCCTACCCCGACAGCTATGTCCTTTGAGGTCTATAGATACACCTTTGTATTCTCTTATACTGCTGGTTGCCTAGGAGCAAATATTGACTCTGTCACAGCCAGCACCCAAGGACAGATTCTTTCAGTTAAAATGTCATAGGTATGGTTTACTATTAACAGAAGTAATGACCAGCCAAGTTAGAATAATAATCCTTGAAAATTTATTTGATGACCATCGACTTAACGCTGTGGTCTACTAACTTAAGAGTGTTCTTCCCACACTACATTTTTTTTTAACTCTTTGAGAGCCAAATCACGGCTTCCTTGACTTTTATATGGGAAATCCAATTAGTACTTTTCAACAATTTAAATTCAATCGCCCTGTAAGTGTCGTTTGGAGTCTGCTTTGATGAAATCTTATCTGAGAACTCTGAGGACTGACTCTGATCGCATATAGTACTTGTCTGCATTAACTATTTCCTCATTATATTATTTGTCTTGGCTTAAGCAAAATTTATTTTCAGAAAGCCTTAGTACATTCCTGAAAGCACTGACCTTAGCTTATACATGTCACAAATCTTCTACATTATGTGTTCACTGAATGCTAATTGGTTGGCTAAAGAATTTGTCCTCATCTGACACTGTATTTGAGAATAATGCTGCCTAATTACTCATACTTCTTTATCAGAGTGCCATGTTTTGATACAACTTAATGGGGATAGGAGGAGGAGGAAGGAGAGAACCAAAAAATTGAAGCCAGATAATTAAAATGATTCAGCCCAAAGATGTCCTGTTAGTTAACAACAGATGTGAGATCCAAAATTTAGTTCTCAGAAAGATGAGGTTTCTATGTCACCATGCTGAATCTTTCTGAGATATGCTGGCACTTTTTCTGGTCCAGGAAGCTCTCCCTATTATCAAAATTAGAGGTTGAAGCCATAGAAGATTGAGATTGAATATATTGTAGGTGGGCACAGGCACCTGCGTTTTTAGCAATCACCCAGGGTAATTTTAAACACAGTTTCAAAATCACCACCTGGGAAACAACTCTAGTCTTACCAACAATTGGTCTTGCTATCTTCTGCTTACTGTATTATTTTTTTTAGGCCTAAATCCATGTGTTGAGTGAGAATGTTTAGAAATGGTCAGCAAATGGTCATGTCACCAACAAGACAGTATTTTATTGCAGCAAAAGGGACTCTGGTCTACCACCACCACAGCCAGGGACACGTGGCTGCAAGAGGAACACAAAATACAGGTCTTTTCCTCCTACCTACTCACAGCGGGCCCCAGGATCCAGTGTATGACAGTCCTCTCTGCTTCACAAGCTTTTAATCAGCAGTGACAGCCAATTATATGCACTAATTTGAGTGTATTTCTGACATACTTAATAAAAGAAATAGCAGCAGCACTATTCTCCAAAAGTAGTGGAGTTCAAAGAAAAATTCTATTTGTGATTTTCCCTTCAAGAGAAGGATACAATAACTGTTTTTAAAAACTATTTTTATTTAAGTAGTTTTGGGGATACAAGTAGTTTTTGGTTACATGGATAAGTTCCTTTAGTGGTGATTTCTGAGATTTTAGTGCACTTGTTATACAAGCAGTGTACACTGTACCCACTATGTAATCTTCTATCTGTTACTCCCCTCCCCCCAGGGTCCTTAAAGTCCATTCCAACGTTCTTATGCCTTTACATCCTCATAGCTTAGCTTCCACTTATAAGTGATATTTGGTTTTGCATTCCTGAGTTACTTGATTAGAATAATGGCCTCCAGCTCCATCCATGTTTTCACAAAAGACCTGCTCTCCTTCCTTTTTATGGCTGAGTAGTATTACATGGAGTATACATGCCACATTTTCTTTATCCACTTACTGGTTGATGGGCACTTAGGGTGGTTCCACAGCTTCACAATGACGAACAATGCTGCTATACACATGCCTGTGCCTGTGTCTTTTTTCAGACAATGCCTTCTTTTCCTTTTGGTAGATACCCAGTAGTGGGATTGCCGAATTGAATGGTAGTTCTACTTTTAGTTCTTTATGGAATCTCCGTACAATTTTCCATAGCGGTTGTACTAATTTACATTTCCACCAGAAGTATCAATGTGTTCCCTTTCCACCACACCCATCCCAACGTCCATTGTGTTTTGACTTTTTAATTATGGCCATTCTTGCAGGAGTAAGGTGGTATGTCATTGTGGTTTTAGTTTGCATTTCCCTAATGATTAGTGATATTGAGACTTTTTTCATATGTTTGTTGGCTGTTTGTATATCTTCTTATGAGAATTGTCTATTCATGTCTTTGGCCCACTTTTGGATGGGATTGCATTTTTTTTTTTCTTGCTTAATTGTTTGAGTTCCTTGTAGATTCTAGATATTAGTCCTTTGGCAGATACATAGTAGGCAAATATTTTCTTCCACTCTGTGTGTTGTCTGTCTAGTGTTTATTTCTTTTGCTGTGCAGAAGATTTTTTTCATTTAATTAGGCCCCATTCATTTATTTTTGTTTTTGTTGCATTTGTTTTGGGGATCTTAATCATGAATTGTTCACCTAAACCAAATAATTTTTTTGATATTATCTTTTAGAATTTTTATGATTTCTGGTCTTAGATATGTCTTTGATCTATCTTAAGTTGGATTTTTGTATAAGGTGAGAGATGGGGATTCAATTTCATTCTTCTACATATGACTTACTGGTTTTCCCAGAACCATTTATTGAATAGAGTGTCCTTTCCCTAATTTATGTTTTTGTATGCTTTGTTGAAGATTCATTGGTTATAAGTATTTGGCTTTATTTCTTGGTTCTCTACTCTTGTTCCATTGTCTATGTACCTATTTTTATAACAGTAACATGCTGTTTTGGTAGATAGAACCTTGTAGTATAATCTGAAGTTGGGTAATGTAATGCCTTCAGATTTGTTCTTTTTGCCTAGTATCACTTTGACTATGTGGGAACTTTTAAAATGGATGTAGCCTAGAGTTGTCTCTCTTGATTTTAAATGTACCAACATTTTCTAAAGCTAAATGTATAAATCAGAGACATATACTCTGCCCATAAATTCCCATGGTCCAAAGTATAGACCGATATTACACTGCAAAAAATTCTTGTTTACCCACAATCCAGACCTCTAGGATAGGGAAGTACCACAAATGGATTTAATGGGATTTTTGTAAATGCTGTCCTTCAACTTTATGCTAAAAGAGAGGGAAGTGGTAAGCTTTGGTCAGATGAAAGAAACCTCTAGGATGTATCAATGACTAGGGAAGCCTGCCCAAGCTTTTGTGACCAGTGGCTCTTAACCTTTAATTTCTTAGGGATTACTCGGAGAGCCTCATGAAAACCATTACTTCTTCTCTGAAGAAACGCACTTTTACACATGCACATAAAATCTGGCATACGGTTTCAGGGTGTTCACAACTCCTAGAGAAATTAAGTTTAAGAAAAAGCCCACATACTCGTTATTTAAAAGGTTTCCAGCTGAGGTTGAGAGGCATGACCCTTCCTTGCTAAATGCTACATGTTTCCAGTCAGTGACTCAGTTGGGGAAGAGCCAGCATAAAGTCCAGATGTGAGCAAGTGTACCAGCAAGGAGACACAACTTTCTTAGAAACTATGGAAATGTTGCTGAATGTATGACTCTGATCTTTTCTTAAGAATGATGTCCTGTGGCCCCTTTTCTCTTGGAAAATCCCAAGAATTGTCTCCCTCTTAAATTGTGATAAGTGGAATTGTCCTTTCAGATGCTTTTTAATTTTTAATTATCAGCATGTCAATAATCTGATAAAGTAATTATAAGTATTTACTTCATGCTTGGTGTATCTCTGGCACTGTATTAGACACTATGGCAGTCAGACCAAGTCAGCACAAGACACGGTCTTGTCTGTCCTTGAAGACATTCAGGACTGCTTGAGAGTTCTGAATAACTTTTGAAACAAGGACACACCTCATGAATAGCATGCACCTAACAAATCTCGAGATGTTTGGCATTATTAGATATGCCACTAAAGGAATATACAGTACATTTCAGTTGTCAAAATATGGTGTCACATGTAGGAACTTAGTTGCTACAGTATCTTGGAGCTGAGGCAGGCATTGCCCACGGGTTTATGAGAACATATTTCTTTGGAAGGTTTGAAACTAGGACTGGAGATTAAAGATCAACTGCAAGGGCCAGCCCTTCTCCCTCCCTTTTCCTTGTCATAGTAGATAACTGTTCCAGGCACTGTTCTAAGGTCATTACATCGATTAGCCTGGTTAGTTTTCACAAGCACACTATGAGGTAGCTTCTACCTCCATTTCCTCACTGTGATCACTGAGGAACACCTCATCAAACATCCTAGGATCAGGAAAATACAACAACCAAAATACCAACCTTGGCAGAACTGGCTCCAGAGGTTGTGCCTTTAACCAGTATGTTAATAAACTAGCATTTATTCTGTGCCAGCACAGGGCTTGACTCTGGCAAGGCAGAGTTTGCTGTCAATGTCCTGTCACGGTAGACGGTGTTTCCAGAGAAAATCACTAGAACATCTCTCACTCCCCACGTGCTCTGATGCGTTATGGTCTTCCCACATCCTCATGGATGTTTGAAGTCTGCTGTTTTCCCCTAAACCTGGGCAAGTTCTGTGACTACTTTGACCAATAGAATACAGCAGATGTTCTGGTACTTCTGAGTTCACATCTTCAGGAGGATGAGAAGCTCCTGGCTGGGCATCTTAGAGTGCTCTCTGTTGGGGTACTAAGTCTAAGAACCCTCCTGCCATCCTGAGAGAAGGCCAAAATATCTAATGGGTACCAAACTTAGTGCCTGGGTTACAAAATAATCTGTATAACAAACCTCCGTGATACAAGCTTACCTAGATAACAAACCTGCATATGTACCCCTTAAACCAAAAATAAAAGGAGGAGGAGGAGCACAACTGAAGCTGCTGTCGGTGTGTGGAGGGCATTATTTAAAAGCAAATCAGGGAAATACAACTCATACTACCTGGGACTAATCAGACGGATGGATAGACCATGAAGGCAGTCATAGAGGGTTCCCAGTTTCCAGACTTGGGCATTTATTGGCTAGTGCTGCTACTCATCAAGATAAGGAATAGAGACTCAGGAGCAGAGATGAGGCGAAAGGTAAGGAATAAATTTCTGGTGTGCCTTTGTGGTATCCAGGCAGAGATGTCAAGCAGCTTGATCAATAGACACTCTGAAGTTCAAGACAGCTGTTTCCCAAACATACAGAGCGGAGAGTCACCAGTATGCAAGTGATTACTAAATTGCTGGAGTGATTTAGGACTCTTACAGAGAGTATGTATAGTGTCCCCCTCCAAGCCCAAAATATTGCTAGGAAGTGATTCTAAGAAAAATTTAGTAATTCAATGATTTCAAAGATATTTTTGACATTTTGACATCTCTAAATCAAAACGCATCTTAAAGTTAATGGAAGTTCATTGTTTAGTTGACTGTACTTTTTCCTAAAATTACAAAAATAATAGTTTCTTATAATAAATGACATTTTCTATTCATAAAATAATGTAGCACATCAAAGCAGCCTGGATCTAGTGATTGATTAAGGAGAAGGCTATGTGTATTTAAGTGAAAGAAGCAGTCTATGAAAAAAATCCATTAAAAAATGGCAGTGCACGTTGTATGCTAATGTTGAAAATAATGACATGACTCATGATGAATTTGGGAGCACTGTTCTAAAGAGCTTTAATAACAGCAATGGCAACAATTGCGATTATTTATTGCATGCTACATAGCACACTGACTGTGCAGGTGCTTGCTTCCCTAAGTATACATGTGTATTAATTTCAATCTCATATGGATCTCAGGAGGTATACTTCATTTATAGATGAGGAAACTTTGGCAGTATGACATAGTATCAAGTCTAAGTCCTAACAAAGTAGCAACTGCACAACAGGAATTAGAATGATCTGCTGATTCCCAGGATTAAAGCATAGCCAGAAAAAAAATTTTGGAAAGTTAGTACCAAGAAGTGGAGGTTCAGTAGATTGTAGAGGTCATATAAATCGTGCTAGCAAATGGTGGAATTCTAGCTCCACAGCACAATTCATGAACAAACAGGATAAAAAACTCTGGAATGGAAACTTCCAAGAATAACTCAAGACCTCAGGTCCAAGCAGGGAATTGGGTACTTGAGGAAGTCACTAGAATGAGAAATAAGGAGCAGGTCCAAGAACTGAGTTCTTTGTGGAAACACTCTGGGGACAGAGAAAGAGTAATTCTTGGGAGACTCCAGGGTATGTACCAAGAAGTAGCCTGGGAACTGCTTCAAACTTAGTTTCTGGTTCAAATTGATTCTGGAATTGGGGAAAGAGGTGGCTTATAAAAGGGGGTTGAAGATGCCAAAGTTGTGAGGAATGAGAGATTATAGAGGATAGAGAATCAAGCAGGACTCGAAATCAACAAGAAAAGTGTTCAGAAATTCCTTGGCTGTTTGATGTTATCAGTTGTGAGGAAAACTCAGTACCAGAGAAAACAACTTTCCTCTTCTCGGATTTTTTGGCCTTCCAATTTATGGGTCAAAACCAATAAAGTAACCCCTGCCAGAAACAATTTATCTGTAGAACAAACCTGCACAAGTGTCCCTGAAACTAAAATAAAAGTTGAATAATAACAACAATAAAGGATGAACAGTTTTTAAATCTGTTGTGATTTAGCCAGATCTAGCAATTAAAAACAAAAAGTAAGAATATTTATAAGAACACTGTTAATATCCAGCCTGGGCAACATGACGAAACCCATCTCTACAAAAAAATACAAAAATTACCCAGGTATTAGGGCACATGCCTGTGGCCCCAGCTACTCAGGAGGCTGAGGCAGGAGAATGGCTTGAACCAGGGAGTCAGAGGTTGCAGTGAACCAAACTCTCACCACTGCACTCCAGCCTGGAGACAGGACGAGACTCCGTCTCAAATACTACAACAACAACAACAAAAGAAAAAACCCACACACATTTTTTACACATTTTTAAACTTTCAGATGAAATTTTTGATTCTGGTAATAGATGAAAAGCTGTTAAATTCAAAACGCAAGTGGTTAAGGAGAATAACCCTCTTGAGAAATCTTTGCTAAAATGAAGAACTTTAGAATTGTTAATGCTTTCCTATACAGATCATCAATAAGTAAATAAGCCTCTACTTTTCCAAAATGTGAAACACATCTATGTGTCAAGGAGTCCTGGATTTATGCAATTCAGGTATTAAAAGGGAAGAAAAAAAAAAACAAAACAGATTCATGAGGCTTCATGGGGGTCTAAGCGCAGGATGTGAGTTAGAAGATGACAAAATCCTTGAAAAGTTCTAGTTCAGGGGTGGACAAATTGCAGCCATGGACCAAATCCTGCCAATTGCCTGTTTTTGAACAACCTGTAAACTAAGAATGCTTTTTACATTTTTCAATGGTTCGAATAACAAATAAACATATAAAAATATAATATTTCATGACATGTGAAAATGATATAAAATTCAGAATATAAAATTCAAATTTAGTATAGAAATACACAGCAATGAAAGTTCAGAATTGCCAGTGGATATACAATTAACCAAGTATTGACTTACTCATTACCAATCATAAATGAATACAATTCAAAATAAAATTCTTCAACACACTGCCACATTCATTCATTGACACATAGCCTTTGGCTGCTTTCTTGCTGCAACAGCAGAGTGCAGTACTTCCAACAGAGACAGCAAAGTCTTACTGTCTTGCACATCACACACACACAAAATGTTTCCTGACCCCTGCTCTGAAAGAAAAATGAAAAAGCATCTTTTTCAAGCCAATCATTCATAACTCCTGAAAAGGTAGATCCCAGTGGTAAATGAGTAAATTTCATTAATAAGATTGGTGAAGAGCTGGGCACAGTGGCTCACGCCTGGAATCAGAGCACTTTGAGAGGCCGAGGCAGTCAGATCACCTGAGGTCAGGAGTTTGAGACCAGCCTGGCCAACATGGCGAAACTCCATCTTTACTAAAAATACAAAAATTTGCCGGTATGGTGGCAGGTGCCTGTAAATACTAACTACTTGGGAGGCTGAGACACGAAAATTGCTTGAACCCAGAAGGTGGAGACTGCAGTGAGCCAAGATCACGCCACTGCACTCCAGCCTAAGCAACAGAGCAAGTCTCTGTCTCAAAAAAACAAAACAAAACAAAACAAAACAAGATTAGTTGAGAAAACCCCTCTGGTCTCCAGTCCCTACTCCGACATCTCTGTTTTCCCATTCACAGCCCATATTTTCAATCCTGGTTATGTATTATTTTTAGAACTTAGAACCTGATGTCCTTCTGCTTTGAGTTTCTGTTTTTGCTGTCACCTGCTTGGAACATTTCCCCCTCCTACCTCTGCACCAATAATTACTATCTGTTGCTCAATCATATAGCCTACAGCAAAAATATGCAGATAAATTTTTATTTTAAATTTTTCCATAACTACAAGTCTTTCAATATTACATTATCTTTTTCATAGAACAAGTTGTCATTACCATGATTAATAATGTTCAATTGACTAGACAATGGAATTATTTTATAGATTTGATTACAATTATTAAACATAAAAAGGAAAATGTTATTATGTAAGCATCCTTAATGAAATAAACTGAATTATTTTTATCTATTATTTTCCTAGGTTCATATGTCCTGAATGAATATTAATTATTGATGGAATAGCACAGATTCAGCACCAATGTTTTTTTCTCCCCAGTTTTCATTATTGTCTTTGTTTCTAGATGTAGCATTGAGAAAATGTGTTATGCTAAAGAAGTTGGGAATGAAAGTTTCAGGAGACTCAATTCATAGACCCACCTTTGGAGTTTTGCCACAGAAATTACATTGTAATCTAACACCTAAAAATATTTTTTATGTTTCATCACTTTTCCACCGCATTAGGTTTCTATTCTTTTTTCTTCCTAAGCAAATAATTGGAAATCATTTAGGTTTACAAAGGGATTAGTTACACAGTTCTTAGTGATTCATTTCCTTATCACCATTGTTCTGTAAATGAAAAGTTCTTACACACCCTAAGTAGAACCTCAGAGACCTGCCTTTTTATTGTAACTGGAAGAAGAGCTACCCTGAAAGGGAGGTAGGAAAATTCCATCTCAGGTAGATTGACTTTAGGAACAAGTAACGATGGAGTTGGCTGCCTAGACAGTAATGTCTGTAGAATTCTTTGGCTGCTCTTATTACCCTGAAAGTCTATACACATCTGCAAAGTACATGTAGCCCAGTGTGAAAACCGCTGCTCTACTAGATGTCCCTATATTCACTGTATTAACTATGTTCACCTCTGCATCCCCATGTGCCTGATACAACATGTGTTCAGTCATGTTCAATAAATGGAATTTAGATGAATTGCAGATCTAATTATATCATAAGACTCTCTCATTAAAATGTGACATTTTCCTTCCTTGTCATTCACATACGAGCCAGAAACTTCTACATTTCTCACATTTAAAAAAAAAACATTTCAAAAATTTCAACTTTCAAGGACACAGTTTTTCTCTAACAAAATCCTGTAAAGAAATCCAATACCATACTTCTAACACTTTTTGAAGAAAGGGAAACAAGAAGCTTTGGGCTTTGACAATACACTAACCTTACCTTTGAAAATGTATGGCTATTGGAAGAATGGATTAATTAACACTCTAAGAGCTAGATTATATTTGCAAATTAGAGAACTCAGTCAAGGTGGCTTCTGGCCAAAATAAGAATGATAACTTGCTAATTAGCTTTGCCTATTATTTGTAGGAAGGCGTTTATTCTGTCTATGAGAATAAAGTGTATATTATAGCTACCCCACTTATTAAGAAACTTGATATATTACAACTAGCTAAAAATAATGATGGAATAACAGAAAAATCTAAATACTTGCATTTTCTAAAACACCATTAATTTACATTCTGCCTTTTTTCTGTAATTATCTTTTTCTATATCCAAAAACTCAAAGAAGGATAAATCACAGTATAGGAGTTCTCTTTGTTACAGAACATTTTCCCAGGTACCTTTTCCCCTGCCAAACACCATTTTGTCCCTAAAGGCAAAGAAAAAAAATTGATTCCATTCAATTTCTTCTAAACCTGCTACTGTAGTTTTATAAGATAGGAAAACCAAGGGCAAAAACATCGAGATTTGCTGCCTGTAGTAGGAGAATTAGCTGAAGTCTCTGGTTCGCTTTGTCTTTATAGGTATATCATAAATTTCAGGACTTGCTTTTCTATGTCTATATTTCTTTATTGGCGTTCCACAGCTAAAATCGCTGACCCCATTAGATCCCTGTTCCTACAGTAAGTATTGAGCTTTCAGCCTTTCTTTTTCTTTTCAATGGCAATTTCTGCCTTGGGGACGCTGGTTTATATTCCTGGAATGACCAGTAATTCACAGAAAATCCCAAACCATACTATTGACAAATGCATCTGCAATACTAAGACCAATATATGTCAAGGTTGGTCTCATTTCAGAGAAAAGTTAGTCTAAGTGTTAGCCTAAGTGTAACTTAAAATAAAATTCATAAAAACGTGTACCATTATCTCTATTGAACAGATGCAAACCTAGGACTACATATATAGTAAGTTAGCCAACAAGGCTATTAAAATGCAGATCTGGGTTTGCTGACCGCAGGCTCAGTGCCCTTTGTTAACATAGCATGCTGTCAAAGCACTTTAATTCTAGAGAGGAGCTCTCATGGATAGGCAAGTACTTAGAACAGTCAGTACCCAATGCAAGGCCAGAGACACTTCCTTTCTCTTCCTGGTAGAGAAACACACAGCAATGAAAGTTCAGAATTGCCAGTGGATATACAATTAACCAAGCATTGACTTATTCATTACCAATCATAAATGAATGCAATTTAAGTACCTATTTGATCTGAGGTGAGTAGAGGTAACAAACTTTCCAAACATTTAAAAAATCTTTATTCTTTAGGATTCCCAGAGACCAAAATAAAAAAGGAACATGTTTAGATAGACAAATACCTCATTGTGTTTACACAAATAAATAAACAGAATTTTATACCATAGGAATACGTTAAAGTGTCCTACAAATAACTAAAATTTGAGATACTCAAATTAATGATAAAATCCATCAAGTATCCTCTGCTCACCTCCCTCTCAACCTCCATCTCCATTTCTCTGTAGATTCCTTCAGCTCTGCTGGTCACTTCAAGGTCGATGTACACAAAAGCAGAAAATTCTTCAACATAGGAGGCAGCTCAGCCTTAAAGAACCAAACATCTAACAGTATCTTTCTCACCTAATTAAAAAAAAAAAAAAAAAGCAGTATTACAAAACTCTTCCTTCTCTCTATTTCTCTGTTCAGGGCAGTCCCTGCTTCTTGCCTTCCCTTAATGGCAAAATTCCTTATAGTTATTGCCTGCATCCACTGTCCCCATGTCTCTCCTGTATTAGTTTGTTCTCAGGCTGCTGATAAAGACATACCTGGGACTGGGTAATCTATAAAGGAAAGAGACCTAATGACAAAGCTCCACATGACTGGGGAGGCGTCACGATCATGTGGGAAAGCAAAGGGGAAGCAAGACATGTTTTCATGGCAACAGGCAAGAGAGCTCGTGCAGGGGAACTCCCATTTATAAAACCATCACAACTCATGGGACGTGCTATCACAAGAACACTATAGGGGGAGCTGCCCCCATGATTCAATTATCTCCACCTGCCCCCATCCTTGACATGTGCGGATTATCACAAATCAAGGTGAGACTTGGGGGGGGGCCACTGCCAAACCATATCACTTCCCCTTCCTGCTTGAACTCACTAAAGTTGGGGTTCTCTCCAACACAGCTCCATGACAAGAACTTTATTGTTTTCAAGTTCATCAGTGACCTTTGTCATGGACTGAATTATGTCCCTCTCAAATTCACATATTGAAGCCCTACCCTCAATATGACTATTTGGAGGTAGGACCTTTGAAGAGGTAATTAAAGTTAAATGAGATCATAGAGTGGGATCCTAATCCAATATGACTGGTGTCCTTAGAAGAAAGACAAAAAGCTGGGATACACATGCACCGAGAAAAGGCCATGTGAGAACACAGTCAAAAGGCACTGTCTGCAAACCACAGAGAAAGACTTCAGGAGAAACCAACCCTGCTGGCCCCTTGAACTTTCAGCTTCCATAACTGTAAGAAAATACATTTCTGTTGTTTAAGCCACCCAGTCGTTGAATTTTGTTAGGGCAGCCTTAGCGGACCAACACAACCTCTGCATTACCAAATTCAATGATAGTTTTTCCGTTGTCCAGTTTTACTTTGCCTATCAGCTGCATTTGACACAGCTGAACATTCACGCAGGACATCACAACTAATTAGTTTTTCTCTTATTTTCCTACTCACTCTTTCTCATCTCCTTTTTCTACTCCTTCTCAATTATCTACTTCTAAATGTTAGCAGGTTGCAGTCAGTGAACTCGTCCTCTTTAGTAATTATGCTTTGTCGCTGGATGATCTCATCTGGTTCCCGGCTTTAGTTACCACTTGTATACTGATGACTATCAAATTTATGTCTCTTACTTGAAACAGTCTCATGATCTCCAGACCTAAATATCCAACTTTCTGCAAGACACTGACACTTGAATGTCTATCAGATATCTCAAAACTAACATATCATAAGCTAAAAATCTGCCATCACCTCCAACTAACCTATGCCTCCTATAGTTTTAAAATCTCAATTCTGCTCCAGGCAAAATAATTGTGTTTTACTTATGATCCAGCTCCTGTCAGCAAATCTGTTGGCTGTACCTTGAAATATATCATTGAACTTGTTTACAAAAATGAAGGTAAATTTAGTTGGGAAAAAACCAAACAACCAATTAATTATACCACACACAGTTTAGGTTACCCATATGCAATTGTTTGAGTGTGTCTCCTAAAGTTCGCACGTTGGAGACTTAATTCTCAATGCAACCATAGTGGAAAGTGGGGCTTAATGGGGGATGCTCATGTCATAAGGACTCCATGCTCATGAACAGATTAATGCCAAAGGAATTGAGGGACTTGAGGCTGTGAGTTCACTCTCTTGTCTTCTCTCATCCTCTCTTTGCCCTTCTGCCATGGGATGATGCAGCAAGCAGGCCCACAACAGATGCCAGCACCTTGGTCTTGGACTTCCAAGCCTCCAGAGCTGGGAGAAAATAAATTTCTGTTGCTGATAAGTCACTCAGTTTCAGATACTCTGTTACAACAGCACAGAATGGGTTAAGACATCATCCATATAAGTCTCCCATTCTAAGAGGGCATCTCCAGCCACATATTAAAGAATTGGCTTAGAAGGCCATATTTTATTCCACATGATGATGCTTCTCCTGGGCCTAACTGATGAGACCTGAAATGAGCCACAGCAGAAGGACACTGAAATACAAATACATAGTCCTGTAAACTAATCTATCATCTTTATAACGCCATTCTAAGAAGTGAGGTGAGAGAGTAAGAGTTCTGTCTCCAGTATTTGGTTTTGGAACGCTGAGAGATTGAGCCCCTGGATAGGCTTAGGACAGAGAATGATCCAGGAATGGCAATGAAGGGCCATGTGGACAGCAAAGATAAGAAGGAGGAGCAGCGGGGAACAACGTGAATGCAGATGAAGTTATTTTATAGGGCAACAAAATTATAGCAAGAGAAGAGCACAAAAGCTGTGACAATAAATCAAGGTCTGGAGAGAAGACTTGCCTCCTAAACATACCAATATGTCTATAAACCACTGTTTTAAGGTAACTTAAATTGATTCTGTTTTTTTCCTTGCAAACAAGTTAATCTAGCAAATTCACCAGCTAAGTGCACTGGGAGGTTATATTTAAATTAACTATATAAAAAATATATCTTGCTCAAGCATTTGAGCAAATGTTTGTGAAGTCAGGTGTGTTTGCCTGAGGGTATCAGCAAACATGAATGTACAGAATCACAGTTAAACAACCAAATGTTTAGGGTAATTGCAGACAATGGTGCCTCGCTGAATGGCATTTTGTTAAAACTAGTACATTTAATGAGCTACTTGCAAATGATTTTTTGTCCCTGTGAAAATCTCGCGAAGCTCAGAACTATGCAGCCATCATTTAAATTGACCTGATGGAGGTAAGATGTAGCAACGGCGCAGTCTTTCATTTCATTCTTTATTTTCAAATACATGAAGCTAAAGATCAACCATAACAAGAGAAGATGGAAGGTGCTCATTTCTAAGGGGATAGAAGGCACATTTTGATTTGGTGATGCTGATTTTGTGGCATCTATTGTGTGAAGGTGACAGAGAAAAATAGACCTCCGAGACATTAATTACACAAAATTTGTCACTAAGGAGGGACACAACCAACAATTTTACCATCAAAATGCAATCCATAATCAGGAAAAAAAGGGAATTGCTTCTCTGTGTGATTCCATCCCTGATAACGAATTACTTAGATGCCAACTCCTAAATAGTGGAGCCAAGACTCACAAAGCGTCTATTTTCTCCCTTGGCAACAAAGGCGTTTGTCCATGAACTATATTCATTCCCTAAAAAATTTTTTTGTTAGTTTAAGGTTTGAAATAAATCATTATTGCAACTCTGATAACTAAAATCCCTAATCTTCTGTATGAATCTAAAAGTTGAAAATCTTAGAAATGTGATCAGTAGCATTTATTCCACATATCTTTGCAACAACAGGATATGCTGCTGGGAAAATTCTCGACGTTAGTTGTTACCTTGAGTTAAAATTTCAGTAAACATTAAACCAGAAGAAATAAGTTTTACGTAAAGGCTAGATTGGTATATATTTTTGTGTACACATGATTTACATTTCCTGTCGAGAGTTAATAAAGGAAGTAAAATATGCAAAAGAAAGAAAAAAATCGTTGTCGTTGGCCTTCAGATTTCAAATCCATTAAAAGATAGGTTTTAGGGAGGTGGTTACTTTATCTGAATTGATTTTTTTTCTTTTCTTTCTATTTCTATCCTAGTTATTAACCAAATTAGTGTTATTACCCAAAGAATAGAGGTCCCAGAATCAGGCCCAGAGGGAATTCAAGGGCAGAAGCTTTTGTGTATGAATTTGTGCTATTCTGTTTAAAGAAAGCCATTCAGGCTTTCAATAACTTTCTTTATTTTTATCAATGTTTTAGGGGGAACCAAAAAAAGGATGAATATTGTGTGTGCATGAGGGAGGGTGTGGGTGCGGTACTTGGGATTTGAGGGGTCTAAAGACAAAACTGGAAGAGAAGTTGCTGGAATTTCAATTCAGTGGTGTCCTGGGAAATGTTAAACCAGTAGAACGTTGTAGTATCTAGGTGATACGACCCAAAGCACTGTCTGGTAGATCTGCACACCAGTTGCTGTGAACAATCAGTTACAGGTTAAAGTAACTACCCCAATAATTATCCCGCACATTTTCTGTGATTTCCAATAAAGAAGTAAGTCCCCACGCTCTCTAGATCTTATATGAAATTAAACCCCCTTACTCAAAAATGTTTGTAATTTTTCACTAAAAGCAAATTAATTCAGACTGTTTTGACATCAGCCACTACATTTTTATTGGCTACTTCCCATGTGACTAATTTGTGCAGTGTCTTCTGGGGATCCAGTGTCTATAACACATATTTCCTGCCCTCAAAGAGACCTGCAGTCTACAAGTCTGTGATGGAAGCAGATCTAACAACTAAGAAATAACAAAGTTGGAGGGAGGAAAGTCATAGAATGGCACAAATTGTCTGACTTAAAAAGCAAAAAAATTCCCTTATTGTCAATCCCTCAATCCCAACATAATTCATGTATAAGTGAATGTGAGGTATTATGGTAGTAAAGGATAAACTAATTCTGCCAATGTTTATGCTACTCATTAGAAAAGCTAAAAGAGTCCAGATGCCGTGGCTCACATCTATAATCCCAGTGTTTTGGGAGGCCAAGGCTGGAGGATCACCTAAGTTAGAGGTGAAATCCTGTCTCTACTAAAAGTACAAAAGTTAGCAGGGAGTGATGGCACACGCCTGTAGTCCCAGTTACTCAGGAGGCTGAGGTGGAAGAATAGCTTGAACCTGGGAGGTGGAGGTTGCAGTGAGCCAAGATCACACCATTGCACTCCAGCCTCGGCCACAGAGCAAGACTGTCTCAAAAAAATAAATAAGAAAGCTAAAAGAACTTGTATTATTTACATTTGAAAAATGTGTTTCATAGTTAGTGTTAGCCAGTTTTTCTTGACATGCCACCTTCTGCAAATGTCTATTATACTTACTTTAATTTTCATGACCTGGCTATGTTGCTTAGGGTGACTACACTCCACCTTTAAATCATTCTTTATTGCTCTATTCTGTTTCCAAGAGGTCACTCACTACCAAAGGTGCCAATGAAATCTTTTCTATGGTTTAAAGTAAATATTTGATTAAGAGTTTCCTTTTCTTTACAGTATAATACATGATGAAATATTTGAATTGATTTTTTTAAAAGTATACCTATATCATCTTTACTTGTCAGAACAAGGCAGCTTTAAATTATTTTTATAGTGTTTTATGTAAATTTGGCACTTGGATGCACAAGCATCATTTGTGTTCTAAAATGTATGCAGACAGCATTTGGGTACATTACGCCAGTTTATTTATCGAGAGTACTATAGCATGCATACTTTGATATTAGTAGGCTCTGTAAAATACTGCACTAAGTGGCCATTTCTTCAAAAGATTTTTTAATTCATGTATTTGTTTCCACAAAATACTAGAAGCAGAGTTCTATGCTGGGAATCAGCAGTCTTAAGTCTTTCTCTCTGCTATATTGCTAAGCTGCGTTCTGACCTAGGGTTACATCAAAATCTTTAAGGATTTCCCAGTTCCTAACAATAATAGCAACAATAATAATAAAAGTTAACGTTTATTGAATGCTTTATTATACATCAGGTGCTACATGTCTTAACTCATTTAATCTTCACTATCCTCCAATGCAGTGGGCACTGTCACAATCTCCATCCACAAATGAGGAAACAAGCCCAGAGAGCCAAGAATATACTTGATTTAGGTACACTTTTAAAGCAATCAATTCAAACATTTCACCATGTATTTATTATACTGTGAAGAAAAGGAAACTCTTAATCAAATATTTACTTTAAACCATAGAAAAGTTAGTAAGTCATAGAGCCATTATATGTACTGTCTGACTCCAGAATTCACACTTTCATCCAGGTTACCTTTGAAACCTAAACTCTCTAACATTCCATTTATGTCTTTCCACCATGTATTTTATCTTTATTCTTCAACGGCTTTCTTCAACTATCTTTCGTTCCAAACAAATTAAGCTCTCCCATTGCCAATTTATCTTCCAGTCTTTGTGGGCTGTGGGTTGTCACTTAGGTTCGTTCCTCTGTCTGGAATGTTCTTTGCCCATCTTTACCCTTCCGAAATCCTATGTACCCCTTAAGAATCATTTACTTACTAACAACAACAAAAAAGAACTAGTAATTACTAATAATAACCAATAGAAAAATAAAATAGCCTTCAATATCACACCAAAATTTTTAACAACCAACTAAACACAGAAAAAGTTATTTACAGAGTAATCAGAGAAAATTTGAATAAATGGAAGATAAATCATTTACACGGATGGGGCAATATATTATGATAATGATGTCTTTTTTTCCCAAATTGTCCTACAAATTCAAAGAGTCACAATAAAAATTCCAGCTGATATTTTTAGAATATTGATAAAACTCCATCTAAAATTCATATAGAATAATAATGGTCTACAAGTATTTACATTGGTTTTGAAAAAGGAGAATTAAGGTTGAGTTAGGCAGAATTAATTTACCAATTATTAAAATATGTTACTTGATTGGCTAGGCACGGTGGCTCACACTTGTAATCCAAGCACTATGGGAGGCCAAAGCGGGTGGATCACTTGAGTTCAGGAGTTCGAGACAAGCCTCGTCAACATGGTGACACCCTGTCTCTACTAAAATACACAAATTAGCTGGGCATGGTGGCTCATGCCTGTAATCCCAATTACTTGGGAGGATAAGGCAGGAGAATTGCTTGAACCCGGGAGGTGGAGGTTTCAGTGAGCTGAGATTGTGTTATTGCATGCCAACCTGGGTGACAGAGCAAGATTCCATCTCAAAATAAAAAATATATATATGGTTAAAACAAAGAGTATGGTGTAAGTGCAGAAACAAAAATGTCAGTGAAACAGAATGCATAGTTTATGCATAGATCAATTTGGACAAAGAAATATATGTTATGCAAAGAAATATGTATCAGTACTTCAAAGCAAAGAGGACAGGATGGATTGTCCTATATATGGTGTTGGTAAAACAATATTCTCTACAAAAAAAATTTAAACAGTTCTCTACTATATACAAAATACAAAAGCATACTCCATAAATATTATTAAAGAAAATTCAAGAGGTAATACCATGAAACTAATGGAAAAAAATGTTCCAAAATATATTTGTGACTTAGAGAAGAAGAAAAACTTTTTTAAATAAGATGGGTTTTTAATCTAATAATGGGCAAAATAGACAAAGTTAACCAGTAAGAGTCTGGAAAAAGATACTTGAAATATCTAAAATAAACACACTAATACTCTCCTTAATTAGAAAAACACTCAAAATTGTAACGAAAGACAGAAATCCCAATTTCTTCAATGGTCAAAAATATTTAAAAAGCAGTTGACAGAAGAGAAAGTTCAAACACCAATTCTATGAAAAAAGGTCAAATCTCAGTAATCAGATAAATTTATATTATAATGGTGCTATTTTATATTAGCTGGAATTGTAAAACCTACTTTTTGGTGAGATCATGTAGAAATAAACTTAGCCATACAACCTGCTGATTGTGTAAACCAGCATTCAATCTGGAAAGCCGATTTTTTAATAGTGAAATAAACTTAGCGTGTACCCTATGACCTTCAAGCACTCAAGTTCCTAGGGGTCAGTAAGGGCCTAGGTATAGAAACATTTTTCGCAGCATTGTTTGACATAATGATTTGGTAACATTGAAATGATAATGATAACATTTGTAGCACAACACCATTCATGTACAAATAAGACACACACACTCATCAACAACAACACCACATCCATCTTTTTTGCAAAGCTACATATATATTTAAGAGCATATACCAAACACACCATAGTAAATGTCTACAGGAAATAAATGATGGGAGGGGAGATCCAGGATGGAGGGAGAAAACTAAAGGTATGTAAGTAAGAGAGATACCTCGCTGGAACTCACAATAATAATTTGACATAAATGGAAAAGTATGATTATCTCAAATCGCTGCACCTGAAGATCAAGAGGAAAAACAGTAAGTATGCTCTAGATTCAGATAAACACACCTGGACTGGTGCAATGAGAAGAGTTCATGGGTCTAAGAAGGAAACAGGGAGGAGCTTTGCCTTCTATTCACTGCAACCTTGTACAGTCCGTGAGGGTTTGGGCTGAAAGCACATTCTCATTTGGAGAACAAAGAAACGGAACTAAGAGAATCCTTAAGGCACATGGAGGAATCGTGGAAAGAATGACTGCTTTGGTATCAGAGTAAAGCTCTGCCCAGCTCTAGACAGGCCATGTGACTTTGAGTGAGTTATTTATTTCTGTTTTATGAGCCTTGGTTTCCTTATCTGTCAATAGAGGCAGTAGCACTTACAGAGTGGCATTGTTGCAATGCGATAATTTATTCATTTCATTCTACAAGTATTTATTGTCTCTGTCATAGTCTAGTATTCTCTGGGCCAGAATACGGCATAAGCAAAACAAAAATGCCTAGCCCGTATGGATTATAGCTGGCAGTGGGGAGGGACTACAATAAATAAAGCAGGTAAAATGTCCAGAATGGCAGATGGTGATAAATTTAGGAAAAACAAAAAAGAAGGAGAGGAGAAAGGAGGACGAAAAATGCCCAGAAGTAGGGCAATTGTTTTTTAAATAGGATTGTTGGGAAAAACCCTGCTGAGAAGTTTAAACATAGGTCTGAAAAAAGTGAGTAGGCCATGCAGATAACAGGGAGAAGGGCAATCAATCTTGGTGACCATGAGGTAGAAGATCTGTTGCAGAAGAGCAAGGACTCAATATAATTGGAGGGCAGGGAGCAAAGGAGAAGACAGTAGGGGTGAGGGGCGAAAGCTCAGCACCGCATCACAAGGGTTTTGTGGATCACTGTCATGACTTTTGACCTCTGCTCTGAACGGGAAGCCCCTGAAGGCATCTGAATATGAAGGTCATAGGACTTGCTTTACTTGAAAAGTGAACTTTCTGGCGACTGTGTTGAGTTAGACTGCAGAAGAGCAAGGTAGAAGAACGAAACAAGCTAGGTTGGGCTTTGGTGATTCATGCCTATAATCCCAGCATTTAGGGAAGCCGACGCAGAAGGATAGCTTGAACCCAGGAGATTGAGGTTGCAGTGAGCCATGATCATACCACTGCACTCCAGCCTGGGTGACAGAGTGAGACCCTATCTCAAACAAAACAAAACAAAACAAAAACGAAGCAGAAGCTAAGAGTCATTTGCTGTGATCTCATCAAGAGATAATGGTGGTTTTACCAGACCAGACTTGTAGAGCAGAGATAGAGAATCAGAATTTGGATCTGTTTTGAATAGGCTGACAGATTTAGATGCAGAGTGTGAAAGAAAAAGAGATACCAGGATAAGTGCACATAAGCCACCAAGCATGACACTTGGAATCCAGGGTCACCTTCTAAGGCAGTCACCTCAAATTTTAGTTTATACCAGAACTCCCTGGAGGGACCCTGTTACAATGCAGAGTGCTGGTATTTGTGCTCAGAGATTTTCATTCAGTACCTCCAGGAGGAGCCCTCTCTGGAATCTGCATTTTTGACAGGTATGTGGGTGATTCTGGCACACATGGTCTGCACAACCACCCTCGCGGAAACACTGATCTCTATACAGGGGTTGATGTTTTCAAAATTTTACACATTCATGGAAGAAATGTAATTTCCTTACTCATGACTGGTCTGTTCAAATTTTCTATTTTTCATGATTTGTGCTACAATGTTATTATCATTTCAATGTTACCAAATCCTTATGTCAAACAATGCTGAGAAAAATTTAATTGGGATTTCTTTCTTTAAAATCCTGAGAAAATTATCGCATTTTAATTCTAAGACAAGAAAAAATATACAGAATAAATAAATTGTATTTCAGATGTAGTAAGTGTGGAGGTGGGTGGTAACTATGGTTAATGTTTTTTTCTTCCAGTGACTATAAAAGTCAAGATAAATGAGTGCACCTGTGAAGATATACTTGATTGCCTTTATAGGTGGGATTAATGGGCTATATAAAAATAGAAGTAAAAGCAGAGATGAGAGGAAAGAGATAAACTCTATGACCATTCTTTTATGATTATTTTGTGTTGGGGTTAAAATTAAACATCTGTACAATGGCCAGAGAAAAATCAAAGGAAATGAAAAGTGTCCACCCTGATCTTCAACTCTCAACCTGAACTTGAAGAGTGAAGTTGGAGGATTAGAAAACATTTAAAACATTTTAAAGCTTTTCTTTTTAACTTGAGTATTATCTTATAAAAGCAAGGTGGCTCACACCTGTAATTCCAGCACTTTGGGAGGCTGAGGCAGGCAAATCACCTGAAGTAAGGAGTGCGAGATCAGCCTGGCCAACATGGCGAAACCCTGTCTCTGCTAAAAATACAAAATTAGCCGGGCATGGTCGGGGGCATCCGTAATCCCAGCTACTCAAGAGGCTGAGGCAGGAGAACTGCTTGAACTCAGGAGGCAGAGGTTGTAGTGAGCCGAGATCGCGCCACTGCGCTCCAGACTAGGTGACAGAGCAAGACTGCCGTCTCCAAAAAAACAGAAATGCAAACTACTTAACGTCCCTCAGTCCAGGTTTCTGCATTTGTACATTTGAAGGCCCTCAAATACATCCTAAATTAGGATTCTTTCTGGGTCCAAAGTAGCATGTCATGCTAAACAAAGACAAGTGACAAGGTGTAGGCTGTAATTTTAATTAAGTATCAAAGGCTCACATACAGAAATTCCCTGCATGCACAAATTCCTTCTGCATTAGCTACTTTTCTTAAAAGCAGGAAGCCTAGTGAGAGAGCTTGCTCTCCAATTTCGAGCTCAGTATTTGGGATGTGAGATTCAGGAAGCCCTCATCATCTAGATAAGGTTCAGATAAAGATTTTAACATTTGGTTACTTTTGAACCTCTTTAATTCAACCTCTCCATCTAACGTGGGAGTTTGGGTGTTTTTGGATAAAGCCTAGAGATTGTTGGTAGAGATGGAATATGTAGATAAACATCAAGGTTCCTGGCAAAGAGTACTTTTCAGCAATTTTTATAAATAAAAATACAAACAGCATCATCATCTTGGCTTGAGAACCCCTAGAATATTATAAACAACCGTGTTATGTAGCCAGCAAAATTAAAGGCAGAGAATGCCAAAATTAGTTTACTCTAACGAATCATCATGGAGGGGTAAGTAACCAGGCAAAACGCAGTACAAACGCAGCAAGACCAGGCTCAAATGCTTACAGATGACAGACAGTTCAATGCGGACAAATGAAATGTAATTGCGACTTTGATGAGTCTTCAAGCCGCAAGACAATGCTTTGTAAGAAATAAAATATGAGATTTTTTTCTGAAAGGATGAATAAAGTCTCCGGAGACAAATCGCTGTGTGTCATTAATGAAAGAGAAACAGAAAGAAAAAGATAAATCAATGCGGTTAATGAGTCTTAATGGCTCAATTGTGTATTCACTTCACCAAATCTGAACACTTGAGAGAACACAAAACAAAAGACAACTTTGGAATTACAAAATCCTAGAAATGAGTAATAGACTTCCAAGGTCTGGAGAATCTTTCAATGAAGTAGGATTTGTCCTGTATTCGCTCAGGTTTGGCTTTGATAAACGTAAATTTAGAAAATAATGATGCTCACAAGATTTGCCAAATGACAGCATTTTAGAATATATTATTTCCTCTCTCTTTTGTTTTTTTCTCCTATCGTTGTCAACTACAATCAACCCTTCCAGAGGCAAATAAGGGCAATTCATATTTATGTTGAAATCAGTGACTATTTGGTGGTGGTGGGACCAAAGCCAGAAAGAGGCAACTGTTTGATTTAGAAAAATGGTCCACAAAAGGGAAAAAAAAAAAGAAAAATGGTTCTTGACCTCCAGGCAATTTTGCTTCCCCGGAGACCTCTGACAATATCTAGACACATGTTTGGTTACCACGACTGGTGGGGGCTCTACTGGTATCTTGTGCGTAGAGGCTCCCAAAGGTGGTGCTAAACATCCTACTATGTTCTGGGGAAGTGTCCCTGTAATAGAGTCATTCAGCTCAAACCGTCCCCAGAACAGAGGCTGAGAAACCCCAGACTAGATCTTTAAGGAGGCATCAGTTTATGTTCTTTGAGCAAAATAAGAAGAGAAGAATTCAGAGTACAATTGGAAGTTATCTGGGATGGTGATTAGTTTATTTTGAGATGTGGACTAGGCAAGAGAAATATTTCAGATCTCAAGTGATCTTTGAGCTCCCCGATTATGAGAGGTGAAGAAAGATTCAAAACAGAAATACATAAAAGTGAGTGAGAATATCAATGTCTGTTAAATAACAATCAGGAAGACATGGGGCTGGGGAGACGTTTGTGACATGATCATTTATAAAGTGTCTACTATGTTGTATTAGTCAGTTTTCATGCTGCTGATAAAGGCGTACCTGAGACTTAATAATTCATAAAGAAAAAGAGGTTTAATGAACTAACAGTTCCACATGGCTGGGGAGGCCTCACAATCACGGTGGAAGGCAAAGGCATGTCTTACATGGCAGCAGACGACAGAAAATGAGAGCCAAGTGAAAGAGGAAACTCCTTATAAAACCATCAGATCTCGTGAGACTTACTTGTTACCATGAGAACGGTATGGAGGAAACCACCCCCATGATTCGGGTATCTCCCCCCAGGTCCCTCCCACAACACATGGGAATTATAAGAGCTAGAATTCAAGGTAAGATATGGGTAGGGACACAGCTAAACCATATCATATGTGCAACTGGCAAAGATGATATGCAGAGGGAACCTCAAGCTTTAAACACTATGGTCAAGAGCTTGGATTTATTCTGTAGCTAATGTGAAGCCATTTAAGGTTTTTGAAGCCAGGAACAATATTATCAGCCATATAATTATAGAATGATAATCCTGGTGTCAGAAACTAAAATGGACTGAAGGAAAAACAAATTTGAGTAAAGTTGTTGGAGCATTTCTCAAAATGAATTCTCAGACTTGTTACGAAGTGTCATTGGATAAAAGTCTTCTGTGATCAAACAAGTTTGAACAATGCTTAGTTAAACTAAATCAGACCAGGTTTTCTACTGCAGCACTTCCTGAAATCTTTGCTTAGCTATTTGCACATTGTGACCCTTCACATTGCAAGTATATTTGCTTAAAGAGATTTTTCATGGCTCATATTACAGAAATGTGTTCCAAAGAACACTTCATAAGAAATGTAAAGTAAGATTTAGGGGGGAAAATGATAATGGGTTAATCTGAGAGCTATTGGGAAGATAGAATTAGCTTTTAGACTTTCAGCTGAGACAATGAACAGACAGTGATACACAGGGAAAATCCTTAGGGATCAAGATGTTCTTATCACATCAATATAGGCCTGGAGGTAGGAAGTAAAGAACTCGAACAAAGTGCCAGAAGAAGGATGATGCTTAAAGCATTTGCCAATACTAACCAATTATTGTAACTGGTTGAAATGCTGGATTGAGAAGGATTCCAAAGTTTCACCAAGAATCAATGTGAGCTTACATGAATCTAGTTATACTGTATTAGTCTGTTCTCACACTACAGTAAAGAAATACCCCAGACTGAGTCATGTATAAAGGAAAGGGATTTAATTGACTAACAGTTCCCCATGGCTGGTGAAACCTCAGGAAACTTACAATCATGGCAGAAGGGGAGGCAGACACCTTCTTCACAAGGCAGTGGGAGAGAGAGAAGTGCCAGCAAAGAACGCAGAGCCCCTTATAAAACCATGAGGTCTCGTGAAAACTCACTCACGATCACTAAAACAGCATGAGGGAACCGCCCCAGGATCCAATCACCTATGTTTCTCCACTTGTGGGGGTTACAGGTCCCTCCCTCGACACATTGGAGATTACAGTACAGGATGAGATTTGGGTGGGAACACAAAGCGAAGCCGTATCAGAAACCTTCCATGGAGGCAAGGAAAATAACAAGTAGTGCCCCTGTCATATGTTTGTCACATATGGACCAGAGGTACCCAGCCCAGATAGTTTGTGTAGTGGTTTAAACGTTCTTAGCTCATGAAAACTTTCTTCAAAAGAAACTTCACCTGGAAAGGTAAATAGAATAGATAAAAGTGAAACTGCCTATGTAATGTCTAGACTGGATACTCCACCCACTGAATTACTCCTTTCTACCGTCCTCCCCACTGACATTACTATTCATGATAGCTTCTGCAGTTAATTAACTAGTTGAGAAAGATAAGGTTAGCAGATGCTCAGGAAAGCTAGATAGGACCAACACACACATTTCTACCTTATCAGGGGAAATATTTCTTTTTTTCTTTTCTTTTCTAGCATTTAGTTCCCATTTGTTCTTCATTAATATTCAGTAAAGATTTGGGGAATTTCCAGAGTAATTCAGTTTTACCAATAGACAATTAAAGGGAGGGATTTTGGTTTCACATATGGACATCAAGATAAAAGAGTGGCGTGTACAGCTAAGGGACCCAGGTAATGCTGAGCAGTAGATTGACTGCAGGAACTGAAAGTAGGAAAACCCTAAGAGGAAGACGTATCTGTGGTAAGCAGAGTCAGGGATCTCCTCTCCCTCTCTCTGGCAATTACCCTTGCTGAACCTTAGAGGTTTTGAGGTGTATTTAATTACTAGAGAATGATTTCTTAACATCATCATCTGTCCTATAAACTCACAGTGAAGTACAAAGCACAGGCTCAACATGTATTAAAATCATATTTTGTCTTGGAATCAACCAAGAAATACTATAAGAATAATTTGTTACTTTGACAAGCTTCAGATAGCTAATGAAACTGGCAGACACCTGGTTTTTTTAAAAAAAGATTAGCTCTAGAACAAAAGCAAGCCAATAATTTGGAGTAGCACAATAATTGACAGGTGTTATCTGATACATTCTTGTCAAGTAAAGCAACTTAATATTCTCTTCTCTAGTTGTAACCAAGTAAATTCTGAAGGCTCACAGCTAGGACAGCTTCCTCTTCAGTTTTGCATCTTTGACACCTAGCATAGATGCTCAGCACACATGTAGTAGGTTCTCAGGTTATTATTTGCTGACGCAAAGTTATTGTTTTCTGAGTATGTGGACAATGTGCAACAGCTATCTTACATCTGAGAGATTTAAACAATAAGAAGGATGGAAAACTCTAGTCCTCTTGGAGACCTTGTAGAAACATCTGAGAGTACAAAATCTGTGTTCAGGTAGCTGCAAAGTCCAGAAAGCATGCAAACTCTGCCTTCTGACAATTTTTGAGAAATGGGACGAGAAACATTACTCTCAATGCATTTCCATCCGTAGATTGGTATGATTAACAAAGAAGATGGGGTAATTGTTGCTAAATTATAAATTCCAACTTATTATAGTACAGATTAATAAGCATATTTTAAGAAGTGGTCTCTGAAGATTTTCCACATGACTTGGGTAGTTATTTGCTGAGATATGACTTTTTAAAATAGTTTTTTTTAAGCATTGATTTTGCATTTCAAATTATCTAAAGTGTATTCTATGCACTGTGGCTATGAAATTTCGAGGAGGTAAATTTTGATCACTTCCTCTGGATTTGTTTCCACCAAAGCAATACTTTAAAAAAAAAACTAATTGTAAATATCACCTTTCAGTGGTTTTAATGAATCTAATAAAAATATATGGTAACTTGTATGCTCTATACAAACACTTAGCTATGAAAAAATTAAGTAAGAATGAAGCCATATTAACCCTCATTACTAAGTCAAACTAGGTATGTATTTGTATAACTTAAGACAATAAAACAATGTTATATATGAATCTTCATAATTTTTGAAATGAACATGTGATATTCTTTACGGTTATATTTTAGATGCAATAGATGGGATTATTCCTTATACTTTGAATAGGATGAACCATCTACAGGGACGTTTGGACTTGAACCAGGTTAGACCCAGTTTTATTCTAACAGTATACTAGGTAAGAAGCAGACACTTTTTCCTTCCTTTGTGTGTGTGTATGTATGCCCTGTTTCATTAAAATGAACCCTGTCATTAAAGAAAAAATTCAAGAATATGTTGTTAAACCTGTATAGTTGTGCCTACATGACAGACAGTATAACTAACAGGATCTTTTGAAGTTGTTAAAACAATTTTTAAAAACTAGTGAACCCTAGATTCTGCCTTTTGGAACCTAGGGTTCACTAGTTTTTAAAAATTGATTTTGCTCTCTGGACAATGGATCCCTCTGAAAATGTAAATCACTATACACACACACACACACACACACACACGCACACACACACACACACACATCACTACACACACAAACAAACTCTCCAAATAAACAGCCTTCAACTGTGTGCCTCCACGTTCTTTTCTGGGCACACTAAATGAAACCTTATTCACACACATCTGGACATACTCAGGGCTTGTCATGTTGAAATTAAGAACTCAAGATGGCATCAACCCTGCTGTCGTTGGGTTTTGACATTTGTATCAGTGTCCTCCCTTTAAAATAGGGACATTTAGACAGTTCCTGGAGGGGTTCTGGAGATCTAAAGCACATGGATGTGACTCCATCTACATGAGAAGGAAATGTTTCATTGTTTGGTGGTGGTTTCCATGCCAAAAGTTTCCAGACACTGAAGATACTGACACCACATTTTCAGAGAATAGGAGCCGGTAGAGTGGCAGGGAGTGGGGTTATGGGCAGAATCTCTGGATTTTGGATGTTAAAACCAATGAAAACTTGAAGTTCTAAGTTGTATTTGCCAGAAGTTTAAAAGCTGCATCTTCTCTATTTGATGGGCTCTGATGGCCCACAGAGAAGGGTGCCAAAAAGGAGGAGCAAAGAGATTTCCTTCCCTTGTGGCATATAATCTCTCCCAAATGTCTTGCAGAACCCAGTAATTAGGAGTTGCCAAAACATTTTAACATCACATTTGGCACATTATGGCACAACCTCACTGACTTCATGTTCATCTGCGGAAAATGAAGGATGGAATCAAAAATGGACATGGAAAGAATGAGAAAAAATAGCATAAGCACACCAGGTCATCAAGGCAACAGCAGTGATATTATCTGGGAAACTGGAAGAAATCCAATTGTGGATAAAGATAATTTACAGATGAAACGAATGTAAAAAAAAAAAAAAGTAAGTGGAATAGAAACTATCAGGTATGTAACTTTTAAAGGAGAAAAGGCAGATTCTTCACTAGTCTTATCTTTTAAGAATGAGATATTGCACCATCTGCTCCCCAAACCATTATTTCATTTCACTCTGGATTTCTCCTCGGTCTCCTCCCTGTGTTCCCTGAATTTTCAGATTGGCTCTCTTCCTGTGAGTCACATCCTTTCTTTAAATGTTTCCATATTTCCCCCTGTCTCTGCAGCTTATGTATGACTCTTTGTTAAGCATTTCAAAATATTACATGTTACTGCGTTGTAATACTTTGCTTGTATGTAGCACCTTTTATTTTTAGGACTTGGTGTTTAAACAAATACTGTCTAACTACTGTGTTAAGAATGCCTATACATTTTATAGGTGTAAAGTTAAATCATAATTTTTTAAATGACAGAATGGCTAGCTCACACTCTCATACTACAATACTTAATCTAACTTTGTGTTCTCATGGGCATTTCACGATACCCTCCAAATTATAATTACTTCTATTATTGCATCATTACCTTTTTCTGTGACATTCTACATGGTATATTAACACACATGCCTTAGGATTACTCGTTGGTAATTATCTGCTACACATTGTCTAAGCCAGAAACTTACCATCTCATCTCCCTTACTTCTAGCAGGTGACCAAACCCTTGCAATTTACCTTGTCAGCAGCTTTCTAAGCTTTGCACACTGACCTGTGGGTCAATTGCAGCCACCCAACTTGTTTTGTAAATAAAGTTTTATTGGAATACACCCACACTCATTTGTTTACATATTGTCTATGACAGAGTTGAGTAGCAAAAGCACGAATTGGATGTTATTACTCTCCTATTTAAAAGCCTTCAGTGCTGCCTGTTTCCCTCAATATAAGGTTTGCTCTTCTAAATTTAATCTGCAGGGCCTGTTAACTACCTCTGACTCTTCTTTTATCCCCTTCTTCCACATAGATATTCCATGCAAAGTGTGAATGACATTAAATCAGTTTCTGCAGTATTCCATGCCATACCAGAAAAAGCTCCTGGCTCCAAAAGAATATGTTAGGTGCCTCTTCTACTCTCTTACATAAAACCTTATGTTTCTGCTAATCTAGTCCTTACTAGAATTGCACAGTAATGGTATTATTTGTCTGAATCTTCTGCAATAATCTGCTGCAGGGCTAGCTTCCTTGCTGCCACGTTTAACCGCTTCAAATACAGCACCTGACACATACTAGAGTTTCAGAAATATTTAATAATGTAAGTAATAAAGTGCAGATACCATTCATATACTAAATTTAAAAAAGGAAAATCTATCATATCAAGGTGAAGTTTACTCTGGACAAGTGCAAACAGAACAATTGTTAGGGAGAAGTACACAAGGCCCAAGAGTAGTAGCATGAACATGGATCTTGGTCGCGACATCAGGGAAATCTGAGAAAGTGATGACATAGGCAAGAGAGATAATGCTGTAATAACTAGACATATTTATGGATTATAATATGCAAGGACCTGGAAACGATTCCATAGCTATATTTCACACTGCTTTGTCCATCATAATAAGCAGGTGGATGTCTCCACATCCCCATTATCTTGTTATTAATAATTCTAACTTACCCACTGCAATTATTGAGATATGCATTTTGATTAATTCTTCTTCTAGATAATTGCGTAGTTCAAATCTCACTGTTTTGAATGTGTTAAAAGTAGTAGCATGAAAGTGGTAAACTTCTGGAAGGTAGAATAAGAGACATTATCGAACATGATGTCATGAAAGCCTACATGACATTTATGAGTCATGTATGGTTGCTGATGAATCTGAAGAAGTTTGCAGGTGTAGGCATAGGAGATATACGTTTTATTTTCCATAAACACATTTTACTGATGGTGACCCATTGCCAGCATATCCTATATCTTGACTAGTTTATCCACACATGGTAATGAATTGTCTCAGGTCCAGCTGTATGTCTTTTCCACATATATCAATATCATCCTGTGAGACATATGAATTTTTCTTCTTCTTTTTTTTTTTTTTTTTTTTTTGAAACAGTATCTCATTCTGTTGCCCATGCTGGAGTGCAATGGTGTAATCTCAGCTCACTGCAACCTCCGACTCCTGGGCTCAAGCGATTCTTTTGCCTCAGCTTCCTGAGTAGCTGGGATTACAGGTGTGAGCCACTGTGTGCAGCTAATTTGTGTATTTTAGTAAAGACAGGGATTTCACCATATTGGTCAGGCTGATGTTGAACTCCTGATCTCAAGTGATCTGCCTGCTGAAGCCTCTCAAAGTGCTGGGTTTACAGGCGTGAGTCACCGGCCCCTGGCCTGAAGTTTTCCATGTTACTTAAATGGAAGGATGATACCTTGCCTATCACATTAACTCCCCTTGCCTCATTAGGCCAATCTCTAACCACCATAGCCATCAGTTTACCTGGAGTAAAATGAACGGAGGCTTTCACAGGCAAGATAAGCAGCCCGGAAATTAATGTTTTAATTCAGCTTAGTATATCCGGCCCTCCCAAAACAACTTGGAAATTGGGACTGAATATATTCTTCTTCAAAAATATTGTAAAATTAATTATATTAAAGTGTTCATTTATATGTTCTTTACAAATTTCACCCACACAATTATTTAAATGGTCTTGTTAGCATTAATCCTGTTGGAATCTTTGTTTGTATAACTAACAACAAAACAAAACTATCTCCAACTAATGGATGCACTTTGAAATATTTCTAGGAAGGATAACATAAATAAAATATCAGAAAATAAATAACAAAACATTTGGCTGGGTGCAGTGGCTCACGGCTTTAATCCCAGCACTTTAGGAAGTCGAGGTGGGAGGATCACCTGAGGTCAGTAGTTCACAACTAGTCTGGTCAAAATCCCGTCTCTACCAAAAACCTTGTCTCTACCAAAGATACAAAAATCAGCCAGGCATGGTGGTGGGCACCTGTAATCCCAGCTACTCAGGGAGGCTGAGGCATGAGAATTGTTCGAACCCAGGAGGCAGGAGTTGCAGTGAGCTAAGATTGCACCACTGCACTCCAACCTGGGTGACAGAAGGGAACTCCGTCTCAAAATAAATAAATAAATAAATAAAAACGAAACATTTACAAATGAAAGAATCTTAGAGGGTTTGGAAAGCAAAGTGTAACCAAAATTTAAAAAGGAACCCTGTGTAAATGAGTCCTAGTGAATAAAGAATGTACCCAGACCTTTAGTCCCAAAGGTGGCCTGGCTCTTGCTTGTCTCAAAGTACCCTCTTCCTACATAAAAGGCTTGCCAATAGAATTTATGAATCATGTAGAAATAACACTTGCCTTTTAATCTTAAAATATCTGTAGAAAGGTTTGTCGACATTCTTTTCTAACTATAACTTTATAGCAATGGTTTCCAAATGCAAATAAATGTGGAATATTATCTGATTCACATAAACGACTTGACTTACCCCAAGAAAGGAAAGCCCTCCTACTGTTCTTAATGGTTATGTGACGGGGACAAGCCATGTTTGAACTGTTTGAATACATATCCCCTTACTTCTGCCTGGTGGGATTCATAGTCACCCACTAGGCAGGGTTAACTAATGACTGAAATGAAATCCAGTCATTTAAAGAAATCTCAAAGGCTTCCTGGAGTTAGGCTGGAAAGATGTCACTAAGAAAAGGGCTGTACTTTATGCTTTTGCAGTGTTTACAGAACCTGTAACACAATGGAGCATGATTAATGAGCCTCTTCAAACCCAGCACAAGCATAGGACTTTGTACTTGTCATGTCTAAAGATCAGCCTTTATCACCCCTGTAACATAAGAAATGTAAACCAGAACCTAATCATTTCCTAAAGGAGTTACCTTGGCTTTTATCCTCAAGTAAACTTAGGGGTTAAAGAGGAGCCATTCTCATTTTTTAATAAGAATGGCACCTTTGCTTTGGGAAATGTTTTTCCCTTAAATGATTTTGCATTTATCATTTTATCCTATACTTACAAAACGGTGTAAAGCATGTTTGCCAGAAATTATTATCACCTGTGACAGATGAGACATCTGGGGCATAAGGAGATTAAGTGACTTTCCTAAACACCCAGCTTGTTAGTTTGAAACGTATTTGACACTAAAACTCAGCCTGATTCTATTCCAAATAGGCTGCAACATGCTATTATACTTAAACACACCCTGTAAGACATTAGCAAAAGAACGTAGGCAATTAGCAAATTTTCTCAGTATCTTTGATTCTACTTTCTATTCTTTTCCTAAAGTCTGAGTAATGTAAAGAATTTTTTTTTAAATAAGGTAATTTGTATCGACAATAAAATATTTTCCATTGTGTCAACTCAAGAAGTTGATCTCAAAACCTTCACAGTTGTGTTTTTCCATCCATTCAAATTCACACCTCATTAATGTGCTCACCCTCATCTCTCTTCCATTCGGGATACCGTTGTAAATGGGTGATGGATGGCTCACAGGTTCAGTAGATCCAGTCACCATGCTAATCTCCTTCATTCTATCAACAGTTTCCTGAGACCTGACAAACAAGATCTTCCTGCCTGTAAAAAGGCCATAAAAGAGCATACAGACTCAATTTTACCAAACTTCTTTTGGAAAAAAATAAACCTGGAATACCAACCAGGGTCTGTTTTCAACTGAGAGCAACTATGTCCATTGTCCTGAAGGTTCTCATGTCAGAGTCACACATGGGTGCTTTGGATTCCTTTATATAGTTGAAAGGGATGTGGATTATTCTTCCTGGACATTTTCATCAGTTGCACCCAGAAAAGCATGATACCCTAACCGTCTGTCTACCCAGATGTAATAGATATGATATGGCCTTATGCAGTTTTCTTCCTTTTTCCTTTTATATTTTAGTACTTTTTTTTCCTTGGGTAATCTTCCCAGTAAAATGACATGTTTGTCTGTTCCAGATATTACAGTGGAAACTGTGGAGAAACACTTTTGGTGGTTGTGCTTATTTATTTTCTGGTTGCTCACAGCGCTGGAGCTGTCATCATTTGAGAGAAGAAAGAGCCTTTATCTGAGTTTCTTGATGGACAGGATATTGTCTTTATTTGTTTTCCCCCCTTTGGCAACTGATACTGTGTCTGACTTTCTTCTTAACCCATCTGTCTTATGCTTTCTTGTTTTGCCAGAAAAAAAGAAAAATTTGACATCCTCACAAAATGGTGTTTATATTGCCCTAACTGGACAGAGTAAAAAACACATGATTGATGAATATCTGAAGGAATTAAACCATTCTGTGAATATGTTAAAATACTTCTTAACTGCATTATGAAAGATTTTTATTAATAAACAATTATGTTAACTTGGGCCATAGTGAACAAACATACCACGGGTTGTAAAAATAGAAGAATCTTTTGGCAGAGGAGACTGATGAGCAGAGAACTTAATACAAATACAGAAAATTTGTTTGCTCTAGGTGATTCATAAACTTTTTAAAATGTTAACTTTTTTTTAAAAGAAAATAGAATAAAAGGGATATGTCACTTTGTATTTTAGTTATTTTATTTCTCAATTTTACAGATCACAAAAGTGCATTTAATCAGATTGGAAATTACCTACTGTTTTGGAAAGTTAGGGAACCACAGGAAAAATTGTTTAGACTTGCATATTTGTTTACTATTTCTGATACATTTCATATTCTTTATTTAACCTCTAAGATAAATCAAGTCCTATTTATTGATGATGTATGAGGATCTAACAATAATTTTACCAAGATTAAATATTTGCAGGTATTCACATCTTCCATTCCAGCTTTTTAAAAAACAATTTTATTTAGATATATTTTGCATATCATGAAAGTTGGCATTTTTGTGTGTATAGTTCAATATATATCTTAGTAATTTTTTTTTTTTTAGATGGAATCTTGGTCTGTCACCCAGGTTGGAGTGTAATGGCACAATCTCGGCTCACTGTAACCTCCACCTCCTGGGCTCAAGTGATTCTCCTCCCTCAGCCGCCCAAGTAGCTGGGATTACAAGCATGTGTTACCAGGCCTAGCTGATTTTTGTATTTTCAGTAGTGACAGGGTTTCACCATGTAGGCGAGGCTGGTCTCAAACTCCTGACTTCAGGTGATCCACCCATCTTGGCGTCCCAAAGTGCTGGGATTATAGGTGTGAGCCACTGTGCCAGGCCTTTTCTTAGTAAATTTACCAAGTTATGCATCCATCATCATGAATCAATTTTAGAACTTTTTCAACACGGCATTATGATCCCACATGTACATTTACTGTTAACCCCTATTCCCTCTTCTCTACCCCAAATCCCACCCCTCTGACAACCAATAATCTGATTTCTATCTCCATAGTTTTGACTTTTCTGTAGATATCTAGAAATTATATCATACAATATGTGGTCTCTTGCATACATCTTCTTTCGTCCAACATAAATGTTTTTGAGCTTCTATGTTATGGCTATATCCAGAATTAGTTCCTTTTTTTTGCCAAAAAATATTCCATTATATGGATATGCCACATTTTGTCTATCTCTCCACCAGCTGAAGGGTGTTTAGGTAGTTTCTAATTTTTAACTATTATAAATAATGCTACTAGGAACATTCATGTGAAAGTATTCATGTGAACATAATTTCATTTCTCTTGGGTAGACACCTAAGAGTGGAATTGCCAGATCATATGGTAAATTTATGTTTTAACTTTTAAAGAAACCATCACGTCAAACTTTTTTTCAAAATGGCTGCACTATTTGACATTCCTATCAGGAATGATTGAGGGGTTCGATTTCTCTACTTTCTTGCCAAGTCTTGTTGTTGTTTTTCTTATTATAGCCTTCCTAATGCGTATGAGTAGTGTCTCATTGTGGTTTTGGTTTGCATTTCTTTAATGATGCCGAGGCCCCTTTAGCTACTACAGCCTTACTTCTATGATTTTTAAAGCCCCTGCTTAAAACAGACCTGTGAAGAAGACATTGTCTTTTTAGGGAATCTGGCTTTTAGTTCAGAGATAGTTTGAAAGTTTTGAAAGTACCTTTGGTTGACAAGAACAAATTTTCTTGCTGATGAGAGAAAAAGATGCACAATAGGGCACTGAGCTCAACTCTGGGCAAGTTTCTGGAGACCTAGCATTCACTACTAGCTGCCTCACTCTGACCTTGGCTAAGGAGCTGACACTTCACTCGTAATAGCATGTCTTGGTGGGTGTGGGGTGGAAGGCTCTCATGTAAAAGAATTCATTGAGAAATGCTCTGAGGGATAAAGCCTCCACAAAGAGACATTTTAATGTCATTGCTTGACTTTCTATCAACCCTGATCTATAATCCATGTTTTTGTATCTGCTGAGCTTTAATCTAACACTATATTATTTATAAGGCATTAAAGGAAAAGGAAGAAGGAATCCCAGGATATAAACATGCAAATGCAGCAGAATTACTAGAAGGAAAAATAAATAAATAATTCAGAAACTGAACAATGCTGACTTTTCTGTGATTTGATATTGTGCTTGGGATTGACTAGACAGATGTCTCTTCAAAACACCGGGGAAAGAAGAAGGACTTTCAAAATCCAGCTCTTTATCATAGAAAAGAGCCCCTAGGCCTTTGTCAACCTACAAAGCAGGCAGTTGGTCCAGGATAGCTCTTCCGTGTTTAGGAAGAATTTAACTCCTTTCCCTAGAATATTAATAAAACGCAAAAATCTAATACTAATAAACTCATTTCTATTCACGGTAAATGATGGTCCAGCGTATTTATAAAATATTGTACTAATGGAAAGTTTCAAACGTAAGACGGAGACAGAGAAACAGACACTATTTGTGAGGAACTGTTTAATTTTATTATCAAGCTTTAGTGTTAATTTTATTTTTCGAAGATGTTTTATGTAGAGAAAAAGGAAACATGAAATCTAAGTGTTCCAACCAGGTAAGTAAATGAGATGACTAAATCCAGAAAACTCAAACATTAAAATAATTCAAAGATAAAATTAAAAAGAAAAATAAAAGAACCACTTGAAAAACTGTACAGTTACCTCTATTAGCTAAGAAAAAGAAGGGTGAAAAAAAATTGGCTAAGCAATTTATATGAATTTTTAAATAACATATATAGTGAAAAGAAAAGCTCAGAATTCTCTGGTTTGAGGAAGTTTATTTCTCAGGTAGGTCAAGTTTATTTCTAGGATAGCAAATGGTGGTACCTGAAGGCACTACAGAGTAACCGCGCAGGGACTAAGCAGCTCTGTATCTTAGAAGCTCTCAGAGGTCACATAGAACAAGGTTGCTTCCAGCAAAGCAGAAAGTAGCAACAAAATGAAAACTCCATGAAGTAGCTTAAGGTTAGATGGACTAACTTACATTAAATAGTGTTCTGTAAAACACATTAATTATATAAATTACGACAGCTTATTCTTATTTTGAGCTTTGAAACACCTCATTTTACTTGATCTTTTCATACCTACCCTAAATGATGCTCTTCATTACAGTTTTCTTATTTGATAGAAGGGATGTGGAGGCTCAGAGCAATTATGTGATTTCCCTGATAAGACACAGACATGAAGTAAGATCTTCCAAGACCAAGCCCAGAGCTCTTTGTAACTGCATAAAGTTTGAGTGCGGATATTCATTGTTTTTCATTTTTTTCCTTTTTTTTTTTTAAAAAAAAGAAGGACTCAAAAATTTTCTTTGTCCTTCCCAAGAAGGCAATTGTATTTTTCTAGCACGTTGATAGTGAGAGAAAGTACATATGAATTTTAATTCAGAATCTCCTATCTATGTTTTATCTAGTGTGTTTTCCAAGATTAAAACATCACAGCCCTCTTTATAAGAACTATAGCTGGATATAAGTAGACTCAGCAACATTTTCTACAATGGTAGCATCTAGGTTGGAATAAGTCCCTAGGTAGATCTTTTATCTCTTTGTATGCCCTCTTTCAAAAGGTGTTACCTTCCCTTATTCCTCCCAGTACAGTTGGAGAATGTTTGCATCTAGTTTTTGCCAGCTTCCCTGTGGAACAGAGAGCAACTGCTTAACAAATGGCAGGTTTATGTAAGAGGAAATCTCCACGGTTTAACATGCTTTTGTTTCCTGCCAGTATGTACCTTCTGTTTTTGTTCACGCGTAATCATCATGTAACCTGTTCAGAAAGGCAAAGAAACCAAGGCTTGAGGAAATGGCTATTCAAGCAATTACTTCCACACTGATGTTCCAATTCTTGGTCCAAAAGACTTTCCATGAGACTGGGGACTCCAGTAGCTGGGGCTACTGTATGCAGAAAGCTGGACATAAAATGATGCCACAAAGTCCCTGGTAAAATCAGTACATTGTCAAAAAAGCCTCATCATCATTTGAATGAAGGCTTCTCTCTAGAGAGAACCTGTTTCAGTGGCACAAAAGTACTTTGCACATATCTAAATTGTTATATTTCCCTAAAGAGAGGATAATGATTTTTCTATGGTCTCCTCTACATTTCGAGGTTTGACAGATAGGGACTGAAACTAAATCTATTCATCAAGGTCCTGCTGCAGATGTGTTTTCTACAGATGTCTGTTGGATAAGTGGATGAGCCATTACTGTAGAGTGGTGTTCCAAAATCAGAAGGGTTTGTATTTCAGTGTCACGGATTCACGTGAATCAAGTCACACTCACAAAAGGATAGCATATATTATTTTATTTATTTATTTATTTTAAGATGGAGTCTCGCTCTTGTTGCTCAGGCTGGAGTGTAATGGTGCTATCTTGGCTCACTGCAACCTCCACCTCCTGAGTTCAAATGATTCTCTTGCCTCAGCCTCCTGAATATCTGGGATTATGGGCAAGGGCCACCATGACTGGCTAATTTTTCTTTTTTTTTTTTTAATTTTTAGTAGAAACAGGGTTTCACAATACTGGCCAGGCTGGTCTCAATGTCCTGACCTCAGGTAATTCACTCACCTCGGCCTCCCAAACTACTGGGATTACAGGCATGAGCCACCTCGCCCGGCCAGGCTGAGTATTTTATATTCATGAGAGAAAAGAAAAGCCACTTCTCCATGGTGTGGTAGGCATAGATTTCCTTAGACTGGTCCACATCTTGGAGAAAAAGATGCTGTCTACCTAATAGCGGAGCTCATTTGTGCACTGAACAACCATGCTTTGAGCATCAACCAGGTGAGAGTACTATACTGGACACTAAGAGAATAGAACAGTGAAAACAACCTAATTCTTTGAGTCGATAAGATATAATCAAGAGATTAAACATGTAGATTGCTAATATAACTTTAAGGGAGAATAAAATGAATATCATAATGATTGAAAAATGTAAGAGAGAAGGTTAGGATGTAATGGATATTATCTTCTCATAGAGATTTTGGTATTTTGAACCATCCAGAAATGTGGCAATGGGACTAGAAAAAAAGGGAGCATTAAAAAAAATCTTTAAGAAGATTTGGAGAATGACTGGGATTGGCAATTGTAAAACACAGATTAATTGAAAATGGTTTCAAAATAGGTAGCGAGAGGAGATTGTTGAGCAAGTATTTTCCTAAGGAAATACGAGAGGATTTCCCTAAATTGAATATAGGAAAAATTTTGTGGGAGATTATTCCTGAGTAAATTTGATATTTGAAATGTTTACAAGTTGTATTTTGCTCATTTAAAAACTCTAAATTCAGGCCGGGCGCGCGCGGTGGCTCACACCTGTAATTCCAGAACTTTGGGAGTCTAAGGCAGGCGGATCACCTGAGGTCTGGAGATTGAGACCAGCCTGACCAGCATGGAGAAACTCCATCTCTATTAAAAATACAAAAAATTAGCCAGGCATGGTGGCACATGCCTGTAATCATAGCTATTCTGGAGGCTGAGGCAGGAGAATCACTTGAATCCAGGAGGTGGGGGTTGCAGTGAGCCAAGATCCCGCTATTGCACTCCAGCCTGGGTGACAAGAGCAAAACTCCATCTCAAAAAAAAAAAATTATAAATTCATGAAGGTGGGCCAGATTTAGTGACTCACTTTCAAAGAACGGAATATTGAAAGGACAAATAATTTTACAATAGAAAAACCTGGTATGAAATATCTTGGAGAATGTTAATGTCATCAGTGACATCATGCCGATATGTGTCAGCTGACATGATGTGACCAGTAAGGCATTCCACCTCTGATACATTTTACCAAGAACTATAACTGGAGTCTAATCATGAGAAAACTTTAGATGATCCCAAAGTGACAGATATTCTACAAAATACCTATCACTTCTCAGAACCGTCAGGGTAATACAAAACAAGAAAAGACTGAAAAACTATACAGAGCACGGGAGATGGGATGTTTAAAGGTAATGTGCTATCCTAGACAAGATTCTCAAACAGGAAAAAGACTGAGTAGAAAAACTCATGAAATATGAATGGAGTTTAAGTTTTAGTTAATAGCAATGTAGCAATCCTGGTTTCTTAGTTTTGATAAATGTTCTAAGGTAATGTACGATGATAACATTAGGGGAAACTGACAATGTTTGCACTCATATTATTGGTCAATATTTTGAAGGCTGATATGCTGTGATGTAATGATAATATCATTAACAATAACAGCAAGCCCAGTTTCTAGAGCACTTTCACATATGCTGACTCATGGTGGGACAATGTTAGCAGGTTGGCAGAACAGGGATTTTTTTAATGTCCATTTTATAAATGAAGAGGCTGCTCAGAGTTGATCAAAACGGAACTTAAATTATGATCTTATTATACTGTGTTATTTTTACTTTCACAAAGTATTAGTAAAGACAGACCGATGTACATATGTGTATCGATGGTGAATGATGTAAGAAGCATGGGGGTGGGGGAATAAAGAATTTGAAATGACAATCAAATTTCAAGTGAAAGGAAAACTATTGAGGACTGAAATCTTAAGAATAGTGAGCTGACGTTCTGCTTTTTGAAGCTCGCAGATTTGCTTTTTTCTTTCACCTGTTTCTCTTACGTATCAGAGAATTTCCTAATAAAAATAAAGTAACCTAATTATTACAGCTTTGTTAGTCTGTAAAATTATTGCTCTTTGGAATCCCTGAACCACATTTCCAATTCTTTTGCTTCCACTGGCCCCATCATCACACGTGTCTAAAGCTGACTCATAGGTCATGAGCATAAGAAATTTGTTACAATGATTCTGCTTGTACTTCAGTGTGGTATTTTTTTCTTAATTAATTTTCCTTGTCCTGATTACAAGAGCTGCACCAATAGCTTTGAATAGGTGGCACACACTCATAATGCGGTTTGCTCATAGTTTAGAAACAGCAATATTTAAAAAATATAAATTTTCTGTACATCTGCAACAAGCCCTCCCCCATTTTCGATCTCATTCATTTTCTAGCAGCATAAATCAGAAAGCAAAACCTTTGTTGCTTGAGAGGTCCTGCTTTGCCTTTTCTAAAGGGTGTTCTTAAAGATGAAATAATTATGCTGCTTTCTTGGATCCAGCTTTCAAAGGAAGAATCTCCTGCGGACACTTGTGTACACTTACATACGAAAATGGATGTTTAAACGCAGGTAGATGAGTATTTGTCCTAAAACGTGATCTTCCTTGTTGATGCTGGAGCTTGAGGAGCTATCCCTATGCTCTGCTGCCACCTTGGCAGCTCAGAAGGATTTACAACGGAGTTCTGCACAGGGAGAGCTGGAAGCAGCACTCCCACAGCCTCTCGTGGGGCTGGCAGCGCTCAGAAAGGCATTTGAAACGGATGTAGACTTGGGTATATTGCTGAGAGAAATTATAATACCTCTCTGATGGGAAGACACACTTTCTCTGTTTTTAAATAATTCAATTTCAGCAAGATCTATGTGTCTGCCCTCTGAATGCTCTGTAAAGGCTCCGTATTTCTTTCTTTCTTTCCTTAGTCCGGAATAGAGACAGAAGAAGGATTCGGTTGAAGATGTCCGTGTGTGGATCTGAGTTTGCGCTCTGAGCGACGTCCTGGCTCATTTGGGTGTGACGGTGACAGCATAGGTGCTCTGCTGACAGTTTCTTCTTGTCTAAGCTTCCCTTCCGCGTCCACGATATGACTCGCTTCCACTCCAGTTAACTTCTTGGAAGTCCAGAGTACTTAGTCAAAGCTGTTTACAAAATGCAAAGCATCTGGGCGGCCAATGCAGAGTCTTCTGCATTCTCTATGCGACTGCCTCCAAAAAAGAGCTGGGAAATTTGGCGGATCAAAATGTAGGCGCTTAAAGCTGACCTGCTGCTGTCAATGTTGGGACTTAGATACATTTTTGCATCGTCATTCTTGTGTGTGTTTCCCGTTTATTCCATTCGAAGGCTCAGGCTCGCGCTGTCTTGCGCGCGCGCTCTCCCCTCTCTCACCATTTCCCATTCACACATCAAACTCCATCCTCCGCATCCCCATCTTCCGGTGTCTTCGTCTGAGTTCTGTGAGTGTGTGTCATTAGGCTTACTCGGACACTGGATGGGTGAGTTGGAGGCGGCTTTCCTTGCGGTTTCATTTACACTTGGCATGGGTGGGTGGGCGCCCTCCACAACTCGTCTTGCACAAGGAACACAGTTAAAATAAAATCTATAGCTAGAACCATCGAAGAGTTCTGAATCTTCAAAGTGCAGCTAGGACAGGAAATAATACAGGGTCGGGGGTGTGTGGAGGGGGGCAGAGAGCAGAAAAGTAAAGGAATAAAACCAAGTTCGCTGGCAACTTCAACAAATCCGGTAACTGGTGGCAAAAAATAGACTCTGAGGGCTGGGTCTGGTCCGGATGAAACGCTAGGGCTCCTTCCCATCCTTGAGTCTTGGCGCTGGAAGCCAGCCACGGGCGTCTTGCCACGCGAGTGCCCCTAGACAGCAACACACCCACTGGAAACGCACGTGAACAAAGCTCTCGCCCCCGGGAGCAACCGCCTGCGGTTTCCTGGTCGATCCTTGCTTCTCTAGGGAGCGTCAGGCGCACACAGGGTTAAGTTAGTTCCCTCCCTGGTAGGAGGGAGAGGAGGGGGAGGGGAAAAGCAGCACACTGTCTCAGGCTCGGTACCTAGTAGTTAGTTGTACGTTCGAAACCTGTCGCGGTCACTTGCGCGTTTGGCATTATCCATTGTCACCGCGGAGGAACGGGCACTGGAGATAACATTAGTGCCCACAAATCTCCGCGCCAAGGCGCTGCGCTACTCCCTTCCGAGGTGCACCTCTGCTCCTCCGTCCCGGGTGCCCAGCAGTGGCGAGGCGGCACCTCCGCTGCCGCCGCCGTGTCCACCGAGCCTCGGGACCAGGGTGGCAGTTCTCAACGATGGGCAGGAGGGACCTCGGCGGTGACCCCTAAAACAATACCATGCCCCGGGAGCCCAGCTGCTGCCGCGCCAGCGTCTTCCCTTTCCACCTCCCCGACCCTGTCGGATTCGGATGAGCCCACTGCGAGGAGAAGACGCAGCCATCAGGTAAAAGGGGCTGCGGTGCCAGGTGAAGTTTCCAGCAACCTGCCGAGCTGCTGCTAAGCTGGCACCACGCTGTCTCTTTGGGGGATTTTTTTTTGAAACAGCGGGGGTGATCATTTTAAGTGGGGTGTTCTAGGCTTTGTCTTTCACCTGGAGAGAAAATAGGCAGCTTAGCTCTCTCTGGACTTTAGAGAGAGCTGTTTGTTGGTCGAGTTCACCTCCTGTAAGGAGCTTCATAACTGAGTTCCGGGTCAAAACGCAAATTTGCTTGCCTTGTAGATTCATCGATGCTAAATTGAGGTTCCCAGAGCCCCTAACCTTGCCAGAGTTCAGCCTCTTACTTCCCCGATCGAATCTCTCAACTTTCACGAGTAACAATCCTCTCCCCTCCACAAGCTGTTGTTAATGTCACCAGCGTTATTATCAAGCGGTTGTATCTAAAGACACCAGCCTGCTACCGGCTCGTAATCTGGGATCGATTAGTAGTTAAACAGATGCGGTGGATACTAATTCCTTTTCCTTCCAGTTAGGAGGTAGGGGGATGGTTTTTCCAAACCAAGTCCCTTCCAGCCCTGCTTGTCCTCTTCGGGCTGGCGGGCACTGAGCTGGGGCCGTCGCGCCTTTCTAGAGCGTCTGCGGAGGTGGCGAAGACTCGGGGAGCACAGGCGGCGGAATCGGGATCGAGTTCCCTGGAGCCGCGGGCGTGGGACGCAGGGAGAGGGCGAATAACGCCCCCAGGCGCTGAATGCAGGGGCAAGGAGCCAGCGAGGGTGGCTGGAGCCAGCTGCCACCGAGTCTCTGCACCAGCTTCGGCGCTCAGTCTACTCCTGGAAAGATCCCTCCGCCGCGCTGACCGCTAAGGGGCTGGTCCCCGCACTTTGAGCGCCAGCGTGGTCTTTTCTCATTTGTAATCAAGCCCAAGATCAAGGTTGCAAGTTGAGGTCAGGGAAAGGAAGCCCCAGGGAAAGGAAGTCATATGGGGAACAGGGTGACTGGGACGGGCTGGATCCACACTTGACACCCGGGAAACTCCTATAGCGTGTGGGGCTCCGGCCATCAGCAGTTACTGGTGGAGCTGAGGCCACCGCTACTGTCGTCGTTGGCGCTTTGCTCCTGGAACCTCCCAGCAAGATGGCACTCACTATCTATTCCCTCCCGATTAGCGCCCCTAGCCGCGCCCCCTCCTCCCCGGGTTGTGTCACACAGTGTGGGGAGAAGACGGAATGTAAGTCTACGCGCTTTCCTAGTCACCTTTGCATAATGCAACAGGAACAGCGACCCGCACGCGCCAACCGGGTAGTGTGCGCGCGTGTGTGAGCGCGTGTGCCAGCGTGCGTCTCCGCGCGGGCGTGCGTCTGGGTGGATCCTTGCGTGGCTTCGGAGGCAAATCGGGCGTTTCTCCAAGTCTTCTTAACATGATTTAGGCTCTCAGATACGTGAAGGTGGTAGACACAACAGGGATGCGAAGGAAATAAAAAACAATTGGGGAAGTAGTGCCAAGTTACTCAGGCTTTGAACTGAGGACGAGGAGCGCGGTTGCGCCTGGGGCGCGTCCGGAAATCATCTTCTGCCAGTGGCGGCCAACGCCCCAGTTCAACTCTTCTTCGGCGAGAGCTGAGTGGATCCCTTGGGGGGGTTGGTCCTGGGCTAGTTTAAAACTCTCGGGTTGCATCTCGCGTGGCCCCACAGACGGCGCGTCTCGGCGTAGCTCTTGGCGCGGGCTCGTTCTCCCTCTTCTGTTCAGATTGAGCCTCACCGGACTTGTTATAACATGACAGCAACTTACTGGAGGCAGGAGGAGCAGCATGAAATGAGACGAGAAAACCAAAAGCATCTCTTCCTCCCGAAAAAGAGACGTGCACCTGTTTTTGTTTGTTTTTTTACATTACACTTTAATCTTTGGAAAGAGATTGCGAAGTGGAACGTTGCTTGTACACAAATCAGGCTGCTTAGCTGTCAAGACTGTTTCCTAATTTTTAGGCTGAATCTCTGGTTGTCTGCTGCAGTCTATGGGGAAATTTAACAGCACTTTTGCCAGAAGCAGCCAGGGTGAAGGAGGAAAGTGGGAGTGTTTAAAATAATCCTATTAAATTCTGGATTATTCCCCCAGTTAAAGTCATTTAAGAAGGTCCAGGATGAGGGAACTAGTGATGGGGTGAGGAGTGGGGAGCACATCACCAAGGTTGCCTGCATTTGAAATAACGCCATTTTGGTTGAGAGGTTTGCTAGATTTTACCCTCTAATCTCAAGTTTCCATCATTTCTCAGTGTCTAAGTCATAGATCCTACGGCTTGGCAGTACAACATTAAGCAGGCATGGGGAAAAGCGCCTTTCAGGGTTCAGATGGTGGCATTATCCCTAAGGGCTGGTGGTAGGGACGGCCTGTGCCAGGTGGAGAGAGAGAGAAGGTCAGGGTGGCATCTGCCCTGTTAGTCCGGCGCTCTGCAACTCTTTTCAGAGAGGACAGGGTTAAAAGCCAAGTCTGACTTCGCCTCTTGGAAATCGCTGGGTAGCAGCCGCGCCTCCCAAGCATTCTTTAAACCAGAAAAGTGGGAGGGACTCCGGGAGAGAGGGAGGGAATGAGGGAGGGAGAGAAAGAGGGCTCTAGAAGCCGAGCGCGCCAGAGCGCGAGGGACGGAGGGAGAGGAGGAGCGCGGGAGCTGCGGAGGCGATCCCGCGAATTCATTACTGTAAACATCTCCGGGGGTGTCAGGAGGGGTGGGGGTGGGGGCCGCGGCGCCTACATTAGCCCGGCCGCGTCGGATTGAGGCAGCAGTGTGGTCGGAGCAGCCTCCAGACCCACGCCGGGCGGGCGCAGCACTTGGAGCGAGCCCCGCGCCCGCCCCCGCGCAGCGCCGCACGCCGGGCTCCGCGCTCTCCTCACTCACGCGTCGGAGGAGCGCCCGCCTAGCTCTCACGCCGAGTCCCGGGATCCTCCAAATCCGAGGAGCTCCGGCGCCGCGGGGCCGCCTTCCGTCGCCTTCCCCACTCGCCGTACTTCTTTCGGGGTTCGTTGGCTCGGCGCAGCGGAGGGGGAGGCGGAGGAGGAGAGAAGGCGGGGGCCGCGGCGGCCGGAGCCGAGAGAAAGTCGCATGCCCGAACCCTGGAGGCGGAGGTGGCGGAGGACGGGGGAAGACGATGCCGCAGCTCCGTAGGCGACGTAGGCGAGAGCGAGCGAGGCCAGCTGGGCGCCCCGGCGCCGGCCCGCTGCGGGGAGGCGCGCGCCGCTCTGAGGCTCCGGCCTCCGCACCCCCGCGCCTCGACGCTGCGGGCGATAGGGCTCGGCTCCAGCAGCCGCCGCCGTCGCCGCTGCCGCCACCCGGAAGACCCAGCAAAAGTTTGGATCTGGGGGAGGGCGCGGCGCTGAGCGGGATTACCACCAGGGCTGGAAGGAGACCTCGAGAACCTTTGCAGGTAAAGCGCGCCCCGACCCTCTCCTCCCATGCCGGGCGGCTGGGCTCCTGCTTCTTCCCAGAGCCTTTCCTGCCCTCGCGCGTCTGTCGGAAAGTAAGAGGGAGGCGAAGTTCAAGGTCCCGGGGATGGGCACCGAGCGCTGGCAGATCTCTAGTCACGTTAGAGGGGCAGCTGTACGGACAGGCGCATTCCCCCCGGAGTGGATGAAAACCCTCGGTCCCAGCTGGTGCCACATCTTGTAGCTCTTTGGAAATTTGGAATGTGAATTCAGGGGCTTTTAGTATTCTTCAGTCCAGAGAAATGGTTCATGGCGTTCACTTACCGCACCGCCCCCGCGTTCACACTCTTACCCCTGTTTAGAATTTTTAAAAAATGATTTGAGCCCATTCCCTACTCGCCTGCTTCGTTTAGCTGGACAGCAAATTTCAGGGGTGAAAAAAGCTGCAAGCAAAGAGGAAAAAATGTCCTTTCCTTTTTGGACATCCCTGGAGTCCTCCTTCACTCCCTTCAGCTTCTGGCGTCTCTAAATAGGAACTTTAGAAGTTACATTTTCATTGAGGGATGAGGTGAAACGTTGTTAGCTGTTGGTGATATGAATTTGCCACGATTGTCCGTGTGTGTGTGTGTGTGTGTGTGTGTGTGTGTGCGTGTGTTTGGGGGAGGGGGTTGGTGGTGTTGCAGAGAGGCGGAATTTTTCTCGGTGGCCTGACGCGCAATCGTCCCAGGGTAGTGAGTGGCCGAGTGTGTTCATTGAGGCGGGGGCCGCGGAGAGAAGACGGTCACGTTTCCCGAACAGCAGCATTACTTAAGCTAAGAAAATAGCTGCAGCTCACTCCAAAAGCAAAAAGATTCCAGCCCCAACTCCCCGACGCCCCCTTTCCCCTAACTGAGTTTTGAGTTTCAAAGCAGCTCTCAGCCTTTGCCGCTACTACCTTTATTATGATCGTTATTTATTCACCTGGAAACTCATCCTGTCTTCTCTTGTGAATGGGAATCAGCCTTGAAGAGCTGTTGATTAATTTTAGTAAGGGAATCTCTTGTACAGCTTACAGTTAGCTAACCAAGTGCAAGGCACAAATCCGTGTAGCTCTCGCAAGAGTGCAAGGTGCTGATTAGATTTCTTTACATGTTGTATTTGCTATGCAAAGCCTCTTCTAAATGGGAGCTATTGCTCCCCACTCAGCTGGGAGGCTCCTTAATCACACTGGGTTTCAGGGCGCTTTGGAGCATGTCCACTCGCTCACAGGCTTATTGCTAAATTTATTATGTCTCACTTCTCACAGCCAAAAGCTAATACGAAGGCTGGCTTCTATATCAGACCGATATAATCTGTAGGCTTAACCGGTGTGACCTTACTAAATATCCAATGAGAAAGCCCCCCCAAACATTTTTGAGGTAAATAGAATGCAGATTGCTGTTTGACCAGGGATCTATTAGGCTGTTGCAGTGTGAATGTAAAATTTTAGGTCAGTATTTGACGTTTTAGGACTAGATTCTTATTTATTTTCATTACTGAACAACATGGGCCAGCTACCTATGATGGGAAAGCCACCAGCCACCATATTAGCAGAGAATCAATCTGTGGGTAATATGCATACCATGAAAAGTTGCTTCTTTCTCCACAGCGTTATTACTTCAGCGTTATTGCCCCCTCCTTGAAAGCCTGAAACAGGATAGGGTTAAACCATTTAAGGATGTTTGATAATCACCGAATACAGTGCAACACCATACTGTCATGTCGAGTTGCAAATATCTTTGACTGGAGGAGGTTGGAAGATGAAATTTCAAACATTATTCCGTGTCTCTGCCAGTAGATACAAGAAATTGTAAAAAAGAATTGGGCTAGCTGTACTGTGGCAGAACCTATTACAAACCTAACATGGAAGGAATGCTGGTTTTTTTTTTTTTTTTTAAGCCCAAGTCTTAACACTTCAGTAGTTTCACTGCAGTTTTAGAAATTCCAGAGGATGCTTTTAGCAGAAGAAAGTAGATTCCCAAATGACACCATGCTGGGCTACCCTGGAGTCCCCAAAGCAGTCCTGGCTTTTCCTGTATGCTAGGCTTCAGATGATGTGATCGTATCCGAGTTTGACTTTGACCGGCTGGATCTAATTTGAACCTTCTCTGATGCCCGTTACATTTATATTCTGGCCTGCCGGAGAGTTTGATTTAGGATTTAGACATATCTCCCTAGAGCAACTTTTTATTTTCCCATTTTGAAGCTGTGGTTTCAAGAAAGGCTCAAGTATGTACAAGTCCAGGAGCTTTATTCTGTAGAGACCCAGTGTGAACATCTGATCTAGTTTGACTTTTGAGCTTTGTACTTTACATGGAAGAATTCCTGCTTCTGCGATCTGAAGCCTCTGAAGTTAAAAAACAGCAAGTGTGCCCGGCGGCTTTTGGGTTTGCTCTCTGTTTGGAAGATTCAAAAAAGGTCAAGGTGATGTAATATTTGTATTCAGGTCAGACTTTTCTGGATAATCATCTTTTGATATATTTAATTTCAATTCAAGCTCCTTTTTCACTAGATTACCCTAATAACTTTGTGGTTTCTGCCACAGTGATTCAAATTCAGTCCATTAGTGACCTCTATCTGTGAGAAGTGAATACTCATTGTTTTTTTTTTCCCTTATCATCCGAGTCTGCAGATGATGTAGGGGGTGCTGGGGGTGAATCTCAACAGCTCTGTAGTTCTTTCTGGATATTTCAGTTTACCTGATTTGATTTTTCTAATATGGTGTTCAATATGGATAATGACATTTAATTACAGTAATAAAAATGTTATGGGCTAATAGAGAGGCAACTAAATGGTTATTCCATATAGCATTGACAATGTGCTCAACATCAATAAAACACCCGAGCTATCCACTGCCAATGAAGGGATTGTACAGTCAGGCTGACTATTGTTTTGGGATTCACAATGCTGCTGAATGTAAGTGAAATTTTATTGCTCCTAAGTGCTTACATAACAAGGGAAACTTGAGACCAGCTCAGAATATGTATGTGGTAACTAGACTTCATGGTAGCTGTGTGTATATGTCTTTAAATTCAGCTGTGCTTCTACTCTGAACTTATGGGACAGATCAAAGAGTGTGAGAAGAGTACTTATAAACAGATGGTCCTTTTAAGGAGACTTTAAAAATTGGATTCCTAACCCAGGTTTGTCTTGTGAGGGTTTTCAAATAGAAATTTTGATTTTAGTCGATTATTTTAAATGCTAATTGAAGACAAAGTTTACTGAATTTCTTAGGTGGGTGGATACCATTATCTGACATTTTCCAGATGGTTTTTGATCTAGTGGTGTTTGGGGATATGGAATTTTTAGGAGGTTTTCTTTCTTTTCCCTTGGGCAATTTTTACACAAAAGACTTTTTTAAGACTAGCTATTATTGTTATTTAAGTTAAACAATCACTATGGTACTTCAGCCAACTTTCTTACCTTTTCTACTCTCCAGATTGTTTTTGTGCAATTATATCTTTCTTTTAAAACTCCATGTCCCGAGTGAAGTATCAGTATGCTTTTACTTTTTTCAGTAATAAGGGACCTCCAATTAAGTATCTGTTTATAATAAAGCATACATACACACACACACACATACCCCTCAAGAACCATTTTAAGACAGAGATTCTTTTCAAGGTTTTAAGTATGTTCCATTTTTAAAGGCTATGAAACAAATATTGTAATAAAAATATCCTGTGTTCTGATGAATACAGAGACTTATTTCAGCCTCATGGAACAGTAAAACACTGTATTAGTAAAATAATCAGTGGTATTTTGAGTACATGGTCAAAATCTGTTAGAACCTTCATGTTTTTTCTTTTTTTCTTCCTTGGCGAATTTCACATCTACTGGTCTTTTTGGTTTTCTTTGATTCCTTCGACTGTGGCTCTTTGAAGTGATTCAAAATTAAACAGTAGCTACTTTTTCAGGGAAATTCATCATGTTATGTTCAAGATTCCAGAAGAGTTAATGATGCAGAAAAAGTCCTGTAAAATATCTTTCTAAAAGAAGTCCTTTTCTTGCAAGCTTCCCACTTACTGGCCTCCTGTACCATTTGCAGTGAATTGGAACTTCGTTATTTATTTATTTTTCAAATACCACCTCTAACTTAATTTAATGTAGGATGTGTTTCTGCCAAAGTGTGCAGTGCCATGTGTCTTGAATTGCCCAAACAAAGCAGTGTCGTTGTTACATACGGATCTGTTAATAAGGGAAGTTCAGAAAAAATATCTTTATGTAATTGGGGAAGTCAAAAGGGCACGTTCATGATTCTCAAATGCTGGTCAGTTATTCTACTAATACTTAATAAGGACATACTTTTTCTGGAAGTTTAATGGTTAAAGACCTCAGCCATTTTTGAAGCATTCGCAAAATAAATCTCTGGAGCTAATGCTAATCATTAGATGCTCATTAGAACCGAGCAGTTTCTTCCCCTACTTTGTTCCCAGGTTGCTTTTAAGGGAATGTGCAAGAAACTTGGAAAAAGGTCTTCTGTTCCCTTCGGTTCACAGGTCATATTGTTACATTTCAGTTCTCTTTATTAGAGCTTTCAAGACACAGAAAAAAGAATCTTCCATCTGAATCCTTTAAGAACCCTGAGGGCTTTTGGATTTAAACCCACTGAAAAAATATCAGGTCCCAAAGTTTATAGATGATATTAGGCCTCAGAACAATTGAAACCACCTTCAGCAGGAAGCAAAAGAACAGCAGCTCCTAAAATTGGTTCACAAATATACTATCCATTGAAGTCAACAGAGGTCATATGGCTGAATGGAAAACATTAGATGCATATCAGTCCTGAAATAAGTTCACATGCTGGCGTCACTCTAGCCCCAGCTGCCTCTACGTGTCACTTTCATCAGAATCCAGCATCGAATAGTTTCCGCTCCCAGTTTGCTCCCAAAATTGTACTCAAGTACTTAGACAAAGGAAATAATGCAATAAATTGTAATATTCCTCGTATCTACTAGACAAAGTGGAGGTCAGAGGTTAGAGGAATAGTTTGGGTGCATATGGACCATAGAGGTTCCAGGGAGCTCTTTTTAAGATTGATTTTGAAAACACATTTATACCCACCCTCATCACTCCTGGCCCTTACATTTTCAAGTTCTCACATCCAGGATTTCATTTATTTCTCACAACTGCCTCTGAATTGATACAGAAAAATCCTGCCTGCCTCACTTCTGATTGGATAACTGGAGCCACAAAGAAGTTAAGGGCTATTAAGTCTGAGCATTTTACATTTGATTATATAGATGCAGAATTCTGCAGATACGGTTGAGAAGTTCCATTCTTTATGCAACCACCCAAAATGATGAGATTTGTTTGTTTTGTTTGTTTTTGTTAGAACAGTTAAAAAAATCGTAAGCCTCCAAATATTTAGACTTAAAATAATAGCATTTCACTCTTCAGCATTAGATTGGACTTCAAGTTTGCCTGTTCTGAATGAGTATAATCCTATGATGTAGGTATTTGGCACTTTAACTGTGGTGGGGAGTGAGCAATAAATGAGATTGCTTTGGGGGAAAAGAAAACCTGCATTCTCATGTCAACATACTTCTTTCTACATTCAACCTTGAATGAATTACTTAATCTCCTGGAGACTTAATTTCCTCTCTACAGAGTTCAACAGAGTTGTTGAGAGGTCACATAAGATTAATGTGCGTGAAAATACCTTGATAACAATACAGTGTTATATTCCCATAAAGAGGCATTATTCAAATTGATAACATTTATCACTGCATGCCTGTCTTGTGCTGTGATAGACTAGGTTTTGTATAAATAAGATGGTAACCAAGACAGAGTCCTGCCTTCCAGAGCTTTCGCTCTTACGGGCTCAAGGGATATCGTCTAACCAGTACAGTGTCTGGTGGCTGCTGCATCATTTCTTCCATTCAGTTAATGATAGATTATCTCCTTTTCTGGGTTTGCGCCATTTGATGGAAGTATCCATTTTAAGGATAAAGGATAATTAGGGCGAGTTGAGTTCGAGCATCAAACTTTTCCTTTGACAGCTTGGCTTGATTTGGAAATAGAATTTTGAGGATTCTTTTGGGGAAAAAAATATCATAAGTGTTTCCTGAAATGAAGTTGTTTCTCTTTTTGGTTGGGTTTACACTTAAGCCATCCACGTTACCTTTTGCAAACACATACCAATAGAAACAGTGATTTTTTAAAAATTCTCTTTTGCAAAATAAGGCAGGCTAGTGCAAAGAGTCTTTTTAGTAGTTTGGCAAACCTTCTCAACCCATTCCCAGTGAATAGAAAGACGATTTATTATGAAACCAACATATATTCCAAAGCTTGGCCTTATTTTGCTGTTGTTAGTGTCATTAAGCCCTGTGAAACAGTTCTTTGCAGTACATTTCTGCATGTTTTGTTCATTTCTGTTTTTACTATTGTCAAATCTGAGACACTTAATTTTAAATGTTCCAAGACTGAGCATGTTTATTTCATTTTGCTGAATCGTTTACATTTAGGCCTTGGTAAAGGTTAATTCTTAATTGGTTTTGTGTTGCATAGTTGAAGACTTCAGAAAACACATGCCTTTGTGAAATCTATATTTATAAAATATGTGGTTGGATCCTGATTCTTGGCCAAAATGAATATTTCTTTCAGTGATTTGAGTTATGAAGTCCATATCCAACAACATTGTTTTCAATCTCTGATTTGCTATTGTCAGAGTTCTGACACTCACTTTTTTAGTTTTTTTTAAAGTTGATTAGAATTTTAGCAGTGTATTATAAAGTATGTGGCCACAGAACTCTATTTTAACATGAAAAATTACTTGCATAGTTTGGCAAAATTAATCTAAATACTTTTTGTACTGGCAGTGCTGAATGATATAATATTTGAAAGAAGAAAATATTTACTAGTACTTTGAAGAGGTCTACTAATAAAATGAGAAGCATCTGTAGGTATATATGTGGGGAATTAGTATGTGTTTATATCTGTGAAATGCGCCAACAAGTATAAGTCTTATGTACTATGGGGAGGAAGTACTGTTACACCCTGAAGCTAGGTGGTGCCAGCTTAGCCCATAGGTCCTTAATGTGGGAGAAATAATGATATAACCCAAGTAATTCTTAATTGGTGATTTTCTTTTCCAGATAGGTCTTAGGGAAACTGTAAATGAAGAAAAGCTACAAAATACAATTAGAAAAATATTTAGGTATGACTGGCCTGATCTTCATGAAGGAGATATTCTTGTGGAGGCCTCACCAAATGGTGACGAAAACTTGTTCATTCATTCAGGAAACGATTTTTGGCACTAACCGTGTACCAGGCGTAGAGTAAGAAGGGACAGGCCAAAAGTAGGTAAGGCATGATCCCTCCACTTGAGGTCAGCCAGGCTGGTGAGCAGAAAGGCAGACACAAAACCTAATTGCATTGCAGTTTTATACAAGATTGAAGAGAATGCAGTCAACACTGTGTGTGCCAGAAATGCATAGTGTTAGTGAAAAGTACTCTTCATTTGGAGATGGACAGTCTTGGGCTCTAATGCTAGTTCCGTGACTTGTTAATTTTGTAAACTTGGCCAAATTTTTAAATGCCTTTTATTGACTTCTCAAGGAGAAAATGGAGGAAAAGACTAGAGCTATTCATCTGAGGATTGAGATAATTATTTAAAATGTCTACCTGTTCTGGCACATAGTAGAGGCCTAATGAATGCTTACTGCAGGTAGGTCCTTCTGTCTCCAAAATGATAATGATTTCATTGTGTTACCCTTACCTTCTACTGACCTGTCTCAGTTTGAAGAATCAGCTCGGTCCTCAGTTGACCTGTCTCAGTTTGGGGAATCCTGCCTAAGTTGGACTTTATTTGTTCATTGAAAGCATAGCCTTTGAGGCAATTAAGAGGTTTATAATCACCCCCATGTCTTCTACCTTACAGCCATGTATCCTTCTACCAATGACCAGTGCCTGCAGCTTCTAAGAAGTCCCATGTCTAGATTATGACACTGAGCTCAGTGAGCTGTGGTTATTATGTCTTTGCCACAGTACAGAGATTTTTATCAAAATGAATTTTAAAAACTTGTCTCACACAATTCACTTTATACATGACTCTTAGCAGAGCCATGAAAATATTTTATTGTAGAAGATTAACATGTAAATTATTGTTATGCTTGCTTAAGGGCTTATTCTATTCTCGTAGAATGATTATACCTTGCTGTGGACGTTAGCATCAGAATGATACTCTTGGGCTATTAGTTGAGTGTGGAACTATTTCTTTGAGAAGATAATTTTCAAGTAAGTAAAGGAACTTCTTACGATTTCTGCTGCAGATACTTCTGAACAAATAGCAGTGCTCAGATGTTCTGGTAAAAAATACATGGTACTGGGGTTTTTTTCATTTATCATTATAATTGCATGTATGTATAGTATAATTTCTGTGTTCCGCTCAACATTTGAGATTTGCTCCTGTTTTTTTCAACACTATGAATCCGTAAATTTATGGATGTAGGAAAGCTGTATTTAACAAGATGTTAAACATGCCCCAGACCTCCAAGCTAGGAAACATAGGCTTTTTCTGTTAAGATCACATAATATATAATGTAATATATACATATAATTAATCAAACTGGACCTGAGAGAAGCAGGCACTAGAGTATATTTTGTAAGCTGTTAACATCTTAGTAAGTAGCTTCTGAACCAACATTCAACCCAACATAAAACAAAAAGACCTTGTTTTGCTACTTTAGGAAATGTAAGAGAGATTAAAATTCTTTGGGAAATGGTTTTAAAAAGTATTTTTGTGCTCAGATGGGTAAAGAACAAGTCCAATGGTGCTGACAGCCACGGAATTTCAAACTGAATTCTAATAATCTCCGACTCCTGAAGGAATGCCACGCAGACATCCATTTGAGTCACAAGCCTGTAACTGAGGATTTGACAAAGACTAAGTCCTCACTGTGTGCCAGGCACCATGCTAAGTTCTGTGCGAGGCCCTTGGGACACTCTTTCAGACAAGACTTCGTCCCTCCTCACAGAGAAATCTAATAGGTTGGCCTGTAGTGACTCTTTTCTAAACTTGACCTATCTGCTTGAACTAACTGAAGGAGCTGGTTAGAAACACAGATTCCTGGGCCAAGAATAAGAACCTAAAGTCCAACTTCCTGTAACCATCAACACCTTAAGCCATATATGTTTAGAATTTATTAAAATCTTCTCATGGTCTTTGCTGTACTCAGCGTGTGAATCGTGAAAACTAAGGTGAATCCTGTTTTGGTGCAGATTCTGTAATGAATCTGAGATGAAACCTGGGAATGTGAATTCTTGAAAGCTCCCATTATTGGAAATCACTGAGCTAGAAAGTTTTTAGAATTGTTTTCTGACCTGGAGAATCAGTGGCTTTTATAGTTCTCTGAGTTATAGTTACTTATGTGTTTCTGAGCGTTTTTCTGTGTGTTTTGCCACATAGAAAATACTGCTCAATTTAAGCCTGTCTTCTAGAAAAGTACCTTCAGAGAGGGCAGATATCAGGGCTGGCTTCCCTCTTGGTAGCGGCAGTCTCCTGTATATTTCTGCCCACCATCAACATCCCCTAAACCATTGTACTGTTCTTGGTGTCTCCAGAGTTAATTTCCTAAAAAAAATTAATAAATCATATCATACTCCTTTGGAAACCTACCTCTTGTATCCCCTATACCTCTGGATAAAGCCCATCAAAACTTATTATCATGCCATGTGAGATCCATGACAATCTGGATCTCAAACCACTCCTCAGACCTCATTGTTCAGCCCCCATTTCCTACACCTTCGTGTCAAAGATGGTGAGGCGGGGGCCTCTTGAAACTTTGCCTTTCCCATTCTGTATACCATTTACCTAGAACATGATTGCTTACTCTCCATTTGGCAAACTCTTCCTTTAAGACACACGTGGGTGACACTTTCCCTCCCGGTCACTCCTTCCTCTGGGCTTCTACAGCGTTTTGTTTGAACCTTAATTGGTTCCCTGTTTGTGTTGTATTATAAAATGTGTCTGCTTACGTGTCCATCTCTCTCATTAGACTTTAGGAATGTTGGCTCATTCATTTCGTCTCTGTGGTGCTAACAAAGTTGGTCCAATGTACCACATTCTGTGAAAATGTAACTGAGTTAGGAAATGGAATAGCACTGGCCAGCCCTGGAGCACAAGAAGATCTTTATAATCTAGTGAGAATGACTGCTTCCTCAGAAGTCCTTTTTTATTTCTATAGATTGATTGCCCAGTGGAGGGGGAAATACCCCCACCATCTTTCTGCCTTACTCTGAGCAGGTTTGTCAGACAAATGTTGGCTGGTTAACCCAATCCTTATCAGCAGCAAGCTTTCCAAACCACACATGAGGCAATTCAGATGCCACACTGGATAGATCTGTTTAAAGAAATAATAATTTCACTTGATGCTACGCCTTTCTTGGCACTGAGTAAAACTGTTGGTTAAGTAGATAGTCACGCAGATGTGGCTTTCCACAGAATGAGAAATTAAACTCATAGCATTAACTTTGTGTATCTGTCTTGGTGTAATTAATGAGAGCAAAGCAAAGCACTTGTGAAACTTTTTGCATTTGCTCTCTTTTTTTATTTTTTGCTTGTTATTATTTTGTTTATTTCATCCTAGGCACATTGTTTTCTGATGGAGGCCCCTGGGGAATCAGGGCTCTCCAGAGAAGGGAAAAGAAGGCTAGAAATCACAACTCCTTAATTTGGCTCCACAAAACACGATCCCCCTTAGTCTTCATGATTTGAACATTGAGCACAGCAAAGAGCATGGGAAGGCTACAATAAATTCTAAATTTATATGGTTTAATGTCTTGATGGTTACAGGAAGGTGGACTTCAGGTTCTTCTTGTTGGCCAAAAGAAAATTTTAGCAATACTTTGCTAAGTTTCCTGGTCGATTATCATCTGATGGACAAAGGTGATTTGCATGCAAGTGATGTGTTTGCAAACACACATTAAACTCACTCCAATCCCTCCCTTCCCTTTTTTCAACAAAACTTTCAGTGGCAGAAAAAATTAGAAGAGTATAGAGCATAGTTTGATATGCCCATATAGTTTGATATGCCTTTGGTTCCAACTGGGCTGTCTGCATGTTGGCAATACTTTCCAAGCCAGTGGGAAACAAGTGTAAAAAACACCTGAGATGATTTTTGATAAGACACTACCCCTTAATACTGGAGGCTTGCAACACTACCCCAGATCTTTTCATGTGAATTTATGAGACTGTTTACAAACAATGTGCTCTTCTGATTTCTTGAATCACAATGAGTATTGTCAAGGCCACATTTCTCATCCAGAAGTCCAGCAATAACAACAACAGTAACAATATTAATGATATTGATCATAAGGTTTATTTAGACTGCTGCTTATGCAGCTCATATGTACTATCTCATTTAAATCTTGTAAAGTAGGTTCTGTTGATTAAAGTTGTGAATAGCCTCATTTTACACAAAGGGAAACTGAGGTAGAGTTGCCTCAGATTGCTTATCTTACTTTAGAGTTCTTATATTACTTGTCTTCATAGCTTAGTTTAACACTGGATAATTTCGAAAATCAACTCTAAATTTATTTGTCCATGGCTTAAAAATCAAATTCAGAAGTGATTACTCACTGTCCAGGGGGTATAAATGATGAGCTGCTAACCAGTGGACCAACTTTCTATATTTGACTTTTCTAATAGATAACTACCTAAGAAATCATTAGTTAGCCTTTGCCACTTTTGAGTGAGAGAGATTCATCAGTCTCTCAATGTATTTCTGTTACATAGGAATAGTGAGGAATCATTAATTTGAAAACAAAGCATGACAATTTCTAGCACATTTTCAGTACTCAGGAAAGCTGTGGATACATGCTTAATGATTACAGGCTATATTTGTTGTAGAGAATGTTCTCCATTTCTTTCCCCTCACCCTTTTACCAGCACTGCTAATAAATAGGTAAATGGATTGATTTGAGATTTGCCTTTTCCCCTGTGGAGGTGATAATGGACAATGGAATGACCAGAGGGAAGATAATAGCATGAAGTGTGTGGCCTCTGAGAGGGCCTAGGAAAAATGAAGAAGTGCCTGTGTTATTAATAGGTCAGCTTCACTGGTTTTCTAAATCTATGTAATTGCTCAGGCGGTAGACTTTTATTGGGTGAAAAAATGACCAGAGATGGGCTGGGAAAGGCTTGTTCCACATTGATAAATGGAAAATACGCATAGTCTGTGCTTGCAAGTCTTTGCACTATTGAGTTAGATTTTTCACCATCCCTCCCTTTTTGCCCTTTCTGTGGTTGCACTCATCTTTCTACCTGTGTGAAAGTTGTGCTTTTCGAATTCTAGGGTTGTAATTAAGACCCTTCAGTTCTTTGTCCGTAGTATTTCTATGTAAATGTTATTAATACTGTCTGCATTATGTGATCCGTTCCTTAATTCCTTCACTTCCCTTGAAGCAGCTAGACTATGGCTTAGGTCATTTCTGCGTTCTTTTGTCACCATCTGCTCATTATCTGTCAAGAGGCAGCTGTGGGTCATTTCTTCCCTGGGCCAGTCTAACGGACTCCTTGATGGGGCTGATGAGGAAAGTAGGTACCACTGAGCTCTGGTAGCAGTCAGGTGAAAGGCTCTGCAGCCTGCCAGCGCCAGTACCACATGAAAGCACCAGCGCCATTTGGCTTCCGGATGAATTCTGTAGTGTTTCTTCTGTCTATGGAAGTGCAAATTTAGCTGTATTGGATGGAACCAAAACACTTGCCCTCTGCAATTTGCTACTGAAAAATGGTGATGCCCTATAAAAGGAACTTTAACATACCAGTGTCCCCGTGGCTAGAAATGGCTGCCTGGTTTGTCTGGACTACATACATCTGCAAAGAATCAGCCTATGGCATGGTGTTCCTCTTCCTTCCTTCCAAGTGCTGAACTCACTTGGATTTTCCACTGGACTTCAGTGTCAGTGTGTTTTAGAATGAATTAAACATTCCCAATAAAGTCCTACTTGTGCCAAATTAACATTTCTTTATTAAACGAAGTATGCTGCCTGGAATCAGTAGTTTGAGTCTTCTTTGATTAGTCTCTTTTGTTCATCTTCATGTGTTCTGTCACTAGTCATAGGCACTTAAAAAAAATTCTGTTTTGGTTCTAGTGGGGCCATTGTAATTAAACCCATGTTCCTCCCTCTCTTTCATCTTTCCTTTACTGACCTGCACACCAATTACATTAGTCTTCCTCATTCTTGTGCTGACAGAATTACTGTCCATTGTTTAGAGGGTCAGGTCTAAACTCCCCAGTTTGACTTTCAAGGCCCCTCTTTCTCAAACTTTCCCTAATCTTTCTAGAGAAAGTTATTCTTCCTTTCTGACCTAAATGTAGGGTATGCCCCCATTTTTATCTTAATAGTAGCCCCAATATGGTATAAAATTTCACCAAATGCTTTGTCTTTATTTTCTTTCTTTCTCTCTCTCTCTTTCTTTCTCTCCCTCCCTTCCTTCCTTCCTTCCTTCCCTCCTTCCTCTCTTCCTTCCTTCCTACTTTCCTTCTTTTCCTTCCTTCTTTCTTTTTTTCTTTCCTTTTTTTTTTTTTTTTTTGGTGGAGTTTCACTCTCTTGCCCAGGCTAGAGTGCAGTGGTGTGATCTTGGCTCACTGCTGCAACCTCCATCTTCTGGTTTCAAGCGATTCTTCTGCCTCAGCCTCCAGAGTAGCTGGGATTACAGGGGCCCATCACCACGCACGGCTAATGTTTGTGTTTTTAGTAGAGATGGGGTTTCACCATGTTGACCAGGCTGGTCTTGAACTCCTGACCTCGTGATCTCCCCGCCTCGGTCTCCCAAAGTGCTGGGATTACAGGCGTGAGCCACGGTGCCTGTCCACTTTGACTTTATTTCCTGAGAGTGAACTCTTCTAGCGAATGAACCCCAAAAATCTGAGACAGGTCTCAGTTAATTTAGAAAGTTTATTTTGCCAAGATTGAGGATGCGCACCCATGATACCGCTTCAGGAGGTCCTGGTGACATGTGCCTGGTGTGGTAGGTGCACAGCTTGGTTTTATACATTTTAGGGAGATATGAGTTGTCAGTCGGTGTGTGTAAGCTGTATATTGGTTTAGTCCAGAAAGGTGGGACACCTGGAAGCGGGGAGGGGGCTTCCAGGTCACAGGCAGATGAGAGAAAAAATGATTGCATTATTTTGAGTTTCTAATGAGCCTCTCCAAGTGAGTCAGTCAGAGACTCCTTTATCTCAGTGAGCAGAGGGGTGACTTTGGATAGAATGCGAGGCAGGTTTGCCCTAAGCAGTTCCTAGCTTGACTTTTCCCTTTAGCTTAGTGATTTGGGGGCCCCAGGATTTATTTTCCTTTCACAAGGGCAAAAATAATGCTGAACAAATATTTGAGGAGCTGAATTGAACTCAGGCGTGTGGTTCCAACCTACTTCTGTGAAACTTCCATAGAGTGCCACTCTGTCTACCCCATGTATGCTACTTCCCACTAGATTTAAATATTGGGTGAATTAATATTTACCAAGTTTGCCCAAATAACTCTGATATATATGAATTTTAAAATTATCTAATAGAAGAAGCTTCCTTTGTTCCCTCCGTGGAATCTTTTCCAAAGCAGTGCAGCCTCTTGCTTTGAAAACAGGAAGGTAGAAGATTCCAACAGCACCATGAGTCCTCTGTTTGTATTTGTAAAACCTGTACTCTTTCCAAGCCTCTAGGCAAGAACAAATAGAAATAATCAGAGGCATTAGAACTTGATTATGTTGAATTAGATTCTTATAACTGAGGCTTGATAGCCAAAATTAATTGTGCTATAGTTTATATTGAAAGAGATGCTTGTGATATTGCAAAACCATAGACTGGATTGTTGGAAGCTTCTAAGACATCTGGATGTTTTGGAAAATACAACAATACATGCTTTTTATTATCTCCAAAACTGTATTCTTTTTAAAAGGGAGCTGTGTACATGGTACAAACAGGAGGCAGGGAAATACTGGGTAGAAGAAGGTGGTCCGTGGCTAGGGCCACACATTCAAGCCTGGACCCATGGCCCAAAGTGAGAACATGCATTACTGTTTTCCCTGCCCGAATGCTGCCTTTTCCAAAACCATCCTGGCCTGTCCTGTCCCCTATCCTGTACCCATTACAAACCCCAGGCCCCACCGGCAGAGCAGCAGGGGAGACAAGAGAATAAGTAGCTGGACGTTGGAGAGAAGCAGCTTGACTTCAGAGGAACGGCTTCACAGTGGGACCTCAGAGAAGAGTTTGGCTGGGGATGGCCAAACTCCAGCAGAAGACCACCTTCCCACTCCATCCACTTTCCAGCTACCCATTTCGATGAGAGCCACTTTCATCGGCAATAAAATCCTCTGCAGTTATCATCTTCAATTCGTTTGTGCAACCTGATTCCTCCTCGATGCCAGACAATGACCCAGGTGCCAGTGTAAGAAGCTGTCTCACTGACCCTCCACTGAGCTGTCTAACACTTATGCCATCCATGGATGGCAAAACTAAAAGAGCACACTGTAACATACACCCTCGCTGGCAGCTCCTAGATGCTGCCATGGGCCTGCACAGAGGTTTGCTTCTGCCAGTTGCCCAGAAGCTCTTGTCCTGGCCTCTGCACCTGCTCACCTGTGTGCTTCCCTGTCCATGAGGGGTTGGGAGCTGTGGGCTCAGTAAACAAACTAACCCCTTTGCGAGTCTTGTGAAGGGGTCAAGGGAAATAATATTTCGTTTCATAAAGATACAGAGTGGACATAGAAGGCCATGGAGTTTGGAACCAGACAGACTGGGTTTGAAACCCGGTTCTGCCTCAGGCAGCTAGGATGACTTCAGCATGTTTCTTGATGCTTGTGTTCATGTCTACTTCCTCAATTTTTCAGTAGAGAGAAAAATAATACTCATAGGACCACTCTGGTGAATTGGTGAATAGATTGTGTGATATGTGCCGCACTTCGAGTACTGGTGTGCATTAACTCCATATCCCTTTGCCCTCCAATGTGAAATAATATGAATTCTGTAGCTTATACATAGCTTTTTTTTTTTTTTGTCCTGCATAGATAAGGCAATTCTCTAAGGCTGTGTTGTCATTCTCCCAAAGGACCTCTCTGTGGGGGCACAGTACATTTTGCCTAGTTTCTTTTTAACAATATTTATTTCTGTGATCAAGAAGAAGATAAGGTACCTTAGAAGTAGTCACTGTTCTATCTCAATTTGGACATGCTTGATGAAGAACTCTTACAATCACTTATTTCCGGGAAAAAAATATTTTTGCCATCTCATCACCTTAAAAACAGTAGGCATCATGGATTATTGAAAGGGAATTACCCACAGAAATTGCTCTTAAAAATGACTGCCTGTAGAGGAGGCTGGCTTATCAACAGAAAAAAAAAAAGAATTTTTCTACTATATTTCAGCTTGTCACTATAAATGAGAAAATAGCCACATCCGTAATATAGTCTATGGGGACAGTGCTGTGAGTGTTTCTACTAGGTGGAATTCTGAAGTAAGAGGTTCCAAGAATGAGCATTTACTCTTCAAAAACCCCAGGGAATGGATATTAGGAATTAGGTAAACAGGAAATGAGAGCCTTTTCAAACAGGGAAGCAAAAAAAAAAAAAAAGGCAGATCAAGTAAATGAATTCACTATGGACCACGTTGTGGAAAATGTGATGCGATATGAGACACATTTCATTTACATGAATGACCAATGTAATTATAATCAGCTCAGGAGTATTTTTTCTTTTTCTGCATAGTATTAACATCATCCAAAGTTAAGAAGGTATTTTTTCATCTGAAAACCCTACAGTCATGCAAAATTATGTAAACTTTTTCCTGATGTTTGGAGAGAAATTAGGGTTGTTTTAGCCTTTACTTACATTTCATTTTAAGACTTATCCACAATCTAGAAACTCCATGTTAAGAGATAAAGAAGGATCTATAGAACACATTTTTTTTAAACTTAAAACAAATGGATATTAGAACTGATATTTGATCATATTTTTCTTTGTGCTGAAGGATTGATCTCCTTGTGTAACACCCTTTGAAAATCTGGAAGGGGTTTCATGGGAAAATTGTAGCATTTCCTTTATTAGCTACTCTTAAAATAACAAGAATAATTAATCTGCTGGTTTAGCTTAAATTTAGCCTTAACGACAGTCACGCACACAAGCTGGCTTGTCATTGCCCCGTCCTCCTCCGTGATTCTGTCTTGAGAAATCATTAATGGAATTTCTATGAAAGTATATAGCAAATAGGTTTCTGAAAAAATATTACTATTCAAATAATTCATCATCTTTAAGAGGCAGGGATTTGTAAATGATGATATCTAGTGAGAAATATTTAATTTCATTTAGCTAGTAGCTTAGATGTGATTCTGATTCCACCTGTTTACCAGAACTCATAAAGAGAAAATGAAGGAATTTAAACTTCGAATCCCATTTCCTTTTCTTTTTGAAATTAAAAGCATGTTGCTGATGGGGGAGCAGTGGTTGGTATCTGTGCAAGGTGGCACATGGGACCATTTGATCATAACTGATGTTATGTAAGGAATGGGATTGCCTGGAAAAATTAAGAAATAGGAGGGGTGGGAGAGAAATTTGAGAAAGGCACAGGCATGTCACTGCTGGAAATCCCCTTCTAGCATCTCCTTTTCTGTTTACAGTAGCTCTTACCCTTCTCCAAGGGATGTGTATTGAGTGTTCATAAAAAAAGTAAAATGGCTCAAGTGTTACTTCCATTTGTCCTGTTTATTGTTGCGGCTAGATGTTTTTGACTAATTCTCATTGTATCCTACTATGGATACATAGTATCTTTACTAAATGGATGGATGAATGTATGCATACATGGATGAAAGGACACATGGAATAGATGAGTATATACAGGGGTTTTACCCTGAAATACCTTAAGATTTATTGTATTTAAGATTTTAATGGACCTGACCGAGATTACTGATGACTTAATTCAATTATTGCCAGTGAAAAAAGGTAGCCATGCAGTGAGAAACTTGAAGGTGAAAACTATTTTCCATAATCTTTTCCATTTTTGTAACTCACATATTTTTTATTTCTTAAAGTTTCTGTTTTGGTTATCATTTCACTTCTTTATCTCCTAAAGTAAGTAGGTAAGGCATATTTATTTATCCTTGTTTCTAGGTTCTCAGAGAGGAAAATGAACTACTGAAGGTCATGTTCCTTTCTGTTTTGTGCATCTGTGTAGCAGATGGACAGCTTATCAACAACTCTTGCCGTTAATTGGATTGTGCAAGCAATGTGGGATGGTCAAAAGTTCAATAAGATGGTGGGCAGGACCACTAAATTCTGGGTTTGATGCTGCTCCTTAAAAAAATCTGTGATTTCTATAAATTTACTGAACCTTGGGGCACTGTTTCTTCATTGATACAAGGCACGACAGTTCGACTAATTCTGATTCTCAGAATCTAGGGAACTTGCTTTAGTGGTTAGAATGTGGCTCTGAATTTAGTTCTACTTGGGTTTATGGCTGTCTTCGCTGCCTCATAGCTTTGTTACCTTGGCAAAGTACTTAACCTGTATAAGCCTCAGTTTTTTCATCTGTATAGTGGGGCAGCAGTAATAAAATCCCTTCAAGAGTTGCCATGAGGATTAAATGAGATAATCCACAGGAGGCATTTTGCATAGTGCCTGGTGCAATTAAGTGCTCAATTGATTATTAGCAGATCTTCTATTGTGGTTTATTCAGAAAAAGTTAAGGTGAGTGTCACTGATGTTTTCAGTAAGCAGTTGTTGTTAACAGGTTCCTTTATGACTGACCCAACAGCCTGAATCATGCCCAAATCAAAATCGTTAAAGCTCTCTAAAGGGCAGATCCCACAATGTCCCACAGGCCTCTTCAAAGAGAAAAATCGCCCCAGTAGGAGCTCAGCAATTGTTTGAGGATGATGATGTTGATAATTCTATCACAGCACTGGGTTTCCTGGGGCAGACAGGTAAGACACAGAGACCTTTGGGTTGTTGGCAGGATTTGGAGAGCTGACTGTGGAGTCTTTGATATGAGGAACTATTCCTGTAATCCTTCCAAGGCACCTAAGCTGCCGTAAGTAATGAGTCTTGTTGCTCATGTATCTGATGCTTCTGCTACCGTGTTAAGTCTCTGAAACATTTGCCAGCCTGACATCCAGGATCTAGTTGTAGAACTCTGCAGGAATAATGGTATTTTTTCATGTGGTGCTCAGCATATGACTCCCATTTTTGTGAATTAAAGACTTTCAGGTAAAACAGTTACCGTGAATAAGGCAGGGAATACCTAAGAGTGCAGCCAGCTTTACCTATTGGCTCTTTTCTTTCGATTTGGTTAAGATTCTGTGAATATCTGCATTTGTTATTGTTATGAAATGCACACCCACCTCTTCTTTGTAGCCTTCAGAAGGAGCAAAATAATTCAGTGTAGTGCAGTGTTAAGGTTTATTGACTAAGAAACTCAAACAAGGACAAGAGGTGATGATAAAATCTTAGGATGCAAACAGGGAGTTTAGCAGTGGCCAACTTTTAAATGCCTGTGCCCAATAATCCACGCGCTCTCTCGCTTAGTGAGACTATGCTGCTGGGACCATGTAAAGTAGGGGTGTCCAATCTTTTGTCTTCCTGGGGCCAGATTGGAAGAAGAAGAATTGTTTGGGGCCACACATAAAATACAAGGATAGCTGATGAGCTAAGCAGAAATCACAAAAAATTCTTATGTTTTAAGAAAATTTATGAATTTTGTTGAACCTGCATTTAAAGCTGTCCTGGGCCACATGTAGCCCATGGGCTATGGGTTGGACAAGCTTGATCTAAGGGTTGTTTTTTCTTGTTGAATCCTGTGGGGACTACAGACATTAGATTCATACTTTTATCCCCAGATCCAAGCACCGATTAGTCATCAGATCAGGCATTAACAAATATTTGTAGAAGGAAAGGGTGTGGAAGGAAAGGGTGAGGACGGAAAGGAAAGATTGAGGGAGAAGGAGAAAGGGAAAAAGATTAGAGCCTACCTCCAGTAGGTGATTAGAAATATTTTGTTGTTGTTTTTAGTTTCCGTTCTGTATTGCCATTTTGGGGAAAGATAGAGTGTTTTTGTGCCATTGAAAAACAGCATTAACAGATGAGTTTTCGGGTGTCTTAAAACTCAACTCCGCCTATATGATGGACACTTGTCCATACTACTGTAAAAACAATAGATTCAGTTTTATATTCATTAGCTTACAGGGTAGCGTAGATACTTGTCAAATGTGGTTTTGAGGGTTTACATTGGAAAGAAAAATTTCATCAGAAATAGGAAGCAAAGCCTCTCTTCTCTTTTTATTTTCATTTGGAAGAAAGGGGAGAACATCTCATTTTATTCTTTTTTAAAAGAGCATAACTTATTAGAAGGCTTTGTTACACTCTGCAGGATACTACCTGTATTTAAGTTAAAAAAAAATTCATGAATGAGCTAGCAGTCAACAAGTATTTATTGAAGCCTTATATGCCAGAAAGCTCAAAGTGTTAGTTTAAGTGGTCTTCCTGAGGGATTTAACAAAATCGTCTCACAAAATACACTGTAGAAGATAAAGATTTATCAGTGAGCCGTCGCAGGCAGCAAGTGTCCTTGCAGCAGAGTGGACGTATGTGCTTCGTTTTCCGACATGTTAGTACATCTGAGAAGTGTTATCCAGGATGCATAGGGTGCACGACGTTTTCATTGTTTTTAAGTGCCAGCGGACTACAGATGGCTCTCAGATCCCCTCGGATCACTTCTCTGTGGTTTGTGTACCTATTTGGAATCCTCTATTCCTTTCAAGAATTGAAACCTCACATTCCAATTAAAATTGCTTAGAAATTCAGCTCACCCAATAGGGTTGTGAATACTTTCTTCTCAAGTTGCAGTATTTCTACTTCATCCATTATTTGTAAAATTGAATTCATTAACTTTGACCTAAATAATTAGTGTTGTGAATATTAGTCTAGGTTTTCATCTAATCCGAGGCATGAGTACTTATCTTTAGCTTTTCCTTTCCGATTATAAAAATAGAGCGTTGCTGCTATAAATTTTAATAAACACCCTAGTTAGGAGAGCAATTCTGTCTGTCATTACAGGATGCTCATTAAAGGCTGACTCTGAGGTCCCTTTTCTCTGTGGCTAAAGGTGGTGGTTTGACGTCCTACAGAGTCAGGGGTGGCATCTGTCACATGCCACTTTGGCAGAATACACTGATGTGGATTAAAGACCTATAACATCAGCTGGGAGCGGTGGCTCACACCTGTAATCCCAGCATTTTGGGAGCCCGAAGTGGGTGGATCACGAGGTCACGAGATCGAGACCATCCTGGCCAACATGGTGAAACCCTGTCTCTACTAAAAATACAAAAAAAAAAAAAATTAGCCAAGCATGGTGGTGCGTGTCTGCAGTCCCAGCTACTCGGGAGGCTGAGGCAGGAGAATTTGCTTGAAATTGGAAAATGGAGGTTTCAGTGAGCTGGGATCACACCACTGCACTCCAGCCTGGTGATACAGCAAGACTCCGTCTCAAAAAAAAAAAAAAGACCTATAACATCATCTAATAATGCCTACCTATTGGAGATAGGCATCACTTTGGTAGTATATCTTTGGGCCATAGAGACGTGGTATGCAAGTTAGAAATTTGATTGTATTATTTGTATAAAACGTGTCTTTAATGGAAAAGAAAGAGCTAAAGTCTAAAGTGGCAGCATACTAAAGGTTAGTTTCTTACTTTAAATATCACAGCAGATTCAGACCCTGACTTATGAGGCCAAAATGGTTGGCAGTCCTGATAACCCTGCTGTGCATTTAGAAATGAATTAGTCAGTACATGAGAATGTGCCTAGATTCCTAGAAAGAGTTGCACATCAGCAGATCAACAGTGTATTCATCTGTTTTCATGCTGCTGATAAAGACATACCTGGTCTGGGTAATTTATAAAGAAAAAGAGGTTTAATGGACTCTTGGTTCCATGTAGCTGTGGAAGCCTCACAGTCATGGTGGAGGTGAAAGGCACGTCCTACATGGCAGCAGACAAGAGAGAATGAGAACTAAGCAAAAGGGGCTTCCACTTATAAAGTCATCAGATCTCCTGATACTTACTTATTCACTCCCATGAGAACAGTATGGGGGAACCGTCCCCATGATTCAGTTATCTCCCATCAGGTCTCTCCTACAACACATGGGAATTGTGGGAGCTACAATTCACGATGAGGTTTGGATAGGGACACAACCTAGCCATATCAAGCAGCATATTTCTCCCTTATCTGAAATCTTTTTTGTTTTTTATTTTTATTTTATTCTTTTAGAGATGAGGTCTCACCCTGTTGCCCAGGCTGGTCTCAAACTCGTGGCCTTAAGTGATCCTTTTGCCTCGGCCTCCCGAGTAATCGGGATTACAGGTGTGAGCCCCTGTGCCTGCCTGGCCTCTATCTGAGATCTTAAAATGAATCTAGTGAGAAAAGAAGAAAATTGGAAGAAAGCCAACTATCAAAAACTAGAAAACACTTTTAAGGATTGAGGAAGAAATAAGCATTCAGATGTATACATGTTTCTGTTTTCTAGCAATGAGATGTTAGTATAATACAGATGGAAGGCATACAATTAAAAAATTTAACATTAAGTTGGTAAATCCTATCTCATGAATACAGTTGTTTTAGGCTTTAATAAAACTACATGAAATATAATCAGTGCAATAATAATAAGCAGTGCTGTCTAGACATTTAAAACTTTTAAAAGTTTGGTATCCTAGAGACAACTATATAGATTTTGTCTGCAATATTTGCCATTGGGAGAAAATGCTCTCTGGGTCTTTGAAAAATAAGCTTATAGGGGTATATGCATGGCATAATGGGTTCTAACCTACATCCCAAATACCTTCTTTTTCTTTTCCTCCATTTCACATACAAGTGGTGATCTGTTAATTTCAAGAAGTTAGTGATAAAATACTGTTGCTAAAAATATTTTAGCTTGCCTGAACTTGATCTGGGGAGGACACATGTTCCTGGGAGAGAAGCCACATTCAACACTATAATGTTGTGTATATGCTACTCTGCAGGGCGAACCTATGCCAAGAGGCAGTTGGAGAAAGTTAAGCTGGTTGTGGAGCCCGACTTCCTGGGTTCAGAGTCTCATTTTTCTACATACTGACTAACTGTAGACAAGCTACTTGTCTCTCTATGCCTTAGTTTTCTCATGTAGTGCCTGGAGATAAATCAACTTTATAAAGTTGCTGAGAAATTAAATAAGTTAATACATAGAATAGTGCTTGGCATGTGGTATATACATAATAAATATTAGCCATTGCTATTAGTTGTAAGTAATGCCTTACTAGCACAGTTTCTGTACCTTTTGTAATTGATCTGGTAAACCACGTTGTATTAGTCCATTTTCACACTGCTGATAAAGCCACATCTGAGACTGGAAAGTATAAGAGGTTTAATTGGACTTACAGTTCCACATGGCTGGGGAGGCCTCAGAATCATGGCGGGAGCAAAAAGGCACTTCTTACATGGCAGTGGCAAGAGAAAATGAGGAAGATGCAAAAGTGGAAACCCCTGATAAAACCATCAGATCTCATGAGACTTATTCACTACCACAAGAACAGTATGGGGGAAACTGCCCCCATGATTCAAATTATCTCCCCCCAGGTCCCTCCTACAACACGTGGGAATTATGGGAGTACAATTCAAGATGAGTTTTGGATGGGGACACAGAACCAAACCGTATCAGATGTTATGAATAAACCTGTAAAACACAGAGAACCCTCTCACTAAGGTGGAAACTTAAAAAACATGATTAATTTCCGGTGTTTTTTTTTTTTTTGAAGTATTTTTATTACGCATCAGCCTTACTAGTTTGCAAATACCGTGAGAGCAGGGTTCATGTGATATTCATCTTGTAATACCTGTGGCGCACCTAGCCGAGTATTGAAGTGCTAAATAAATAAATTTTCTGGAATTTCTTCTTTCTTCAGTTTACCTTAGGAATATGAAGTATTAAGTGTAGTGCACCTAGATTTCCAAAAAGGAGATAGATTGGTGGTGTCTCTGTGAGGCCCAGATAAAGTATAAAGACAAAAGCAAATAAAAAGATACTTCTCAGAGCTACTTTGCTTATGCCACTAGTTCATGGTAGACGGAAATTGGTGATGGTAGAAATATTCAACCTGGGATCCTTTTCAGGAAATGAAACACGTAATGTAGACTTCCATAGAAAGCATCCATAGACTTCTGTAGAAAGCACTTATAATATTCTGCAAACAGACCACAAGGAGAATGAAACCCTTCATGTATTCCGTTTGCCTTTGGAATGTATGCGCCTGTGCATGTGCTTGTGTGTTCATTTTCGTTTGGGTATATGTCCACATTTTTATTTTGTAAGCAGAACAAGAGGCAGCAGGCTCTCATATGCCCCCAGAGTTATAGTCAGGTTTTTCAGGAATTTTTTTCCTAATCCTTCAGCACTTATGCTTGCATCAAAAATATTAATATTTTTAAAAAGTAAATAAGGATAAAAGAAAAAATGAGTAGGTGGGAGGGAAGGAGGAATTTGGAGTTGTGAGAATAGGCAGGTGTTCGGCTGATTTAAAATGAGAAGTAAAGTAACGGCTGATGTTCCTGGATAAATGTCGATATGCATTATTAAATGAAACAGTGGTAAAATATAGACTGTCAGAAGCATTTTTATTCTAGAGACATGAGGAGAATTGAAATGTGGTCTCTTTTGGTGTTTCTTCAATCATTTTTTTGTTTGAAGCTTTAATTACAGTGCTCCTCACTACCTAATACTTTCAGTTTAAAATCACATCACAAAAAAGAGGGGAAGATGCAATTGCTCTGATGAAGGGCAGCCATCTCAGCAACACTGAGGTGTTTATTCACCAGGGAGTTCCTGCTACATGATTCTTTTCTAGATCAACATTCTGTTTTGGGAATGCTTTTGTATCATGCATATTTGACACAGCTTGTCTTTAGAGTGATTGCGGTTATACTGCCATTGCCAGAGCAGGTAATAACCTTCAGGAAATAATGTATCCTGAAATAGAGGAACTAGTTATTTACATAGTTTTCTTTGGATTGGATAATGTGTACAAGGTGGCTAGTGGCTTCCTAAAGGATTAGTATTCTAATCAAATAAATCTGTATTTAAATACATTAACACAGACAGATAAATGCACATAGAAGCACATGTGTCCACATAGATAGGTGCACATGCATACGTGTACCTACATCACTGCCATAGCTATCTATCCATGCAGAATACTTTGTTATGCAGCCCTATCAACACATACTTTTCGAAAATGTACTCAGCAGTGGGGTACAAGCATACAAAGGACTCAGACCCCATTCTCAACTTCTTCACAGTTTGGTGGGGACAGACTTGGGAGCAGAGATGCTATGATGGGGGATGTGTGTGCAATGCAGCCTTGGGACAGAGTAGAAGAGAGGTTCTTTCTCCTGCGGCCCCCCTCCTGGAAGACACCAGGAGGTGATGGATGACTTTGAGCAGGTGCTTGGTGAAGGAACATGGAGTAGCTGAGCAGAAAAGAAGAAGGAATACTGGATGCAGTAAGTAACCACTTTGGGACTAAATTTACACCAAAATAATATTAGTTCCTTTGTTTCCAAATAGTTCAGATGTTCCTTAAAGGCACTGTTCTTACTGCCCGGAGGAAAGAGAGTGAGCTGAACCATACGTGCTTGTAGTAAAGACTATATGTATGTCATATATGTGCGTACATGTGTAATATGTCTACCCATGAATATACATTGTCTATATAGCCCTTTTACACTTTCTCTTTTAACCTCATAGAAGCTCAGCAGCTTAGTTTAATATGATCATCATTTTTCAGGTAAGGAAGGGGAGGCGCACGGAGTTACACGGCCCAGTTTTCCTCCAGTCATTTCTGGGACTCACTGCTCTTACTCACGTCTGTGCTGCTCCTTGCCTCCCTGAGGTTAGATCGCAGGTTACAAGTTAGATCTCTGATATCTGGATCTCCTGGTGGCATTAGCAGCATTTAGTCAGTGACTTTCCTGAGCCTGCCTGGATCACTTTAATGTGTGATCGTCTGTCTCAGGAAGCCATAGAATTTGAGCAAAAATTCAGACTTCCTGGAGGCTGTGCCAGGTCCTCCATCTCACTCCCCTCAGGAATTTCAACAAATCTCTTAATGCTGTTTTGTCATTTGTGTACTTCAAAGTGTTTCTGCCAGACGTACCTTGTCTGTCCCAGCTCTTAGTCTTTGGGGCTGAGTAGGTTTACTTGTTTATTTTTTGGTTCTTTCTTGTCTCCAACTCCATGTGGTTTTACATCCTTTTGGGCGAAGCTTTGTTTTTCCTTGTGTCTCTAAGTAAGAAGATGTGAACATACAATTAATTGAAACTGAATCCAGAATCATGAAGCCTGAAGGAGAAACACATCAGAATTAGAAATGACATCACAAAAAAGGGCTGGCTCCTCATAAAGCAGTCTTCACACATAGAATGCATGTTATGTGACCAGGAATTTGTAGCAGCTGAGAAACAATAGTTGTTCATAAGAAAAAAAGAAATCAGAAAGCACAATATGCCAGCGTGGCTAGCCTTCCTGCTTTAGGATCTCTGTGATGCTGGTGAGAAACTTAAAAAACATGAAGAATTTTCTTTTCTTCTTTTTCTACAATTAGATCTTCTTGACTAAGAAAAAAATGCAGACGAGCAATTACTCCGTTACTTTAATTACTCTCCTAGTTATAATGATAACCTTGTCACATTATCATAATTCCCCAAACAGAAAAATGCATGCTCCAAATTGCACCAATATTTGGTAATTTTACCTTGTTAACGGCTCACTGTCAGTACGTAGAGCATTACATTTTTCCCCATTACCTTTCTGTTGCACAGTCTGTATTTCTTTGCCTCAGAAAATGTTAATACATTCTGTCCAACATGTTTGTGTTGCACAAGCCTGTGATTTGAATACAGCTTTTTAACATCGCGCAGTTTCAAAAGCTATCTTCTGAACAGTGTGCAATTCTCCCCTGGCTTTTTGATGGTAATGGGAGCTGTATATGTATCTGGAGAGAGGAGAACCAGCCTGGGGTAAGAAAGTAGCTATTTATCAAGGTATCTTACAATCTCAGTTTATGCCATTGTAAACCGTTACTGTGCATGTTCTGTGAGATTATATCCACTAGAAATTTGTCAGCCATTGTCAACATACTGTAAGGAATAAGCATGTATATTACTCTAGTGAACTTAATTTTATTCTGTATTTCTTTGCCCTCATTTTCAAAGAGACTGACTACTGGGGACACTTGCTTAATGGTGCCATCTGTTAGGTTATGAATTGTACAGAACGAGTGTTGGAAATACACTTAGAACACTCACAGCACCCTGGCAGGTAGATGGCAAGGTGTCCTGATGCATGGCTCCTGCCATCGTGGAAATTCTCTCTCCATTATTATAGCAGATGATATTGTTGACAACCAATAAAGTTACAGAATGACTGCCTAGAATACAGTGATCAAGTAGGAACAAGATAAAATAGAGTCATACCAGAAGCCTTTCCAACTAGAATATCAAATTGCCCTTATTTTAAAATGTATAACAAAGTAACCTTGAAAATCATTAGTTCTTTAGACAGCCCCAGCCTTTAGTAAAATTGTGAAATTCTATTCCTGTCATTGTCTTTGTATTTTGTTGTTGTTGTGGTTGTTGTTTGGTTTCAGTGCCCCTAAAATTCCAGAGCTGCTCATCCTCACATTTGTGTGCCACTTCAGTCATTTCCATGGACATATCCATCCACTTCTCTTCTGTCCTTAAGCCTTCTTACCAATGAAACTAGTCTCAAAGACTACAAAGAATACGCCTAACACCAATGCTTAGTGTTCATTTTCTGACAGTTTTTACACTTTAAAACTATGAGTAAAGCCTTGGACAAAATGCAAGTATCTGCTGAGATGAAAGCTAAATGGCAGCTGCCAAGAAAGTAAGTAACGATGCTCACGGAAGAAAAAGCATCACTTGTTCAGTACACACCTGGTCGGCTTCTTTAGTTCATGGGACTCACTCATGTTTCCAAGATAATATTTCATTTTCACACAGACATAGACATTTCTGAAAGTTAAGCCAAAGTAACTGAAATGTTATATAAAATTTTTATATTGCTTTGTTTGTTTCTTGGTTGTGTGGCATTTGGCATCAAGGAGACCTGCGTTTCAATGCAATCTCTACCACATTTTGGCTGTGAAGACCAAATGCAGGTTATTTGACCTCAGGAAAACTCAGCCTCCTCCTCTGAGAATTGAGGCTAATAATACCAACTCATGGAGACCCATTGTAACCATCAGATGAGATAGTAGAAATATCAGAAAGAGTAGGTGGGTCTATAATGTTAGTCACTTGAAGCTAGTTCCCAGATATCCTCTTAACTCACCTTTCTTTCTTTCTTTTTTTTGAATCCAAACTCAAGATATCTAGTTATTTTGTCATTGCCTTGAAGACTATGCTCATGGGCATCAGTTCTTTTCTGTCTGTTAGGGCATTATTCAGGCCACACAGTTTAATAACAGGAAAGACTGCTGTCACATGATTGCATCATGTTCTTCAAAATGAAATCTATTGAACAGTATAAACAACAAAGAACGTAATTGGCCAGAATTACCTAGGGGAAATAGCCCAGTGAAACTAAGCAAAGGAAATTTTATACCGTGAGGGAAAATCAATGGATTGTAACAGAACCCTGCAAGAAGAGACATCGCTTTCAAGTCCCAGATACCTAGAGGCGATGGAGAAGCAGGGTGTACCAGAAACTGGGCTTCTTGTTCTGCTTATCTAGCACCCTTTCCACAGTGTTATATATGTAAATAAATAATAAAGCTATGTGATTTTAAAATCTTCTCTTTTTTACTTATGTAAAGTTAGACATCCAGGAGCATCTGTTGGGACATCCACTCCTTAAAAGGAACACATACTAAGTTTGAGAATTATGGTTCTCTGGGCACTGCTGCCTGACTCAATTTAATGATTACAGACACCTAGGAAAGTAGGGATTATCACAGTTGTTCCCAGGTAATATCACAGCAGTTACCCTTGTCACCAGGGCCTTCGAACCACTTCCTAATGGTGAGATTGGAATGAGACTGGATGTGTCTGACTCTGCGATCTATTTTGTTTAACAAATGCCAGATGCATTGAGTCCTACACACCTTGTATTAGCTTGTTCTCACACTGTTGTAAAGAGTTACCTGAAACTGAGTAATTAATGAATAAAAGAGGTTTAATTGACTTACAGTTCCTCAGGCTGCACAGGAAGCATGGCTGGGGAGGCCTCAGGAAACATACAATCATGGCGGAAAGGCGAAGGGGAAGCAGGCACCTTCTTCACATGGTGGAGCAGGAGGAAGAGAGGGAAGGGGGAAGTGCCACATGCTTTTAAAAATAACAGATCTCTTGAGAACTCATTCACTGTCATGAGAATAACAAGAAGGAATTCCACCCCCATGATTCAGTCACCTCCCTCCAGGCTCTTTCTCCAATGTAGGGATTACAATTCAACATGAGATTCGAGTGGCAACAGAGAACCAAGCCATGACATGGCTCAGATCTCTCATCTCCAAACCCTACTAATTTATATCATCTTAAAAAAAAAAAAACAGACAAACAAACAAAAATAGATAACGTGGACTTCTCTCTCAAGAGAAGTGCAATGTTCTGTTGCCCCTTAGGTGAAGATCATGAGTAGGTTTGTTATTTGTATATGACTCAATGGATGATAGTTGATCTAAATTCCACCGAAGATATGAGGGTTTAAAGGGAGATGCTCATGTAAAAGCCCTAGCGTGAAAGGACCTCTATATTTGACACTTAAATGGACAGCCAGAAGTCAGGGCATTTGTCCTCTTCTTATATAGGTGACCTTATTAACGGAAGGAGAGGGTGGACAGAGGGTCTTGCTTTTCTACAGCTCTGTTTTCCATGTTGACATGGCAGAACACCAAAGTGGCACTTGGCTACCTGCTCTTCTCTGCCTGTACATGGGGAGTATTACAGCCAAATGGCATTGTTTTTTCATAACCCATGAATTGATTTGGCCAGTGACTATGTATTATTTGAATATGTATTGCTTGGATTGGCTTCAATTGCCTATATCAATTTAGAAGCTTTAGCAATGTTTAGCCCATATGTTGAGTAGCAATTTGGGAGTATTAACAGAAACATTGGTTTCCCTCATTTTAGTACAAATGAATCATCTTAGAGGAATCGAAAGTAATAAAAAATTAAACAAGTACATACAATCACCAGTAACCTGGGCTAGAAATATATTTAGGTAATTAAAAGCATAAGTCATTGCATTTCCAGTGGACCAACCAAGATCTTTCCAAAAGTATTTGTGGAAAATTTATTCAAGGATATTTTGACTTTGGCAAAAGGGCTAGTTTTCTGGTGGATTATGAGACTCTGAAATAATTTCAAAAGACAGTATTTGAAAGTAAGATTCTGTCGTGCACACTGTTTTCTACGTCTTTTGAAGACATGGGCAACACTATTACAGAAAAGTATTATTATACCTAGCATGATTGAAACAAATGATTTGTAATTTAATGTAATAGTTCTTAAACTGTGCAGCTCCACATCCTCAGCAAATCAGCTCCTGCATCTGGACGATGAGAATTCTAATAGCGCTGATCTCAAAGGGTTTTTTGGTTGTGATGTGAGATAGATATTTGTCATGTGATCACCAGTTTTAGCAAGTGAAGGAGATAAGAGACTTATCATAGGATCGCTAGTTATCTTGGCTCTCTGCCTTACCATTTCTATGACAGCAGGAAAAGAATAGCAGAGTTATAAACTCTGCCAGTCTTGGTACGCAATTTGTAAGGTAGTATATAGAACAGTCAGGGGTACAAAGCCACAGAAATCCCAAAGTTTTATTTTAAACTAGATTTCCATTTTTGTCACCTCCATTCCTTTCAGGGATATTGGGAAAGGGAATGAACTACTTTACTTTAAAAATTGTTTTTTTTTTTTTATTTTCTAAGTGAAGATAATGAAAGTCTTCCTGACCCAAATGGCATCCAGCCTGGAGTATTATGTATTGTTTTTGCAAAGGATCGATATTAATAACCTCAGTACGTATGGAGTCATAAAAAAGCTTTTGTCGTAATGTCACTTGTGTGCTGCTGTTTTTCTTATAAGTAATCTGTCACATTCATTTCAAGTTTAGTGTGGATATGCGACAAGTGGAATCTACAGTTGTAGAAATAATGACCTTGAGATTCCTATTGGGAATATAATGTGGCATCTGGAATCCCAATAGTTTCCCAATCTTATTAACAGTGGTATTACTAACTCTATTACAGGCATGGTTAGTGATCAAATTTATTTACTTATTTAAATTTTTGAATGATTTCAGAAACCAGATGCATGGAGATGTATTAAGGTCTATATGTATCTTGTGTTGAGGTTATTGGTTTTAAAATACACATTGTTTACTTTTAAAATAAAAGTTGCTATTTCGAGTTGTCATTCTTGAAAGACACTTGGAAGTAGCATTAAAATACCCCTAGTTTGAAGGCTATTTTAGGTTGTGAGCAGATTAAATGTGCTTGATGTGATGCTGATAACTTCATACCGATTGAATCCATGGGGCCTTGGAACCTGAAATGGAATTTACTATAAAATACCTACCATGAGGTCTTATCTTAGTGGAGAAAACACATTGCGTTGTTAGTCCTCCAGACAGAAACTTCACTGTTTGGGGAATAATTTCAGTAGAGGATGAAAAGACAAATAAGCAAAATACACTTTTTTTTGGGGGGGGTAAACTCTCCGCTCCCCACACCAATGCTTCTACCAATCATTCGAATAAGAAAGATGGATCTTTGTCTGCCAGATTTAGGCCATGCTAACAGGTAAACCTGTAGAGGAAAGTGACAGAATTAGAGAAATCTGCAAGTGCTGTTATTCCAGCAGTAGTTTTTTCCATGAAGTGGTCTGATGATTTATACACTGAAGATCAGGAGACAAAATAGATTCTACCTGGATAGAGATCCACTTTCACAATGATCCTCGGCCTAATTCATTTTGGTTGAGGGTCCTAAAGAATGCACACAATCTGACAAATAATAGTACCCGATGAGTTGGGGGAAAAAGTCAAAGTGTTGTCCCCTGATGAGCCACGCATGAATGAGTCAGGGAAGATGCTTTTCACTGGATGCCTGTTAAGTCTGATTGTAGAGAATTTCAAGAGAGGGTTTTATTGAGGAAAAAAAAAAAAGAAAGAAAACATAACAAAGTATTATTCTGCTTTAGACTGAAATCAGGGACTTTTTTCCTAGAATAAAATGACTTCTTAAAGGAATCAAGAAGATTATCTTGATGTTCAGCCTGTAAGGTAATCACAGGTAAATTCTCAGCTTGAATCCTAAGGGAACAGTCAGTTCTCTTCACTCCCATGGGTGTGTGTGTGTGCACATGTGTGTGTGTGTGTGTGTGTGTGTGTGTGTGTGTGTGTGTGAAAGATAGAAACTTCTGCAGCTATTTTGGTGAAAGCACTTTGGAAAATGCAATATTTAGTACTGTTCAGTAGTTGATCCAAATATATATGGTAGAATATACAAGGTTTATATTCCTGGCCTAGTTGCAGGGGAAGAAAATGTCATCTCGTGGCTGAAAAATAGTCTCAGTGTTGGGTACTACGAAATCTTTGGCATGAAAAAAAGGGTACCCCTTCTATGTATCAGCTTTCCAGGAATGAAGCAAACATAAATATTTTTCAGTTTGGTCATTTGTGAGTTAGTCATGATGAAAAAGCAGCTTGTTTCTGCCAGATGAAGAGTAATACAGCACAGAACTTTGAGGCAGTATTAATATTTCTGCTGTGACTTGAAAGTAATCATCATAGCTTCCATGGGTCACACAAAATTTCTTATGATTGAAATAGTGTCATTGAAAGTTGGAGGAAGGACACATCTGTTAGAACCTATTTAAATGAAAAATATGTGTATGCTTTCACTTCATGCTAATTTTATCAGAGGGGCTGGGTTTGGGGAAGGTACCTGCAAACACGTGCATAAAGTTTGGGCTTTATGAAAGTGGATGAAAGTGCCATAGTTGAGCTGCCACGTTTGACATATCCCCTCAGAATTCCGTGGACAGTGGACAGTTTCTTGAATGCTGTGGTTGCCCCATTCCTGGTGGGTACCTGCATATAATAGAAGCCGTAAAGATAACTGGAATCTCGGAGCTTCCTTTAGCATCTTTCTTTATTAGACCAACCTAAAGCTTTCTAGAAAAGCATGCACTCTGTTGTGTTTGCAATGTGTATGTGTGCCCAGTTGCCACATTATCCTGGTTAAGAGCATAGGTTCTGTAACCAGACTACCATTGGCTCATATCTTAGCTCTGCCACTTTTTTTTTTTTTTTTTTTTTTTTTTTTTTTGTGACAGAGTATTGCTCTGTCACCTAGGCTGGAGTGCAATGGCACAATCTTGGCTCACTGCAACCTCTGCCTCCTGGGTTCAAGCGATTCTCTCTGCCTCAGCCTCCCAAGTAGCTGGGGTTACAGGAGCCCGCCACCATACCCAGCTAATTTTTGTATTTTTAGTAGAGACAGGGTTTCTCCATGTTGGCCAGGCTGGTCTCGAACTCCTGACCTCAAGTGATCCGCCTGCCTTAGCCTCCCAAAGTGCTGGGATGACAGGGGTGAGCCACCGTGCCTGGCCAACTCTGCCACTTCTTTAGGAGTGTGGGTAAGTTTCTGCATCACTCTGCCTCAATATCTCTTATACAATGCACACAGTTAAGAGTATCTACTCTTAAGGTGGTTGTGAGGATGGAAAGAGTTACTATCTGTGAAAGGCTTAGAAGAGGGCCTAGCACACAGGAAGTGACTTACACGATTTTTGTTTTTCCTGTAGAGATCAGGGGAATGTTCCCTTCCCCTAGAAACAGCATGTGAGTTACAGAAGGGCTGTACAGTACCATGAGAAAGAGGCCCAACTACTTATTTGGAAATTAGTTGTCTTTGTTCTCCTTGTGGTGCCTTCCTTGGAAATTTGACCCTTTCCTTGTTTTATAAGGGGACAAATAAAGACGAGATAGGGTAGTGGGGGTAGGCACTGCCTTTGTTCATAGAACCTTACTGATCTGTGGGAGGAAACTTGCTGGGGGAAGATCATGGGACCTGGAGGCAGAGCCCATGGTTTTGGCTCTATTTCTGCTCTAGGTAAGTCACTCTTGCTTAATGGGCCGAGTTTCGCTTTCCTACTTGTGCAATTGAAAGGCTTATTGTAAGAAGAGTGAACATGGCAATTGTAAAATGATTGGACAGGCTGAAGGACCATGTGTAAGGCATGAGTTCCAAGACAGCAGTCATCGCTAGGTATGTTCCTGAATAAATTTTTTTTTTTTCTGCTATATCATGCAGTTGGGGATTTTCATTAAAACATGTGCTCCCATTCAAGAAGCCTAGACCAGGTCTGGACCAAATTGCACAAGAGATGGTGTTTGGGCTTCAAATCCAGTTTACCTGTTCCTTTTTCTTTTCCTCTGTTTCCATGAACTTGAGGGACTGATCCTGCACTCTTCATCCCACAATTAATGAGGCCACTTCACTATGGAGCCCAACCTTGGCTGCTCTCTCCCCCTAATTCTGGGATCTTTACCTTTCTTCTCTCACCTACTTAACTTTTGGAAACCCAGTTTCACTATCTGTAACCTGGAGGTGCCATTACCGGCTTCAGAAGTTAACATGTGGTATGTAAAGCATCTAGCACGGTGCCTGATGTATCAGCCGCTCCTCTCTGCCTCTCACTCATTCTGTCTCCCCTTTTCCCTCATCTCCCTTCTCTTAAGAATTTGCCTGCCAATCCATCATTTAATTTAGAAATAGTAGCTGTGTTGCTGATGGATCGGTAAACCCTTTCATGATACTTAGTAGTGCTTTCGTAGTGACTGCAACTTTTCACTGAAACGAAACACACATAGGTGGTGGATTTTTAGGCTTTGTGACAAACTTGTGAGGGCTCCGTGGGGACAAAGGAGGACCCTTTAGCCACTCTTGATTACCATTTTGCCTTTGAGCATTGTTCTTGAATTTCTTCTAGAAAGAAAAGAGGAAATGTATCTGCCTAAAGCAGCTCTGCCACCCGCCCCCCACACCCTTGTCAGCTGAACATCTATTGTCAGGGCTAACATGGGCAATGCAGGTTTTCTTTTGCCAGCCTGGCGTGGAGTGAAGGGGAAGTCTGTGCCCCTCTGGTTCCCTCAGCTGACCAGGAAACAGTACCAGGAGCAGCAGGGAGGGCAGAGTCTAGTGGAGTCCCCTGTGCTTGGACTGTGGGACCAGGATAAGACAAGAACAGCAGGAAGGAAAGATCAGCTTGTGCAGCAAACACCACCCACACTGGATGCATTCAACTGGGTCCTTAGAGATAAATGTTAAAGACAAAGACATCATTAGGAACCAGGACATTGGACGTGTACTTTAGAGTTCTCATAAAGTCGGCAGACAGTCACAGTGAGGAATGTGCTGTGAGAATTTCAGATGAGGCTTATTGTGTCCCCTAGCCCTTTGGTTACCACCGTTTGTTTTGGTTTTAGCAGAGCTAATAAAAAATGCATTTATCTTGCTACACAGTGGTGAGACAATAGCAGAATACCAATCCTGAAATCATGCTATTAAAGCATTTTCCTTTTCTGTGCTTTTGGAGAGATTTTGCATTGGCCAAAAAAATGATCACAAGTGTTGTCATGACCAAGTTGTGTTCTTTTAAAATTTTTGGCCAGATTGAATTGCAGGATCACTTTAACGTGACAGTGGGTCTTAGTGGTATTTGTAAGATGTTGGTATGGCCATTTTTGTCTACCACAGAGTTCTTTAAACAGCCTTTCTCCAAATGGGCATATCGTCTTTCAGCCTTACAGAAATCAAGAATAGAAAGTGACAAGCTTTCACACCAGGTGAGCTGGTGTATCTCCACCATCCCGTTCTCTAGCTTCTGAAATTGACAGCCATCACCCAACAGGATAGAGCTGTTATTGGGACACATAAATTGTACTTTGGTCACCTTCAGAAATGTTCTCTTGTTTCTTGTCAAGTTTGCTTTGAATATTAAAGATGGAAGATCTTGTTTTTTTTAGGTATCAAATTCCAACTCCACATTAGATTCTATGTGAGGATATTGTAAATAACTCAATAAACACCTATGAAAATTGAACATGTAATGATTCAACTTCCTTTTCATTTTAGGCATTAGAATTCATAGTCTTACTTTCTTGCCTTAATCTGAATACAGCAGAAGTATCTAAATGACTTTACATTTAGCAATCAATTATATTTTATTTTATTTATATGTATATATATATTTTGAGACGGAGTCTCGCTCTGTCATCAGGCTCGAGTGCAGTGGAGTGATCTCGGCTTACTGCAACCTCCGCCTCCCGGGTTCAAGCAATTCTCCTGCCTCAGCCTCCCGAGTAGCTGGGACTACAGGCATGCGCCACCACGCCCAGCTAATTTTTGTATTTTTTAGTAGAGACGTGGCTTCACCATGTTGGCCAAAATGGTCTGGATCTCTTGACCTCATGGTCCACCCACCTCTGCCTCCCAAAGTGCTAGGATTACAGGCGTGAGCCACCGTGCCCAGCCGCGATCAATTATTTTTTAAAAACATTGCATAGGTGGGTTTCAATTTGTATAGTTAATGAAGGAGCAGAGTGAAGTCTATAGTTTTACAGAAGTTTTTATGTTTGTGTTTCCCTTTGACTTCTCCTTGTTTTTTTTTTTTTTAAACAGCTCTGGTAGCTTAATATGTTTCATTATACATTCCATTTCTTTGCAGTTTACTGAGTCAAGAGTTTAGATTTTAAAGCCTCTGTTACTTCAAGTTTATTGTTTCCAGTAGTGTTGTGTTTGGGTGATGTTAGGTGGTGACAGTAGATTTAGGGTCCTGGTGACATCCTGAAGACTTGGAACTCAGAGCTTTTCTTCATCTCCTTGGCTCAAGGCTGAGATGGTTTCAATGGATGTACTTTATTTCAGCCCCGGTTGCTTTCTGTGAATGTGTTAATGTAGAAAATGATGTCATTTTAAGAATCCCATGGTGTTAACTTAGGGTCTGTTATCAAGATTTTATGTTCTGGAATTTTTTTCAGAATGGAAATTATCACATTCTTACACATTAGTTTCAGAAAGTTTAACAAGCTATAAAAAAAGTTGTGAAGTGGGCAGAATATTGAATTATTAGGTCGTCAAATAATGCATAATATGACATTTTCACTTAACTGCTGACAACTGGCAGCATGAAGAGTGTAACCAGTGGATGGGGTGATTGATGCGGGCATAAGGAAGAAGAAATGGTTTGTATCATCTCTGCTCTTCCCTTCTATTCATGCGCTAAAAGGCTAGCTATACCAAAGATTGATTCCAAGAATTAGAATCAAATGTAATCATTGTTGACCAGTATTGAATATTTCTTTGACTTCCTTACCATGATGGAGTGGGAGGAATCTTATTCCTTACTATATGGAGTCGGAGGTAAGCTATGTTGGGTCAGTACAGGGGCAGAGCCATAGGGAGGCTCAACTTCTGTGACTCTTTGTGTATTTGACGTCCGAAGAACACAGTGAGCACTTTTTTTCCTTATCAAGTGTCTCATGGTTTGGTGTGTCAAAGCTCTTACTGGCTCTGGTTGCCCACCACAGCCACCTAAACCATCTGTCAAGAGACAGCATCATTTTGCATTCAGTGAAAAAGAAATGTGAGTATGTGTGTATGTGTTTTGGAAGGATTGCTAGTGCAAGTTTACTAGCAATTTCCTGTAATCTGCAACCACTCTTATCTACGCAACCCCAAATGTTTTGGGGTCTAGAGCCTTGAGAATGATCCCCATTATTATCTGACAGCTGCATAGGTGTTTGACAAACCATAAAATGTTGAGAACCCCGGGCCTAGACAGCTATGGCCTCACTGTTGTGTCTGGCATTCAGTGCTACAAACAACACAAATCATGCATTGTACCTCTTGAAGTCATCACTTAGGCCTGTGCATTCTCATTTCTGTGTCTTTACTTAGATCATAAACCTAGGATTTCCTCTTCTCTGCTTATCTAAATCCTACTCCTCTTTCAAGGCCAGTCTTAAGTGGCTTATCTTCCATGAAGAATTCCCAAATTGTTTTAACTCATGGTGGTTCCCTTTTTCTCAGAGCTCATATCTTTATCAATTATATTCCTTTGGGCTACTCATCAGGAACTGCCTTGCGTACTTTTATGTTCTTTTGTAGTTGTTATTTAACTGTCATTTTCATTAACTGCTCAAGCAGGTATGCATTATCTCCTCAACCCAGACATGGGGAGCAGGGCAGTATATCCAAGAATTGTTTTTGTATTGTCTGCATAATTATTCAGGTCCTGTATTCATGGCAGGGGTTGTTACTAAGCACGCGTTGGTTAATTGATTATGAGACAGTTATGTGCAGACAGTAGGCCTCGCTGTTCTTTTATAGCTTATTTGTCCTGTGTGTAGCTAGGCATAGAGCAAGTTCTGTGCTTTAGTCCCTGTAAGTATATGGTGACTGGCTGACCCACTGGGTCCTAGAAACACACATTCATGCTTCTCATTCTATACGTTTAGTGTGCCTTGTGCCCTGCTTGTGGAAGATATTTCAAACATATTAACTTGTTTACTCTTCACAGCAGCCCTTTGAGTTAGCTGCTGTTATTCATATTTTACACATGCCTAAGGGACTGAGAGGGTTTGAGTAGCCTGCCCAGGTCTCGTGGCCTGTAGAACCTGGATTTGAACACAAGTCTGAGTAAGTCTCTCAAGAGAGAGTTTTTGTCACTCACTACTTTCCACTTTACTGCCATGCTTCTGCCGTATATGCCATGCTTCAGTTTCTTAGTCTTTCTTATGGCCGACTAGCCACACTTTTTGTGTGCATACCTTTCCTTGTGAGTCATCATTTTGGGCATAGAACTGGGCTGAAACTAGTAGTCAGCAACCCAGATTTGTCAGCCATGTCCTCCATTGGAGGAAAGTTCCTATCAATGTAAATAGAGGGATGGGTGGCGGGTTATTTTAAAAGGCGAATATATCACAGAGGAAAACATCTGCCAATAAGAGGGGGAGACCCTCCCTGTCCCATTCTTTCCCTCCTACCCCACACATCACACTCACACACCACACACATCACACTCACACGTCACACACATCACATATATCACACACATCTCTCTCTCACACACACACACATACATATCTTTGGGAGCAAAAAGTAATTGAGTTTTACTTTTAGTGCAGTGCAATTAGATTTTTCGTTACTCACTTTTAATGCTTATGTTACCTTTTTCCCTGATAAAATGAAAACACAGTTTACATCTGTTGAGGTAATTTCTGAATCAGATGTGGGTTTCTTTATGCTCCATCGTGATTGGACAGTTACTTTGTAGTGAAGGAGTTTGCACTTCAGCTAAGCTTGGAAAAATGTCTCAACTCCTTCTTCTGGGTGTGCCAACCCTTTCAGCTGTTCAAGACATAGGATGCGAGGAGGAATTGTTTTACAGTGACAGCATGGGGTGAATTCTGACATCAGGTGTCAGGGGTTCTATTCTTGGTTTTGCTTCTGGACTGCTAATTTAGGGTGAGGATGATTTTCCTCTCAGCATCTTCATCTGGGGAATGAAGTGGTCCAGGACAGTATTTTTGCAGTCACTATTTGGGTTTACATGATCTCCTTTTGACATCCTTAAGTAAACACTGCTTTAAGATTTAAGGCTTTTATACCACATCTACAGGCTTGATGGAGTGAGTTGAGCCATCAGAGAAATCTGACTTGTTGTGTCTTCCTCATTTCTTTTGATTAGTCCGAGTTATCAGATAATTTTCAAATGGCTATGCATTAAGACTCACCTGGGAGCTCATAAACAGTGGTGCTTGGCCCATAAGAGGCTGGAACCACAGGGGAAGGTCTCAATAGTTCAGATTTTCAGAGCACTTCTCAGGAAAACGTGAAGCATGCTAGTGATAAGGATATCTGGGCTGCACCATTAACCAGCTCAAAAATACTTCACTCAAATCTCCCCATGACTGTTTCATTATTTTCTTTTTCGAGCTGATATCTTTAATAAATAAAAATAGAGGATAAATAATGATATTTTAGATATAAATAAAATATATATTTTATATATAAATGTATATTATAGTATATTTAATACATAAACATAGAAGATAAGTAAAAATAGTTATATTTGAATTTATGATAATGCATATCCTTGCACATGTGTGTCCCATACAATATTCAAATCTTATTTTACCTTATTTGGCAATGTTTCATGCCATAGAGCCAGGAAAATCTCGGTTCTTTCACAAAAAATAATGCTGAGAGATCACAAAGGACCTTGAGACAGAGAGGTTTGTGGAGGCTTTGGTACTGCCCATTAAAATGTATTCTGAGTCCTTTTGAGAATGATTATATTGAAAATTAGGAGATACCTTTTTAATATTTGGTTCCTTTTTTTCCCTTTCTGTTGCATTTTGCCAGTGCAGCATTCACTTTTATTTCTTAAATAAATAGAAGATTTTTGTTTTTTAGAGTGAAGAGCAGTTTAACCACATGGCTCCTATTAAGACGTCATTTCATACAAAAATTTGTTACAAATTTTCTCATGTAGACACAGCCACCTTCTCCTAAATTACAGAATATCTTGATGTGAGACGGATAAGAAATCTAAGACCTCCTCATCTGCCAATTTGTTGTCTTCACAAATTGTTATTGTTTCGAATAGAGTATTTCTTACTGTAGTTAAATTGTACCTCTTTAGGCTCCTTTGAAAAAAATGTGTCCAAGACATACCAAGCAAGGTAGGAAACAAAGGCATTGGCCATTGCTCAAGAGCAAACCAGGTCAGCACCAACAAAGCCAGGATTCACTTCTACTGAAATTGATCTCTGAGCACCACACAGTTATTACAAACTGACTCGGCAAAAAAGGCCTGTGGCTATTCGATAAGCAAATATTTTTGCTTTGACTTTTATTTAATAAGTTTTCAAATGCGGTTTTCTAGGCGCCTAACAGGCACACTTATCTTGTGAATATGGCATATACTAGTACCGAACCTGCATTGGGGGTTGTGATTGTCAAGGATCTGCTGCTTCTGGGTACTTGGGAGCGGATGTGGGTGGATGGAATAAGGGCTTCTGAGACTGAGAGCCACATTCCTCTTTTTTCTTTTTTTAAGTATAGTCTCGCTCTGTCACCCAGGCTGGAGTGCAGTGGCACAGTCTCAGCTCACTGCAACCTCCACCTTCAGGGTTCAAGCAATTCTCCTGCCTCAGCCTCTGGAGTAGCTGGGATTACAGGCATGTGCCACTGCTTCTGGCTAATTTTTGGTATTTTTACTATAGACAGGGATTCACCAGGTTAAGCCAGGATGATCTCCATCTCCTGACCTCGTGATCCACCCGCCTTGGCCTCCCGAAGTGCTGGGATTTACAGGCATGAGCCACCATGCCCGACCTACATTTCTCTCTTTCTGCCACTGAGGACAGTATGATTAGTTCTTGAAACATATTTTTTTTTTAATTCACAAGTATCTACTAATAACTCTGATTTTCCACCTGAAAATATTGTCGTAGAAGGAATTAAGAGGTTCTGCAGTTCAAAAACAAAGTGTTCCCAGATTACTTACCTTTCTGGTAGGCACATGTTAGGTTGGACCTGGGGAAACAAAACAGTTCTCCGTGTTGGATCAGGCACAGTGATGGTCCCAGGAGCTCAGTGGGGAAACGAGATGAACAGTTTGCTTAACAGTTTGCTTCCCTGAGGCCCCAAACCACTGTTTGGTACAGCAAGCATTGGAAATGCTTTCCCCAAATGTACTTTTTTTTTTTTTCCCAGAGGGCGAATGGTCTAATGAATAAAGAACAATGGGGAGGAATCGAAACCTCTCTAATAGCCGCAGAGAGAGTGAAAGTATTTAGGAGGGAAGACAGGATGGGCCTGGCTTTGTTGCCCTTCAACAAGCTTCTGAAGCCCTGTCTACAGCTAAACCCTTCTCCTCTGTGTGTCAAATATTCATCTGTAAAGAAGTGATAATGCCACCTACTTGACTAGGCTACGGAGAAGATTAAAGCAAGTAATATATGTTAAGTGTCCAGCACAACGCCTGGGAGGGGTGTAGCTTTTAAGGAGTTCAGGAAACCTTAATTCCCTCTCGCCTTTAAAACTCCGTTTGTAAGGATATATTCTAGAATTAGAAAGGGTGCTTACTGCACTAACTCATTAAGAGATTATTCATAGACTTGTTTATTTATATGCTGTGTTTCCTCTGATTAATAACCTACTTTGGAGCTCACCATGACCAAGCATGAGGTAAAATGATCTTTCTTTACTCAAAATGGGTGCTGTATTTGAAATTCTGGCTGACAGTGGCAGCCTCAGAAACTCATGACCTCGGTTATCCGGGTTTCTTTCAGATCTGGTGCTGTTTTAATTTTATGTGTTTATTTTCTTTTTTCTCTCGTGGCAAGAGCTGTGTATTTCCATCACCATGGTTATCTTCTGATGCCAATTTGGCTGTTTTCCTTTATTCAGACATAAAGGCAGAGACATTATAATCTGTCCAAAAATGTTTGCTGTCATACAAACAGTAGACAGAATGGCATAATTTATGAAGTGCTAAAACATTACCATTGTTTTGTGTTTGGTGCTTGCAAACTGGGAGCTCTACATGTTATTAAGAGTTTTCAACACCTTCTTTTCCTCCTTTGAAAAATATTCAGCATATTGCTTGCCTCCATCATTCTTTTAAGGAAAGCCAAAGACAGTGTTTTTCAATTTCTGAAAATCTGATTCCAAATGCAATGACAGCACATACTGGTTGGACCTTTTAGGGGGAGGTTAACAAGCTGTTTGTGCTATTTGTTTTCAAACTCATTTCAGATTTGCATCTCTCCATATTAAAAAGAATTGCTTACTTGGTGGTGGAAATGTTTTATTGCACGGGGGAAAAGATACTGTAGACACACCTTGAAAGTATTCCAAATTTACCTGAGAGAGCATTGACATAAGGCCATCAGAGGGGAGCAGACATTCTGCTGGCAGACCCAAATCGTTGACATGAAATTCACAAAATGCGCACATGTTTTGTATTTCTATTTTGAAAGAGTGGAAAGCCAGCTCTGCCCACGTGTGCTCCTGATCTTAAATACTGTTATATTCTAAATATAGTTCAGGACATTTGTCAGTGAACTGTGAAGCTATTGTTAAAAATAAAATGGAAATTCAAACCTCAAAATAAATGAAGAGTGATTTGTAACTCATTACCCACTTGAGTTTTCACTTGGTGTTGATGAATCTGAGGGCCATGGAATCACCTTGTGGGGGAACCCCATTTAAATAATATATTTAAAGGCTTTTGATTTTATAATTCCGGTGGCTACTTTTGCTGTTTGAGTAGAAAACTACAAAGCTGGATTGATTTTTCAAAAATGTATTTTTATATTTTGTCCATATATATAAAAATGGAGGAGAGGAAGTGAAATGATTCATTGTAAATGACAAATGAATCCATTTTCCCCTGCTGTGCTGTTACAAAATTCCTGTTGACATTAAAGTTAAGCATATGCATGAAGAAGAGAATTCTAATCAGAAGCTCACTGCTGCTCTCTCTAAAAGGAGATGCATGGATTTTTGTTAATTCCCTGCAACCATGGTCCCTTTCAAGACTCTGCTTTCTAGGTAGTATTGTCTCCTTTAGGATGATAATTCATCTCTGAGGACTATGTCCTACCTTCAATGTTTGTTTCCCCCACCTTTTTTTTTTTTTTTTTTTTGAGACAGGGTTTCCCTGTGTTGCCCAGGCCAGGGTACAGTGGTGCAATTGTAGCTTGCTGTAACCTAGAACTCCTGGGCACAAATGTTCCTACTGCATCAGTCTCCCAAGTAGCTAGGACTACAAGATGGCAACACTGCACCTAGTTAATTTTTATTTTATTTTTCCCAAATGCCCATCGATGGTAGACTGGATAAAGAAAATGTGGCACATATACACCGTAGAATACTATGCAGCCATAAAAAAGAATGAGTTCATGTCCTTTGCAGAGACATGGATGAAGCTGGAAACCATCATTTTCAGCAAACTACCACAGGAACAGAAAATCAAACACTGCATGTTCTCACTCATAAGTGGGTGTTGAACAATGAGAACACATGGACACAGGGAGGGGATCATCACACACCGGAGTCTATCACGGGCTGGAGGACTAGGGGAGGGATAGCAGGGGGTGGGGAGCTGAGGGAGGGATAGCATTAGGAGAAATACCTAATGTAGATGACGGGGTGATGGATGCAGCAAATCATTGTGGCGCATGTGTACCTAGGTAACAAACCTACACGTTCTGCACATGTACCCCAGAACTTAAAATATAATAATAAAAAATAATTATAATAAGTTTTGGTTTTTTAGTAAATACAGAGTCTCACTATGTTGCCCAGGCTGACCGGCTGGCCTGAAACTCCTGGCTTCAAGTGATCCTCTGGCCTCAGTCTCCCAAAGCACGGGGATTACAGGTATGAGCCACCACACAGGCCTGATTTACTTTTTTTTTTTTTTTTTTTTTTTGTCTTAACTGTCAAAAGGACTTGTGTGAGAAGGTCATGGACAGACTTTGGCCTTTATTCAGCAAATGGCTATCACTGTCTGTAGAGATTGTGTCAAACTGTGAGTTGAGCAGGAAAAGGTCCAATGGTTTCAATGTTACATTCAGTGCCACCTTTTTGTTGTCACCTGTCCACAAAAGGACACCCAGTTAGTTGTTTAAAAAAGAATACATCAACACTTGTTTTTTAGCTCCTAGTTCTACATGTAACCATTTAGAAAGCTGCTCAATATTCCACTGCAACAGCTTTTTTGTGACTTGTGCCAGAGCAAAAGGATCACAGGCTCGCTAGATTAACTAGGCAGTGTAAAAGCATATTGCAAACATTATTATCAGAAGAGAACAACTTTATAAGTCTATAATCATTTCGAATACTAATGGCAGCAATAACAATGGTAACCGATGGATGATAAACCGAGGACGGATGGCTAAGTGGCTGTCTCGGAGAAGACAGCTCATAAATCAGAGACAAAGCAGAGGGAAGGAGGACCGGCCTGGCTTCAGGACAAAGCTTTCAACCCCTGAAACAGGCAAAGAAAATAGCCATCATAGCATCATGGGGAGATACGGGTTGAGGGATATAATAAACCTCTTTTAAAGAACCTACTGATTTTTTTCATGTATTTACGTGGCTCAACCCAGGGAGCATTCTTTCACAAAAGGAGTATTGCTTCAAATTAAATCAGTGCACTCAAAAAAAAAAAAAAAACAAAACAAAACAAAAAAAATCACAGGCAGCTCCATTGGATGGTGAAATACTGCTGCCTTGTCACAGGAAGAGTTGGTTGAGTCCCACTGACACCTGGATGGCCGTTGCTGCTCCTCAAACCCAGAAGGCACTCCAAAGGCTGAAGATGTCTTGCAACCCTGGGAAATAGCTGAGCAGCAGAAACACATCTCTCCCAACTGGAACTTCACACCTTCTGATCCCCTGCCCCAGCATCCCTGATAGAAATCAGCTTTGGGAAGCACTTTGAATTCTTGTTTTGAGATGACCGGTGTCTGCAGTGAATCTCTGTTTCTCTCCCACCCTCCCCTATGGATAAGGTCCTCCTTTCTGCCGGCCCTGTTGGACCTTTGTTTCTCCTTCCCCTGGGAGCTGCCTTTGAAGTCAGTGGGAGCTGTTCAGTGGGCTGGTGGGAGTGGGAGGCTAGGGTGGGGAAATCGGGACCAGCTGCAATCTATGCCGCTCAGTGGTATTATGGGTTTCTCCTTCTCTTTTCTTTTTATATCTTTTTTTTTTTATTATTATTTTGAAAGTGTGTCTTCTGTTGGCTAAAATCGAGACTGGGGGAATTGGTCCAGCTTTAAAGAACCCTCTGGAGCCAGCTTATTTATACAGAGTTGACTGTGGCAGGTAGCCGCCGCCAAAGCCACGAGTACTAACCAGGATTTGGAAATTGGACATATACCCATTTCATTTATGCATAGATTATTTGGGAGGGGTGGGGAAGGGGCTGAAAGCATCAGAAAATTTATGAATGAATCTTGCTGTCCTCTCTTTTCCAGTATCTTGTTTTCCAGCTACTTGGAGCAAATTAATTTACCTCTCAGAACCTCAATTTTCCTTATCCATAAAATGCAAATAAAACTCTTAGCTCATGGGGTTGTTTTGAAGATGCAAGGACTGATACTCTTAAGCACTTTGCATAGTTTCTGGTTCATTTTAACTGCTTAATAACTTAAATTCTTTGTCATTATCAGGACTGTATTTGTGAGATGGCAAGTTTCTACTGAATATATAATCAGGGCTTAAAGGGCAAAAATGACAGGGTTCTTTTTAAAGGCATTGCCATTGGGATAGTAGTGAATAGTTCATTGTGAATATATCCACCAATACTTCAGATTGGGTCAGGGGGTTGTCATTCCATGCACAGGGTATTGGAGTTTTTTTTTTTTTTTTAATAAGTGGTTGTCTGAAGGGTTTGATGCCTGGGTCATTTGGAGATTTGTCCTTGAATATTCTCCAGTCTGGCTTGGGTTGTCTCAGTTTTGTCACTCAGATTTGCATCTTGTCTTTCTTTCTGTTTTTAGTTGTTTGGATTTCTCCCAAAGTATTTGTGGCTGAAATTCCTTTTGGACTCTGAGCTGCCTTTTTTACATAAGCTTTGGATTGGAATCAATAGAATGTCAAGATGCCAGGCACATTCAGCCTAATAGCAGGTGGGTGTCTGCTGGACAGTGTGCCTGCTTTGCCTGACAGTAACAGTACCAAATTTAGGCCAGAATTATCGAGCCAAGGAAGGTGCTGTTGGTGCTGCAAGATTTTTTGCAGTTTTCAGAAGTAATTTTGTTTTTCTCTTTTAATAGGATTTTCAGAAGTAATTTTGTTTTTCCCTTTTAATGGGATTACATTTGCAAAAGAAGTATGTGGTCATATATGTGTCAGTGCGAGCATGCCCCGTTATGATACCTTTATTATGGCATTGAGCCAATTTACTCTTAAAAAATAAAATTCACACATACCTAAACATCTGGTTCATAAACTGTAATAGAGTTTCGTTAAAGTTAATGGTTTGTCTTAGTCTGTTTAATGTTCAAAGAGAAGAAAACACCCAAAAGTAGAGTGAATTGCTAAAGTTTCTTGTGTACACTTATTAGGACATATTCCTGCTCTATGAAGAGCTATCATCAGAAAACAATCAGTCAGCAGAAGCCAGGTCATGTGGGCTGGTGAGTAAAGGAAATGGGTGTAGAGCCAGACATTGCTGTATTTCAGTCTTGCTTCTGCTCTTTAGAGGATTGAGAAAAATGCTTGACTTTTGATTTTCCTTTTTCTCTGGGTTTTTACTTACATTTCAAGGAGTAAAGAAAGAAAGTCCTCAATTATCTAGGTTCTTTTAAAGAATAAATGTGGAAATGCAAGTAAACTACCTAGTGCACGTCCTCGGCATTCCAAAAATAATGGCTTTCTGGTTAATCCCCAGAGATAGAAGTCCATAGCGATGATTCAGGTTTCTTTCATGGTTTATGTGTTAGCTGGCCTTTTTGTTTTTCTTATTCTCTATCTTGCAACAGGCGTTCTCTTATTTTGGCTTTTAATTTCTAACATAAACTCAACTCTGAAACCCATGCCTTCTAATTGTTGACCACGGATACCCTTGAAATTTGCGCGACCTCCCACTGTGGGATGGTATTAAAACATCCTGATCTAGATTTGGGCAGAGGATGAATAAAATGGAAATGAGGCTTATGCAGATTAGCTTCCCATTTGTTTGGAGATGGTTGAGGGCAGCAGCAGTCCTTGAGTCTTCCAGATTTTAGAACACAGCAAGCAGTGCTCTGAATGACAAGCCCGTGGCTTCACGTAGCCCATGACAGGATACCACTTACCCCAGAGAAGCCTGACCTCTATATTTAGTGGTCAAAGAAAGGAAAATGATAGTTTGATGGTACCATTGAGTCCTAGTTCAAACGGTTTAGAAAACTGCCACATCTCCACTTCTTGGAGCAATATGGGGGTTGTTCCCGTCCCCTAGGATCACAGCCTGAGTCTTCATGGGCCTTCATAGCACAAGCCAACCAATGTTAATGTTAGAAGTCGACTCCAGGAGGAAGACTTCCATTTTCTTCTGGAATAAAAGCTTAAATTCTCTCTATAAAATAGTAACATTACATACATTCTTACAAAGTTTGTTTTACAGTATTATTTTAAATTTATAGAAATAGATTTTTATGTAATTATTTATTTTTATTCAGGGAGTATGTGTATTTATTTATGGGGCTTATGAGATTGGCGCACCAAAGCTCTTGACTCGTCTTGCATTTGAGTAAAACCTGGTGTAATGTTTGGAGTCATTTTGTAGTGTTATTTCTTAAGATCTTCCTACCACATTTAGGAAGCATGACACGTGATTCTATGTCATTTCATTTCAACTTGGGTCTTACTTAGCTTTTGAAAGGATGAAGTCTTGACTGTGGCTGACAGCTGTGTCTGTAAACAGGGATGCAGTTTGGCATTAACTGTTGTCTTTCCTTATAGTGAGGGGCATGGAACAGTGCCTCTAGCAATGGGAGGTGCTTACATAATAATAACCACCACTTTACAATCTGTGATACGGGAGGTTGAATCCATATATAGAGATCCTGCTCCTAGATCCTGTAGATTGTTGGTAAGTTAAAACAAACGGAGTGTTGATAGATTTCTGTTGAGTAGCCAGATGAGCATTATTTTGATATGTATGAAATACAACCTTGTGATTATATGATGTATGTGTTTGTGTATGCATGCAGGATATAGTTACAGTTTGTTTCAATTTAGCAACCTCTATGAAAGTGACAGAAAGCTTGAATGGAGACCTTAAGGAAGAGATAGAAATTATTTGTTCAATAACTCTTAGAGGTCTCTTTCAATCCCACTCGCTGATTGTGATTTGTACTTATTGTTTGTTTCAGGCATTGTAGCAAAGTGATCAAGAAGTCTAGAATTGGAGCCAGTCAGAGTTTAAATCCTAGCATTTATTAGCATAGATTTTGGGTGCATTATGTATCCTCCGTGGGATCAGTTTCTTCATCTGTGTAATGGGAGTAACCGGAGCATCAACTGCATAATGCTACTGTGTGAATTAAATGAAGACATCTCAAATACGGTGCGTGGCATGTAGTTAGGCACCCAGTAAACCATAGCTGTTTCCATTATAATCATTACTATAATATGTACAATGGGAATGATAATTAGTCCATCTGATGGACTAATATAGTTTTTGTATGGATTACATGTCTAGTTGTTTTTATTATTAATTTAGGATGACAGTCCCTAATTTGGAGAATTAAGTAGTGGCTAGCAAAAAGGATCTTATTTTATAGGATTCTGTGTATGTTGGACATATATATATATACATATATATATATATATATTACTATATATTTCTGTAATTTTCTGCCTCATTGTTTGATTGCACAGTTCTGGAGGTTAAAGCTAAGCTACCTCCCCACTCTCCTCTCCCTGCCCTTATCTAAAATAGAAAGCTCTCTGAAAGAAAAGAACCTAGGGAAAATTCCCATGTGAGAAATGAAATTGTCCTTGTGAAGAGTTAGGACTCTAGGAACTGTGTGCAGAAAATCATTGAAAGATAATCTTTATAGGATGCTGAAAATTACTGGCAGGGATCAACTCTGAAGGTTAAATTGTCTCTCCCAGTGCTTCTAATAGGATATACAAGGGCCATTTATTTATTTATAATGTCCACCTTCATTTTGTATACTGTACTGTAATAACTTAGAGAAGTACAGGTAATGACAAGGAATATGTAAATTTCATTCATTTTGTTAAATCAGAAATTAAAGAAACACTCTTAACCCATCCAGAAGCCTTGCAGCTGGTGTGCTGGAGTGGCCAGATTTCCCCTAGTTGTAGCTGTCAAGGAGTTAATCCATTGAGCAACTGATGAGCACTCTGTCCCATGAACAGAATTCAAATGTGGATTAAAGCAATGAATTTTAGGAGCAGAATGCTCCGATTTTGGCAACAGTTGCTTAAGCCTCAAGTACTTCCAGAATTAAGCAGTAGATGCTGCGGAGAGACGTCCCTAGCACATCCCCAGACTCCTATGGGATAAAGTCAGGATCAGAGCTCCAGGTCCGCTTAAAGAATATTCCTTCAAGGCATTGTGCACAGAAGGAGATATAACTTACTTTATATAACATGGAGTGCTGCATGTTGATTGCCATGCCCTAGAAAGAGCAGAGGCAGGAGCCTCCTGAAAATCAGGCAGAAGGAAGAGAAAATGGACTCTTCTTAAACTAATCAGAATCTGACAGCAGATATATGGATGTTTTAAGAATAGGTGATGGCTGAATGCAAAGGTGAGCCCGTAATCCCAGCTACTTGGGAGCCTGAGCTGGGAGGATACCTTGAACCCAAGAGTTTGAAGCCAGCCTGGGCAATGTTAACAAGACAATGTTGCTTAAAAAAAAAAAATGAATAGGTGGTGATTGGCATTAGATCCATCTCTGTGGTGCAGTGGACTGTCTTTATTTTTGCAATAGAATTTATTTATCCCTCAGAGAATATGGGCTGCTGCACTTCTTCACCAGTAAGTTTGCAAGCTCAGGAAAGCTCTACAATTAAATTGCTCTATTGTTTTAACCTCTCTGTTTAAGCACTGGCGAACTAGGGCTCTTTAGCTACTTGCCTAGCAAAATGAACAAGTTGATTAATATTTGCACAGAACTAGAAAATGTCTTTTCTGAATGAGATGTGCACATATGACTGCATAGTGTTGACTCAGGACATTGCGCTTATTTCCTTGTTTAAATAATTAGCAAAAGAAATGACATAAAAAATGCTGAAAGGTATAAATGAGAAAAATGTGATGACCAATCAAAGCTGTGAATGCCTTTCTTGTGCTGCGTCTTAATTCTTTATTTCTGTAAAGCAGTTGGCATTGAATACCTGATTCAATACAGTCAGATGTTGAGGTTTTTTCTTAGACATTCTGCAGCTCTTTCTCCCCTTGTTGTCTCTCAGGTCATGACCGTGTGCCCCCCAGAGCCACAGAGGATGGACATCCTTCTCTGGGCCTCCATGCCTGCTCCTCTGCACACAGGGCAGGTCCTGCCCGGGCAGAGCAGAGAATCACTTCCTGTGCAGTTGTTGGCGGCCACTGCAGATGCTGGCTAACACAGGGTTCTAAGTGCTGCTGAAAGCTGCTTTATGAGCCTTGCAGAGGCGGTATGCATGTGCACAGCTGCACATCTGCGAGAATACTGGTGGGTTCAGGCGTCGCTGGCCCTACCTTAGCCAGGCCTTCTGCATGAGAGCTATATGAGGCTTTTGTACTCTTATTTTTCATTGCAAATGGCATAGAGTGGGGGTGGGAGGCTGGTTGCGGGGGTTGGGGGGGAGGTAGAGATGATGGATAAAGATGTAAGAGGGCCAAGGAGAAATCAGAGGCAGTCGAGGGCCTTTGTGGCATGAGGAAAGGATATTAACTTGGCACCAAGAAATTGGGTTGGCATTGTAATGCTGCCCTTGACCTGCTGTGTGACCTTGAGCTCCAGTTTCCCTCTTTGTAAAACGGAGGCCCTGATGACTACCTCAAGGTTGGGGTGGGTATAAAGGAGATAACACGTGTCCAGTCATCTGTCATCAACACTCAAGAAGCCTTTTCCTTTCATAGCCATCCATCTTCAGGCTGGACAGAAGTGCGGATCTGCCCTCTGGGTTGAAAGTGCTCAAATATTTTATTTCTCTTATAAATCTCGTGCAGGCTTGGTTCATTCCAGACTATTATTTTTCAGGGCAGTTTTTTTATTGTCACTGTTCAGGCTGCCTTCCCCATTTTACGGGGTCTTTCAGTGTTCACTTGTACTGATAATACCAAAATTATTTTCATTTTGAAAAATGTAAACTTTTTTATTTCTTTCTTTTTTTTTTTTTTTTTTTTTGAGACAGAGCCTGCTCTGTCAACAGGCTGGAGTGCAATAACGCGATCTCAGCTAACTGAACTTCTGCCTCCTGGGTTCAAGTAGTTCTCCAGTCTCAGCCTCCCGTGTAGCTGGGATTACAGAGGCATGCCACCATGCCCAGCTATTTTTTTTTAATTTTTAGTAGAGATGGGGTTTCACCATCTTGGCCAGGATGGTTTCGATCTCTTGACCTTGTGATCTGCGCGCTTCAGCCTCCCATAGTGCTGGGATTACAGGTGTGAGCCAGCAAACCCGCCAAAACCTTTTTATTTCTGACCATTAATGTTACACAAATTTATTGTTGATGATTTGGAAAATCCAAAGTTAAAGGGTAAAATTACCATTAATTGTAGTCTCAGCACACAGACACAATTATTTTGAATGTGTGTGTGTATTTCATATGCATGTGTGTGCGTGTGTAGAGGGCATTCTATTTTTATTATATTTCTTTATAGATTAGGGTTGCTGATCCTGTAAATTGAAGGATTTTTTTTGAGAATGAAGATGGGTGAATCTTGTTTTTTCATATTTAACTGAATCTAAATGACAGGATATTTGGTAAAAAGAGATATAAAGCTGCAAGGGCCCATGTGGCACCTGCCATGTGGTCCACCTAGGTGAAGAGCTGGGGAACCAAAGATGAGCAGCTGAATTTTCTATTCTTGGTGTTTTCTGGGAGTAGTGATGCACCAGATAATGATCATAGAAAATATTTTGATAATCTACTTTGGTATCGTTTCTACATGCTTTTAATGAAATATATGTATTTGTTAGTTAAATGTATATTTCATGAAAAGCATACATTTTAAATGAAATATATTAGTTTATATATATTACACTTAATTTATATATGCTACATACAGTTTTTATATAGCCAGTGTGTATATATTTCTATATGAGTGTATATATATACATATACTGATTTTGTATAATCATAATCATTTATATAATCAGTGTGTATATATATATACACATACACTAATTTTATATAACATATATAATCATTTACATAATCAGTGTATATATACATGTATATATATTATTTGTATATATCATTTTTATATTTTATACACAAAAATATATGTGAATATATCAAATATACATCATATAGATCATATATTTATCATATCAAATATACATCATATATATCATATATATTTATATATCATTTATATAATCAGTGTATATAGTGTGTATGTGTAGTATATACACTATATACATACACATATATGTATATATATTGCATGTTAATATAAATATAAGATTAATTCTTACAACTCCATGATATGTAATTATTCCACCTTCATTTTACAGATGAGGAAAAGAAGGCACTGAGAGGAGGTTAGTGAAGTAACTTGCCCACAAGTCACACAGCAGTAAACACTGGAGCCAGCGAACATTGGAATCAGGCTTCAATCCCAGGGCATTCTAGAGCCCGAGCTTTCTTACCTGTTCTGCTTACTACACTGATGATACTGGAGTAAGAAACCATGCTCAGTCAATAACATAAATAACATAAAGCTTGAGTTGTGGCAAATGAATAAGTTCCAGAGATTTGCTGTATGACATCATGCCTGTAGTTGACAGTGCCGTATTGAACACTTGATGTGTTAAGAGGGTAGACAGCATATTACATGTTCTTACTATAATAAAATGAACACTTAAAAAAGAATACTTAAAATGAGCATTTTATAATCCTGATAAAACTCACTTATATTTATGTGCCAATTCTTACACAGTTTAGGAATTGAAAATATGGTATTTTGATACAGATATGTAAATACATGAGGTAGATATATATGTACACACACACACAGATCTTAAAGTAAAAAGGAAAAAATAAAAAGGGTCTTATTTTAGCTTTTTGTTTTAGCAACTGAAATTTTAATGCCAATCAGGCAGATTCTCATGGGCACGGTAGACATGGAATCAATTTAGTAGTGATCCCGTTATTTGTACAGTGGGGTCATGATATTTCTCAAAGTCAGAAGAAAGAAGTTCGCATCCAAAAGGCTGACATGGGAGGATAAGCTGGTTCTCATTGAGCTTAGGTGGAGCTGGTTTTCCTTTATATATCAGTATATATTCCCCTGCTTGACCAGAGGGAAATTATATGCTATTTTATGCACAATTATATACTATTTTCTACAACCAGTATCTACCTTAATATTTAGCTCTTGGCTACATATTCAACAAAGGTGTTGCAATTGCCCATTTCACCATCAAACGAGGAAGCTTGGTTTTACTTTGTTTTCAAAATGATACTTGAAAACACACACACTAGCACTTACATACACACACTAGCACTTACATTCTTTTAACATTTCAGGAAGTGGGCATGAGTAGGTTTTAGCCTTGAAACTGCTTTGTCATCCAGTTTGTATCTGGCTAAGGAATGGAAAAACAAAAAGAAAAGAAAGCAGAGCTCATCTTGATCACTGTAATTGGCACCGACAGCAGACACCAGTGTGCCAATAGCTCCAAAGAATTCCTACGCAAAAGCTACTTCAGCTGTCCGAGATTTTCCCGATTTGTTTTGTTTGCACATTTGATGTATAATCTTGTGGTTTGGCCCTCTTCACCACCTAAAACAGAAAAAACATATTCAATCCCTAGGTCATTTCAACTGGAACTTGCTCTTCAAGTTCCAACTATGTCAACAAATTAAAGGACTTGATCATGGAAATTCTTTTTCTAAGTGAACACTTTGCCGTTCCTCAAATCCTGCTGCAGGTTCAGCAGACACATGCGAACAGCCTCTTTAGATGTGGTCACCATTGACAGCTCAAAAGAACCAAATCAAAACCCTGAAGGCTTCACATAAAAACTCATCTTTGGAAGAAGAGCTCGCGTTTCAAAGATGATATTAATACGAGAATATTTTTTCGCATCCTGCTTTAGCTTAAATTTCTTGTGATTAAATATTACCCACAATGCTGTATTGTCTAATCACCCAGTGAGTGAGATGTCTGGAATTTTGATGGTGAATGATGAAGAAATGTTCTGGGGGACTACTTTTATTTCATCTTCCTTTCTTATTGATGATGATGGGATTAGAGTAAAATATTGTAAAACGAACCAAGTATGACTATTCGAGTACTGAATTTTATTTTCTTAATGCTTAATACTATTATCAACTTAAAATAGGCACCTGTTTTTGTGGTCTCTTATAGTTTCTTTTTTCTCCTTATAGCTTGTTAAGTGAAAGGTAGATGGGCATTAATATTACTAAAAATAATAAAAATACTTCCAATTCAATAAGCATTTTGATAACTGGATGAAGGGCTTTGCTTGGATTGTCCCTTGTGGTACCCTCACCTACCCTTCAAGGTAGGTATGCTGTGTTATTGATAGTGTTACTCAAAAAAGACTTGGTCTTCTAGAAATTCAGTGACTTGATCCAGGTCCTATCACTAGCTCAGCTTTTTTAATTTTTACTTTTTGTGGGTACGTAGTAGGTCTATATATTTATGAGGTACATGAGCTGTTTTGACACAGGCATGCAATGTGAAATAACCGCATCATGAGAATGGGTTATATCATCCTCTTAAGGATTTATCTTTTGTTTTACAAACAATCCAGTTATACCCTTTGAGTTATTTTAAAGTGTGCAATTATTATTCACCATAGTCACCCTATTGTGCTGTCAAATAGGTCTTGGTCCTTCTAATTTTTTTTTCTACCCATAAAGCATACTTACCTTTCCCCCACCCCAGCCCCCTACTACCTTTCCCAGCCCCTGGTAACCATCTCTCTATTCTATAAGTCGATGAATTCCATTGTTTTGATTTTTAGATTTCACAGACAAATGAGAACATGATGTTTGTCTTTCTGTGCCTGCTTTATTTCACTTGACATAGTGATCTCTAGTTCCATTCGTGTTGTTGGATGCATGACAGGATCTCATTCTTTTTTGTGCCTGAATAGTACTCCATTTTTTTTTTTAATCCATTCATCTGTTGACGGACACTTAGTTTGTTTCCAAATCTTGGCTATTGTGAACAGTGCTGCCACAAACATGGGGGTGTGGATATCTCTTAGATGTACAAATGGCAAACATTTTCTTTCTTTGGAGTATATAGCCTATAGTGCAATTGCTGAATTGTATGGTAGCTTAATTTTTAATATTTTGAGAAACCTCCAAACTGTTCTCCATTGCAGCTGTACTAATACACATTCCCACCAACAGTGTACAAGGGTTCCCTTTTCTTCACATCCTTGCCAGCATTTTTTATTGCCTCTCTTCTACATATATTTTAAATGGGGTGTGATGATATCTCAATGTAGCTTTGATTTGCATTTCTTATTGATCAGGTGTTGAATACATTTTCATATGCCTGTTTGCCATTTGTATGTCTTCTTTTGAGAATTGTCTATCCAAATATTTTAACCATGTTTTGATTGGATTATTAGCTCTTTTCCTATAGTCATTTGATCTCTTTATAGAAGTTTGTCATTAAGCCTTGGTCAGATAGATAGTTTGCAAATATTTTCTTCCATTCTGTGGCGTGTCTCTTCACTTTGTTGATTGTTACCTTTGCTGTGCAGAAGCTTTTTGAATTGTGATCCCCTTTGTCCATTTTTGCTTTGGTTGCCTGTGCTCAAGAAATTTTTGCCCAGACCAATGTCCTGGAGATTTTCGAATAGGTTTTCTTGTAGTAGTTTCACCCTTGAGGTCTTAGATGTAAGTCTTTGATATATTTTGAATTGATTTTTATAGATGGCAAGAGATACAGGTGTATTTTCACTCTTCTGCATATGGATATCCAGTTTGCCCAGCACCATTCATTGAAGAGACTGTCTTTTCCCCAGCATATTTTCTTGGCACTTTTGTCAAAAGTAAATGCACTGTAGGTGTATGGATTTTTTTCTGGATTCTCTATTTGTTCCATTGGTCTGTGTGTCAGTTTTTATGCCAGTACCATACTGTTTTGGTTACTATAGCTCTGTAGTATAATTTGAAGGTAATGCGATTCTCCAGTTTGTTGTTTTTGCTCAGGGTTTTTTTTTTTTTTCCATAACACTATGGACCTTTTGAGCTCTTTGTTGTAGGATGATATGCTGTGTATCGTATGGGATTTTGCAGCATTCATGGTCTCTACCCACCAAATGACAGTTGCATCCCCAGTCGTGACTATCAAAAATGCCTCCAACATTGCCAAATTTCCTTGGGGTGCAAGCAGTGAGGCAAAACTGCTCCTGTTAGGATGACTTTGCTAGTTACGTGACAGAACCTGGGAATGCCTTAGAGGAATTCTCTTCCTCTTAACGCATGTGCTGTATAATACCTGTCTTCTTGTCTCTTCTGTTTTTTCATCTGAACATAAGAGTTTAGAACTTGAAAAACCAATCACTAATGTCTGCTTGTTCATCAGGTGAAGTGCATTGATAAATACTTCCTTTTCTTTTTGTGAGTATTGTAAATAAAAGTTGTGTAGAGAGCCATGTATTGTGAAAGCAGTAGGATTTGCACAGTATTTTGGATGAAGAGGGCCAGAATAAGCTTTTTAAATTTAATTTAGTTTTTATTTTATTATGATGGAGTCTCATTCTGTTACCGAGGCTGGAGTGCAGTGGCGTGATCTCGGCTCACTGTAACCTCTGCCTCTGGAGTTCAAGCAATTCGCCTGCCTCAGCCTCCCAAGTAGCTGGGACTACAGGTACACACCACTATGCCTGGCTAATTTTTGTATTTTTAGTAGAGATGGGGTTTCACCATATTGGTCAGACTGGCCTCAAACTCCTGACCTCAGGTGATCTGCCTGCCTCGGCCTCCCAAAGTGCTGAGATTACAGGTGTGAGCCACAGCATTTTTTTAAATTGCTGACCCCAGTTTCCTAATTGTGTGCTTGGGATATGCAGTAGTTACATGTTCAGAGTCAGACATCTAATCATTATTTCCTCTGAACTGTTGAGTGGCCTTGAGTGCGTCACTAAATCATTTGTGCTTCTTCGTTGTCTTTTTGGGGGAGCAAACACCATCTTCTACTGTAATACCTTTTACTTTTGAATTTGGAGGGTAATATTATAGTAACTGCAAAACTCTTTGAAAGGAATTCCAAGATATCCAATTCATTGAAAAGCAAAGACAATTTTTGGAAAAAGGAAACATTGTTCATTGGAATTAATTTTGGAGCTGAAATAGTTCATTTGTCAGCCATCAATATTCAAGATACTATTAGAAGAAAGCCAGGAGGTAGCAACAGAACCCCTTTCTGAGCCATTTTCTCAGGGAATTCTCAAGCCTTGGAGTCACTGAGGATTGGGTTAATACAAAACCATTGTAGAAAAACTGAATGAAAGCGTGCTTCAGTAATGACTGGATGTTGGTGCCATCCATTCATTTCATAGAAGCTGAGGACATATTTTGCCCTTTTCCAGTGTAGATATGTTTGAAGTACATTGTCCTGTGGGAATGCCTTCTCCCAATTAGAAATTCTACAATGGAAAAAAGACTTGGCTTCTGAAGTTCTAAAGATGGTTAGGCAGTGGACAGACCACAGCCCTGCCTCCTGCTTGAGAAAGTTACAGAGCAGTTTCTTATTGAGCACTTGAAATGTAGCTTAGGTGGCTGGGAATCCCATCACCTCAAGCCTGCAAAATAGCCATCAAATTGCTTTTGCCAATTAGTACATGAAACAGCTGAGAATAAAACAAATCTCCATGTAGCTAGGGCAGTAGGCAACTAAATGTTTCTTCTTAACTGCTCTTGATTTATTGAGTGACAGATGTACGTGGCTACCTAATTTATAAATGAGGTGGTGTTTTGTCTGGTGAACACATAGCATATTTATTGCTTAATAAATATTTCATGAGCTAAGCCCTGACTCTTACGGATATAGGGAATAAAGAGTCATTATGCTTATATAGAATGCTGTATAATTTTAATATGCATTTATGTCATTGTTTTAAACACATAAGCAGTCAAGAAATGAATAACTCACTCAACGAAGTTGAAATTAACAAAGTAAATTACAAATTGACTTTAAAAGTGTCACATTAAATATTTTTTTACATAGTCGCTGATTTCACTCTGCCTGCAGTGGATCATTAAAACAGATGTGATAGGAAGAAAACAAAGAATATTTCATAATTTTTTTTTTTTAAGAAAACAAGTAATAGGATAAAGATGGCTTTTTTTCTGATGACAGAAGAGAAAATAGAAAAACAAGAAAATGACCCCGAAAAAGGAATGAGGTCGCTCCTTTCTTGTGCTCATTACATCCCAAAAACAACATCCTGATTTTTCTCCTAATCTGGTAGCAATTGGGCTGCAAATTGGGGGACGCCCGGTAAATGGAAGCCTCCACTCTCCTTCTGTTTTTATCAGGTGGGTAGAACTGGTAGACCATCCTGATTGGTGATAAAAGTACATCAACTCTAAGGACAAATGGAGCCTAGTAGTGCAAAGAAATAACAGCATTACTTGCCCAGTAAAAACCTGGAGTCAGCGGGGTGCTCATGCCTGTAATCCCAGCACTTTGGGAGGCCGAGGTGAGTGGATCACCTGAGGTCAGGAGTTTGAGACCAGCCTGGCCAACATGGTGAAACCCTGTCTCTACTAAAAACACAAAAATTAGCTGGGAGTGGTGGTGGGCTCCTGTAATCTCAGCTGCTCAGGAGGCTCCAGAGAATAGCCTGAACCAGGAGGCAGAGGTTGCAGTGAGCCAAGATTGTGCCACTGCCCTCCAGCCTGGGCAACAAGAGCAAAACTCCGTCTCAAAAAAAAGAAAGAAAAGAAAAAGAAAACCTGGAACCACATGATTTCTGTACCTGTTCATACAGGATACCATGCAGATTATAATGGGATATCTGGAGCTGGAGAACATTCTACATTGTTGGTTCCATATGCACCCAGCCTTCTTTGTAGTCAATCTGTAATATTTTCAGATTACATAAATGTGTAACAATATTTTCAAATAATATTTTCAAATCAGTGGATTGATGAAAATACAGAAAAGATGTCTTCATCTACTGCACACTAAGTCTCAATTAACATTTGGATATGGTTCAAATTTTCTTTTCTTCATAGGCTAAGTAATTGCCACCAGGTTAAACTGTTTCTTTAAGACCATTTAGGTTAACTACGAAATAAAAAAGGAAAAGGACATTTTGCTAGATGTTTATATAATATTTTCTAGATTAACTTTTAATTTTTTTGAAGCATGGGTGGCTTTCAAAAGGTTAATTTTAGACTTCTGAAGATTTTCAGATTTTTCTACAATGTCTTTGTGCCCAATTCTTTATGACTTTTGAAATTCCATGAAATTAACTGCTGTCTCTTGCACATAATGTTTAAACTCTTTTTCTCAGACCTCAGCTTCTGGCTGCAGGGCCAGTAGGGTTAATTTAGAGCTTGTCATACCTTTCATATGACTCTTCCTTACATATGATTGAAATTCTGTTGATTCGATAATATTTAAAATGTGTTGAGCCCAAATCTGTAAGTGCCACTAGGGTTTTGAATGCCACGTACTTTCCCAGGATAAGAACCAAGGTATTGTTAGGTATTTATAGTTTACCTCAGAGCCGATGAATAATGTTTTACAAATTCTTGACTCTTTACATCATTACCAACCTTCAGCTATTCATTTTGGCTCTTTAGCATTGTTCATTGTCTCTTAATTACCTGGGCTTTTTTTATCCCTTTAATTGAAATAATTTTATACCTGGCTCTGAGCATTAAAGGTACTTAGCATCTGATTTCTTAAAATTACATTTTTATGCAATCCCAGCATTTTGGGAGGCCAAGGCGGGCAGATCACTTGAGGTCAGAAGTTCGAGACCAGCCTGGCCAACATGGTAAAACCCCGTCTCTACAAAACAATATAAAAATTAGCCAGGCATGGTAGTATGTGACTGTAATCCCTGCTACTCCAGAGGCTGAGGCAAGAGAATTACTTGAGCCCAGGAGGCAGAGGTTGCAGTGAGCCAAGATCATGCCACTGTACTCCAGCCTAGGTGACAGAGTGAGACTCCATCTCAAAATATATGTATATATATACATTTAAAATTCCTAATCACCTTATATATTGTGGATCCTAGCATTTATCTACTCATTTAGAATATTCAGGTCCAAGTACTTCGTAATAATTTGTTTTCAAATCCATTAAAATAAGTATTATTTAATAATATTAAGCATACACAAAGCATATAGTAACTGTTATTGCTTAAATATTAAATGCTTCCAGTTAAGAGGCAGGAGGAAAAATTGTGTAGGCCTTAGTCACTATGGCTAGGAAGGCCTGGAGGTTTGTGTTGTGTGTGGAATGTGTGTGCACGTATCTTTGAGTTTGGTTTTGTGTGAGTGAGTAGAACTTTATCAAATAGCTCCTCCCAGATATGTGTGTGTACCGCTCCCTCATGCTTGTAAGCCTCAACTCACATACCCTAGGTGAGGCTTAGCTTGACCAGCTATTGAAACCTTGGCCCTTCACCACACACTCTAAATTTCTCTTACCCCAGTAGGTACTCAGTAAACATTTGAGAAGTTTCTCCCTGACCTCGAAAAGAATGAGTGTCTTTGGAGTTGTTTTAATCTCACTGCTTTGCAGTTGAGAAACACATGTTTTGGTACTTTTGAATCTGAACCCTTCTCCTATTTAATTTTTCTATAATCCTGATAAAAACTAAAGTTTACTTAATGGAGCTGACTGTTGAAAAACGCAGGGGTTAGGAACACCAACCTCTGCACAGTTGAAAAATCTGCCCTTACATTTGACTTCCCCAAAACTTAACTACTAATAGCCTATTGTTGAGTGGAAGCCTCACCGATAACATAAATAGTTGATTAGCACATATTTTGTATTTTATATGTATTATTGACTGTATTCTTACAAAAAAACAGACAAAATAAAATATTATTAAGCAAATTATAAGGAAAATACATTTACTATCCATTAAGTGGAAACGGATCATGATAAAGTTCTTCATCCTCATCATCTTCACATTAATAAGCTGAGGAGGAGGAGGAAGAGGAGGGGTTGGTCTTGCTGTCTCAGGGTGGCAGAGATGGAATAGATGAAGGATGTAGAAGGGGAGGCAGGAAAGGCAGGTACATTGTAAAAAAAAATATAAGTGGACCTTGATTGTTCAAACCATGTTGTTCTAGTGCCAGCTATACTTCTTTACATGCCCAAAGTCATTAACTAATAAGAGATGTGTGTTAAAAGTTAGAAAGACCCTGAGCTTTGGGAGTCACATAATCCCAGGATCAAGTACAGATGTTTACCGTCTGTATAAATTTAAGCAAATTTATTTACTTTTCATAACTTTAGTTTTAAAATAAATCTCACAAATGGGTTAGTAATAATGACCTACAAGAATTTTGTGATGATTAGCAGTAAGATGTAAGAAAATGCCTGACAAGGTGCTTGGCATTGAGAAGGTGCTCAGTAACTGATATGCGTACATTTCAAGTATATATGTGTGCTTGTTTGTTACGTATGTGTATACACACACAGCTATGAGAAATCATGGATTCCTTTCACAGATGTGGAAGAAAGAACCTTTTGAAGTCTATATGTAAAGAGCTTAGGAATTAATGTCCTGCCTTTATCCAAGGTATAACTGTTTTCCATGTTCAAAGGGCATTGATAAGATTAATATTCAAAATTTTCTTTGAAGCCCTGATACAGAAGAACCTGGAAGTAGAACCCATAGCTCATTCTATAGGAGAATAAGTTCTCAACATCGAGTAACAGGCTCAGTGGGAAAACTAGGCCATTTCTGGTTTGCTTTGTTTTCTTGACTTCACATGTATATTTTCTTGGTTCTGTGAAGAAGATTTGGAAGGGTTCAGTTGACGGGCAAGAAGTGATCGTGTTTCTTGGTCTGTTGCTTGGAGTTGAGCTGTACAAGTCCCCTGGGGCAGGTTTGGAGGTCTTTGAGATTTCTGCAGTTGGAATTGGGCTGGTTTTCATTCCGATTCAGACAGGCTGTGTGGCTGCATCTCTCAGGAAATCACAGTTCATTTTTTGACTATCCAGGAAGAGCCTTTTAAAATACTGATGCCCAAAAAACAAACAATGACTCCCTACATAGGGCAAGGAGGCCGCATCTCACCCAAGGGCCAGGAAACAGGCGCCTCTGAACCTTTGCCATTGTTTGTTTTCACACGTTATCTTCTCTTCCAGATCTGGAGACTGACACAGAAACTGCCCTCACGGATTTAGGTGCGGTCCATTAAATTACCACCAGTACTCATCTTCACAAGAATCTTAAATAGAATCAGGCATCTCTGTAAATACTCAAACAACTGGACATACACTTTTCATGTTCTTCTGTTTTCTTTTCTGAGGAGCTCCAGCACATTTGTTAGCTATTTGTCATGTTACGCCTTCTGCAATCATGGACCAAACCAGAGCTTAGACACTAACGTAAGGCAGGTTTTTTATTTTTGAATATGGAGAAAGGATTTTAATGTGGGAATTTATTTTCTGGAATTGTCCAATGTACAAAGAGATAAAATAATTTCAGAGGTAGAGATTCTAAAGTAATTGAACCCATCATTTTGCTAAGGACTTTTTTTTAAAAAAAATTTTCATTGTTTAAACTCTTTTTGCCTATCAAGATAGTACCTGGGAGAAATCAGATTTTTCACAGGTGAGCAGTTACCATGCAACTGGCAGAGATGAGAACATGCTAGTTGTGCCTTGCTATGGAGTGTGTTGATTTTCAATTGATTTTAAGCATACTTTAAATGGTAATGAGAATACTGAGCCTGGGAGAGAGCATATGGCCTTAACGATTTGATTCTCAGAAAGCAAGCAAATATTTTAAAATGATAGAGTTTCCTGAGCGTCAAAGTCAAGGTGAAAGCTGAGTGTTTGAATGACAGAAATGATTTCTTCTTTATTATTTTTAGCTATGCCTTTATTATATTTTATTGCGTTGAGATGAAAAAAATAAAGAGGAACACTAGCGTTTGCTATCCGAGTTTGGATCAAATTAAATACGACATAAGGCTTTGCTCAAAAGATATGACAACTTTGGTGCTTTTGAACTCAAATCATCCTTTCAAACAAAATTTAATATGAAAAAGTCAATTAAAATATAATAAGGAAAAATGTAGCTCAAGGAGTTGGAAAATGAGAGAATATTTATCAGGGCATGAGAGAAAGATGAAGAGAAATATAAGCTGTTTGGGCATGAACTGCATTTATCTATACAATACTCCATACATATTATCTTATTAACTAAGAGAGGTATATGAGTAAAGGAGAGCAGCCATTTAGAGAACCTCGATTTCTTTATGAGAAAATACATCAGATAGGTGTCATTATAAGTTTGTCTTTTTATTTGTTCTACCTGATTTTGCTGGCTGAGGTTCCCAGCTAAATGGCAAAGTCTGTGAGCTTATTTTTTTCTTAAGTTGCTCTATTTTCTTGATTAGAAGCTTGATACTGGAAGTAACAAGACGTGGTCAATTTTTTTTTTTTTTTTTTTTTTTTAAGATAGAGTTTCACTCTTGTTGCCCAAGCTGGTGTGCAATGGTGCGATTTCCGCTCACTGCATTCTCCAACTCCCGGGTTCAAGCAATTCTTCTGCCTCAGCCTCCTGAGTAGCTGGGATTACAGGCACCCACCACCACACTCAGCTAAGGATGTGGTCAACTTTAAGATATTTATTGGGTTTAAACGACTTGTGAGGAGTCAGTCAGTTCAGAGACACAATTATTTCTACTATGGAAATCTAAAAACATGAGTGAATTATGTAGAAACGTGTGGCTTAAAATTGTATACTGATAGACTTTACAGCTGAGTGGGACTGCTGAGATGATGTATTCTACTGGCTTTCCTTTATACCAGCGAAGTGATTTATTTACAGTCATAAACCTAATTGTCTGAGGTTGGGAACTCATCTGAAATGATCTCAGTTTCAAACTCTTTTCTAATGGCTTGTCTATACTTGTCACTATTTCCTTTAGTTGTTTCACTCAAAACTGTCAATCTAGTCACTTCACATAGACACGTCGTAAGTCTAATGATGAAAATAATGATTACCATTTACTGAGCAATTACTCCATTCCAGCCATTTACTAAGTACAAACTTTGCGTAAGTAGTCTCATTTAATCTTTATAACCTTGTTGCAAGGAGATTTTGGATCAGAGTAGTTACATGATTTGCTGCATATTTGCCCACAGCTCATTAATGGCAGAGGAAGTGTTCGGACATACAAGTCTGTCTGACAACATTTCAGAGAAAAGGGAAGGATGGAGTGAGAGTTGGGTGAATTGTGTTTCATTCATCAGGGAATTAAACAGATCTCTTAACTGAATAAAGGCATTCTACTGGAATTCTGAACTTAGATTTTCAAGTGATTTTCGGGTGCAGTGCACAGTGATACCAGATACTGGGAGCAGGTTGAGAAAACCAAGTCTTCTCTATCAGCCTTATCAGCACTTCAGGTCCACTGAAATCATCGTAGTGCTTGGCTTCTGATGGTGATGTTCTGATGCTCTGAGAAGTTCTTCAGAAGTTTTTGTGATTATAGAACTACTTCTCAGTTGGACCTCATAGGATTTTCAAGCTGAAAGAAACCCTTGACATTATAAAATTCCTCTTGTTCCTGTTGTGGTTTTAATACGCAAGCCTAGATAAATGAAGTGACCACATATACAGTTAGTGACAGAACTAAGACAAAGAATTCTTTGGAATTCAAGGGTTTACCTCTTTGTACTATTCAGACAGACTCTCTTTAAAAAGCTATGTGTGTGATAGTTTTAATGGTATGCAACATATTTTATATAACTGTGCATTAGGATGAAATAAGAGAAATGGGATTTTAAGATGACAAGTGCTGCAAACAGCTTTTGGTCCTATGAAATACTGTAAACTCAATAGCCTAAAAGTATTTGCAAGGTCGGAAATGGCCATATTTTGGCTGCTGCCTCTCTAAACCACTCTCAAGAACAATCTTGTAAGATTGTTCAAAGATACAACACAGTGCTCTTCCTAATCCTTAAAGCAACCTTGTAAAGTAGGCATTGTTGTTCATATTTACTGGGAGAAAAGTGTGAACCAGTGAAGTTAAATTACTTTCCACAGTATCATAAAGCTAATCACTAGAATGTTCAGAAATTGAACACTGGTTTCTTGAATGTGTTGCCCTCCATACCACACTGGGTTGATGAAAGAAGTTTTAAGTTAGTCTAATAGTGCCATGTTCAACTAAACAAACTTATGGTAACTTAGCCATTAATTAATCTTTAATCAGTTCAATTCGTGATTCTCTTTCTGTGTCTTTTCTTTCCTCCCTCCCTCCTTCCTTCTTTCCTCTTTTCCTTTCTTCCCTTTATCAGTTGATTAAGAAATTATATGTGTATTTTACAGGTGACGAAACCAGGCCACAGGAAGATGAAGTAATTTTTCCAGGGTCACATAGCTAGGGAGGGGTAGGTCTGGAATTTAAATCCAAGATCCAAATAAAAAGGCTGCATACAGCCATGGAAATGTTAAACATTATTGTCGTAGGCAGTAGAAATAAAAGTTGCTAATAGGACAATATATGATGGGCACAATGATACTTTCAGAATATCGTCTACAAGTAATTGATGGTGATTTAGAGACTGGAGACAAAGAGATGTAAGGCAAGTGCAGTTCAGCTCATTTATGGGGGTAGCTATAAATCAAGGAGGAGAGGCATGTGAGCGATGTTGTAAAAGAAGAATTGACCTCACTAATGATTCATCTGGGTGATAAGAGGAAGTAGTAGGAGCCAGCATCGGCCTCTTTACTGTAATAAAAGATGTTGATGCTGTTGGTCAAAATGGAGAAGTCAGAAAAAGAGCTTGAAAGATTTGGTTTGAAGTTCCAGATGGATGTGTGGGTGTACCCCTGGGTTTGGAAATACAGGGCTAAATTTCTGATCAAAATGCTCTAATTGGGTTAAAGATTTGGGATCCAGTTTTATAAGATTAAAGTGGTATCATTTAATCATGTACATTTAATTTGTATACTGAGAAAGAGGTGTTTGGAAATAGAACTATGAGGACTGCCCACTTATCTGTGCAGGGAAAGGTGTGGTCAGAAAAAGGAAGTCTCTGACGGGACATCAAAGAAACTGCTGGAGGTTAGAGCTTGGGGAAAGGAAATGTGGTCAAGAGTATCCTTGCAAAGCCAAAGGAATATTGCAAGAGACCATTAGAATTTGTATTATGAAATCATATTGTGGACTTTTTTGAAGTTTCAAAGGTATTTCAGGATAGTGTAAGCTGGATTACAAGGAGCCAGGGAGTAAGAAATAGAGACGACATAATTTACATGGAAGCAAAAATAAAGCTGGAGTGGGAGCTTGGAGAACTTCCAGTGCTGGGAAAGAGTTTTTGGAATAGTGAAGACCTGATCCTCTTTCTCATCAGAGAAGACCTGGTTGGGGGTTGAGTCTGTGACTTACGCATTATGCTGCACAGAGTGTGCTATCCATTCCAACTGCTCAGTAGATGTTTGTTGAATGACAAGGTTAGTCTTTATCAAGCCAGGAGATAGATACTACTTTCATTTTATATTTTGTAAAAAATCGTAGGAGTAAATAAGCAAATGGAAGTCATGTCCTGCAGTAACAGGAGGGTGAGAGGGAGATTAGATGAGGGGCACGAGCTTAACCTCAGAAATGAGAAGGTTTAGTTGTTAACCAGGTAGGGACTAAAGACAGGAAGCAATAAAGATGTAGGGATGGAAGCTTTCGTGCTGTAGGATGGGATAGAAGGGTGACGCAGTGTGGAAGAAACCAAGTGGAAGAATGTTGTCCTGGGCAGGCCCTAAACTGGCAATCCAAGCCATCAGGGCCAGGTTGGACTCACCATGGACTCATGGACCATTGTTGAGCCATTTTTTAAGCATTGTTTACAAGCCTCTTTGAACTTCAAATGACACAGCACGATCCTAATAAACAGGTTCTGGAACACAGCCAGACTTCCAGGACTAAAATTATGCCCAGCATCACCAATTCCCTGGGGAGACCACAGACCTCTGGATAATGGAAGACAGCAGGCTGTCCTAGCAGCTGGTGAATGGCAAGCTGCAGTGGATTAATGGCTTAGGGAGCAAAGCCCTGAAGACCTTCCCAGCCCACAGGAAAAAGCACAACACTAGAGTCAGAACACTTGGGTTTGAATCCCAGCTCTGCTCCATGCTAACTAGACAAGCTTGAGCAAAGTCCTGCTACTTCCTGAGCCTCAGTTTGGTCACTTATAAAATGAGACCGATGATGATACTTGCCTTAGAGAGATGTGAGGATCAACAAGATGCATCAGAGAAAACTTCGTAAATTCTCTGCAAATATTAGCCTTTAAAATAATTATAATTGTTACTAGTAAAGTCACAGAGATGTGGTTGGCTATGAAAGAGTCCTAGCAAAAGAGTTCTAGGAATATTAAGAATAAGTACGAGCACACCAGCTGCCCTGTGTCTGATGTACCCTGCTCAAAAATTAGAATTTTTTCCTTGAGGTCACTGTGGAATGTTTGGAATATCAGGTTCTAGAAATAGTTGCTCCTTAAAGTCAGGTGGAAGAGTACATTGCCTGCCACCATCAACAGTGATTTATTGATCTGTATGACAGAACAGCCCATTTCACAATAGAGAATTGCTTTTTAACCATATCTAAGCCTGTGATACAATTTGTTATTACTTATTTATAATGAAGGGTAGTAAAGTGTCTGCTTAGATATATATGGCTTATAAATGCATTTGCATATCTATATTTACATATATACTCTCATACATACGTACAGCCTGTAAATACGTACATAAATATACACGTATATTACACAAAAATACACATATAACTACTTGATTGTCTTTGCTGTCTCCTAACAAAGCAACCTATTCAAATTCAGTTTCTCAAAGTAGCTATTTTGCTAACACAACCTTAGAGTAGTCCCTTTGCTCCGACTTGGAGTTGCCACTGCAGAATTATTCCTGGTACACTACTGGCTTGGCTCCCTGCTCAGCTTCTCAATTGGAAGGCGATATGGCACTTCCGATTTTATTAAAGCACCCTGGAGCTCAAAGAACAAATTGGAGAAGTCAGGATTGATTACATTATGTGCTCTCTTTGTCTTTCTCAGGGTTTGTTCAAAGCCAAGTTAGAGTTTTCAAAGCCAGAGTGGCTGAATGGAGTTCTATACTCAGCACAGGGAATTATGATTTGGCAAAAGTTCCAATTATGAAGAGTGAAATGGAAAGAGTGGGTGTAATTTTGCTTTAGGAACTGTGCCTTCACATCAGTGACTTTTGCTCTGTTAACTGGATGGATCTGGCAACTTATTAGGAAATAAGTTGCTTGAATGTCATAGACGGATAGTGTACCCTTTGATGCATGTGAATTCTTTGTGTAGGGACCCTTCATTTCTGTTTAAAATGGAACAAATAAGCCATTTGGAGGAGGTACTGCAGAGAAATCTACCATAACCCCCAAATAATGATTACCTCTGTTTTAGGGTTTGGGTTTTTTGTTGTTGTTGTTCTGTTTTGTTTTTTGTTTTTGGAGGATAATTGGTGATAATTTCCTTCTCTACAACTGAGGGGGAATAATGTGAAAAGTATAAATGAAGTTTATCTCAAATGCCCTGTTCTCTTCAAGTTTTTCAGATATTCCAGTTAAATAGGATCTCTCTTTTTGTACCTGGGTATAATTTTATTGATACATCTATGGCATGTATGACCTCTGCCTTAAATTATTAATTGAGCCATCGTCCTGGTCTTCCTCTCTCCTAAATAATATGCAAGCAAGGACTTGAACTGATTTATCTCTGAATTCTCTGAAGGTAGTTGGTACAAGCTACTACAGAGAACAATGCCTACAGAGCTCTCTGCAGAGAACAGTAGATAGAGGACCCTTTGTGTCTGTGGCAAAGAGGAAAGTTGAGGTTCTGCGCATCAATTATGAAGGGGAAAAAAAGATGTGTCATGAGGCTTAATAGAGTAATGGGATTGACTGAATAACTGATAGCCTCAAAACCAGCATAGAAAGAATAGCTGTGTCTCACTGCTTATTGCTGAGTGAGGCTTTCTGATGAGGACCAGATAAGGTCAGATAAATAACTTCTGATAGTAGATGATGGGATTTCCTCTTCATTCTTTTCTTTTTTCTTTTCTTTTCCTTTCTTTCTTTTTTTTTTTTTTCTTTTTTTTTTCTTTTCTTTTTTCTGTCACATATTGTTAGGTAATTAAGGATTACCCTGGATTGAGGCCAGGCTTGGTGACTCGCTCCTGTAATCCCGGCATTTTGGGAGCCTAGGTGGGTGGATCACTTGAGGTCAGGAGTTTGAGATCAGCCTGGCCAACATGGTGAAATCCCATCTCTACCAAAAATATAAAAATTTGCCAGTCATAGTGGCATGTGCCTGTAGCCCCTGCTACTTGGGAGGCTGAGGCTCAAGAATCGCTTCAACCCGAGAAGTGGAGGTTGCAGCAAGCCAAGGTCTCTCACCTCTGCGCTCCAACCTGGGTGACAGGGCAAGACTCTGTCTCAAAAGAAAAAAAAAAAAATTGGGAATGGAGAACAGATCAGAGATGAAATGTTTACGTATTTCTGGGTAACATAAGGTAGCTTTTCTTTGTGTCTTGAGGGTGCCATTTTTACTGTGTTAAAACATGACTGCTTTCATGGAAGCCCATTTCTGTTGCTTTCTTCAATAGCCTTTTGATGTGCTGAAGAACTTCAGGAAGCCATCCTACTTAAATTAATCCATCCCCACCTGTCTTACTAGTTAGTAAAAACATTCTCTTGGAGTGTTGTTGCTTATGGGGTCGGAAATTGTCACGTATTTTAAGATTGGAAATGTGCTTAACTGTAATCAGCTTTGTCTCCTTTCATGCTGGTGGGTGGCATGAAGCCCAGGAAAGATAAGTGACGTGTTTGCATCAGTGGAACATTTAGAAGTAAAATCTTGACTTCCTCACTCTTATCCAGATCTTCCTTTACTTATACCTATTTCCTCTGTTTTCCACGTTTATATATTGCCTGGTAATCTCCAATATCCTCATTTTATTTACGTGCCTAGATTGCAAATTTACTGAGGACTCAAATCATATATTTGACTTATTTCGAGCTTTCACCATCTAGCCCAAGTCTTTGAACATTATAATTCACAGTAGTATTGTTCACTTTAAGGATTGATGATTGCCGTGGGCTGCATTTGTTTTCATAAATTGCTCTGGGTGAAGAAATTGAGAGAGAGAGTTGGAAAACTCCACCAAAAAAGAAAAAAAAATCAGAAGCAAAATAAATAGGCCTAGGACTGTTTTTAAAACTGAGAAGATTTTCTTTTTGTTCTTATTGTTTTTGAAATTGGACTAATGGTAGAGGGAATAAAAGGATGCAGATAAACTAAATTGCTCTAAATAGCTGTAGTTCATAGCAGTGCTAAAGAAATACCTTCAAAGAGTGCTTAGAAAATGGGAAAGAAATTAGTCTTTCCTGCTGCGTGTGTTGGCAGAGGGGCGAAGTGGGTGGGGGTTAGGATGGAAAATAGGAAGACATTTGGTCCTCCCAGCCTAATCTGGCTGTCACTCCTTTTAGTGCTGACATGGTTCTTTGACACGATGAGTTCGGAATCATCACAGGTCACAGAGAAGATGCCAGTAAGAATTCATAGTCCTTCTGGGACCCAACTGCAGTGAACCTGATAAATAATTCAGGGAGTTAGAAGTGCCTTGGTATGGAAGACTTTAACTGAGCGATTTTATCTTTTCTTTTAATATCATCTCAGGCCTTTCCAGCTAATTTGATTGAAACCTACATTTCCCTACACCCCCTCTTTCTATTGTCACAAAAGACCACTTAGGGAGCCCAGAGTTCTGTTTCCTCTCAGGTACGTTGTGCTTTCAATAACACGGAAATATAGTTGGAGATTGGGAGCAGAATTAAGCCAGTAATGGCAGCTTCCTCCTGTGATACTCAGCACTTTCGCTTGAGTTTTTGCCTAAAAAAGTCACAGATTTTCCAAGATTTTAAGGCTGATAGAACCATGATATACCTTTGAAAACTTACATAGTATACAAGTTACCTAATATCAGACATAATTGGGACAGTTACTTCAGTTAAATTAAGAAATCGTAAAGATATTTAATAATAACTTGTACACAGAAAATTAAATTGGACATTAATTGGCCAATCTTTTGACGTAGAGCTCAGTTTTCTTCTGCATACTTCCATAGCACTGATTGAATTCATATTATTTTCTCCCCCAGAAACGTCAACTCTGACTTCCAGTTTGCTTTCTTATGTCACTGAAGATTCTGTTTTCCCCCCTTCCCTCTCCCACCCTCCTCCAAATAACTAGCAACTTTAACTAACTTGCATTCATGATTTTTTCTGAACCATTCAAGGAAGTTTTCATATTATGAAAAACTCCTTTTTGTACCCCTCATACTGCCTGACCAAATATTTATTTATATTATATAATTATAGTTAAAAGGTGGAGGTGGCACCATATACTTAGGGACTCTTGGTGAGCACAGAGCTCAATGGTGAAGACAACTGCTTGGGGGTAGTAGAAGAATACTGTATCAACCACTAACATGCAGTGTGTCACGGGCCAATGTATTTTGCTGACGGTGTGAGAACACAGTGTTTTCCGTGATTAAGTGGCATATTGGTAGGAAATTTTTGGCTACATATATCCCACCTACCTGTAATCTTGGGAAAGTCACTTAAACACTTGATGCCTCAATTTCTACATCCCTAAAATGGCAATGTAATATTTACTACACAGTATGGCCATGAAAATTAAATTAGGTAACAGATCTCAAGCACATGGCATGATGTATTGCACGTGGTACTCTGCATATGTTAGCTGTTTTTGTTGTTGTTGTTTGTCTGTTTGCTTTTGAGACAGAGCTTTGCTCTGTCACCAGGCCAGAGTACAGTGGTGCCATCTCAGCTCACTGCAACCTTCAACTCTCTGCTTCAAGCAATTCTCCTTCCTCAGCCTCCCAAGTAGCCGGGATTACAGGCACGCGCCACCACGCCCAGCTAATTTTTGTATTTTTAGTAGAGCCGGGGTTTCACCACGTTGTCCAGGCTGGTCTTGATCTCCTGACCTCGTGATTCTCCAGCCTCTGCCTCCCAAAGTGTTGGGATTGCAGGCGTGAACATCCGCGCCCAGTTGTTCTTCTTATTTCCATGCTTGGTAGTCTATGACAGTGTCTCTCAAACTTTTTGCATTATTGCACCCCACCCCACCCCCACCACCATCCACAGGAGATTGCCTAGATTTTTTTTTCTAAAGGTTGCCTTCCCTCATGACATTTTAATACTACAGAACTACTGTGTATCTGTAGTTGAACTATAGCCACCTGGAGGGACACAATTCTCATAATAGCTAAGATTTTTTTTTTAACTTCCTTTTTCCAAGAACCACCTTTTATCCCACGGGGGAAGACACCATATGCTCATCGGGAATGCACAGTCTATTGGATTACGGATGATTGTGTTCTTCCTCAACGCAAGGCATCAGAGCACCATGTTAGAGGAGGGTTGGCTTTATAATGTGGGATTGAGCAAGTTTTGACCCGAGAGTCATGCTCCCTTCTCCCCTGGAACTTTTCCTACCGAGATGGAAGCTTAGATTTGGGAGCCATTGGTGCAGAGGGTGCAGGAAAGTATTGATGCACATCAGTGATTTTTAGAGTCTGGGAAAGCAATTAGAGGTAGGCGATATTACTTTTCTTACCACTTAGGAGCAGTTTTCATTTTTGTTAATGGATTGTCATTGAAGATTCGAAGTCATTATTCATTGAACAGAAAAGTAGGGAGTAAGTGGATTCTTGCAACAGCCAGGGGTGGGATCACAGTCCCTGGGAAAACAAAGTTTGCACCTCCAAGAAGAAGAAATGCTTTTGGGGAGGCCTGGAAGCTGAGATTAAATTCAAAGTGAATGTCTAGAAGAAGGACTTGCCTTCAGTTTACAAACAAATTTGCTTTGCAGTCCTTCTACGAGAGTTGGGTATGAGTGAGCTGTTTCTTAATCACCTTGTGTTGTAATTAGTTTTGGCATGCTCATCTTATGTATTATGCATTTTATGTGCTTTCTACTATATTAGGAAATCAAGCGTCTCTGTATGAGTCAGCTCAGATGCCTGAACAAAGTACCACAGGCTGCACAGATTTGGTGACTTTAACAACAGAAAAGTATTTTCTCTCCATTCTGGGGCTTGAACAAGCTATCAGCAGGATCAGTTTCTTCTTAAACTTTTCTCCTTAGATTGTATTAATAGATAGCTGTCTTCTCTTCTCTTGGGTCCTTGCATGGCCTTCACTCTGTGTATATCTGTGTCCTGACCTCTTCCTGTACAGACACTAGTCATATTGGATTAGCCCCCACCCTAAAGACTTTAACTCAGTGCTCTCCTAAAAGACCCTATCTCCAAATATAGTCATATTCTGAGATACTGGAGTTAGGAATTCGACATATGAATCTGGTGTGGGAACAGTTTATTCCGTAACAGTTCACTGCCTGTCATGTAGTTTTTGCTTGATAAATTGTTTGGTTTTTTTTTTTTTTTTTTTTTTTGACAGAATTTTGCTCTGCCACCCAGGCTGGAGTGCAGTGATGTGATCTCGGCTCACTGCAACCTCTACCTCCCGGATTCAAGCAATTCTCCTGCTTCAGCCTCCCAGGCAGCTGGGATTACAGGAGCCTGCCACCATGCCTGGCTAATTTTTATATTTTTAGTAGAGATGTGGTTTCACCACGTTGGCTAGGCTGGTCTTGAACTTCTTACCTCAGGTGATCCGCCTGCCTCAGCCTCCCAAAGTGCTGGGATTACAAGCATGAGCCATGGTGCCCAGCTGATGAATGATTATTGAATGAGTGAATAAACAGATGAATGGATGGATGGATTTTTATTTAATTGTGGTAAATCTCTGGAATTATTAATTCTAGCAACATTCGTTAAGTCATGTTTCTTAAAGTTTTTATATTTCTTCCTCCCTGAAGATACACTTAAGCGATAACATTCTTCAGCGATGTTTCTGTTTATTCAGGAAGTGTGCATGACTCTTCTCTCCTTGGAAGCAGGTCTCCTCCTCATGTGACAAGCTGCTGCTCTCAGTAGGGCCACCCAAACATATGCCAGGGTCCTGAGCAAGAACAAGTGGATAGGCCTGCTTTAGATCTACTTTTTCAAAAGTTACAAATCTCATTAGCAAGTTATTTAAAAAGTGTAGGCACTTTGCCTATTGTGACCCATTTGCCTTTCAGAATGTCCCAGAGGCCAGGCAGATTTGACTGTAGAATTCTCAAACTCCACCAAGTACAGAACGGAAAGTGGCAGTGCAGAGAGAACTGGTCCCAAGTCTCTTACCTTCCCACTGAGGTTCTGTCCTGAACCCAAAGAGGCTTTGCACATACACCCCAGCTCTGCGCTGCTCCTTCCTCATCTAAACAAGCTCAGAGGTGTCAGTGGAGAGGTCCTCCAGGGCCCTGTGAGCAAGTGTCAGCCAGGAAATTCTGGAACCTGGGTACACAAGACAGCCTCAAAGGAGGAGTGTAGGCTTTGGATGGTCACAGCTCTCTGTGTTCCTTGGCCTGTTAGGAGGAGTGTGGTTTGTAGGTCTAATGATGGTACTGTGGTCAATTTCAGCTTTTTCAGGAACTCTCACTGGTTTTGAGATTATTTCCGTATTCTGAATTCCCTGAAGAATAATCAAGAGAGTTGGGGAGGCAGAACATTCGGAGAAAACACCAGAGTCAGAACTTAGCCACATCCAAAAGTTCATGGAAGTGGCTGTGTCACTGGGAATTTGCTTCATTTAATCTTGACCCTAAATGCCCAGTTTCCGCACCTGTGAGTTCCCCCAAAAGACCATGTAACTCCTTTAGGAGACTTGGTTCTAGAAACATACGAGCAGCTTTCAGGAAGAAGCAGAGCCTGAGTGAGCACCTGTATTCCTTGAATGGGGCCTGCCCTCTGCAGTGAGCCATGAGCTGGGGTAGCAGCCCCGCACCTCTGTTCTCGGGTGAGACAGCCGTCATCTCTCATGAATGATGCAACCAGGCAGCCTTCTAGAAATACGTCAAACTCTCTTGCACTCGTAACTTTTTATTGCTAGGGTCACTAAAAGCCACTTTTTCAAATTATCGGAGCTTGTTTGCCAGGCTGTGCACAGAACCTCAGAAAAAGGAAAAAAGCCAATGGTTTTCTTCACCACACATAGAATAATTTATAGGCAGGGACCAATTTACTTGCTAGAGAACAGCGGGTGGCCTGTGCCTTCCCCGGTGGAAGGGACATTATGCTAAGCAGGGTGGCAGGCTTCAGTGCTCATGATAGAAGCCAAGAGACCCTTCTAATTAATTACATGGCTGTCTTTACCCAGCGTGGGTTCCTCACTTTCTCATCAAAGTCCTTGTTTAGTCAAAGCTGTATTTATTTTATTTATTTATTATTTATACTTCCTCCCTTTCCAAAGAGAATTTGAGACAGCTGGAAAAAAAAAATGTGTGGGGCTGTTTGCGAGAAGAGACTCTCTGAAATGGGACATTTGAAGAGAGAATTCTAACAGAAGCTCAGAGCATACTTTTCTTCTCCCAGCTCTTGTTCTTAATAAAATTTCCTGTTTTACTTCATCATTACTTCTCAAGAACTTCTTTCCGCTCTTGGTTGGGTAGATCTAGGTAGCGTCTTTGATCTTTACCTTCCCACCATACTCTTCCTGAAGGCTTTTCATTGCCATGAGAATAGAAGCTAAATGGCTTAACAAAGCCATAAAGGTTTGCCTGTTCAAGTCCATTAAAACTCTTGGCCCTGTTTCTGCAGCTTCCCTTCTCCCCATTTCTCATAAAATTTCCCAGACACATTGGTCTTTCAGTTCCTGCCAGAGCTAAGGCTCTCACTTCCGTGTATCCTTGTGCCTGCTCTTGCCTGGACTTACTTATTGCCCTCTATTCTCCCGTGCACCATCATTCTGCACTCTGGATCCTCCATCCTTAGCAACTCCTCATTCTTTAGGAATCCCATTTTCTAAGATGCCATCTGTGACCGCCATATTAAATTTACCTGACACTCACCATATCATCCTCTGTAACACTTCTTTATTGCCTTCATTACATTGCTTTGAATGTTATCATTTCTAATATCATTTTGTCATTTTAATTAATTATTATTATTATTTTGATACAGAGTTTTACTCTGTTGCCCAGGTTGGAGTGCGGTGGTGCAATCTCTGCTCACTGCATTCTCCACCTACTGGGTTCATGGTATTCTCCTGCCTCAGCCTCCCAAGTAGATGGGATTACAGGCACCTGGGACCACACCCAGCTAGTTTTTGTACTTTTAGTAGAGACAAAGTTTCACCATGTTGGCCAGGCTGGTCTCGAACCCCTGACCTCATGTGATCCACCGCCTTGGCCTCTCAGAGTGCTGGGATGACAGGGCATCTTGCTTTCTAAACATAGCACCTTCCTGACTGTAGGGACTTCCTCTGTCGTGCTCACCTGTGCATCACATGGGCCTCCTGCTGTGTCAGACACACAGTGGCCACTCAACAATTGTCTAATGAATAAATGCATGAGAAATATTAGTTTTAAAGAAAAGGTCTGATATACTTCACTTGGTTTGGAATGTTTACCAAAAAAAAAAAATTTGCTTTTCTAGAGAGGGTTACATGCTGATCCAAAATAATTGGTTTATAATTATGAAATTTGAAGCGTCGGAGAACCAGCAAGGAAAGATTTTCGAGGAAATGGAGGCTCATCAGGAAAGCAGGTGCTGCCCACTCAAGCGTCTTTTTCCTTGAGCTGATCTAGAATGCGTTGTCTCAGGGAGCCAGCCTGTCTTGGAGATGTCGTACTTCACGAGATGAACCAAGTGTGATCCTCCCAAGGACCAGGGCCTGCGGTCCAGCCAAGCGTGGGAGTGTAGCTAAGGAAGGAATGAATAACCCACTCTCATTTCAAGCATAGGATTCTCTCATCACTCTCACTGCTTTAAATCTTCAGCATCACAGATTTCACATTATTCTCTTATGTATGAATGTTATTTTTATTTACCATTGAAGATTGGAACCCTTTTCTGGACAAACAACACGTGGTTGAAACAGGATGAAAAGTCAATCAAAACTATCTTCTCATGTGAAGAGCGAGAGAGAGAGAGAGAGAGAGAGAGAGAGAGAGACAGAGACAGTGTGTGTGTGTGTGTGTGTGTGTGTGTGTGTGTGTGTGTGTGTGTGTTGGGACCACCTTTCAGCTGTGTTGCCTCCCTCTGGTGGCCGTTATATGCACATGGCCTTGGTGACATAGACTGAGTCAGAATGTAACTCCCTTTAAAAAAACAAACAAACAAACAAAGTAATTATCTGCTCCAGATATTTTAAAATTATTATTGGTGGGAGCTCTTCCAAAAAAAAAAAAGAAAAAACAGTTAAGTGGTTGAAATTGATTGGCACTGAGAAAACATGAGCTTTTTGCCTTTGATGTGAAGTTCAAAATCTGCCATGGCCTTCAGTGAAAGCAGCATTTTGATTGTGTGTAAACCCGTAAAAGGATCTGCCAGTATGTTGAAATTCTGTGTTTGGAGAATGTAGCTCAGAATTCATTTGCATGATCAAGGCCACCAGTATAGATTATTTTGAAGGTAGCTTTTAAAATCTGCTGCGTATTTTCAATATTCTGCTTCGAATTATTCCTCATGAGTATTGTGCAACTACACTGGAGGTGATACCTAGACAGCTTATCTAGGGTTTTATTTTGAGCTTTAGAAATGACTTGATTTGATCTTAACCCATTTTCTAGTTATGTCCAGGGGCGGGGGGGGGATGTCCTTGAGAGAAGAAGAGGGTCAAGGACAATAAGCAATACTAATTTTTCTTCTGTTTCTTCTCCCCTCTTGTTTCCCAAATCCAGAAATAGTCTCCTGAACATAGCCTGACACTTCAGCATGACAGGTGTGCTGAATATGAGAAGGTGCATTGTAAAAGCCTATTTATTCAGTGAGGAAATTTTATACCATTTACATGCAGAGCCATCTCTATGATACCAAAATAGGCTTAAGCAATGAATTTTTCATTTTTTAGACTCAAAACCAGGTAACTCCCCTGGAAAGACACGCTATGTAATTTCACTTCATGCGCCTAATCGATATCATCGATGGAAATCTGCATTCCTCTTGTGAAGCAGACATAAGATTTTCTGTTTTGTTATGTACATTACATATGTGCAATATTAGGGTAGAGAAGTAGGCCATGTTTATATTTTTGGATTCAGTTTATTTTTTTCATAAGCTTTTTTATAGCTCTCAAAGATACTGGCCTATTTTATGTTGATTCTCACTGTGTGGAAAGGTAAAGTCATACACAATTAAAGTTTGGTTGAACTGTCACATTAAATTTATATAAATATTTAAAATAGATTGATATTATATAAGTAGAAATTCATACTTTTTGTGGCAGATCACAAAGAGTTGATTTCAGATCACAACCATCATAGAACTGAACTGTTAGGTATGGACGTGCCTCTCAACAAACCAAGTATGTTATAACGTTTCTTACCGACCCTATTTCAGAATACTACAAGTCAATAAGAGCATGGAATTTGATGTCATTTTGTAAAACAAATATAGGGCTGTCATAATTGCAACTATTTCCTAGTTGCACATTCTATGCCTTTTACGAAGGTCATCGAGTTTCTTTATGCTCAGGGACTGTTCCTCCATCGCTCTATCTATCCCTCCATCTTCCCAGATAGCTTAAGGTAGCTTAAACCCTTGAAAGCTATTCTAAAATATTATCTCACTGATTCCTTGTGGGACCTCAGATTGAAGATGTCAGAGAGTTTTTGCAGACTGTCTTTTCAAACAAAGTAATCATCTGAAGGTCGTTCTTTGATTCATTCATTTCTTCTACAAACAGTTATTGAATGCCTGCCATGGGCTGCTGTGGGCTCTGGGGAAATAATGGTGAGCGAAAGCAGAGCAGCCTGTCTGCCTAGAGCTTGCGGAGAGGCAGGACAGAGGTTAGGAGCAGGCCCTGCAGCCCATGCCCGAGTTCAAGTCCTAGCCCTGTCACGTACTCACTGACCAACTTCATAAATGTCTGCACATATGTGCAGGCTGGCTGAATGGAAGATGTGTATGTATATTACCCAAAGAAAGAACTGTGATCAGTGAATGAACGAGGAAAGTGAAAGTTGGTGGATTCAGTACAACCAACTCTCTACGAGATCAGGGAGAAATGCTCCCTGGCACAGGCGCTTTCGTTGTTGTTTAAAGCTGATGTTAGGAACGACCAACCTAATGAGTGTGTGTTTTCCACGTGTTAGGTAATGTTGTAAGTGATTTGCAGCCCTCTAACAACTGTGAAATAGTAATACTGTTATTTTCTACATTTTATGTGAATTAACTGGGACACAGAGAAGTGACGTAGTGTGCCCAAGTTAACACAACTGCTAAGTGGAAAAGCTGTTCGGGTCCTGTCTCCAGAGCCCAGCTCCCGTTCATAACACCTTTTCTACTTCTCTAAAACCAGTTTATTGAGTGTCTAATTGATACTCTTAGTCACTTTCCGTGATTTACATCTAATCCTCCCAACAACTTCATAAGCACAGCTGATTATCCCCTTTGAGATTAAAAAAAAAGGTACAGAGAGGTTAAGTCAGGTGCTCTTTGTCATACTATTAGTGAGTGGAAGCATTGAGATAAAAAGCTAAATTCTGACTCCAAACCCTCAACTCCTTCCACAACACCAAATCCGACCCGAAAGACAGAAGGACCAGTTGTTTCAATTCCCTGAAAGCAATTCCTGGTAGGGAGTGGCTGGGTGGTCAAACCTTAAAGTGACTGATCATCAGCCCCACTTGGGAAAGTTGGCAAATTGCACATGTCACGCCTCCTCTGCAGCCCTATTAAACCACCATCTGCAGGGGTGGGGCCTAGAAACCTTCATTTTTCATCACTTTCCCCTAGTGTGTTTGATGACTCTTGGGTTTGGGGTACAACTTCCAAGTGATGAGAGGGAAAAAATTCTTTCCAAAGGTAAGAGTCTAAGAAATCAGACGGTTGGAATCAGCTTGAGCAAATGAAAGAATGTTATTAATGAACTGAATTATCTCCCTTTGAAATGGATTGAAAGTGTATAGACATCCACTATGGAAGATCCATCTGTTATGGACCATATACTTTTATATCTTATTAGTACTCTCTGAATTCATTTTCCGTCCTGAAATTCTGTTCTGCCAGCTTCCCTTCACTAGTGGGAACCACGTAACCAACAGGTTGCTATCAGGAGTTGCTTCAGAGCATCCAGACAGTTGGCTATTCTTCTGGAACCAACCACCACGCAGGCAGTAGTTGACGTGGAAAGAGGCCACCCAGTCCTGCAGTTTCTGATTTTAAAGGGAGCGAGATTGATCAGTGGGAACTCCCTCCTAGTGGGCTGAGAGAGGTGTGTAGCAGTAGTGAAAGTGACCTCAAGTTCACGGATTTGAATTTATAACATTGGTTATTTGTTCTCAATTTACCCCTGTTACTCGAACCAATTGGAAATCATATAAGAACAACACTTCAAATGTTTTAGAATATTTTATGCTGTCCAAGTGCATAGCTTTTCCTTTTTGGTCTGATTTTAATGTTTTCAATTTTAGACTTACTGGAGCCTGGAAATGGTCAACTGTTTAAACAAAGTGTTTTCTTTCTTTTCTTCACCCCTTCCTCTTTCTTTCTCTTTCTCCTTGTTTCTCTCTCTTTGTCTCAGTAAAGAGAAATATCTGTCTAATAAGCACCTTCCAGGGGCTTGGCTGAAGTTTACTGAATCAGATAGAAAAATGGTTTCAGGTTAGGGAATGGCTATTGATAAATGTTTCTTCAAATTCCTTTGCTAATAACCCCCACACCTTGGTCAGCTAACTATAAGACTCTTGATTATTGTGCAAACAGTATTTATAACCTGGAGTCAAGAATGTGGACATGTACATAAGATCTATAAATTGCTTTCATGTTTCCAGATTTGTAGTGTAGTTAGGCCTGTGGATGATGCACCTGCAGGTGTCTGATTTTCAGCATGAACTGCTTGATTCCAGAAGCTGTAAGTCAGATACGACCCTGGGAAACTTTTCTAGGAGAATTTCTCTTCAGTTCAGCTTTCTCATTTGTATCACCTCATGAGCTATGCTGCCTTGTCACAATTCAGCCAGTGCTGAAACCATTAAGATTTTATTAGGTTTGTCCTTGTCATTCTATTACGCGATTGGCATTGCTTATTGACAATTCTTATTTTCTGTACTATGATTTTTATAGTCCTAGTTTATTAAGCGCTCCTGGAATACAGGCTCCTGGAACTAATTAGAAAAAGAAAAAGGGCTTCTTAGGCAGCACTAGGAGAGGAACACTGTGCAGAAAGCTTTTGCATGACTTACGTGGTTTGAATCTCAGTTCCTATGAAAAGTGTTAACGTAGCCTGGAAAAGTCACTGCTTTTACTGTCATCTTTAAGAGACTGGCAAGGCCAGGTCCTTGCTGTCCCCAAAGAGCATTTTTCACATGTTGATTTATACTCAAGGTTTTGAAACTGTGATCTCCTTTAAATGAAAATTTCTGCTTTTACCTAGCACCTGCCAATAAGCCTTTCTTTATAATGTCTAGTTTCCTGGAGCGGAAGCAACATATTCAATACAGTATTCACACAAACAGGGAAAAATTTAAAAGACAAAAAATACCCTTTCTCTTTCGATATTTGAAATGTATCTTGCAAAGCAATTTTTTTTTTATCACCAACGTTTAGGCTTATAACTGAAATACCCAGTGATTTTGAAACACGAGTTTGTTTATTATTTTCTAGAAGCACGAGTACCTCAGTGAGAAGCAGACAGAGTTGTGAGAAAGTATTGTGCAGTTAACATTTTGTTCCTTCTCTCAGCTGAGCTGGGATTCATCTCTAGCTTCACGTTATGAGCAGCTTGAATCTGAATGCAGAACCTACATTTCTTCCCTGGTGTGGGTCTGGTCTCTCTGTGCTTCCGATTTTCACAGAGCCACCCTTTCCCTGCAGAGTTTTTCCTGATACTTCATGGGTTGGAGTAGGCCCCTTCCACAGGATCACAATTACCTGATGTTCTAGTGTTAGAACTCTTTACATAGAACCCTAATTTCCCACCTACTCATTTCTCTCCCCTCACTTAACTTCTAAGCCTCATGAGACCGAAACCCACATCAGCTCTGTATACAGCTGTATCCTCATTCTAGGGCTCCATATGTACTGGTTCAATAAAGGAATGGAAAGTATGTTACATTTTCATGCTTTTTGATGTCCGTGGGAGAAGGTTATGGTTATTAGAAATTTACCTAAATTTCCTCTAGAAAATTGTGGCAATAATGCCAGCTTTCTAAAGCACTTGTAAGAAGGTGTGTATAGATTATCGGTTCTCAACAGGGGGCAATTTTCCCACTCCAGGGGACTTGTATATGGCCGCATCTGGAGACATTTTTGGATGCACACCACAGCCCCACAGCACAGAATTATCTGGCACAAAGTGTCAATAATGCCTAGGCTGAGAAACTGGGGTAGTTGGAAGTGCATAGATTTTTGCAGGTAAAGGCTAAATTTATTTTGTTCTACATGGTGGAGTTCACCTCTTTGGATATCATTAATAATAGCAATTACATAGACAATAATCAGCATTATTATGTTCTTGCCATGTACAGACATACGTTTTTTGCGAGTACTATTTTATTTAACCCTACCAACTGTGCTGTGAGTTAGGAACTATTATTATCATTTTTCAGATGAGGAGACTAAGACTTGAAAAAAGTAATGTGTACTCAGGATCCTGCTGCTACCTGGTGGTAGAAGTAGGACAAGAACTCAGGATCTATGCCTGTTGACCATTATACTTTCTCCTTAAATATGGTTCCCAGCTTAAAGCCTAAAAGGATCTCTACCTTCATTATTCAGTAGGAACCACAGGTAGAAATGCAAAGAAAATTTAAATTTAAAAAATTATTATGGCCTAGGTGTTTGTAATTTTACTAGTGTTTGCACTGATTGAAACAAAAATACGGTACATTCACTGATAGGTGTAAGGGGTTGTTGATACAGGAACAGAACAAATCTGCTATATGCTGTTATTTTGTGGGATTCCCAAGAAGCTCAAAGAAAGCTCTGAGAGTTTTGTTTTCATTCAAAATTGAACTTGTCATAGTCCATCAACACATTGTGGTCTAGATGGGACTCTTCTCCTATTAAGGTGTATAGACAGAGACAGTTTGCCCCATGTAATCTTACTAGGCGCTTTCTTCGGAACCACGTCATCTTCTTATGTAATTATAAAAGAGCCACTCATGAGTAAAATATGCCTGCAAGAGAGCAAGGCCCAGGGGTGAAGGGTTGGCTGATGGGGGCCTATTCTCTCCTTGCAGAGGACACAGTTCAGGCAAGTGGAAAATTTACAATTTGGATGCATAATAATAGTTTCTAGGCCCATCCCTGCCTACTTGGTTTACTCCCAGTGTTAATGTCCTCTAGCTGTTAGCTGATGAACTCTAAGTAAACTCCATCATCCTCAAGTACTGATTTGTTTCTTAGCCCCTAATACTTGGCCTAAAAGACAAGCAAGAAGCATCTATTCTTTTTACCTAGAAACTTAGGGACCCTGGTGCTACTGTTTTTCACCTTTAGGACATTCTCTTCAGTGGTTGCCTCTATCACACTTTGAAGATTCCAGTAGAATACTCAAAAACATATTACATCGAGACCAGCCTGATCAACATGGTGAAACCCCATCTCTACTAAAAATACAAAAATTAGCCAGTTGTGGCAGAGGGCACCTATAATCTCAGCTAGTCAGGAGGCTGAGGCAGGAGAATGGTTTGAACCCAGGAGGCGGAGGTTGCAGTGAGCCGAGATCACGCCACTGCACTCCAGCCTGGGCAACAGAGTGAGACTCTGTATCAAAAACAAAACAAAAACAAAACCTAAAAAAACTGTATTATATTTTATTCTTTAGTCTAACTTTCCTAGCTCTTGTGGAAGTAATTATTAATAGCACCAGTTTTTTATGCTTGAGTGTTTTACAAAAGTGGGTTCCTGTGATGACAAGTAACTCTTTAAGGTCCTACTAGACATTAGTACTTGTCATTCAGATAGTCGTTTTCTGTTAAGGCCGACTGACATATATAGTCACGGCACTGCTCCACCCAGAAGATGTAATTTACATGGAAGATGTTATTTGAGACTCTCTCCCGGGGACAAAAGTGATTAGTATGCCTTATGCCTTAACTCTTCTCAAAAGAGCTCTTGCATCTATTTTACATTTAACAAATTAAAACATGAATGATTAAGTAAGATATTCATGGTGCTTCACAAACTTGAATGTACCCACCCCAGACTCTCGCCAACAGGCAGATTCTGGGCCTGCGGTTTAGATTTTCTACCTTCTCATCATCTCAGGATCAAGCTGCTGGACCAAGGACCACACTTGAGTACCCAGATGTGAGGAAACATTAAGATGGTTTGAAATCTAAGCTAAGGATGGCATCGGACTGATAGCATTAAACGCATTTTTCGAATGCCACCTCAGTTATATGAATTATTTTTTAAGTTTATAGAGATGTTTCTTTTAAAGGGAATGGCTGGCTCCCTTTTCAGCAGCAAAATGTATATTAGGTCTTGTAAAAAATTAAATAATGCTTGACTTTTTTTTTTTTTTTCTTTTTGAGATAGGATCTTGCTCTGTCACCCAGGCTGGAGTGCAGTAACATGATCTTGGCCCACCTGTGCCTCCAAGGCTCAGGAGATTCTCCCACCTCAGCCTTCCGAGTGACAGAGACTACAGGTCCCTCCAACCACACCTGGCAAATTTTTCTAATTTTTAGCAGAGATGGGGTTTCACTATGTTGCCCAAGCTGGTCTCCATCCCCTGGGCTCAAGCTATATGCCTGCCTCGGCCTCCCAAAGTACTGGGATTACAGGTGTAAGCCACCATGTGAAATCGAGCCCAGCCATGCTTGATATTTAATAAAGCATCACATCTCTCTGTTTTTACCTGAAAAAAGATCCCCACCCACACACCTTATATTTCCTAAACAATAAAAAGTGAATTTTAGCATTTCTGACCATTGAAGCCATTTTTTTTGGCTTCCAATCTTTTAAATTATAGAACACATTTACAATATCCTTGATACTTAAATAACACTTCCAGTGTTCTTTTTTTCTTTTTTAATTATATTTCTAAAGATAGCTAAGGGAGCAATTTCAAATAGTTCCTCTGCGCTTTTAAATGTAAGTTGTTTCAGTCTCCGTGTATTGGTGAGAATTAGGAGACTCACAGCTTGCCATGCTCTGTCTTGTTAGCTTATTTTATAGGGAAATCAAATCTGGCACCTTTCAATTAACTTCTTTACCTCTCCAATCTAAAAACAGATGGAATACATTCTGATGCAAGAAGGCACGATTGCTATCTGTGGATTGCCTTGACTACCTCAACTGTGTCTTCTGTCATTTCAAAATTGGCTAAAAGACCTCTTATAAAAAGCAGGAAAGCACAGTCGGAAGGAGGGCGGTAGTGTTGAAAAATAATGTACTCCTAGTCGTGAGCTTGGCAACTCTTCAAGGGGCCACAATGGTGTATCTCATCTGGACCTAGAGGTCCCAAAGGAGGAGATAAGTGGAAATGTTTTGTGGGCTGGAGCTTGGTCATTCTCCTCAGTGGCTTGAGTGCAAGCTATTTTGGAGGAAGATAAAGAGGAAGCGAGACGAGAAGTGGGAAAGAAAAAAGTCTTTCTGCCTTCATACATGTTTCTGCTTACTACGTTTATACTCCTTTTTTTTAAATAATTTTTTTCTTTGAATAATTTTTTAAAATTATGTGGTAATGTGGTTATGACATGTTAAATAACAAAGAGAAAAATCAATAATGATTCCAATTTTGTTAAGTATATGTATAGAAAAAAGGGAAGTAAGTATGCAAATCGAATCAGCTACCTCTGGATGATTATATAATGAACAATCTTTATCACCATTATACTGTATTCTTTATATTTTATTTTCTAAAATTTTCCATTAGGCATGAATAAGCTTTTGTATCAGAGTTTTAAAATACATTTTAAAGGGAAATGGCAACTTATTCAGCTACAGTTATTTAATAGCTAGTATATGAAAGTTCATATATAGTAAATGTATTTGGAAATATAATCCACTTGGAATAATTTTTCAGTAAGGATGCATCTTTTTAAGTGACTTTATTCGTCTCCATTTTGCATTTGTAAAATACATAACTATGCAGGGCTTCACATTTTTCCCTTCACTTTTGCTAGCTGTCAGTCATCACCTCCACCTTGGAACAAGATCACGACCAGTAGGATTTGTAGGTAATTGTCATTAACTGATTGACTAGATTCAGCAGTGTGCCTGTTACAATTAAGTGTTTGGATATGCAAATAGATAAAGATTAGATAAAAAGAGAAGGTACTGATTGGGATATAAAATTCACAATTTGATTGTTGATAGTGACAGGTAACAGCATGATATTGTTTTGAAGTTACTATATTATTTCCTGAATACCTTTTCAGCTAAATTACTGTTATTTGAAATGCCACTTAATGCCATCCCTGCCTCTTAACATTTTGTCCCAATCTCATTGTTTTTGAAAGGCTCGGGGTCATGCTGGCATTTCTTTCATTATTACCCCTAACTGACCATTTCTTCTTCTTTTTTTTTTCCCTACTACAGATTGCAGATTGAGCTTAACCAAGAAGTTTGTAGGCTAATCAAGCCTGGCTTGAACTACAAAAGAAGAAGAGAGCTTTGCCTGCCCACTTGGGCTTGTGCTGACTCGGCTGATAACTTGCCATCGCCCGTTGCCAGTGTGGAAAATTCTCCCCGTTGAATTTTTCCGCACATGGAGGACAGCAGCAAAGAGGGCAACACAAGCTGATAAGACCAGGGACAGCTGGGAGATTATTTTACCATACGCCCTCAGGACGTTCTCTCTAGCAGGAGTTCTGGACTTTGACAGAACCCCGTCCAGTCATCTTGATTTTGCTGTTTATTTTTTTTCTTTTTATTTTCCCCACCACATTGTATTTTATTTCTGTACTTCAGAAATGGGCCTACAGACCACAAAGTGGCCCAGCCATGGGGCATTTTTCCTGAAGTCTTGGCTTATCATTTCCCTGGGGCTCTACTCGCAGGTGTCCAAACTCCTGGCCTGCCCTAGTGTGTGCCGCTGCGACAGGAACTTTGTCTACTGTAATGAGCGAAGCTTGACCTCAGTGCCTCTTGGGATCCCGGAGGGCGTAACCGTACTCTACCTCCACAATAACCAAATTAATAATGCTGGATTTCCTGCAGAACTGCACAATGTTCAGTCGGTGCACACGGTCTACCTGTACGGCAACCAACTGGACGAATTCCCCATGAACCTTCCCAAGAACGTCAGAGTTCTCCATTTGCAGGAAAACAATATTCAGACCATTTCACGGGCCGCTCTTGCCCAGCTCTTGAAGCTCGAAGAGCTGCACCTGGATGACAACTCCATATCCACAGTGGGGGTGGAAGACGGGGCCTTCCGGGAGGCTATCAGCCTCAAATTGTTGTTTTTGTCTAAGAATCACCTGAGCAGTGTACCTGTTGGGCTTCCAGTGGACTTGCAAGAGCTGAGAGTAGATGAAAATCGAATTGCTGTCATATCAGACATGGCCTTCCAGAATCTCACGAGCTTGGAGCGTCTTATTGTGGACGGGAACCTCCTGACCAACAAGGGTATCGCCGAGGGCACCTTCAGCCATCTCACTAAGCTCAAGGAATTTTCAATCGTACGTAATTCGCTGTCTCACCCTCCTCCCGATCTCCCAGGTACACATCTGATCAGGCTGTATCTGCAGGACAACCAGATAAACCACATCCCTTTGACAGCCTTCTCAAATCTCCGCAAGCTGGAACGGCTGGATATATCCAACAACCAACTGCGGATGCTGACTCAAGGGGTTTTTGATAATCTCTCCAACCTGAAGCAGCTCACTGCTCGGAATAACCCTTGGTTTTGTGACTGCAGTATTAAATGGGTCACGGAATGGCTCAAATATATCCCTTCATCTCTCAATGTGCGAGGTTTCATGTGCCAAGGTCCTGAACAAGTCCGGGGAATGGCCGTCAGGGAATTAAATATGAATCTTTTGTCGTGTCCCACCACGACCCCCGGCCTGCCTCTCTTCACCCCAGCCCCAAGTATAGCTTCTCCGACCACTCAGCCTCCCACCCTCTCCATTCCAAACCCTAGCAGAAGCTACACGCCTCAAACTCCTACCACATCGAAACTTCCCACGATTCCTGACTGGGATGGCAGAGAAAGAGTGACCCCACCTATTTCTGAACGAATCCAGCTCTCTATCCATTTTGTGAATGATACTTCCATTCAAGTCAGCTGGCTCTCTCTCTTCACCGTGATGGCATACAAACTCACCTGGGTGAAAATGGGCCACAGTTTAGTAGGGGGCATCGTTCAGGAGCGCATAGTCAGCGGTGAGAAGCAACACCTGAGCCTGGTTAATCTAGAGCCCCGATCCACCTACCGGATTTGTTTGGTGCCACTGGATGCTTTTAACTACCGCGCCGTAGAAGACACCATTTGTTCAGAGGCCACCACCCATGCCTCCTATCTGAACAACGGCAGCAACACCGCGTCCAGCCACGAGCAGACGACATCCCACAGCATGGGCTCCCCCTTTCTGCTGGCGGGCTTGATCGGGGGCGCTGTGATATTTGTGCTCGTGGTCTTGCTCAGCGTCTTTTGCTGGCACATGCACAAAAAGGGGCGCTACACCTCCCAGAAGTGGAAATACAACCGGGGCCGGCGGAAAGATGATTATTGCGAGGCGGGCACCAAGAAGGACAACTCCATCCTGGAGATGACAGAAACCAGTTTTCAGATCGTCTCCTTAAATAACGATCAGCTCCTTAAAGGAGATTTCAGACTGCAGCCCATTTACACCCCAAATGGGGGCATTAATTACACAGACTGCCATATCCCCAACAACATGCGATACTGCAACAGCAGCGTGCCAGACCTGGAGCACTGCCATACGTGACAGCCAGGGGCCCAGTGTTATCAAGGAGGACAATTAAACTCTTGAGAACACACTCGTGTGTGCACATAAAGACACGCAGATTACATTTGATAAATGTTACACAGATGCATTTGTGCATTTGAATACTCTGTAATTTATACGGTGTACTATATAATGGGATTTAAAAAAAAGTGCTATCTTTTCTATTTCCAGTTAATTACAAACAGTTTTGTAACTCTTTGCTTTTTAAATCTTAAAAAAAAAATAGTTGCTGAAGTACTGTACAGGGTTGTACAATGAGAACCCAATGCCAAGGCAAAAGAACGAGTGATTCTTCCTTAGGATACACATCAACCACTTTGCTGTTGAAGCTGTCAGAATAAATTCCTGGTGGTTAGATGAAAGGGCGGATTAAATGGACTCATCAGGGTGAAAGGAATAATATGGGTAAAACAAGAAATGGCCCAGATATTTTCACACGATTTCTATGCCTCCAGGTCTGGAAGACAGGTAAAAAAATTCTAGCATGTAAGAATGGAGGTAGTTACCCTGATTTGACCCAATGTGGGGAATGCTGGAAACACCAGGAGGAAGTCAGTTCCCATGAGATAGGTTAACCCGGCCTGACAGAATCAAGAAAATTGAGATGAAATTTGAAAAAACCTGAAAACACAGGGGTTGGCTTTCTGACTGGGAACTTAAAAATCACGCTTTGTGCTTCCCTGCCCCTATGTGATAACAGAGTTAAGAGACTTGAGTCTGATTTCGATCATCTTCAGGGACCGACCTGATGTTGTAGAGAGAAAACTCCCTTTAAAAGTGTTACTATTCAAATCAGATGTCAGGTTGAATCACATTCAACAGAGATATATTCTAGAATACTTTTTTAGAAGAGGCTAATAAAATAAAGGGAAGAATTATATTGAATGGAATTATTTTTGATAACGAGAATTATTTGGGTAGATTCATTGAGGCTATGTCAACATGATATTTAGACCAACAGGTGATCAATATTTGGAAAATACAATGTCTTATTTAAAAATTACCCTAACTGCTATTTAGACAAAAACAATTGATCAGTGGTTCCGTTACGTCAGCTGACTTTGTCAGTATCATGTTGAAATAGCCTGAAGTAATATCTTTTATCCCCTGGCAAACTCTTGTCTTCCAATCATCTCCCATATATTTTCATAATTAGTTGTTTGTGCCACCTTTGTTTTTCTCCCTCTGCTCAGTATTTCAAGGAAAATTATGGATGCCAGTCTTGGCTGCACAAAATATCCGTATGTACTTATACATTTGTAAATGCATACTAATTTTCACTGCTAATAATTCTGTAAGGACACATCAAAGATGGCCAAAATAATGAAGTATTTTGAAAGCAATACATGGTTTCCACCTTGGACTGACATTGATCCTGTTCCACTTTTGAAACTTGATTTGTTCCTTTTCCATCATGGATGTTCCTCTACTTTGAGAATTGTGGAGGGATACCCAGTCTTATGTTAGCAGGACAACCCATGAAAAACAAACAAGTCAGAGAGTAAAGGCTTGTTCCCCTAATCGTCACAGAGTAGGGCATAGAAAAGAGAGGGATGTCCATGCTTAATTCTAGAGATTTTTGAGGCAACATCTTCAGAAAACACGTAATTTAATCTTCTCCATCCTTAGATATAGAAGGGCTATGGATCACATACATTATCAAAAACGACTCCCTTAAGAAAAAAAGTCTTTTTAAAATCATATTTAAACATTTCACTCTGTGCTTCATATTTCTTTCACCACTGGCCATTATTACAGAGACCCATGAAGAAAATGTCACAATCATCTTACTTGCTCTCTCTCTCTCTCTCAGCAAAATAAAACTGTGATGTGTCTTCTTTGTAAAAGTTTAGGTATAAAATGCTATGCAACTTTTTCTTTATAGTAAGAGCTTTATTCTCTTTCATAATGTACCCCAACTTATATGTTTTAATCTCCCTTGTCCCTCCAAATAAGCAGAAAATACAACTGCAGCTGTAAGTCGTAGACACAAGAGTTGAAACTGTGCAGCCAGTAGAGCTGAACTTAGCTATGAATTAATTTAAATTAATTCTAAAGTGACTCTGGTTTCCGTTTTAGTCTATTAGCTAGAGGGTTTTGGCTGTTATTTTTTTAAAGTTAGGTCCACACAGGGAAGGGAAAAGAGTTTGTGAAGATGATCAGTGTAGCAGTAAGACACTGAAAATCAAGACAACGACATGGGGGTTTTGTGTACTTGGCTGGATAATTCCTTTCCACTGTCCTCTTCCCCTTGGCTGTGTAGATAAAACCGTGCATTCAAATGATGGTACTTTGACTTTTGAGGGTTTTTATTTTTGTTATTCACAAAATAATCATTCTCATTTATTTGTATTGTATGTTTAACCGCCAGTGGCATTTTTGGCTGCTGAAACTGCTTTGGGCCAGGAAGAACAAGGATGAAGAGTTTCTGTCATTTCTTATAGGGTTTACAGAATTATTTGGGGCTTCAGTGGTACAGTGGAGACAGTCGTATGGAATGCTTTAAGATGGTCTGACAGGGTCCCTTTGCTGGAGGTGTTCCTGAAGAGATTGAATCTAGGAATAGGCTTTATTTTCATCTTGTGCACAACATGACAAAGACTGCTAAGATTGAAATCTATCTCCCATTGGTTACAACCTCACCTGCACCAGGATAGAAAGCACGTGATGGAATCTGTGATGTCTAATGTGTCTTATGAAAATTGCTGAACCACTGTCCCTGGGGGATTCTGCTTTGATTGGCATTTGTTGTCACGGGAATGTATTTTTGCTGATATATCTGCTCTGTGTTTGGGCCTCTCTTGCTGTCATTATGATGTATTTTGAGATGATTAGCCAAGAGTCAAGGTTGAGAGTGCAGGCCAAGACCATGGAAAAAAAGCTGTGCTCACTGGCTGATAAAGAGCTTAATGCTACCTGACCAAATGAGGTGATTCACATAGAATCTGGTCACTAACTCTCACTGACAGAAGACATTGAAAAGGAAGAGGCAGAGTCATGATCACAAGGATATATTGACAGTTGTCTATAGCCAGGGTGGTTATTAATACCTGCTTGTTTAGGGAGGTATGTTTGATTATAGAGAGACTCTGGGCTATCTTCCAACACTGTCAGACGCGTTAGCAGCCCACTACGTGGGACAGTTGCAGGCAGATACAAGGAATGTATCCCCTGCCTATTTTCCTTGTGTATCAAATGAAAAACATTCTCCCCTGTGAGAAATAATGCAATTTCTAATTATCTGGATGTTCGTTGAAAATATATTAGACATTTTCCCTGAGGTTAAACAAAAAGTATAATGTGACCAGTCTGATAAAAAGTATTAATGAAGTAGCTACTATTACAGCTCCATTTTCGACTAGCACCTGTCATAATGGTCTTAGTCATTTTACACAAATCAGAACTTCCTTCCCCACAGGGGAGGACAGCTTCTTCATGCTGCGAGCAAAGCATCCATTCTGAACACCAGGCAATATTGTAGTCTGCAGGGAGTGGATGCTTCACTTGATCAGCAGATCTCGGCTGCAGAGGTCATTGCAGCTTTTGAAAAGTGATGTGGTTAATTTCCATTGGTGTCTTTGCTTATAGCATTTTTCTCTAACCTATAACAAGGAGACATGACATTTTAACTTTTAGAACATGAGAATAGCAGTTTTGCTCACGACTTACCATTCCAGCTGCATGAGAAAGCAAAGCAGAAAACAGTTTCCCAAAGGGAAAAAGATACACAAGACAAAACAGTTCTTGGTCTTGTCAAACCTTGCCTGATGCTCTTTTTAAAGTAAAATATGAATGCTAAGAAGGTATAACCTACATCCTTCTCTGTTTTCTTCAGCAGGGGCAAAACAGAGTTTCTAGCAGTGGCGAATGCTTGTCACTGTGGAGAAAGAGTTTTGTACATGTCTCATACTGTTGTTATAACAAATCAGATTTTTTTACTATAGTTTTTTTTTTTCTAGCTGCACACCCACCAGAAGAGCACAAAGCAAGACCATTGCAACAGGCATTTTAAAATTAATATCAAACATGCACGTGCGTGTACACACACACACACACACACACAAACACACACACAGGGGCGTTTGTAAAGGTGTCCCTGGAATGTAAGATTTATAACTGTTAAAGGCAAGATGAAGGCATCGCCAACTGAGTGTCCTTCACAGGACTAGTGTATATTCACTGAAAGTTAACCTGATGATTTGTTATTGTTTGAACCATATGCTGATTTGCTTCTGGTTTCTGTTTAGTGTGTTCTCTCTGACAAGGGGCTGGAAGATTCTGCATCACACATCCTCTGAGACCTACCATGTCGCACACTTTGTTAATGACAAACTTCACTCTACACTATACAGTACCTTGTTGATATATTCAGTAAAGTCTTATTTTAAAAGAAAACCACATTGTGTTTATCTGAGTAAGTTCATTGGAATACAGTCAATACTTGTGCTGTTAATGAGGGCTGCTTCTTGATGCAGGAGGGCAGGAATAAAGGAGGTAATAGGATTTTCGTATTCTCCTATCATGAAACTGACTTGCGTTTCTAAAGTCCATTTGATCCTTTTTGTGTGAGGAGTTTATATGCAACCCTCAGGTTCTTTTAAATTTCCCAACTAAATCATGTGTTCCCATGAATATCTTCTAGGTATACATACATACACAGAGCATCTTATTTTATGTTGGTGAAATCTATGTTGTTTAGTATATAGATAATGCCATTGTACTTATCCAATCAGAATAGTCTTTTTCCCTATTTCATAAAAGATGCTATTGGTTTAATTTTTTAATTTTTTAAACAGGGTCTCAACATGTTGCCCAGGCCGGTCTTGAACTCCTGGACCCAAGCGATCATCCTGCCTCAGCCTCCCAAAGCACTGGGATTACAGGCATGGGACACCATGCCCAGCCACACTATTGGTTTTAAATGTTAGTTTTCTTTAAGAATTCTCATAGTACTTTTCTTAATCAGAATTGTTTATAGCACATCCATACATCCTTTCAATAGGCACGCATGGAAATGTATCTATTCATATCCTCAGGTTCAATTCTAATTAGTCTCATATGATTTTTCAGAACTCTGTTTCCTAGCCCCCCTTGGCCATTTCATTAATAATATATTTGACAGAGATTGAATCAAGAAATAAATGTATGAGATTTCAGTTAGCTACTATTACTTGTTTGTAAAATCTCTGTTGGAACACTGACTATGAAAAGACAGTGTTAACAGGTAATGCATATTACATTTGGGTAAATGTAGTGTCTAAATTTTATCCAAAGTAATGTCCATGCTATTCTTGGGTACTTTTGCCAAGAGTTACAGACTTTATCCTATGCAGACTAAACCATTAGTCAAAATATACCAACATTAATTCAAAATAATTGATTAGCATCTGCCTACTCTGTTCCAAACACTAAGCTTAGTGACTGGCTGAGTTCAGAGACCTCACAGAATAATGAAATGTGTTCTTAGCCAAATCAAGCATATCTTCTCCCTCACTATGTCCCTGAAGAAACCTCTTCATGGGATATATTTACTATTTATCTACTTTCTACAGCACTATGTTAGGGTCTTCCAGGTATTCAGAGGAAAAATGTCTGTGAGCCATTAAGGAACTCACAGATCAGGTAATAAACACTTAATGCATTCCAGTGTCTCAGAGCCCGTGTAATCACTTTACATCATTAAATGAACAGGACATCTAAGGTGACAAAAAAGATGTTTCTACCTGTTGGTAAAATTGACACATCTTTCATATATTACATGTTTTTGCTTTTTAGTTGATGCAGCAATGAGAGAGTACATCGATAAAGACAGAATTTAATTTGAATTAAATTTTCAAATTTCCACCAAGTATTTGAAAACTTAGAAATTGTATTTGGTAATTACACATGCAGCCTCTTATATTTTTATTAAGCATCACAATGGAAATCAATCTAAAAGAGTGATAATGGCACCTGATGATTACTAACAACCTATGTTTATATAAGATCACGTGCAAACTGTCTGATACATGTTTGGACTTTGCCTTCAAAATAACCCTGTAAGATGCATTATTTTAATTCATAGCTTTTAAAACATAGCTTCAAGAGAAATTAAGTGATTAGACCATAGCCACAAATCCTGTCAATGGCAGAGTTGGGAATTACCCCTTAGCATGACTCTATGGACTCCTAATTGTTTTTCTGCCTCTTAATAGAGTATACCTGAGACATAGTAGCGTTCAGATTTTTCATGATGGAGCTATCATAACTTCTCATTGGATGCATATATTATTATTTGTGGCAAATCAAGGGAACATTTTAGAAACCTCAAAATTTCTGTCTTTCGAAACCCTTGGTCATCCATTACTACTTTTTATAAAAATTCTGTTTGTGATTTGATGGCTGCACTTTTATCTGATTTCAATGTTTCAGTTGGAATCAAGTTATGTCTATACCCATAGGGTGAGCTGAAAGAACTATTAAAAGGTCTTGAGTTATTTTTAGTAACAAATTTGTTTCCTACTTGAGATGTTGCTCTAAGTATTTTGTAGATTCTGCTGAAAAAGCACATATGTCACACTCTATTAGGGCATTAGAAAACGGGCTTCTGAATTTATGCTCTTATTTTTTTCCATAGCATAGATAAAGACTGTGCTTTAGGGGATGTTATATAAGCTTTCTTTTCTTTTTTTTTTTTTTTTTAGGAAGACTAAAAAGGGCAATTCTGTATTTTCCTCCTATTTTTTTATAAGCTTTATTTTCATTGGCTCTACTGAAAGTTAAGGGTACAAAAGCTTTTCATGGTAATACCCTAAACTGTATGCTGCTTTAGCACACACATACCAACTGGTAGTCATATCTGTCCTTTTTTTTTTTTTTTTTTTTTTGGTGTGAAGTCTAAACTAGATGATAACCTCAATATATCCTTAGGGTAATTCTTATTATTTCAATGACATAATAAACCTCCCTATTGGGCACTCTTTTCCTAATATAAAACTATGCTGGTTCAGAAAGTCTTCTAAACTCCCTCGTTGGGATAGGATAGGCCTGTGTTGGTTTAGTTTTGATTTCATTCAACAAATATGTACCAAGGCCTGGTAAATTCTGGTGCTGAATAAGAATGTTTTCCAGGGGAGCTAAATTTTGCATATCAAAAATCTTTCTTGGAAGCTGCTGGTTTTTAACAGCGGCCTGGGCTATTTCTGCCTCTTTGCTTTCTTTGAGCACTCACACCGCTGTATTTAAATAATCAGCCTAGGATTCTGCTAGTTCCAGCACTAGAAGGGTCTCTCAACTGTGGTTTCTCCTCTTCGTTCCGACTCTGACTTGGTTAAGACCCTTCCTTGAGTCTTTTCCTACGTTAGCCTTTCCAACTCATTGAAGGACCAAGGGTAATCATAATCTATAAAGAATGCCTGAGTATGATACTGTAGTGCTTTCAAAACATGCATTTGTATTGCTTGCAAGATAGAATTCAAACTCTTTGTGTGACATATGTACCCAACTATACATTGCCCCTGACATCCCTTTCCAGCATTGCCTTCTACTCCATTACATGCTCTAGATTAGATACATATTTGATATGAGCAAACAAAATCCTTTCAGTTTATCTTCCTGGAATCTCGAGCTCCTTCAAACCACCATGTATTTGCTCAAGGTCTTTCATCCTATGACACTCTCCTTTGCCTGATGACATATTTTTCCTTTAAGATGCAAGTCAAATGCCCCTCTTCTAAAGCTGCTGGAATCACACCTGACCCCATTGTGCAGTTGATATAACTTTAAAATACTTTCATTTTTAGCACCTATGGATTGTAATTTTTTTGTGAGTCTGCTTCATGCCTATACACTGGGGCCCCTGGAGAAAGAGAACATCTTCTGTAAATTGTTGTACTTCGTCCAGTGTTGAGAGCCACGCCCAGGCCCTGGTAGGTACCCAGCTAGGGGACAAGAGCCACACTGTGAGTCTCTTATTGCCATAGGGCTTTAAAAAAATCAGAAAGAGCTATGGAGTTCTGAATTATGCAAAATTAGCCTTGCTCAAACACCACAGTATGCATTGTATAAGAAAACCCCAAACATATGTATTTTGTTAAAAATCTCTTGATTACGCATCAACATTTTTAAGAGAAATTTTGTTTTTCTGATTATTTAGGAGCCACACATCTGATTTGAAAGCTTTAGATGGAATCACGATATGTCTACGTTCACAAGGTGTGCTGAGAGAACAATTATTATGACTTGAAGAATATCCTTTTTTCTTTCTTTTTTTTTTTTTTTTTTTTTTTGAGATAGAGTTTCACTCTGTCACCCAGGCTGGAATGCAGTGGCATAATCTCGGCTCACTGCAACCTCCGTTTCCGAGGTTCAAGCCTCAGCTTCCCTAGTAGCTGGGATTACAAGCGCCCACCACCATGGCCAGCTAGTGTTTTGTATTTTTAGTAGAGACAGGGTTTCCACCATGTTGACTCTGCTAGTCTCCTGACCTCAGGTGATCCTCCCCCTTCGGCCTCCCAAAGTGCTGGGATAACAGGTGTGAGCCACCACACCCAGCCAAGAACATCCTTGTTATAAATCAGAGACAATCTCAAAACTGAACCAGCTTGCAGAAAAGCATACAAAGAGATATCTTTAAAAATCACCTTGCAACAAAATATCACCATCATGAAAAGTCCACAAAGCACAAGTAGACACAGTTAAACATTTTGACAGTTTGCTAGCCAAAATGAATTCTTCACATGTAGAAAGCTGAGAGAGATTCTTTTTTTTCGTTTTCATCAGCAAAATCAAAAGTGACAGTCATTATTCACTATGTCATATCCCATATAAAAATATAGCAAATATCATTTAAAGGTTCACATTGTGTTATCTTTGTTATTGCCATGAGAATAAATAGTATTTCCTAGAAATCATATGCCCATAAAGAAGAAGGGAGTGGAGAGTGGTAGTTACTAAAAATTCAGTTGGAAATCAAGGTGACGACTTTGGAGTCCTGCTTCAGCCACTGACCTGCCAACTGGCCTTGGCAATAACTTTCACTTTATGGTTATCAGTGTACTTTTCCTAAAATGGGGACAATGATGTCTAACTCAAATGCTGGTTGTCAAAATTAAAGGCATGTATAGTAGTTGACACAGTATCTGGCACTGCATATACATTGAATAAATGACATTAAGCACCATGTATGTTTCATGCAGATGTAATTCACAAGCACATGGTGACAAATTGCCACCTTTTTATGATGAACACCAGATTTCTCATGTATTAAGATCAGAGTTGCAGGTAGAGATGATCGATTTAAAGGTAATTAGCATACAAAATTCCTCATAACACTCAATAATTTACACAGCCATTATCAAGACAAGTGTGTCGGAAAATGTTTCATTATTTTCTATTCTTTCTGGGGGAAAAGCTGGGGAAGATGAGGCGTCATAGGATAGATAACACACAACCATGGCGGGGCTTTTTTCTTATGGCAAGTGGGATCATTGAAAAACATTGTTGAACAGAAAGAGAACAGACTTCTTTATAATGTAGCATATATTCTATCCAGTCGGTAGAGTACATATAGGTGTGGTTATTGCTGAAAATTAATTCAGAATAGGTGGACATCAAAAGAGCATCAGGAATGAGCGTTCAGAAGGCATTGGAAATCAAAATGCTAAAAACAAAATCAAGATAAGCTGAGTGCAATGGCCCATGACTACAATCACAGCACTTTGGGAGGCCAAGGTGGGAGGATCGCTTGAAGTCAGGATTTCCAGACCAGCCTGGGCAATGCAGTCAGACCCCAGATCACATTTCTTTCTAAATAATAATAAAAAAAATAGCCAGATATGGTGGCATGTGCTTATAGTCCCAGATACTTGGGAGGCTGAAGCAGGAGGATCACCTGAGCCCAGAAGGTCAAGGCTACATTGAGCTCTGATTGTGCCACTGCACTTCAGCTTGGGCAACCAAGCAAAACCCTGTCTCAAAAAAAAAAAAAGTAATCTATTTCTGGTTTTCTGTTTCAGAAATCTATAATTTTAAGTAAGACACAGTTTTATTTTAGTACACCACCAAATATGACATCTAAATCCACACGTGGTTTGCTGAGAGTGGGGATGGTAGCAGTCAAATGGAAGAACATTTTAATGTTGTCTCTGCTATGCAGATGCAGTAGTCTGCCACCTGTCATCCAGTTACTTTTTGCAATCAGCATCACTATTAACTTTGTAATCTGGTTGTTATTAAGAGGCATGCACCCTCTTCAGCTGGGTTATGTTGTGTAATTTCTGTACACTTTGTGGTAGTTAATAGTCTCAAAGCAATTCACTCATTATGGCCTTATTTTCCTTTCTACTTATGTCTTTTCCTTGCTCAATAAATGCAGAACTTCAGATATTTGATGATGGAGAAAAAATACTTTCTCAGTCCTTGACTGCATGATTTAATTGGTTTCAGGACAGCTATTTGGCAAATATCAATGGGTACTGGCATTCCTGTGGTCTACTGCCAATCTCTATTCTATTTGGACTAGTGTCTGTTTTGATTGATTTGCCTCAGCTCTCCTGTCTTTAAATATTTCACATATCTGCCCTCATTAGTTGGAACACAGCTTGCTTCCTAGTGTATCTGAAGTAAGATGATCCAGGAAGTGAACTGTTTTGTAATGGAAGCCAATTATATCTAATAGAGAGCAATAGTGTCTATTAAGATTGTAGCCTATTGGATGGGAAGCTATATTATGCAAACATGATGACTCCCAAAATTGTGAGTACAATGCTCTCTACAGCTAAACTCAAATCTGGGCTCATACTAACCTTGGTCCTTGGGCATGTTTATGCTTCAGTTTTCTCATCTGTACATGGGTTAACAACAATACTCACCTCCACAGTAACCATGCTGCACAGTGCCTGACACATATAAAGTGCTCAATAAATGTCAGCTGCTTTCTGAAAGTATGCAGAATTAGTGTGCAAAAACTTGGGCTACATAATTCAAATCTGCTTTATATCTTGGGTAAGACCACTTCTCTCTCTGGCTTGTTTCTTCTAATCAAAAGCACAGCATTCAGTTGATCTCCCAAGTTATTTTGGACCTTAAATTCTGTTTTATGCTTGTTCATTTTCTATGTAGTTTTGATTTAGCTCATTGGACTGATTTATGTTCTGTGTTCTTTTAAAATTCAGGAAGATGTGTATAGGATAGATAGAGCAAATATGTAAACACTCAGCTTCATTGACTTTAATATAAAGGCTAACATGTTTCTCATTAGTTATAATAACCTTAAGCTTGATATGTTTGGGAAGCAACCTGCATAATCATTAAAAGCAGGACTTACAGAATAACAAAGGACTGTGACTTTGTAACTGTGTGATACTATTTTATGTCCACAAGCTGTCAGTTTTCTCATACACGAAATGAGGTACTAATACTTTTAAGGATTTAATGATATAACTTATGTAGTCTTCACTGCAGTGGTTGGCATATAGTCAAACCAATTATGGCTGACAGATTACAAATGAATAGAAAGAGAAGCAAGTGAAAACGAAACTCATTAGTTCAATCACCTCTCCCTCAAAACAAGGAAATGCAAACCATATTACTAAATAGAATATTTATAAAATACTTTATTTCAGTAAGAATTATCAAAGATGGATTTTTCTACAAAAAAATTGGTTCCGAAAATATTGAATATATTTTTATTTTTTCAGGCCTTTATATAACAGCTATTGAATTCCAATATTTGACAGAAAAGGAACATAAAAAGTATACCTAGAAAAATATTAAATAATAAATGTAGTTTATTTTTGATGGAATAGAACAGATTTTAACCCCGCTTTCTGCCACTTTTATCTGAACCTTGAACAAATGTACAATTATGGTTTAAAAAAAAGAAAGGCGACAAGTTTTTAGAATAATTAGGAAATTATTCTTTCCAGGACCTTCAATACATTTATAAAACCACTATTTAGCAGGTAACAATGGATGTTTAGTGTTTTAAGTGGTTGCCTAAGAATACCTGCCAGTGAACACTAGCTTTGTTTGATCACATCAGACACCTGAATATAATCAACATTGCTTTATTAAGATATTTATATAATACACATTTCCAATAATTGATAATAGTCTAAAATGTTTGATATTTTAAATTAATGGCTTGTAATTGTGTAATTGGAAAGTGGTCCTTGGGACTCAGACTGAGGTATCATTATCTATTCTTTTATAAGCTGTTATTTATGCTTCTCATTAGTTAGCTCTTTGTTATGAAATCTTTAAAAGTTCATTAATTCTGTAAAGGGAATTTAATAAAATGCAACCAAATTAGTAAAATATTTTTTTCTAATTAGTTTTAAATATTATGTTACCCCTATAGAGGATCAAAGTAATATTTTAAAAGGAACTTATCAAAGTAAATATAATAAAAGTATTTGGTGGTATTTGTATTGCAAACATTAAAATTCCACCTGGCAGTTCAAAGAACATCACTAATATTGCTTAAATGTAGGAAAATCAAAGGCGAAGTCACCTGTGAGAAACACACACACACACACACACACACACACACACACACATTCTTATTAATCTCAACTAATTATAGTGACAGAAATTCAAAATTTCAGAGATGTATTTGAAATAGTTTATTTCAGCAAATATAGTTATCGCTATTGAAAGAATTACTCTAAAGGAAATCTATTTTTAAAAGCCAGCATAAACTGAAAAGGAAGCAACAAATCATCTTAAGGAAAAGAAAAAGAAAGACAAACAAAATGTTTATACAAAATTACAAACATTCTGGACCAGGTGTGGTGGCTCACGCCTATAATTGCAGCACTTTGGAAGGCCAAGGTGGGTGAATCATTTGAGATTAGGAGTTTGAGAGTAGCCTGGAAAACATGATGAAATACAAAAGGTACAACATGGTGAAATACTAAAAATGGAATAATTAGCTGGGCGTGGTGGCAGGCACCTGTAATCCCAGCTACTCAGGAGGCTGAGGCAGGAGACTCTCTTGAACCTGGGAAGCAGAGGTTACAGTGAGCTGAGATCGTGCCACTGTACTCCAGCCTGAGCCACAGAGTGAGACTCTGTTTCAGAAAAAAAAAAGAGGAACATTCTAATAAGCAAAACAAAACTGTTTTACAAAACAATAAAGTGGGCAAGTAAATAGTGGTGTGACATACATTTTATAGGGAAGAATAAGCAACATGTTTTGTGTAGATAAATGTAAACACATTTTGAACATACAAATCATTTCTGGCATTGGTGTAAGTTTAACTAATCAACTGTAATTTGTAAACTATAAAAAATTTTCATCTAGACCAAGAAGTTATTAAAAGCATTAACAAGTAGTTGAAAATATTATCCCTCCAAGTATTAGAAAGTTGAATTGAGGTAATTAAAAGTCATTTAAGAATGACCATGGCATGGACATGGTAGGAATGGCATTAGCTTTGGCGTTCAAATATTGACTCGTTCACTTACCAGATGTGTCCTCTAGTCAAATAACTTCACCTCTTTAATGTCTAGTTTCATATTTTTTAAAAGGTATAACAAAAACATGTACCTCAGTGTTGATGTAAGAATTCATTTAAAGTTACTAGCACAGTGTCTAGTAAATACAGTTGCTTTGTTATATGGACACCATCCAACATTCTTTCTTTCCTGTTCTGTCACTCCTGGTAGAACTAAGTGCTTTTCCATGCTCCTGTAATGACAGCAAACGTCCCCAGTCTGCCCTTCCATGAAAATCTCAGACAGAGAAGGGTGCCTTCTCATGTGACCAGGAGTGAAGTAGCTTTGAGGCTGGTTACACCATTCCTGCCATGTTCCTTGGGTGAACTCATTTATCGCTTGTCTTAAAGGAAGATTTGAAACAGTAGTTTCCTTTGGAGCTTCTGTGGATGTCTCTGGAAGAGCTGGTAGAGCACACACTCTTGCAAATTTTTCATGTTATAATCACCCACCTCTGGTAATAAATGGGTTAATTATATGCACCCATATAGTGGTGTCGTTTAAAGGGAATTGAAATCCTCTCCTCCCCCATCCTCCACTGTGCTTGCAATGCCTATCATTATCCTCGCTCTTTTCATACCAGGCATCACTACCAAAATGCATGCACATTAATTACTTAGATTTTCAAGAAGTGAAATGTTTAGCAACCCTTATGATGGAAACTGGGACTAGGTGGCTTTTTATTATTTATTACCAGCGGTGGGTGATTATCCACATGTAGCAATTATAGGTAGAGAATGGGATAAAGGACAACCGAGTATGACAGAAAGGAGAAATGGAAGAGTTTGACACACGGGCCATTAGGATGGACAGACGTCACAGTGGAGAGCAAGGTTTGCCTGTGTGGGTGGCGTTCTTGGAAGTGCTATGGTTCTGTTGGCAGGGAGCCTTGCTGTTAGCTCCTTGCTTATTGCCCAGGCTGAAGAGGGAGTGTTTTGCCATGGTTCTGTCCTTTTCTCCAGGCAATACTTACCAATGACTGATAGATATTGGGGTAGGAAGTCTTAGACACCTTACTCCAGCTCAGATCAGCTCTGATGGGTTGCAGGCTCAGTTTAGGCTTCCCTTGATATTTCATAATGGCTGTACTTCTCCCTCTACCAGTTCTGGTTTTTTCTGTGCTTTCCACAGATGTCAGTTGCAAGAACCCTCCCAAGTAAGCCTCTAGCACTCTATTCTGTCTCAAGAGTCTGCTTACTTGGGAACCCCACTGCTACATACAGTCTCCTTCACACTTCTTCGCAAGGCTGTCTTGAATTCCTCCAACAACAGAGCTATAATTATGTGAAGGTGTAAGGCTGGGCCCAAAGGATTTTTTTTTTTTACTTATTGAGCAGAGCAAAGTAATATTAATTCATGTTATAACCACTAACTGTTAAAATTCCATGAATTTAAATGATGCGCCTGATCATATATAAGGCTCAGATTTTGCTGCAGGTCTTCAAACCTATTTTGATTTTTAATCAGGACTGAATTTTTCCCCTTCTTTTATGATTGTCAGATAACGTTGGTATAGCCAAAAATAAAAGATTAAAAAATGCACAGTGCAAAAAAGCAAACAAAAATTAGCTAACAATCAATTCTTTGAATGAAGCCCAGTGAACCTAAGTGTATCAACTCTATCTGAAAATTAAAATGTCCAAGAAAATGACAATCAAAATGATTGGTGCATTAGGATAAGTGTCTCCTGTAGATAGGTAAAAACTAAACTGAAACTAAAAAAAATTCCGTAGCAGGCAGAGTCTATTCTGTAACAATGTTCTCTCATGATCCAGTTATATTAAGGACACCTGCAGGATGCCACAGACTTCCTCAGTGATTGGCTGGAAGCTGGGAAAGGGGTGACTCTCATTCACTGTTGCCCTGTTTCCTTCTCCTTGACAAATTCAGTTAACCAGATGGCAAATTGTTTATGGCCATGCCTTCTCGTTGACAAAATTTGACAGGAGTGAAAGAGAATTGAGTTCTCTTCGTGAAATGATTTATGGTTTTAAAATAAGCAGCTTTTCTTGAAAGTAGTTTACCAGGATGGGCAAAAAGAGGATGAGTATTAAAGGCCATTAGGCATTCAAGGCACCACGTTTACTTTCTATAATACAAGTAGAGGAAGGGGCCCCACCAGTCATTTTGAGATTTGTTTCCACTTTCTACTACTTTTTTATGAGCCCAAATGATGGTAGCAATGAATGATTTGTCTCAATCTTCTCGGGTAGAAGCTGAATTTTCTCTTAGGAGTTTGGCTAAAATTAGCCCCCGGACAGGACTGGCTAAGATCTCCCAATAAGTGACGGAGTGAGCTTTGAAACACAGGGCTTGGGATTGCAAGTCAGGCTGTTTTCCTCCCCGCACCATACTGCTTCACTGGCAGAAATTCCTGACAGTTTTTATCTAACTACTTGGCTAGTGCGAACTCTGCTGTGAGCTTGTGGTGGTTCCTTCTGCAGATAAAGCAAAGGAAATCTGGAAATGGCCAACCTAAATGCTTTATTTCCAAAACTGTGTATTTTATCAGGACAGTAAGGCAGTCAGTGGAGTAATGACCCTTCCAAACTGCTGACTACATTTAGAATCATGCAATTATTAGTTTTTAATGCAAATCATGACCAAGCTTCCGTTGGGAAGTAAAATTTGGTCACCACAATGTATATAGCAAGTATTAAATATGGTGAGAGGTTTTCTTTAATTATTTAATTCATAGGAAAGCCACTGGGAGCCTTCTGGGAGCCAGAAGCAAATTAGGAGACATTGAATTATTTAATAAAAATAATAATAATAATGACTAATTCCTCTCATCAATGTCTCTGCCATGATAGAACCACTTACTGCCATAACTTTTTTACTATTCAATAAACATACTTTGTGAATATTCCATATATGTGCTAGATTCTCACTGGTCTGCTCAGTCATCTCTATTAGAGTTGAGCATCTCTGCAGAGATGTGAGCCCTTTGACCAGAACATAGGAAACTACTCAAATAGTGTGGCAAACACATCATTAGAAACAACCTCCTATTCACCCTTTAAATAGCTTGAGAGAACTGATATACACAAACATTTCTAAAATTCAGATCCTACCTTAGGCTTTTCGGCAACACAGCGAATCGCCTACGTGGAATTCCTGACCTCGCTTCCTTCCGGCCTTTCTTCCCTGTGACTTTGGGAAAGTTGCTTAAACTGTAGCCATAATTTCCTTGAAGATTTGGTATAAGTACTCAATGAGTTAAAATGCATAGAAAGCATGTACTACCTCTAGTGCAGTTCTCCATAATGTGGGTGGCAATTATTCTAATCCCTTCCGCAAAGTATTTAGTCTATCACTTATTTCTGCTAAAACCCACGGAAGTGAAAACTAACAATAGAGAAGGCTTTTAAAAAACCAAACAGCCTCCAAAGACTGAAGAAGAGAACATGCTATTTAATGCTGGGATGGGAAGCTGTTGAGAGTCAGCTTTTTCCCCATATATGGCTTATTGGTATTCATTATTCCCAATTCCTCCTATATACCTTTGTTTCTGGACAGAACTGATCCCATTTGCTGGACTCCTTTATGTTTGGATTCTACATATAAACTAGGTTCTGTCAATTACAGGCACGTGTGCAAAATTTTAAAGGTAGAAGTAATTCTTATTAATGTCAGTCTTGGGCCCAAAAGGCAGTCAGGCAGGGCGGCCATAATCCGTGTTTTAGTGTCTGGTCACTACCTTCGGTGGAGTCAAGTGATATTAATAGCAGGAGAGACCTGATTTCTGGATAAGAGCTACTGTTGGACCCAACAGTTGAAGAGGTAGTTCCTGATTTATCCCCACCCCCCCGACTGAGTCACTGATTTTGTGCACACCTAATACTTATATTAAATACCTCTCCTGCTTTAAATAACTGGAATAGGCCGCGCTCGGTGGCTCATGCCTGTAATCCCAGCACTTTGGGAGGCCAAGGCGGGTGGATCATGAGGTCAAGAGATCGAGACCATCCTGGCCAATATGGCATTTCTTTAAGGCATGTATTAATGCATTGATGAGGACCCTCCTCCCTTAGATAGAGATGAAAGTGTAGATGCTGCCCTCAAAATGTGTTTGCTGTTTAAGTGGGGATGATGGAATCCTGAAGTGACAGAGAACAAATGACAACATTTACTTCAGGTGCAGCAGAGTGGATGTGGTTTTTATAATAAGCCTCAAGGGTATAGTATTAGGAAATTGGGTTTAACCTGTTTTCTAAGAATGGATAATTGCTCATTATAGCTTTATGAATAATATAGATGTTCAGTCAACATAAGTTGTATCTGAATTGTGCAAATGGAGGAAAGACACAGGTTTGGCCAGTTGAAACCAGACTAATTATCACAATGGAGTATCATTAACAGTCACACAATTCCCAGACTCGAGGTGCAGCAGTGGATATTCCTAAGATTTCCTCGTTTAACTAGGTTTTTTTTTTTTTTTTAACCCGAGAAAAAGTTGGCCATACTTTGAAGAAGATACAGTTGATGTAAGTTTGCTCGGGCGGTAAGTCCAGTTGCTATGGTTGTGGAAGATAAGGTCTCTACCGGAACAGATTCAACGGAACTATGGCATCTCCAGTGCAACTATCAATCTAGAAATTCCTTTCTTTTTATCTCAATATGCAAAGAACACTAAAGTAGTCTGCTTTTACTTTCATTAACAGGCCCCATGGAGATATTGTGAATTACTCCCAGGGCCCTTGATTGTCATATCATACCAGAGGATGTCACATACAGGTCTAATGCTTAATAACATCACCTGGCTGATGTGGAAGAGCTGGAAGGAAAAGGTATTCTAGAAAGCTCAGTAATTCACATGCATTCAAGAAGGTAGGAGAAAATTCTTACTAAAACTCAGTGATGTGCCACCTTTTACACATTTCTGGGAGTTCAGTGGGGCATGTCTGGAAATCCTTCCAAAGACACTGGCCCTGTTCTTGATGGGCTTCCTGATTGTTTGATGGCAACCTATACTAGTTTTAGAGGTGCTGCTTTGATGCTTTTGCTTCAATCCTTAGTAATCCCTAAAGCTGTGAATTTTGTGTTTGTTCTTGAGGGTGAGTAGACTCTCTAGTTTTTCCAGCCTCTGGTGTAAACTGCTGTCTTTGCTACTTGGTTGCAATGATTTAGCAAATTCAGTGGTGCGTAAAGTGTTTAAGGGATATAGTCATGCAGTTTGTAAAATCTTGCCAATCTGATAGGAGATTAACTGTGTAGACCTCTGTGGTTCTGAAACAAAATCACGCCTTCTTTCTTAGATTATTAATCTCCTTGTGAGGAACAGTTCTTGCCTTGTTAACAGATGCCGAAAGAGGCTAAACTGTTGGCCGCTGGATCCTGAGGAGTCATACAACTGCAACTATGATCACGTGTTTTTGATCAACCAACCATAAAGTTGAGCTTGGGCAGCAGAACTCCTACGTCAAGTAAAAATTATACATATGATTGGCTGATGCTCCAATTTGTTGCTTGAGCAGGTGTTCACCCTCCCACATAAATTTATCCTGCTGAATTGCCGCTTTTTCTTCAAACTATACCTACTTCTCAGAGAAACTAAAAGAGAAGATTCCAGGTGAGCGGGTCTTTGAATGGTACATCTATTTGTTCACTCTGCTTGGAAACAAAGGTTTCACTAAGCATGGATACAATTTAGACGATCGGTAATAAGGAGACCTAGGGAAGAAGTATGTGTTAAGGACTATTCATAAGTGGCAGAATCTATGAGAATATTCATGCCCCATGTAATTTCTTTTCAGAAGACCGTCCTAGTTGAGGAATCTTTCAGTGATTCAATAGATAAGGTGACCTATTATATGGATGTCAAACTGTCTCTTCCCAGCCACCCTCCCCACTTGCTTGCCCAATGACTTCAGGAATGAATAGTTTATGATAGCAGAGACGTTGGTGGCATATACATTCAATAACATAGCTCATTTGGTAGTCAGTACTGAGTATCTAAGTGCCAAACTCAGGGCCAAATTCTGATACCCTCATGTGAAACCATTCACTAGGAGGTTCAGCCATCTATTTAATGGCAGATGATGACAGTGCACTTCTTCTCTTATGGAAAGGACAACTATGCATATTGAAATCGACAATTACTCTGTATATAGATTTGCCTTCCTTGTAACCATGCCTTTGCATCTGTTTACTTACTTAATGGGACATTATTACAGTGACCCATAAAACATTGCTTTAAAACAGTGGATTTATTTATGACACAGAGGTTAAGAAAATGAACTCAAGCCAATAAGAGTCACTGTTATCATGCACCACAGGTCGCCTGAAGCAATCAGCCTTTTAAAATACTATAATGGACTGTGGAAAAATCAGTTATAGTGCCACTTGGATGAAGCTGTCTTTGGAAGTTGAGGACATTTTCATTCAGAATAATATGTGTGATCTGAATTAGTGACCAATACATGGTCTTTTTTGTCTATAGTTAAATGTGATGTGAGGAATTACTTAAGTTTATGGCAATTTCAAAGGTCATTGGACAGAGAAGCTTACAGATCAAATTAAGATGCTTAAATCAGATGGGTTCATGAATCAATTTAAAACAAATCCTGAGAAGGAAGGGAGGAAAGGATGAGGTAGGTTTACAGTCCTCTTAGAAGAAAGTAAAAGTGGGAAGAATGGACCGTAGTACTTGAATCTTGAGTTGAGAATATTTGTAGGTTCTGCCTCTCGACTTTATCACCCTTCCTCTCTAACAGCATGGTTATGTGGGCCAGAACTGAAGTTTAAGGAAGGGCCTTAAGATATGGAAGTTGCCTGGGACCAACATACTCTGTCCAAGAAACACAGTGACACATACATGCACAGCTGGCCAAAGCTATAGCTTTCCAATGACTTGATGAACAGCTATGAATTTTGTTTGTTCTTCTTAGATACAGTGCATATCTGTTCAGGATGCGTATCACTGATGTGCAATTGATCTACAACCTCATACAATTTTAGTATCTCATATGCTTCATGCACATTTAGTGTATGAAGATGCCTGAGATACCCATGTATATATAGCATATTATGAATGTGAGGCATCTTTTGGTCTTTCCTTTCTATCTATGTTTAGTATGCACAAGACATACATATTTTACCTATGCTTAATATGCCTTAGACTTTACTAACTTACTTAAATGAGTTTTGTTTGCTTGTTTTCTGCAGCAGAATTGAATGTTGCCCAGAGGTATAACATATGTAAATCATACTAAACTGTATGTGTTTAGAACTCAAGGGATGGAACTGGGAGAGATAACACTCATTTTTCACTTATGCATCACTCACAATATTTAGCTCTCCATCAACATGATGTTGGGATATGATGGCTTAGAGGTCTTAGTAGTCAAAGGAAGAATGCTTCATTTTCAAGAGGACACAACAGTGATTCCTTTGAACTCTATAATTACCACTGAATAATTTTGTCTTTCCATACCTATAAGCAAAGAAGTTACCTGCGTCAACTGGAAAAATTGGTCCTGATTATTAAAGAGAGCAAGTTGTTCCTAGAGACAAGGAGATGTATGTATGGGACCCAGGGAATTTTACAGGAGCATCTCTAAGAACTTCCATGCTTTTTTTTTTTCTGTCAAAAGTTAAATGGTTACCTATAACAACAAAATACAGGCAGAGCCACTAAGAGTAAAGGCCCCTCAGGAATTAGGATTTATGTCACCCTGCTTGGCAGAGACCTACTTGGTCACGGTGCTAGATGAGGTCAAAAGTAATACAAAATGTGAAGAGGATAAACAGTGTTATAAACAACTGTGATCTTATGGCCAGTTGCAGAATAAGAAATTAATACCTACTCCTGTTCTCTTCCTTGCCTTGTTATTCATGTACTAACTTTTCACCTCTTTCTTTTTTCCTACATTTTTATATAAATTGTGACACATTTGTAATTTGTCCCTCAAGTTACAGACTATCAGCTTGAAATTATGACTGGAATTGAAAGTTAAAGATAGCCCAGCCATGGATATAGTGACTAACAAAATTTTGGGCCAGCGTAAGCCTAAATCTAATTGCATAACAAATAGTTACTATATATTAGGCAGGTGTATGTTGTTACTGCTAAGTTTTACAAGTCTAAGTTATGGATACAAAGTGTACACTGTACTGGATTTAGTATTTGGCATACTGCATCTATTTTCACATCCTTCTAGGGATCATCTTGTACTAAAGAAGCTGTAAGCCCACACATGCATTTCTCAGAGTCCCTTGTTGCTAGGGGTCTGAATCGGAATGAGGTTTCACCACTGAATATAGTCATACATTTTGAAAGGTAAAAATGAGACAGAGGCCATCTTTGTGTTGCTGATTTGGTTAGGAAGTTCACTAAGACACAAGTGGCAAGGGAAGGTGAGGTGGAGATGGTGGTTATATGGTGCAGTGGTATTCTCCTAGTTCCCAGAGAGCAATCACTCAGATGTTCTCTTAAACTTAACATTTCCATTGGCAATCACTTTCCTTTGCTCCTTTAATTCTTCCTAGAATTTTATAAGCATGTAATTTCCCCTTTTTCCTAAATACTTAGGTAGGTTTTATTTCCTGAACTGAACCTCTTACCAGATACAGATGAGATGTCCTGTCTGCTACCCTAACTGCCCACAGGACTCCACCAAGGATGCTGACTCTAAGTGTGTGTTTAATGCCTGTCTCCCATTAAATGATAAGATCCATGAATTTAAGGATTTATTTTGATAAAGACTTAACACAGTGGTTGGCACATAAGAGGAATTAAATAACTTTTTTTTAATAAATAGATTTTAAATTATGTGTGAGCATGCTAGAATTCACTGATCTATTATAATTTACTGATTCCTTTGAACTCAGAGCACCCATGCAAAATATTTTGCCTACAGGCAGTGTTCCAATTTTGAACACTGTCATATGCCTATTACTTCAATATAATTTAAGATTGACAGGGAGAGTATCAGTATTCTGTAGTCTGACTGCAGAAACATACATGTAAAAATATACCTTTTAGAAATGATTTTTGAATCTGGAAATTTACAAACTATTAATTTTCTTTTCTACGGTTTATTCCAGAAAGCCCCAATGTATTTATTCTGCATAACAATTTACTTGAGTAGAGATCACTTAACTCAAACGTTGATGATTTAATAGCCCATTGAATAGCCTGAAGCAGATGAAGTCTGTTGCAGATGGTGTAATTCTTATTTGCATCCATTGGTCTTTTGGTTTATGTGCTTTAATAATTTGAAAAACAAGAAGATAATCGGGAACCAAGATGGATATGTGTGTCTCAAGGCAAAACTTAATTCAAAATTGTTCAAAGCGTTTTGTAAGATGAACTCCTTAACCACATTTGTTATCAGTAGCATATAATATATTGGATTAAGTTTTTGAATGATGTGCAAAGATGATGCCAGATTGATCCTAACAAACAAACAAACAAAAAGCTCATAATCAAAACCAGAATTTTGTTTTGATCATACTAGTTTTAGGCAAAGGATTGGAAGATATAAATTCTTTCATATTGGAATTTGTGATACTAGCTACACTTTTTCTCACTATAAAATTTAATGAATCTTGTAGCATTAATATTTTTGTGCCAACAGTGTGGTCTTTTTTCTTTACCTGATTTGTGTCAACAGTTTCAAAGAAGAGAGAGTGTTCTGGGTAAAGGCAATAAATTACTTTTATTATTTAATGTACACCTTATTCACATAAAGAATTCTTTTTCATATCCTGAAGAAGAATGTAATATTTCTGTCTTAGTTGGTTACAAAGTTTGTTACTATATTATTTCATTATTATTAGAAAATATTTTAATAACACAAGAAAGAAAGGAAAGTAATAAAAAGAATACTCATGTACACATCAACCAGATTTGTCTGAACTTAATATCACCCTAAATTTGCTTCATAGCTTTTATTCATTAAAAAATTACAAATACGCCAGGCACAGTGGCTTACACCTGTAATCCCAGCACTTTGGGAGGCTGGGGGGGAGGATCACAAGGTCAGGAGATCGAGATCATCCTGGCTAACACAGTGAAATCCCATGTCTACTAAAAAAAAAAAATAAAATAAATAAATAAATAAATAAATAAATTAGCCAGGTGTGAAGACACGTGCCTGTAGTCCTAGCTACTTGGGAGGCTGAGGCAGAAGAATTGCTTGAATTCAGGAAGTGGTGGTTGCAGTGAGCTGAGATCATGCCATTGCACTCCAGCCTGGGTGACAGAGTGAGACTCCATCTAAAAAAAAAAAAAAATTACAAATACAATCGAAACCCTCGAGTCCCTCATCTGTCACCCTTTTCTCTTTGCTTTCTCAAGTATTTACTACGTTCATATGTATTGATGCACAGTATAGCCTTCTTTTACATGTTTTAAATTTACACATAAACAATTTCAAACTCTGTGAATTATTCTATATTTCACTATTTTATGCTCAATATCCTGTGGTCAAAATGTTTCCATGTCCTTTTAATTCATTCATTTTTAATACAGTTAAATATGTTATTGTATAGATACATATATATTTAAAACATATAGGTATTTTAATTTTACTGTATTATAATGATTAACATTTCCACTGTTTTACATTTTTAGTATCATAAACTATCCTTCAGTGAACACTCTTTTAATGTCTTCTGGTGTCAGGTATGTGAGTTCCTAAACACACACAGTGTATCTAGACTTTGAATTGCTAAAATTGAACATTCAGTTTTCATATTTAACTTTACTAAATATTGTAAAATTGTTCTCCAAGGTGTACAAATTTTCTTTACCACTGGTAAAATATGAGTTTCCATTTTCACATGCTTGCCGTTTCCCATATGAAAAGCATTTAAGTATTTATGTTAGTGATAAAAATGAAGTCTCATTTTTATTTTAATTTGTACTTCCACAATTTCTGTTGTGTTTAAGTTTCTTATTTATTTGTTCATGATTTTGTTCAGTTCTTCTCTTATTGGTTCAAGTTATACGTGCTGAATAGTGTTAGCTAGCTATATTCCTTACAATGATTATTAAAATTGTCTTTTTCTTTTCCTTTTCTTTCTTTCTTTTTTTTTTTTTGAAGTGGACTCTCGCTGTGATTGCCCAGGTTGGAGTGCAGTAATGCGATCTCAGCTCGCTGCAACCTCCACCTCCTGGGTTCAAGCGATTCTCCTGCCTCAACCTCCCGAGTAGCTGGGATTAGTGGCATGTGCCACCATGCCCTGCTAATTTTGTATTTTTAGTAGAGGTGGGGTTTCTCCATGTTGGCTAGGCTGGTCTCGAGCTCCCCATCTCAGGTAATCTGCCCGCTTCAGCCTCCCAAAATGCTGGGATTACAGATGTGAGCCACTGCGCCCAGCGTTTTTTTGTTTGTTTGTTTTTCCTTTTTTAAGAGACAGGGTCCTTATCTGTCAGCAAGGCGAGAATACAGTAGCATGATCATAGCTCACTGCAGCCTCCAACTCCAGGACTTGTGATACTCTGCTGCTTTGGTTTCCTAAAGTACTGGAATTGTCGGTGTGAGCCACTGTGCCGAGCCTGTTTTGCTTTTCTTAATATAAGGCTGCTTCCCTCTAATAACTCATTTAGCAGCCTCCCCCAACCTTTTATATGTAATATTAACTTAATATTCACCTTGAAAACTTTTCTAACTCAATTATGCTTTTTGATTAATCAACTATTTAGGAAAATGTCTCTTTTTTTTTTTGGTATATACATACCTTTGATTACATATTTCTAGCTTATTTTCATTTGAGTCAAAGGATATGGCCTGGAAACTATTTGTCTGTGTGTGTGTGTGTGTGTGTGTGTGTGTGTGTGTGTGTGTGTGTATTGTGATTTGTTTTATGTTTTAGTAATTTGGCCAATTGCTTTAAACCGGAGATTTAGCCTAATGGTTATCTATGGAATCCTATGCAGTTCCATTAGCTTAAGTTAATATTATCTCATTTTCTCTCTCATCACATTTTTTGTTTGTTTGTTTTTTTGTTCTGTGGATTATTGAGATGATCAAATAATTAAATGAATGCACCTGTGTCCATTTATATCAATGATGTCTTATATCATGACTCTATATGATTAATTGGGAAGATTTTAGAATAGTTGTATGTTTTCTATTAAGCAGTGACTCAATTTCCCAGAAGTATATTTTGTTTTATTGCTTTAAACTCTATTTTGATTGTTATTAATATTATCATATAGGCTATTATTTTGGCTTTTTTATTACTTTTTTCTTATTTTTAGTCTTTCTGTATCTTTATGATTAAATTGTGTGTCTTATGAGGAGGTTTCATTTTCCCCCCTCAATTGACTTGAAAGATATATGTTATATTTTTATTCCTATTATTGGTTTCCTGAAAATCTCAGCATGAATATTTGACTTAAATTCTAAAATTAACACTTTTTCTTAATTTCCTGAACAATAAAAGGAATTTCAAACATATAATTGGTAATCATCACCTGCCTACTTACCTATGCTTTCCCACTAGAGCCGGGAGCTAGTAGAAAATACATCTAAAAAAGTCTTCTGTGTAAAACATGGGATTCAAAACAACACTAGGAAAATAGTGTAGATCAGTTAATTCTCATTAAATCAGCTGTTTATAAAAAGAAGCAATGAGCAAGGAACAACAAAGACTCCTTAGGAGGCAAAACAAAGTATTATTAAAAGTATGGTTGATGTTGATGAAGATTCTTTCATAAACATATTATTTAAAGTCAATTAAAATTCTGTTTTTAATAACCTTATTAGCTCAGATGATGTTTTAATTATTTGAGTTGGTGTATTATTTGAAGAATCTCCAAACAGCGCTATTAAGTGCTCTGATATGCAGTAACATTTATATTGAAGAGCAACTTTTTTAATTGTTTGGGGAAAGATTTCTCTTTCTTATGACATGCTTCCTTTTCATTGAGGAATATTCAAGATACCAAGTTTTATTTCAGAAGCAATTTGCATCTTCCACCTTGAAGTTGCATTTGCCTTTTCGTTTGCTGCCACAGGAAAATTCTTTTTTGGGAATTTTTTTCTTATTATGTCCTTCATCTGATTAAACAAACAAAAAAGCCATTTTTATTTTTAGACCAAAAGCCTTTGAATAAAATATTATACAACTTTAAATATATTTAAGAAGAGATTGTGACTTTTATTAGGCCACAGTTAAATATAAGCTTCACCTATTAGTGAGCCAATCATAAGATTTTCACACGTGGCTTTTGTTCACATTAAGTTATATCAATTAAGTTGCTTAGAATGAACATATAGCTAAACTAATAAGCATAAAATACTTTCACTGATTTACAAGAATCCAGAAATTGTCAAGGGTTGTCTTTTTCTATTATTTTAAAAAGTTTCTGCCTTGCAAATCTTCTCCTCTAGGAGATTAAAGTATTTTTTGGTCATTAATCAAGGTAAGAACACCTTACTTTACATTCGTTGAACTCTGAGGTTATAGAACTGTTAGCCTTTTGGTTTGTTGGGCTTGGGGAATGTTAGTTCATGCTGTGAAAAGTTGCCTTTAACCACATAAAAACAAATAAGGGAATGTTAAGGTTTTAATTCAAGTCAGCTGACATGCAATTGCTGGGATATTGGTGATTACCTACAAGAAAGAAGGCAGCAAATGGTTCCAGACATGTGTAATTATGCATCTGAACTCAGAACACCTTTTCTTTTTAAAAAATTTCAATGGGTGATCTACTTGAGGACTTGTGTATAGATAGGCCTAAGATATTTTGAGTTACATATGTAAATGAACTGTTTTGAGCAAAGTTGTAAGCCTACACGCAAAATAGCTTTGCTAGGGAACAGATGTAACTTGGAGAAGTACCAATTTTGTCATTCTAGATGAGAAATCTTCTGGTGCCATCAATGGGATGCCATTTGGCTAGTCACACCTGGGTGACGAATATCCGGAGGTTCTATGTCAAGTCATTGACGATGCTCCATTAAGTTGTTTAAACTAAACTTCCTAACAAGTGATCTCTAGCATCTTGATTTGTCTGTATTCTTTGGGGATTTAAGAAAATTTGACAAATCTAAAAATAACTCTGCTAGGGGACCTATTAGTATTCTCCACATTGCTACTGAAACTTGCTGCCTTTTCCTAGAAGCATATGAAAGAAACCCCCGTCCAAATAAACTGTTCCCTTTACCAAAGCCACCTTGGAGAGAGCCCACACTGAGACTAGGAGATGTGGACTATTAAGAGCTCAGCCACAGAGTCACTTTGATTGAGTCCCTTAACCTCTGTGGTCTTCTAAGCTCCATTCCTGACTTGTGTTGCAGGGATGTTTTGAGGATAAGTTGATGTGTGTGACTCCTTCTCTGTGTGTTGCTATTAGAGACATTAAGGACTCTACTGAGTAACAAACATTCTAAGAAATGAATGAAGAAAACAGAAAAAATGATGCCTATTTTTTTTAATCTAAGTACAAAGAAACTGTACCTTTAATTAGCTTTCTTGATACTAACACTGTGTGGTTCCAAAATGCTATTGCTTATCTCAAGTCAACATCACTTTGTATTAATGGATTTAGTATCATTTACAGTCTTGTTTCTTGAGGTCATCTGATGATCAGAATGATTTCACTAAGGCAAGGCATACTGAAATAGAAATTGGTAAAGATAATACCTTGATGTTTATGTCTATGCCAGATTTGTTCTGTTGAGTTCCTGGTGGAACAAAAAGACGGTCTTTTTTTGATTGTGATTTTTTTTATGACTAATAGCATGGATTTGAGACAGCTATGACAATGCCAAGGTATTATTTTGTAAATAACTTACAAAACGTAAGTTAATAACTTACAAAATGTCTATGTAATTGTGGTGTATACTTATCATTGAAAGTTTGGGAAAGGTACACAAAGTACAAAATAAAAGTTACTCATATTCTTATCATCCAGATCTAACTAATTTTACTGTTTTCATACCTCTGTGAATGCTCTTAATAAAAATTGCTAGAAAACATTTAAGCAGATTTGCATCCTACTTGAGAAATTTATTTTTATAAAATATACTTTTCAAATGTAATATTTTATCTTATTACTATAACAACATTTATTTAATCAGTAGTTCAATGAAGGATATTTAGATGTCTTTTTTTCAGGATCACATTTAAGGTAAAATGTACATTGTTTTGCTTTTGTATTTCAATTAAGTGGAAACATTGAGCAAAGAAATTAATTTGTAAGCTTTTATTTTACATTGTCATATTCTTCAATGAAATTTGTACTGCTGACTTACAGATTTACCTGTGGTGTATGGAAACCCCAGTTTTACTATATCCTCAACACAGCATTGTTAATTTAACAAGGTAGGAGATGTTGCTGATGTCTTCTTGGTAAAATCATAAAACAGACTTCAACCAGATGTTGGTATAACTAACCTGGCTATTAACAACAGTTAAACAAATTGAAGAAGCATCTTTAAACTCAATCCTGAAAGCTCTTCCTCAACATTTGAAAAGCTTTAGGCAAGAGAAAAAGGAAGAACACATTAATTGGAACCCAGGGGTCCATCTGCTGTCTACAAATCAAACCCATTTGCTTTGCTTACCTTATGGTTTGGCTATCACATGGAAACCATCTTAACTGTCAAGAAGACATAAAAGTGAACATTAAAAATACATTGCACCTTATCTCACAGAAGCAGGTAAAGAGGCTTTCATTCTTTAAGCAGACTGACTGTACCTTTTATTGCTCGTGTTTAATGGGGACTCAAGACAAATGCTAGTAACATGTGATCTGAGTACACTGTTCTAGGAGCAGTGTCTGCCATCTGCTTGGGCTAAATGGAACTGGCCCAGCCCTTGCTTCCCTGCCCCCTGAAACTTGACTATTGGAATTTAATTACATGGTTATGTGATTAAATCAGATATATGGAAAGGTTAGAGCTAATGTCCCCAGAGGTGAAGCAGGCCCCAGGCCTCTGAAACAGCTGGCACCGGGGAAGCAAGCTCCCTCCTAGCACATAAGGGAAGGAGAAATAATAAACTCTTCTGAAGGTGATGCTGGTTTGATTTTATTACCTGTAGTTACTGAGAAACAATTTCGAGCTCACAAGTCCAGAAAGTGATTTGAAAGCCTCTGTATTTTTAAAGTCAAAACACCCAAACGACCCTCTGTTTCTCCTGATTTTGCTCTTTGATCCTTTTTGCTCGATTTGAATAATTTTGAGAACCTAGAAAATCTGGATGTATTTTCTGAAAGTTAAGGAATTAGGGAGGCAAAAGGGAATCTGGGATTCATTTCTGATAGATGAGTTTTCTCTTTCTGATGTCTAACAACTTAATGCAGTGGTGGTGTCAGCATCAAGATAGATATTTCCTGATGGATTCTGACCTGCGAAATTCGGCATATTTTAAAGAAGCTCCATTCAAAAATCAGCAAAGGCAAAGAGATATCAGTTACAAACAATCTCCTTGATTTTACAATGCAGTGCTGCATAGAGCATAGCAAGAAGTAATAGAGCCCAGACTCAGGAGGCTAGGATTTGCATCAGAGAGATGCTAGGTAGAGCCTAGCTCTGCCACTTCCCAGTGTTAGCAAATTCCTTGACTCTCCTCAACTCAATTTTCTTATCTATAAAATGGACTCATAATTATACCTGCCTCATGAAATTATTAATCAAGACTAAGCGAGGGAGTTACAGCCAGATGTTTAGAATTAGAGCATTTTCAAGGCTTAGTTTTTACTGCTATTAAATCAGATGATGGGAACTTCTGATTTTGTTCTCTTGATTCTTCACATACTTGCAAAATATTCCTTTCCTAGAGGCCTATGAAGTACTATTATGGCTCTTTCACCGATTCTCTTCTACATGAACAGAGTATGTTGTGAGAATTCAAATTATCACATAGATTTATAACAGTATGATATGAACTTTTGGCCACAACTGTGGAGTATGCAGCATCATTTCGGTGATAAAAAAAGATATTTTGTCCAGGAGAGAGTAATAGAAAAGAAGACTATGTTACCCAGAATCCTTCCAAGTCCTCATTTCACTTTGTATCTTCCTTGGTTTGGCTTTTTTGAATTCCAAGACATGGGACACTTGTTACTTATGTTTACAAAAAGGATGTTTATAAAATAAACTTATGTTTATTCACAAAGGATGGGGCAATTTGCTGCTTGCACCTGGGAAGCTATGTCTTTGCCAAAGCAACAGTTACTTGCTGAGATCTAGGCAAAGGGGGAGGTGTGACATGCATATTAACTCTTTCTGTGACACTGAGGTAAGAGGGGACATAGACTTTAAATGCAGAATGACACAGTCACGGCCAGGTGCCACAACTCACATCTGTAATCCCAGCACTTTGGGAGGCCAAGAAGAGGTGAATCACCTGAGGTCAGAAGCCTAGCCAACATGGTGAAACCCCATCTCTACTGAAAACAGAAAATTAGTCGTGTCTGGTGGTGCATGCCTGTAATACCAGCTACTTGGGAGGCTGAGGAAGGAGAATCACTTGAATGATTCTCGGCAGGATCTCAGCTACTGGGAGGCAGAGGTTGCAGTGAGCCGAGATCATGCCTCTGCACTCCAGCCTGGGTAATGGAGTGAGACTCCATCTCAAAAAAAGAATGTCACTGTGTCATAGAAGAGTATTTTCCAAGAGTAAACATGGTGAATTGCAAACGTCAGTTCATGTACTCATCTGTTCCATGAGTCTTATTCCTGTATTGATAATCAAACTTGCCTGCATTTCCACAGCTAGGAAAGAGTGATACCTTATTTGAACTCAGTCATTTGCAATCTCAAAGCCTTCATTTTTCACTTTCTTAAATTTTTTGAGACTGAGTCTTGCTCTGTCGCCAGGGTGGAGTGCAGTAGTGCAATCTCAGCTGTCTGCAACCTTTGCCTCTTGGGTTCAAGAGATTACCCCTGCCTCAGCCTCCTGAGTAGCTGTGACTACAGGTGCGTGCCACCATGCCCAGCTAATTTTTGTATTCTTTTTTTTTTTTCAGTAAGGTGGGATTTCATCATGTTAGACAGGATGATCTTGATCTCTTGACTTCATGATCTGCCCACCTTGGCCTCCTGAAGTGCTGGGATTACAGGTGTGAACCATCGCTTCGGGCCAAGCCCTCATTTTTGACTATGATGTTATATTGTACTGTGTAGAGCAATACAAGTATCATAATAATAATTACACCAGTATTTATGGACTTCTTTTTGTGGGCTGTGCTCTTCCAGAGCAGTGTAAAGTGCTTTGTATGCATCCTCACATCAAAAACACAGTGAAGCGAATGTGAGATTAGCTCTATTTTACAGAGGAAGAAACTGGATTGAACTTAGTTCCTGTGAGTCAAAGCCCAAACTCTCGTTAGTCACATCATGTTAAAAGATATAAGATTATGCTTCTGACTTGCTAAGTGCATATGTAAAGCATTAAGAAGCAATATAACATGGCAAGCATTTAGGCAAAAGGATTTGGAAACTCATGTTGTAGACTGATCTACCACAGTTCAATGTGTCAACTTAGATAAACCCATTAAGACATTCTGGAAAATAAAGGAAATCAGTTGATGATCATTACACATCCTGGCAGATGACCATTCTGAATGTAACTAATAAATCATTGCCATAGATCTGATTAAGGTGATTTAGAAAGAGAGACCTCCCTCTGAAAAGCATTGACTACATCTGGTGTTCTCACTTCATCAGTTCTCTTTTATCTTTCAATGTGTTTTTACAGTAGGTTGCTTTTAGCTGAAACACTTCACAAAACTACTTTGATAATGGTCTCCAATGACTTTCTATTTTATGTTTTTATTTCTACTATTATAATATCAATTAAAGGATTTATTTTCTGTGCCATAAAATTTGATTGAGATTCTGATGAAATCAATAGGATCTTTCCCTAGAACATTACACTAATGCATAAAAACACATCTCTACATATGTCTTGGGTGGAATCCAGTGATAAAAATAACTCGTGGGGCTCAAGAAGAATGGGCCTGAGTAAAGTCATTTGAATTTGGAAATTTAAAAGACTACATAAATTCCTTTTTTAAATTTTTTATTATTTTTATTTTTTTATTGAGACAGAGTTTCGCTCTTGTTGCCCAGGCTGCAGTGCAATGGCATAATCTTGCTCACTGCAACCTCTGCCTCCCAGGTTCAAGCAATTCCCCTGCCTCAACCTCCCAAGTATCTGGGATTACAGGAATGTGCCACCACACCCAGCTAATTTTGTATTTTTAGTAGAGATGGGGTTTCTCCATGTTGGTCAGGCTGGTCTCGAACTCCCAACCTCAGGTGATCCACCCGCCTTGACCTCCGAAAGTGCTGGGATTACAGGCATCAGCCACTATGCCTGGCCTGATTTCATAAATTTCAACTGCTGAAAGTTTCAGGAGTCAGCTAAAAAGCGATTCTAGAAGGAGGAATATGAAACAATGTCTTAGATATTTGTGAGATTAAAAAAGGTAGAACTATATAAACAACATTAATCCTGGGGAATATTAGAGACAATCTTGTTTAAAGTTCTTGTTTTATAAATTAGACAAATTACCTACAAAAATAGAAAATTGGCTTTGATATTGTAAAATTACTTAATGGATTTCTCTCTACTTTTCACTTGTCCCCCCAACTCCCAACATAAAACCATGAGTAGAGGCAATTACAAGAGAAGGTGAATCCCATATATGTTATAAATTTCTCTTTAAAAAAATATGTAGAGATAGTTTCCATGCCCTTCAAATTTCAGTTGAGGCACAGCACCAGTATGGCCCTGAGAGTCTTGCCACCTGTTTCGGCTTGAATTTCTCTCTATGAGTTTGTAGGGGTAATGGAAGAACAGAGGGCTAAGTGAAATCGTGCTCTGTAAATAGGAGAAAGATGAAGAGATGAACAGAGTGATAACTACAGCTTGGGTGACAAATACAAGCTTCCTACTGCTCATTTCTTCCCGTTGGAATCAGAGGTGACATCCCTTGATACCTGAGCTTTGCTTGTGTCCTAAACCTGATGACTGCAGTCAAAAGGTCAAATTCCCTTGTCCAACTCATCAGTGTTATTATAGTAAACACCCATCTTACAATTTCGCTTTGCCTTTCTTGAATAAGAATATGGGATCAAGCCTTATAGACATAGAGTGGAACTTGGGCATGGGGGATGGGATACCCTAGGCTGGAAGTTGATCTGATTCTGCTAGGATTCCCTCTATCATTCCCTACCTGTTCCTTCAACTGACCTTCAAAGGGCTGTGCCAAACATTTTGAAACTGGACCAATTATCATGAAAAAAGCACACGGTACTGTTGTTTCCGTGAACCAGCCAATTCTTAGCATGCTTTCTGAGCGTGACAGGAAGCAGATGTCAACACCTAAGCAGGTGCTTCTCTTTGTTTAATTTGAAAACTGACTACTGGATCAGTCCCACCAAATCTACTTAAAATGGTTATCAAATCATAATAAAAAGAATTTAGAAAGAGCTTGAATGCAATTTAATAAGCATCCTTGATATGAAGGTTTTGGAACCTATTTGCTGTCACCATTAATATGCAATAAACCAGCTTTCCTCTGTTATTTACTTATAGAACCTCTGCTTACACAAGCAGAGATTTTTTTGTTTTCTTTTTATTTTCTTGGGAGTATGAAGAGTTATATGTCCAAGACACCAAGACTGCATCTCTGATTTGTCATCTGGTAATGGTATCATGCCTCATTTTTAAAAGACAAAATTGTACTAGAGGCCATAGGCCATAGAAACGTAAAAACTACCAAAGAGTAAGATCCTTCTGATAGCTTGAAAAAGCTCTCCGAAAATCCCATGGATATAACAAAAGAGCGGAAGAGGGAGAAGAGAGAAAGAGAAAAAGTAATTGCTGTATTCATTTCCCCTAAACCGATGTAGCAATCAACTTTGCAATTACCAAGATCCATTTCACTGGACTTTATAACTGGAAATGAAATGAGTGAGAAATGAGGATCTCTAATGAAGGCTCAGATACCCACCCATTGCGTTATCATCACATTCCACCAGTTTCAACATCCACTCGCCAGCTTTGTAATTTGCAGCTTATTTTCTCACACCTCGCCAAGCGATTCACATTCATTTACGTTATTGCCATTTAACGTGCAGACAAGAAGAAATAAGGTTTCAGATCTGATGGGCTCGGCATTTTTTTTTTTTTTGTCTAGTTGAGTTTGTTCTGCTGCCTAAAACAAATGTCTCTGGAGCTCCGTTTAATTTAGCATGTCAAACTGCTTCCTTCAAAGGCGATTTGGAAATGCTTTATATCTGCAATAGACGCAAAAAGCCCAAACAAACACAGTAGAAAACAATGCTTAGAGGGGGAACAATGAAACACAAGCAGGGCCGCCTATCAGCTCAAATGAGATTTCCCCTGTTGTTAAATGAACAACTGTATCCCTGAATGAAAAGAAACTGAAGAGAGGGCACAAGATATTTCAAAATAATGAGCTATAAAAGACATTTCTCATTTAGCAATTCTTTTTCTTTTATATTGTTTTTAACCATAACTTCATAGTGGCCACTATTTGTCTAGAAGCTGAAAGATACATATTTTCCAGAAGTCTCTGGCTATAGGAGCTCCCAATATTTATAAATTACTACGCCCTTACTAGAAATACTGTGATTTCTCCATTATGCTGGTTGCCTTTTCACTCCCTTGATAATGTCCTTTGATGCACAAATGTTTTTAAAATTTTAATGCTGTCCTGTCTTTCTTTTTTTCTTTTTTTTTTTTTTTTTTGGTTGTTCTTCCATTGTTTATACAACATGATGAGCAGGCCTCACACAGACACCAAGATACTTATAAATATTCTGTAAAAATGGAGTCTGCATGGACTTCCCGAAAAGGAATGTCATTTAATATTGAGGTCATGGAAATACAGACTGATTACTTCTCATATCCAATTAAAAAATCTGAAAAGCTATTAAAATGAAAAAATTTTGTAACTGATTTGAAAGGAAAGCTTGTCTTAAATGTTCAAGAAGATAGACATTGTCTTTATTCATCACACTTAATAGAAATATTTGTCTATTTTTGTTCAGAATTATTAATCTGTTTGATTATGAGTTGCTATCCAGGCCCAACTGAATCTAATAATTACTACATGTAGTAAATCACTTACTAAAATGCAAATATTCTGAATGTTGAAGACAGGGACTCTGGGAAGACCGTGAAACTGCAACAATGATGTAATGCCATTTTCGTTTCCAAAAGGCTTTCCTGTACATGATCTCACTTGAGCCTCACCAAAAATTTTGTGGTGAGTATTATCCTTATTTCACCAGTAAGAACATTGAGTTTCAAAAAGGTTAAATGACTTTTCCAAAAGAGATGAAGTGTTAGAGCTGAGAAGTTAGATCTCAAGACTTCTAGCTCCAAATCCTAATGTATAGCACAGTGTTTATTTGTTAAACACACAGAAAAAAATTTATGAAATAACTTAACCCCCATGCAGAATTTAACCAAAACAGTGTCTCTGTGGTACTAGAAAAGTTAGGCAATTCATTGAGAGATAGAGAGAGAGAAAGAGAAAGAGAAAGAGATAGAAATAGATTCAGTAAGCTGTTTCCATAGCTACAGAACCAACCTTTCATATAAATCCACTTTCTCTGGCATTTGATGAGGACACAGGATCCTGGGAGTTCCTGCACATAAGAAATGTACTATACATATGTCGCGCTGGATTAAGTCAGCTAATTCCAACTCACAACCTAGCCCCTAGTTTTTTAAAAAAAAAATTACACACACACACACAAATTTCTTTACCACCAAGGTTAGGTGTATCAATTACCAGCTAAAATATTTTTTTTCAGGAAATAATTCTGTAAAGCCAGACTACTGAAACTAATCTTGTCATATGAAGGTAGGTAGGCAAAGTAATGTTTAAAAAATTTCCCAACTTATATTAGTTATAGGGTGTCAAGATAGTCATTCTTACAAAGAAAACCAAGCTTTTTTCCTTCTGTGATTCTTATAATTTTATTATGCGTAGAGGCCCCACCCCCCCGACATAGACTTATTTCTTCTCTCCCTTTGGGCTGTTAAGCCAGGACAGGAAGCATTTTGTGACACGCAGAATAGATTTCCAGAACTCCCTGGTGCTTCTAAATCTCCTATTTTGGCTGGGGGAAATTACCCAGCACAATTTGTAATATCAGACAGCAATGTAAGGAGAGGCTACATTGCAGGGCCGGGGAAGCAGAATGATGAGGGACACATGTGATTGCCGAAAGCAGGGCTGAAGACGAGCTCATTAATCTTTCATTATTTGGGCACTGATTTCCAAGACAGACAACAGGGACACAAATAGAAGAGGTATGCTCCAGGCGACTTCTGGGACAAACATTCCCACACTGACCTAACTGGAATGCCACATGGCCCTGATAATACTAGTATTTAAAGGATTCTGATGTGCTCGGTGTTGCTCAAAGATCTCATTCACTGTGAGAGTAAAGGTGAGCATTTCTTAAATCTCCATGGAAGACACTCTTAGTTCATGGGTCATCAGAGAGTTTGGGGGTTTTTATTTTTTTAAGCAAATCAACACTGTTTTAGATCATGACAAGTAAGAATAACTTGTGGGAGGATGATATTTTGTATTATTTGTTTCTGCCGGTTATTAAATCTATACCCCAAGGGTTCAATGCCAGAATTCCTTTTCACAGCCCATCTGCATCAGAATGAACCGTTTCCCATGAAATCAGCTTAGGTCACAATAGAATTTTTATCATTCTACTTATCTTTTGTGACTGGTTCTGAAAATAATCCATTCTAATCCTGGATTTACAGAGGAAATTATTTATTTACATATTTATTAAGATGGTGCAATGGAATAGGTATTGTGGTAGAGTAGTTAATGTCTAGTGGGGAAATACAATCAATAGAAAACTATAGTAAAATGTGATGATGCCTATGGTTGACAAATGAAGGCACATGAAACTATGGCATCACAGGAAAACATATGCCAAAGGAGTGATGGAAGGCTCTTGAAGGAGATGTTGCTGAGGTTGAGTCCTGACAGAGTAAGAGTTTTCTGTATGTATAATTCAGGGAAAGCTTTTTCTAGGACAAGAAACATCATACAAGTGGCACATAGAAATGGGGTATTCTCATAGATAGAATATTTCATCCTGGATCCACTAACATGTGTGGTAGTTTTTATGTTCTGTCATAGTTAAAGGGATATAAAGTAGATTCCCATATTATACTTCTTTGAGTGCATAAATGACACAAGAATCAGATTTTCTGCTATGAGAATTGTGTGATTAGTCATTTAAAATATCATATGATAATATCTCATATTGCATTCTAATAACTATATATTTATTTTAATGGGTTCCTCTGCACGTCTGCAATACACTGAAGACTTTTATTCATAACAAAAATGTCAAAAAATTATAGAATTCTGAAGTGCTTTCTGAAGTACAGGGAATAATATAAATTATGCCATTGTGGCTTTAGTGTTGTAAATTTTCAAATAGTTTTCCATCTATTTTCTTAAGAAAGATTTTAGATTTTGACAGAATTTATATGTTCCAAAGAGGCAAAGACTATGTCTTCTCAAATTTGACTCTGTATGTATGCATTATGTTGAGTAACTTCTCTAAGTATACTTGTTGAATTGTATTTAGTGCTGTAATCATCTGTTTACTTGCATTAAGCCACACAAATTATTTTTCAGCTCTACTGGGGAATCTAGTTTTCTATGATCAGTTGTGCCATTAACTTCATTAAACTTAACGCAAATTTTAGCTCCCATTTTGAAACAATTTTAGTTGCAAAAACAGTACAAAGAATTTCCATATACCTTCTCCTCGGCTTTCCAAAATAGTGAACTCTTTACATAACTGCAGTTATAATGATCGAAATTGAGAATTTAACAATGACTCAATACAATTAAGTAATTAACAAAGCTGTGAAAATTTCACCAATTGTCCACAAATGTGTTTGTTTCTGGTCCAGAATTCAATGCATAATCCTACATTGCATTTAGTCATCATCCTTAGTCTCTTCTAATATGGAATGCTCCTTTGTCTTTCATGACCTTATTCTTTTGAAGAGGCTGGACAGTCACTTTGTAGAATGACCTTATTGTAGGTTTGTCTGATGCTTCCTCATGAATAAATTCAGGTTTGCATTTTTGGAAAGAGGACCGCAGAGGTGTTATATCCTTCTCAATGCATCGTCTCAGGAAGGACCTGACATTGCTCTGACTCATTACTGGTCTTGTTAACCTTGATCACCTTGAAGTCTGACTGCAAGAGACCAAATTTGAGATCACTTTTCTATATTGCAACTAGACGTAGTTCATGTCCTAATTTCACATTCAAATTTTAATTTGAATAACAGTTGTTGTTGAGCTAACAGTGTCTGAATTTCTATTGAAAGAGACAGGATGTTATTAATGTTTGCATTTCATGAAAACCAAATCGCAGGTCTGAAGTTTTTGTGTAAATTCAAGGATTCAGCACATACCAGTTCTCTCTCTTTCTTTAGTTCCCTTCCTTCTCTTGACAGCCTTGGGCAAAACCCAACAAGCAAACCACTCTGCTACCCTAGTCTACCCTGGACTATGAATGAAGCAGTATCAATTATATTTTTCCAAGAAAACTTCAATGCATACTTGCATTTCTCCCATTTTTAGTCTCCTAGCATAATAGCCAACCAGATTCCTTTCTTTCTCTAAGGGAGTATCTTATTGGCCCTAGCTTTCCTATCATTGTTAGGAATATTATAAGGTCGATTTATGTAGAAAGAAAAGAAGACCAACAGCCTTGTTCTTAATAGGAAAGCAGGAAAGATTAAAAACAAAAAGAGCTTAAAAGCTTGTCCAAGAAAGTTTAACTGTGTATGTCCCTGCATGGGAAAGATCAGTGAAACAAAACTCACCCCTATCAAAATCAGCAATCAGTTAGAAATAGAAGGAAGCAACAACTTCATGCAATTAGTAAAGAGCTTGATGTAGAAGCACATGGAGACATGAAACTGCTCAATCATCACAAGACTGCTGGGCTACTAGGGGACAGGCAAGTTGATATTCTGCTTATGTGATCCTAAGTAAAGTTGATGAGATTATTTTTAGTAAGACCAAATGTGGTCTTACTAAATCCATTTTTGTCATTAGAAGTAGAGAATGCTATTGCTACATTCCAGTTCAAGTACTGTATGTCGTTAAGTCAGATTGTATTTTAAAAAACTGTGGCTCAGTGTGTTAACAGACTCAATCAAAGATTTACCCCTGAGAATACGTGGTAATCATGTATTTGAATCAAGAAAGCATGATATCTATAGTTTCTCTATTTTGGAGGAGTTGCCTGGGAAATCAGAGGGGAGAAATCCCTTTTTCAGTTACTCTAGGATTTAGAAGATTTAGCTGAGAATTTTCATCTCAGCATCACCACATGGAAAAGAACTGGTCACTCATTCCCAAGGTCTGGGCCAGGGTAGGGGGACAGCTAGAGTCCTTGGATCCCTCAACATGCAGATATCTGGGTAACAAAAGGAGAGAACTTGAGTCCAAAACGGAGTATCCATGAGTCTCAGCCGTTTTCAATGTTGTCTTTTAGGCTCTGCCAGTCTCAGCATTTTATCTCAATATCAACAGAGAATGTTCATTTGACAAAGTACATACAAAACTTTCCTAGATTTCATCTTTCTTGACAATGCCATTCAATTATGAACCTGTCTTTTTAAAATAATACCATAGCATTAAATTCATGAGCTGCTTTCCAAGCTTTGTTTAATAAGACATTTTTAAATAACAAAACATTCTTTATAGTTATTTAATACTTCCAAAAAGTCATACATTTTAAAGCCACTTCATGATTAACCATTGAAATGTTTAAGCCTAGGAATTTAGCAGGTCTGCAAAAACCTAACACCTTCTAAATCTGACTTCCATTTGAAAAAGTAGAGGAACATTTAACTCCTATTATAACTGCCTTTAGCTTAAAAGATCGTATTGAATACCAAAGAGAAACAAATAGATTGGATAAAAGGAATTTCTGTGGCTGGCTGCTTTGGTTTGTTCTGTGTAAAACGCACCTTTTCATTTAAATTAGACAAATGGCAGTGTTTCCTGCCTAATGAGACTGCTTGGACTAGTGGTTTGGATGTGTCACCTCCACTCTTAATCAGGTAATCATAATTAGGGTGAATGAACCAACCAGGGAAGCGGAAAGCAAGTCAAAAAGTGGACTGAACGAAAAAGACCTCCAACAAACAGACCACCAGGGCACAATCAGGAGGAAACATCTACAGCTCCAACACATGGCTGGGAAAAGCCACTAGACGCTAACAGTGTGACTGCTGAATTATAGTTCACAGTAAGTTTGAATCCAGACTGTCTAGATGGCCTAACCAGTGCTATGTTAATGATGTCCACTGTCTTGCTACAGCCCCCAAACACTAATAGGTGTTTCTGTCTGTCTCTTTTTCTGTCCATTAAAATAATCCATGACCAATTCGAATTACATTTGGCCTTATATTTGCTTGTTGCTTCTTTCTGCTCTAACTCTAGAATTATTTCAATGGTATTGAGATTTACTTGCATTAGGGCAAAAAGGAACCTTTGAATCCCAAACTGTATCACTTTAGATGCATTGTAGACTCCATATCAAATAGAAATAATTGCTAAAGGGCCCTTTAAAGTTTTGTTTTTAGAAAGTGTTAATATGGTTAAATGTCTTTTTCTTTAAGGAAGATTTCTGAGGAAAATTTCTAGACCGAGCCAGAAGAAGACCTGAGCTCCGGTGAAAAGTAAAGAGTATGGCAGTTACTATAGGTACTAACATTAGTAAGGCCAAGGTCAGGTTTATTTGTTGTTGTTGTTTTCATGGTGAAAAGACCAAAGTGGGAGAATCATGAAATTAATTCGAATGAGGCATGAAAGTAAAATTTGGGGTCCTGGTGGTTCAAGAAAATGAAGAGGAGCAAACAGATTCCAGATCAGTGACTATTAGAGACGTTTGAATGATAACTCATGTCTGTTCGCAGTCCTCATTTCCCCAAAATCCTGATTCAGTAAGTAAGACAGGGTGACCACAATGACATGCAAGCATTAAAGAACCCAGAATTATTCTGATTTACATCATCAACAAGGGGAATGCCTTTGAGGAACACTGTGCTAATGCATCATTGAACTCTTTTAGTGGCAAGTGATAGAAACTCATTTCATAGATTTATTGAAGCAAAGGAAACAGGAATGTTTTGCTTCAAGTAACTGAAATGTTCAAAAGCAGATCTTCAAGGTTAAGGTGAAGCTGGAACCAGGTGTTGAAAAATAACATCTGGAAACCTTTTCTATCTTCTGGCTCTACTTTTGTGCTTGTTGGCTTCACCCTGAGGCAGGATTTGACCGGAAATCGTATCAACGTAGTAGTAGCAAGTCTGGCGTAGAGTATACCAGCTTAGCAACTCCATTGGAAAGATAACTTCTATTTTCAATTAGTTAAACATGTTTCTCTTTATTTAATTTTATTGAATTAATTTGTTGAATGAATTTGGTCCACTGAGACAAAGTACAGTGTACAGGAGGATGGAACATGCTTACTGGCTAGGTATGACTGACATGTTTTCCCTGGACCTCAGGGTGAGATTTCCATACACAAACTCAATGGAATGAAGATGAGGGGGCAGTAAGAGGAGAGATGGGTTGGATTTTTCCAAAGGGAAACCTGGATCTTATTTGCAGAAGAGAAAATAAATTCTAAGAAGAATAAACAATGTAAGTTCGCTAAGTTTGGATTTAGATAAAGCAAAGAGACTCCTGGGCCTGAGGTCAATGAATGTAGATAATGGTCCACACATCAGCAAAGGAAAGCCAGTTTATGGAGTGGTGGTCCTTTATTTTAGAGCAAGAACGTGTTCTCATTACATGACATGTATATTTTCTGCTTTAAATAAAGATGTGTTTCTAGAAATGTGTTCAACTCTACTAAAGCTGAGTTTAACAATATATTCTCACAGCAAGGACAAAGTTACTCCTTTAAGAGATTTTGATGGATCGATATAGAACCTTGAATACAAGAACTTCAGTAACAGGGTGTAAAAGAACTTAGTGATATAGAATGATTTCTTAAACCGATTTACCTGCAATCAAAAGATTTTAAAAAGTTCAAAGTTTAAGTTTTATATTATTCTTGGTTCCAAAATAGATTTAATTTCTCTTCTCTTTTCTTCTCTTTCTTTCTTTCTTTCTTTCTTTCTTTCTTTCTTGCTTGCTTGCTTGCTTTCTTGCTTTCTTGCTTTCTTGCTTCCTTTCTTTCTTGCTTGCTTTCTTTCTTGTTTTCTCTTTCCTTTTTCTCTCTTTCTCTCTCTTTGTCTTTCTTTCTTTCTTTTTGAGACAGAGTCTTGCTATTTTGGCTCAGTGTAACCTCCACCTTCAGGTTCAAGCCATTCTCCTGCCTCAGCCTCTGGAGTAGCTGGGATTACAGGCATATGCCACCACGCTTAGCCAATTTTTGTATTTTTAGTAGTGAAAAGGTTTCACCATGTTAGGCCAGGCTGGTGTCAAAATCTGGCCTCAAGTGATCCACCCACCTTGGCCTCCCAAAGTGCTGGGATTACAGGCATGAACCACTGCATCCAGCCTAGATTTAATATCAATATAGTGTTCAGGGGAAGTTAGCAAAGGATATGGCAATTAGGTAGGGATAAATACAAATTATCATCAGAGGCTGTGGTTATAATAACAGTTAAAAAGCAGTTATACATTGCTATTGAAAATAATCCACACATTATTTATTAGGTATCAATTAAAGATCATTTACATTCAACACATATAGCATGTTATTAAATGATATGTATTATATACGTGTAATTTTATTTTTTGTTATAGTAAGTATATGCAACATAAAACTTACCATTTTAGCCATTTTTAATGTATACTTCAGTGGCATTAAATATTTTACTTTGTTTTACAACATTTACCATATATGAACATTTTAATTAACCCATATTGAAACTCTGTAACCAATAAACAATAACTTCTCATTGCCACCCGTTATATTTTCTGTCTCTATAAATTTGACTGTTCTAGGTATAAATTGAATCATGCAATATATGTCCTTTTGTGTGGCTTATTTCACTTAGTGTAATGTCATCAAGATTCATCCATGTGGTAGCCTGTATCAGAATTTCATTTCTATTTAAGACTGAAAAATATTTCATTGTTTGTAGACACTACATTTTGTTTATCTATCATTCACTGATGGACATTTGGGATTCTCCCCTCTTTTGGCTATTATGATGACTTCTGCTATGATATGAATACCCATGTTCAAAGTCTGAACATGTAAGATTTTCACTTAAATATCCACATTTGTATTTCAGAAAAATCTTAAGTGTCACTGATATTCAAAAATAATCTTACAACTTTGTAAAATAATTTTACCTCAAAACAAGTAAAATCAATGTAGGCAGAAGTTTTATAGAAACAAATTTTGAAAGCTTATAGACTCTAAAAAGCATGAGTAGCCTTTTAAATGCCTGATGTGTAAATGATACCATGTTATGTATTACATATCAGTGTTCCCAGCTTGTGATACCACCTATGGTATTCAAAAGAAGTGCAGGTGGTATCTGAACAAACACATTTTGCTTCCATAGTTATAGATGCATCTTTTTGTGAATTGAGAAAACATGGTAAAAAGCACAGCAAACATGAGACAATCTTAAAATAATGCATCATTAAATTAAACATAAAAACAGAAAATAAAAACAGAAATATTTGGTGAATCTAAAATACAGGTTAAGGAAAAAAAATAAGTAGTAAGTAGTAAGTGGATATGGCAGAAATTGTAAAAGCAATTCATAAATGACTGAAATTTGGGGTGTTTATCTTGTATTCAGGAAGAAAGAAGCAAAAAATAAGCCCATTGCCAGGAAAGAAGGTTTAAGTTAGTCATTTAAGGTTCCATTTATACAGAGGGAAATGACAGAATAACAGGCCATAACGCAGCGGTAAGAGAGAGGTAATACAGTACTTATAAAATGCGTGTGCATAAAAGAGAGATATAAAAAAATTGGACTGGAATTTGAGCCAAGAGATAAAAGAGGTGATAGAAAGAATTTTTTACCTCATTGTTTTCAGTGCTGATGTCAGATTCCCTTTCTGCTGGGATAGCTTAAAGAAAATGAAGCAATTGTCACATTGACTCTTTTCAGCGGCTCCACCTGGTTTTCTTGACGTTTTTCAGGCTCAAACCCCAAATGTCACACTCAACCACCTGTTAACACTGCATTTCTCAAACCTGTAGGAAAGGTATGTCAGCAGAGCATTATAGTAGCGGAATGTTATCATTTATTTTTTCTATTTCAAAACTGTTTTTCTGTGACACCCAGGCTCTAGAGGTGAAGTGTAAAACCCAATTCATAATACTGGATTTTTTTTCTCTATAGAAGGCAAAAGAGATAGGTTCTAGTTAGGTACTTATTTATATCTCCAAAGAAACTAACGAATCGCATAGCTTATTTTGCATATGCTGATGTTTGGCTAGATCTTACGGCTTATCCATGATGGACTGTCTTTATTATTTAATGTGATTTTCTCTGTTACACATCAAGAATCAATATGGTAAAGGATAAGAAATAAGATATTTTAATAGGAAATAAAATCAGAAGAACCGGATCTAATAATGTTTCTGTGATTAATTAGCTAAGGTATTTTAAGTAACTTATTGGTCTCTTAATTTTTTCAGTTCTAAAATGACCATAGTATTTTTTCAAGTTGCATGAGTCAGGAGAGGCCCCGGCTATACCACAGTAACAAGTGATACCCACGGTTCAACGACTTCTCATAGGAAAAGTTTATGTTTTGCTTATGTAAGGTCTTCAGAGGGCCTGGATGACTGTCCGTTTAAATTGACTTCTGTGTGATTTTGTGGCATTCTAAATGGCTTGACTCTGATAAGCCCCTCTGTGGCCACATGTACTGCATCAAGTCACACACCAGCTATAAAATTTCTACTGATAGTTACATATGTCGTTCTTTTCTGCTCACATTTAATTGGGCAAAAAATGTCATTCAATTATTCCTAAATTTAAAGGGTCAGAGAAGTGTTATCTTTTTGTGTTCCTGGAGGGGAAGAGAACTGGAAGTATATGAATTCTGGTAAGGCCTACAAAACCAGTTATTTTTAGAAAAAAAAATTAAGTATCAGTTCCTTATATCATGACACCATATGCTGACCGTGTTATACTTGTGAATATCTGAGTTGAGAGCATCACATAAACATGTTTGAATGAATTTCAAATCAGCATTTATTAATTATATGCCCCTAAGAAATAGGAATCAGCAAAGTATACAACTCCATGGATAAGAATTTCAAGGCAATAGGGTCATTCTCACTTGGCATTAATTTGAAGTTACATTTCATCTATGTTGTTTACCATGTCTATGTGGAACAGCTCTGTATTCGTCCGTTCTCGTGCTGCTATGAAGAAATACCCGAGACTTGGTATGAAGAAAAGAGGCTTTATGAAGAAAATAAGTTGAATTGACTCACAGTTCTCCATTGCTAGAGAGGCTTCAGGTAAATTACAATCAGGTAACTTACAATCATGGTGGAAGGCAAAGAAGAGACAGGCACCTTCTTCACAGGGTGCCAGGATGGGGTGAGTGCAAGCAGGGGAAATGCCAGATGTTTATAAAACCATCAGATACTGTGAGCCTCAGTCATTATCATAGGAACAGCATGGGAGAGACCATCCCCCATAATCCAATTACTTTCCATCAGTTCTCTCCCATCACAAGTGGGAATTGTGGGAACTACAATTCAGGATGAGATTTGGGTGGGGACACAGCCAAACCATATCAAGCTCTTATTTTAGAACTAATGTTTGATAGAATACTAGAAGGAGGCCATAGTGGAGCCAAAATGATTAGATTCAAATCTTGCCACCAAAGTCTTCATCTTGAGAGTTCCTCTAGTTGTAAAATATAAATATTGTTATAATAGTATCTGTCTCATAAAGTTATTATATATATTGATTAATACATGTAAGTAATTAAAATGGTGCCTAGCACATGGGGCACCTATTAAATGCCAGCAATTATCATAATTTGTTGAACTTGGTTTGGGCTTTTGAAGTCACCCACAATTGATTTACTTGTTTTCATCCTGTCTCTCTTATTATGTGTGTGAGTGTGTATGTGTGTGTCCGCATGTGTGTCTATATATAATTATATGTATGTATAGAGATAGTGGGCATATGCAGATATACAAATGCAGGTATAAGCATGTCTATTTATCTATCTAGCCAGCTATCTGTCTACTCTATCTAAATAGACCTTAATGCCTAACATGTAACAAAGTATTTCCAATGCAAAACCCTAACTCAAAATCAGTACCATTCTTTAGGGCTGAAAATGTAGTTTGTTAGAGTTTTCCTTATATTTTCCTGAAGAAAATTATGTCCTTCTGCCCAGGAACTCTGTGTCTAGATAGCCCATATAAATTAGAGAGAGCATTTTATAAGGATGGACGCCACTTTATATCAGCACTCCTATTTTGTATACTACACAAAACTCCTTAAATCTTTTGCTGAAACTTAGAAAAAGAATTTCTATTGAGACTCATATTATTTTTTGTAAACAGAATGCAAGTTTCGGAATGCATTTGCCTAATACATAGTCAGATTGCTTGATACACATGGTTGGTTCAGATTTTGCTTCTAAGATAGATGCTATGTAGCAGTCTCATTAAAATCCATACATTTTATAGTGAAATTGAAAGAAATATTCCATATTACTCATGCACATTTGCTGTTGTTCCTATATTCTCTTAGAATAATAATTGTAGAAAATGGCACAGAAACAAAAATGCAAACATATTTTGCTTTATTTTAATAAAAATTATCTTTATTATATAAAAAGTACATCACTAGTCTAATGCATATTGTCAAAAAAAAAAAACAAACAACAAAAAGGAAATTTATTGGCTTACATAATTATACCATTCAAGCTGTGAAATTTGCTTTAGGTAACTCTATATGCAAAGTCTTAAATTGATGGCTCTCAGCAAGAGAGATGCCACCCTCCAGTGTGTATTTTGAATATTTATGGGGTTTATTTTTAGTTATCACAGCATTTGGGGGTGGCCACTACTAATTTTTGTGAGGCCACAAAGGTTAGACATCCTGCAATGATTGGGATTGTTCTGCAAAAACATATTATCCATAGCCTGAGAGCTCTTAAATACCCTTAATGTAACTCAAATGCATTGTTTATACCTAAGCCTATAAATTAAAACTCCATTTTCACATATATATTCAAAGTGAAGGGTTTTTTTTTGCATAATATTATAGCAAACTGAGTAACCAAGAAATGCAAATATTGTGTAAATGAAGAAAAGCTTGTTGTGTTAGACACTTTACCAAGAATTGCATACCATTTTGAATCTTCCATTACATGTGGCCACACCTCTCATAAAATTTCAGTCTGGATTATTCTCAAGTTGTAGATTTTGTGTGCAAATGGGTAACAGGGTATCTCAGACTCCTTTTCACAGCCAGAGATGAAAATGTTATCAGAATTAGCAGAGACATGAAATGTAGACACTTCATTAAATTGTATTAGTAATTCTCTAAAAATAATTCATGTTCTTAACTTTCTATTTTTGAGTTCTTCTGTAGCACAATCACAAACCGATATTCTGAAAAAACATATTGTGGTTAATTTCTATTTTTGTGTTTCCTGTATTTAAAACCCATTTTCATGATGCTCCAGAGATTGGAATCACCATTTCTTGACCGCCTTTAGTTTCTCTTTCTCTCCCCAGTACATCCTCTTTCTCCTGCCTTGTATTGATCAACATAGTCTCCAAAGTCTTTTTACATAACAGAAGCACTTTATATACCTCAACATATGGTGAGGTTTTGAAAAAGGAGATATATTTTGTTATTCTTGACGAAATCCAATCCCAAGTCATTGCACTATAGCATGGAAATCAAATCTATAGACTCTGGAATTTGAATAACAGAGTCCAAATTCTGGCTTTTCTGTTTGCTAGCTCTATATTTTTGGGTAAGTAACTTAACCCCTTTTTGTCTCAGTTTCCTCTGTAAAATAATGTTTCCAGCCACATGGGATAATTCATATGATAAGTGACTGAGTTAGTAACATTGAAAAAGCATAGAACTGTGCCAGACACATAGACTGCACTATATAAATGTTTGACAAAGAAAAGAGAGAAGTTTAAAAAATATACTTATGAATAAGGTCCCACTCATCTGCAAATATTTCAATTGCTCATTTTCTCTACTTCTGCCATCTGTAATGATTCTTGGTGCTTTAAACCTATATTGACTAATATCATTTGTCTCTTTCTCTTGAGTTGTTCTGTTATTTATTTATCTTCATACTGGTTTTCATTCCAATATTTTCCTGTATCTCTGCGTTCATTTTCCTGTAAAACTTGTGCAGAATTGCTTCTGATGATCTTTCTTATTTTATTCTATACCACACTCCTTAAAATTAGTAAAAATAATCTGATGACTTTATTATGTCTCCTAGTACAGTCAGCTTGCTCATTTATAAATTGAAGTGAATTTTCATCATAAGTTGTTTTATTGTTATTCTATGTAACACGGCTTTATATCAACTTTTAAGAACATTAATGTATAATTGCTACACATGAATTTTATTTCAGAATAGTAAATGAAATGTTAGAATACTGTTATTAAAAGGTTTTGTATTAGCTTAAGAAGTATTGGTGAAAAGGTGATCTCCATCAAGATGTCTCTTTCCTGAGGTCCTAACCTTTCAGAATCACACTTTTGGATCACATTGAGAGATTACACCAATCTTCTCAGTTAAGTGAGTGTTTTATGACAGTGCATCTAACAATACTAAAAGAAGAAACAAGAAGCAAACTTTTATGACTTCTAGTAAACTCAATAAAACTATGATTAAAGATAACAACCATATTCAGTTTTAGTCATTTAATATCTTATATTCACTTACTGAATTAAAAATGAAGGGTTAAGAGAAAGTGATCAAGAAAATTTTGTGTTAGGTCTTACCATCCTATGTTCTGAGATAAGACTTGGTGCTTTTACAACTTTTCTGATGATTCCTTTTGTCCCAAAAGTAGCAGAGCACTTTGTCTTAGTTAATTCTATAGTCCATTTTGAGTCCTGCCTTGGAGACCTTAAGACTTTACATAACTTAAATAATAATTGGAATCATGAATCATTTTTATCTCCGAGCCAACAGAAGACTCATCTTTGTAATGTGTTGAGGGAAAAACAAAATCCCTAACCAAAACTCCAAATCACTCTGTCTTTAGGAGCCTTCATTATTATTTCCTTTGCTACTTCAACGAAAAGAATGTTGATTCAGAGGCAGCTTCAGTAGGACCTGAATGAAATTATAAAGCATTTTTTAAACAGGTTTTATTCTTCTGAGTCTTAATAATAAAATGAGCCCAGTTCCTGGAAAATATTATCTGAATTGTGGTTTAGAAATGATGTGCAGTGACTAGTCTGTGTAATATTTGAGTCTGTGGAATATTAACTTAATGAATGATTGGTTGCTTATTGCAAATTTGGTCGGAAATTTGGCACTACTAACTCTGGTACAGTCATTCTCCCTGTTCATCATCTTGTAGTTGCATTGCCTATTAAAAGGGTCACAAGAGCAGTGTGCTATAACTTGGGCTTTCTTGCAGCTGCAGTTCTACCTAATTTGTACTTTGGCACTCGAAAGATTATAATAAATGAAGTGCTGCTTTCAAAGTTTCAGACACACCAATTTTTTCCCCTGTTTGGCAAAGGTGGATTTAATTTGACTTTCACGAGTGTAAAATCCGTCTCCTTAGAAGTTGGTCAAACTATTAATTTTATGGCAGGGACAACTGAGTACAGTAAACCTTTTCACAAAGCCAGACAGCTTAACCTAATTAAGTGCTTGTTTTGACAGGTGGTTTAAAGTAGAATGAATGCTATCAAGAATGTTTCTAGAAATAAGTTTGATGAATGCAATTGTGGGCATGCAGGTGAAAATGTGTTTTGGAAGAGCACGATGACAGGTCTGTGTCCAGAATGTGGAAGGTCTACATCAAGCTTCATCTGTGTCCTTGTTTGGTAATTTCTTTCTCTTCTATCGAGATGGACAGCATCAAGTCCATATGAAAATCAAGAGATTTAACCTTGGGAAATAACATTGAGCATTATTAAACAACTTGCCAAGTAACTTGTTTGCCTCTGAGCACAATTCAAGCATCACTTTAAGAGACTGGAGGTGGGTTACAAAGGAAATTTAAACTTTGAATTTGATTTTTCTGAATATTTGTGAAATTTCTCAGCCTTTTTTTCTGTATGGGGTGCTTAAATCTTAGGATTGTAGACAAACTAGAGATAGCGTTAGCCAGTCTGATGACTATTTGACCGGTTAAAACATAATGTTTCAGGCAGCCTCTTGTATCCTTTCATGCACATTTCAGGAAAAGAAAAAAAAAAAAAAGTTGATCAGTCTTCCAGACTGGGATTCAAAGATGTGTTTTCAAGAGGTGTCTATAGCATTTGTTCTGATGTGGTATTCCGCTGTGTCTGCAATAATGGCTGGTGTTTGGAATGTGGGTTCTTGATAAATTTTTAGCTCTCAACCTCTGTTTCTTCTCCCCACCAAGGTTCTGGGTCCCAGATAGCAAAATGAAGCCAAATCAATACAGGGCCCCATAGTCATTCGATAGTAAGGTAATACTTCTGTCTAAAAAGTGGTAATTTCTTTAGAGTAAACTTAACACATTGATAGTGTCAAGACTTTCAGAAAGACCTATCTCAGACAGCATATTTCTCATCAAATTATTAATTTATCTCTCTGATGATGGGAAATAACTTTCTAAAATAATTCATATACATTTCCATTGTAATTTTTTTGATGCTTGCAAACATTAAAATAAACAAACTGTCAATAGCTGAAGTGATATCATTGCTTATGATGAAAAAAGTAATTAAAAAGAAACAGAGTAAGTCATTTGCCTGAAGTCATATATTCATTAATTCTCAAAGCTGGAATTTCAATTCAAATCCTTAAAATTTGAGGAATATTCTCTGGATCATTATGATTCCCCAGACAGTGAATTTATAAAATTTTTCATTATTCTGATATATTTAACCAGTTTAAGATAAAATCACTTCAAAACCTAATATTTTCCCATTCAAAATATTTTTAGGATTCTATGGAGCTAGCTTAAATTCTAAAACATAGCCTCTACCAGTTTATCATTATGAGGACCAAGAAATAAGATAAAAATCTTAATTAAACTAAACTGATATACAGAAAAACTAATGCCAGAACCATGAAAATTTTTTAGGAATTTTAAGGTAACTGGAAGTAAGGGAAAAAAAAAAAAAAAAAAAAAAAAAAAACAGAAAAAAAACTGACCTAAGCTTTGACCAGGCTTTGACCAAAGTTTTGGTGAGACAGGTGCCACCTGAGAAAAGGTAGAAAATTCACACTTTTCTCATTGTATCAACATGAGCACTGACTCATGCATGATCTGGGCACCACTCACAAGATCCAGGGCCACTTTTTCTCATTGCACCTTGGATATTGGTTTGTGAGCTGGTCTACAACAAATCTACCTGAACACTCTGCAAACAGTTTCTAAAATGAATGGAGTTTTAGAAACCATATGAAATAAAGGGCAGGAAATAGAGTGAAACCAGGAGTTTTGCATGTATTCAAAAAGTTATAGGTTTCATGTTTAAAGAAAAATTGCTGAGAGCTAAGATGATCAAAAGAAAGAAACCTGAGAGCAGATAACTTAGAAGTTGTATTGAAAAATTAAGTCTAATTGACAGGAATATCAGAAAACAAGTGTAGTTGAAACAGGAGAAACAGGCAATGTCAAAAGAGCAGAGCTTGCTTGGATCTAAACTTTGGAAAGATAGTGTGCCTATTATCTTTTCTCTAAGTGTGAATGTGAAAATTGATTGCATTTTTTCCATAGGCAATTTGTTACATAAATATTGTAGAATATTTAAGCTAATACTTTATATTTAAAAATTGATGTACAAATATAGTTTTTTTAAAAAAACATATGCACTTAGACTTATGTAGAAGTATCTTTATTTCAGTATTGCATTTTTGGTAGTTAATAATATTGTCATTCAATTTTGGTGCATCCATATATCTAAACAATGAACTACTGTGAATACTATAAACTCACCAGGACAGATGTTATAGATAACTTTTTATTGATGTAGAAATATTCTCACCATTTATTAAAAATACAGATTAAAAAATAAAAGTCACTTCTATATATTTTTTGCTTATCTGTAACATCTTTTTTCCACTACTTATATGTGTAAGTGGTGTGTGTGTATGTGTGTGTGTGTTTGTGTGTATAGGAATGAATACTAAAGTAGTGCCCTTGGCACCTGTTAAACATCTACTGGAAGCTAAGAGTTGGAGAATACCGGTTTAAGGAATGTTAAAATTATAACAGGGTGTAGAAGGATTTGTGATATTTTAAGAAAAGGAGAGGAATGAAAGCAAAATCTTGGAAGTGAGTGAGGTGTGCTTAGTGGATCACTTACACTGGATGAAAAACATGAGAGAAAGCTGATTTATGGTCATTTTAGACAAGTCTTGTTATTGTATTCACCATGAGCAACCTCCGTTTATCTGAACACTTGGTCATCTGAAGTGAAAAATCGTTTCTCTTCCTCCTCACTGGGACCCACTTGGCTCTTTTAGAAACATGGCTTTTTGGTGATTGATCCAATAAGATCTTCTGACAGTTCCTGCCAGAGCACCCATTTGGCATTCCATAAGTGCCTCTGAGATCTGAGCAGGACACAGCTGGCGTCTGGGCCAGCTCATAACAGATTGTCTGCATCTTTGTAAAGAACCCTGTTCAAGCAGCTTTGAGGCCACCCCAAACTATCATTTCCTGACTTCCCATATCCTATTGAGAGTGCTGATGCCAGGTTATGTAGGGAACAGAAACTGGGCCTGTGGCCATATTCTCTATGGCCTCAACTTTTAGCCATCACAAACATTGTTGCTGTGAACATCTTGTATACATGCCTTTGTTTTCCTGTGTGAATATAACTGCAAGATATATTCCACAAACTGGTCAAAAGGACACGTCTGCTGTGAATCTTCTCCTTTTCCTCATTCCTTCATCTGAGCGTCTTGATCACACTTACCTTTATCATCCTCATTCTGTGACGGCTATACTACCGTGTTTATAGACACAGCAGTGGGAACTCTGAAAAAACAAAAACAGAGAAAAGCTTATGAATTACACTTTTTCTCGATCTTGGCAGTATTAACAGTAACTATAGTGAATTCTTATAAAATGTGGCTGAGTCCTCATGAGCTTTGTTAACTTTTCAAATTAAATTTTATTGATGTTTTATATCTTCACATTCATATTTTATCATCTATAAAAATATCCCTGTGAACTAAATTATTTTAAAACTTAACCTTAGACACAGAAATTACGTGATTTGCAACAGAAATTTACACAATTTAAGGATTGTTGAATAAAATGTATTAAGTTGAATTATTTATTAAGTGCATTAATTTGTAAATATATATTGTTTTTATTTTGTATAAAAATTTCAAAGATTACAGATTAACCAGGTCATATGAATTATGACATGCTTTCCTAGGCTTTGTCTCTACCATTGAGATGAATATATGTATATATATATATATATATATACACACATACACATAAAAATATATATCTTTTTATATATACACATATGTGTGTGTGTGTATATACATATATATATATATATATACATATATATATATGTATATATTATTTTTTTGAAATGGAGTGTTGCTCTGTCACCCAGGCTGGAGTGCCGTGGTGCAATCTTGCCTCACAGCCATCTCTACTTCCTGGGTTAAAGTGATTCTTCTGCCTCAGCTTCCACAGTGGCTAAGTTTTGCATTTTAGTAGAGACAGACTTTCACCATGTTGGCCAGGCTGGTCTTGAACTCCTGACCTCAAGTGATTCACCTGCCTAGGTCTCTCAAAGTGTTGGGATTACAGATGTGAGACACCGTACCCAGTCTTATACATTTTTTCCCAGTTAGATTACTTACTATGGGAGTTCCTGTACTAACCATTCTTATAATGAGTGGGATCTCCTTCACAGGCACAAGATATATAATACATACCTTCTTCCCCAAAACCAAAAAGATTTAAGACCTTAAAAAGTATGAGGTCAAAACCTTTTTTTGTGTGTGTCTGTTTGATTGAGTTTTATAAGAAGTATTAAATGTAAAGAAATTGAGAGTCTCATAGATGACAGAAGAAAATAACACATGGGATGGATTTGTCTCACAATGTGGAGATAGACTTCAAGAGGAGATGTATTAAGTAAAATCTGATTTATGATAAGATTAGGATTTAAGCAAAGCTAACAAATACACTTTACACACACACACACACACACACAATGTATTAACGTTTTTATGTAATTTTCTGTAAAGGGGCCATTCGTAGTTTTACTAATACTGGTATGATCACTTATGTACCTATTTTTGTATAGATGTATGTTTTCATTTTTCTTGGATATATATTTAGGATTGGAATTTCTAGAACATATACTAATTCTATATTTAACTTCTGAGAAACCACCAGACTCTGTCAAAGTAGCTGCACAGCTTCGCAATGCCAGCAGTAATGTATGAGAGTTTCAGTCTGTCCATTCTCACCAATATTTTTGTGTTGTTTATCTTCTTTGATTGCAGTCACCTTAGTGAGTATAAAATGGTTTCTTTTTGTGGTTTTGATTTGTGTTTCTCTGATGGTTAATGTGGTGAGTATTTTTTCATGTGCATTGGCCATTTGTATATCTTCTTTGAAGAAGTGTTTAATTCTTTGCCTATTTTAAATGGAGTTTTAATTTGACTTTTATTGAGTTGCAAGAGCTCTTTACATATTCTTTATATAAGTTCTTTATGAGATATATAATTAGCAATTATTTTCTCCCATTATAAAGATCTTTTCACTTTCTCAATGGCTCTTTTAAGCATTTGGTTTTTAAATTTTTTGAAGTTCAACTTTATCTGCGTTTTCTTTGGTTGTTTGTATATTTGGTGCCATATCTAAAACTTCTGCTGACTCAAGGTGAAGAAAATTTACTACATTTTATTGTAAGACTGTTATCATTTTTGCTTTTAGATTTTAGGTCCATAACTCATTTTGAATTAATTTTTGGCTGTAGCATGAGGAAGGGATACCAATTTATTCCTTTGCTATATGTCTATTTATTTGTTGCAGTACCATTTGCTGAAGAGACTATTCTTTCCCAGTTTAATTGTCTTGGCACCCTTGCTGAATACTGATTATCTTTTGAAGATGATTTTATTATGTCTATATTAGCTATCTTCAAAAATAATTTTGAGCTAGGCATGGTGTCTCAAGTCTGTCATCCCAGCACTTTGGGAGGCAGAGGAGAGCAGATCACCTGAGGTCAGGAGTTCAAGACCAGCCTGGCCAACATGGTGAAACCCCATCTCTACTAAAAACAAAAAAATCAGCTGGACATGGTGGTGAGTGCCTGCACTCCCAGGTACTCAGGAAGCTGAGGGAGGAGAATCACTTTAACCTGGGAGGGGGAGGTTGCAGTGAGCCAAGATCGCACCACTGTACTTCAGCCTGGGTGGCAGAGTGAGATTCTATCTTAAAAAAAAAACTCAAATGTGCCATCTCTGTTAGCTATGTAAATTCTAACCATTGAAAAGAAAGTGTTTTGTTTATTATCAATTGATAATTACACTTTATGGGTTAGTGATTATTTTATCTTCTTTGAAGTTAGAAATGCTATAGTATTAGAGATACTCTTGGTATCTTATCACTTAAAACTTTAATCAAATTTAACAGCATTGAGAGCCTTTCCTGTGTGCCTCTGTGTGTATGTATATGAGAACTCACACACATTCACAAAGAGAGAGAATGCAGGTTAGTATGTATGAACTTACAATGTGTTAACTTTTTTTTATTAGTACATAATAGTGGAATCATATCTAAAGTGATTTAAGTTTATAATCAGTGAATACATTGAAAAAATGAAAAAATTAACCTGTTACATTGTCTAGACATAGCTTATTGGAATTTCAGCACCCAAGATTTATTTATTGATTGATTTTTTAGCTTGCATTTAGAAGGAATTGGAATGGAGTTTGAATGCCAATAAGGTTTTGTTACTTTCATATTATTTTATTATTGAAGAGAATGACCCTTCTTCTTCTCCCTCTTCTTCTTCTTCTTCTTCTTCTTCTTCTTCTTCTTCTTCTTCTTCTTCTTCTTCTTCTTCCTCCTCCTCCTCCTCTTCCTCCTCCTCCTCCTCCTCCTCCTCTTCTTCTTCTTCTTCTTCTCCCTCCTCCTCCTCCTCCTCTTCTTCTTCTTCTTCTTCTCCCTCCTCCTCCTCCTCCTCTTCTTCTTCTTCTTCTCCCTCCTCCTCCTCTTCCTCCTCCTCCTCTTCTTCTTCTTCCTCTTCTCCTCCTCCTCCTCCTCCTCCTTCTTCTTCTTCTTCTTCTTCTTCTTCTTCTCCTTCTCCTTCTCCTCCTTCTCCTTCTCCTTCTCCTTCTCCTTCTCCTTCTCCTTCTTCTTCTTCTTCTTCTTTTTCTTCTCCTTTCTTCTTTTTTCTTCCAGAGTCTTGCTCTTTCACCAGGCTGGAGTGTACTGGCACGATCTTGGCTCACTGCAAACTCCGCCCCCCAGGTCCAAGCAATTTTCCTGGCTCAGCCTCCCAAGTAGCTGGGACTACAGGCTCGTGCCACCACACCAGGCGTGAGGCATCGCTCCCCGCCTGTCTTAATTTCTATAGCAATACAATAAGTCTTTAAGCCAAATAATGTGACTCTTCAACTTTGTTTGTTTTCAAAGTTGTTTTGGCTATTCTAGAGGTTTTTATAATTTCAATATAAATTTTAAAATTTACTTCTTTCTTGACCAGATTTCAGTTGAGATCATGTTGAATCTATAGATAAATTATGAGATAATTGGCATCTTAATTATATTAAATCTTTTCTCCATGCACATGGTGTATCTCACCATATATTTAGGTGCTCTTCAATTTATCTCAACAATAGTATTACAGCTTTCAGCACACAGGCCTTACACATTTTTGTCAGGTGTATCCTTAAATATTTTGTGCTTTTTCTTACTATGAAAATGTCAATTTTTACTTTGATTTCTCTATGTTCTTTGTTAGTGTTACTCATTTTTGTGTGTTGGTCCTCAATTTAAACTTGCTAATTGATTTATTATAGTTTTATTTGTAGACTCTGTCTTTTATACATTTTCTACTTAAAATAACGTCTTTGAATAAAGACAATTTTACGTCTTTCCAATCAGAGTGACTGTTATTTTTCTGTCTAACTTTATTACATCAGGGAGTGAGGCCTCCCCACTCCCTGCAGTATATTGGTTAATAGAAGTAGTAGCAAGGACATCTTTACCTTGTTCTTAATCATTAGGAAAAAAACTTTTGGTCTTACTATTAACCTATGATGTTATCTATAGGTTTCTTAATAGATGCCATTTATCAGATTGAGAGAGCTCAATTCTGTTTCTAGTTTGCTAAAATTGTGCCAGGAGTGGCATTGTAGTTTGTCATTTATCTGCATCTATAATCTTATGGTTTTCTTCTTAGCTTAATAACATAATATTCCTGTCATAAAACCCGCTTGACTCTAATATATTGTTTATTTTATATTTTATTGGACTCTATATTAAATGAATTTAAACAATTAAATCTTATGTGCTTAGCCAGTTGATTACCATTGCTAGAGCCCTTCATTAGCATGATGATCTATACTTCCATCTGGCATTTTCCTTCTGTCTTGTAATACAGATCTGACAGTGATAAATTATTTTTATTTTCGAATGTCTGGAAAGTTTCTCTTGACCCTGTTTTTGAAAGACATTTTTGCTTAAGATAAAATTGTAGATTGACAGTTTTCTTTTCTTTCTGAATTTAAAAAATGTGCTCTGTTATTGTATTACTTTCCTTTTTTTCTAACAAAGAATATGCTGACATGTTTTCCTTTTGTCCTCTGAGTGTGGTTTGATTTTCCCCCATTCAACTGTTTTTAAGATTTTCTCTTTATTACTGGTGTTGAGCAATTTGATTATGATGCGCCTTGATATGGGTTTCTTCGTGTTTCTTCTCCCTTGGGTTTGGCAAATTTCTTCAATCTATGAATTTATAGTTTCGTTGTATTTGGAAAACTTTTAGCAAATATTCCTTCAAATATTTTCTGTCCCCTTATTTCAACATTCTGATTCCACATTTATTTGGATTTTTGATGTTACCCTATGGCCTCCTGATGTTACTTTTACTTTTTGAAATATGTTTATCTGTGTGTTTAACTCTGCATAGATTCTATTGCTATGTCTTTAAGTTTATGAACTTTTTCTTCTGCAAAATCTAATCAGCCTTTAATCTCACCCAGTGTATTTTTCATCACAATTATTGAAGGTTTCATCTGCAGAATTTCTTTTTATGTCTCTTAAGTCACTACTTGTTGAATATATGAAATACAGTTATAATAACAATTGTAATGTTCTTATCTACTAATTCTTAATATATGTTTCACTTTTGGGTCAGGATCCATTGATTTATTTTTCTCCTCAATATATGTCATGTGTTCTTACTTCTTTGTCTAATAAGCTTTGATTAGGTGCTTGACATTGTCAGTGTTATCCTGCTAGATGCCTACTTTTGTAGCCTAAAAGTACAAAAATTTCAACAATTAATTTTAATCATTAGCCCTTATAATATGTTTCTTATCTATTACATGAATTAGTGATTTGCATAGTTAGGGCTGGTAAAAGCTAGTGATTAGGAAATACCAAAGCTTTCTAGTTACATCTGCTGTATTAGGTTTATTTGTGCTGCTATAACAGAAAATTACAGACTGGGTAATTTACAAAGAACAGAAATTTATTTTCTCACAGTTTTGTAAGCTGAGAAGTCCAAGATCAAGATATTACTGGTAGCTGCATTTGTCTGATGAGGGCTGCATCTTCTGGAAGAGAGCGACACCTGTCCTCACATGGTGGAAAGCAGAAAGACAAGCTAGCTCTATGACACAAGTTTACTTACATAACAAACCCACACTTCTACCCCTGAACTTACAAGTTAAAAAAAATACTAAATAAATAAATAAATGAAGCATAGACCTGTCAGAAAAAAAAAATGTTGTGTGAAGCCTCTTTTAAAAGGTTTTTAATCTCATTAATGAAGGAGCTGCTCTCTATCATTGAGAGCAGCTCTTGTTGATAACACCTGAGTTTTGCAGGGGACATATTCAAGGCATAGCATCTGCCTAGAATGATTCCAGGTAAATTGCACCCATGATATTTATTTCTCTCCTGCCAGACAGTAAACCCACATTATTAATGGAACATTTAGCATGCTGTAAGTAACAAATGACTATGATAGGCTGAATATTTTCTTAGAAATATTAAGATCCAGATTCAATGATCTAATTACATCACTCATACTGGCAGTAGTCCACAAGTTTAATATTTCCTCATAGCATTCTTGTCTCTCTTGAGTAAAATATGCCATTAAGTTTGGCTGTCTAGATTATTTAGAAAAATATAGAAAGATACAAGGAGAAAAGTATCAAGTACTTTGAAATACCTAACTAGGCCATAAACCTATTTATTTTACTATATCTTAGCATTTTGTTCTTTATTTTTGGTATTTATCACTCTCATCAGTGTAAGACTCCTGCTTGGACACTCTCCAAGGCATTTTGGCATTTTACTGAGCCTCTACCTATAATGTTTTGAATTATAAAGATTAAACTACTTCACGGTTAAGCCTCTTTCTATACACTGGGCCTTGACTTTTGCAAAAGTAGATTTGCTTTCTAATTGTTATTGAAAAGAATTTAGTTTGAAACTCAAGGGAAAAGCCAAGAATATTTATGCTTGGCATGGTGAACATTTAGAGTAGTATGCGAGTTTTCCTTCTCTTTTTTCTTTTCACATCTGCACATACCCATGGGATGGTAAATATTTGCTATATCATCATAAAAAGCATAATTCTTCTGCAGTTGAGTAATAGTCTATGGTTGTGTTTACATGATCTCAGTCTAGTGAAGTAGATAACCTCACGGGCCAGGAAGAAATCTCACACAGAAATATTATAAATAGTGTGTTTGTGGGAGGAGGCCGTGGATGTGCTGTATGAGGTTGAAGTCCAAATCCTACTGCAGACATAATCGCGGAAAGGATTCACGATTGCTTTATATCCTATGGACAGCCAGTTTTGATTGCTTCTCAAGAATCCCCAATGGAACACTATATTTACTGCCTTTTTTTTTTTTTTGCAGGAGACAAGTATGATATGGTTTGGCTCTGTGTCCCCACCCAAATTTCATCTCAAATTGTAATTCTCATAATCCCCACATATCAAAGGTAAGATCAGTTGGAGGTAACTATAACATGGGGGCTGTTTCCTCTATGCTGCCCTTATGATAGTGAGTTCTCACAAGATCTGATGGTTTTATAAGCATGTGGCATTTCCCGTGCTTGCACTCTCTCCATTCTGCTGCCCTGTGAAGAAGGTGCCTGCTTCTCCTTTTCCTTTTGCCATGATTGTAAGTTTCCTGATGCTGCCCCAGCAATGCAGAACTGTGAATGATTTGAAATTCTTTCCTTTGTAAATTATGCAGTCTCGGGTATTTCTTCACAGCAGCTTGAGAATGGATTAATATAAAGTGTTTCTTTTAAAGCAAATAAAATCAGATTTTAATTATGAGACTTAGAAAATTTAACTGTTGGCACATTTAAAAGCATTGAATATTTAAAATAACTTTATATGAGACTCTGTACTTCAAATTTCTTCATTAATGACATCAGATTTATTATTTCGGAGACAGATCTATTGATGATACTTCAGTGATTCTTCTTGCTTGCAGAAATATATTTCTTGGAAGGAGTGTTTTGCTATATTTAATAATAGAATAGAATTGGAAGAATTGACAAAAAAGTGACAATTCAGCCATAGAATAAAGAATATATGAATATGATCCTGCAAAAAACTGAATTATTTAAACAAAGCATAGAAGAATACATTATGGTCATCTATAAAACTCAAATTTATGGGATAATTTTTCAACAAAGACATCATCAGTCAAAAGTCAGAAAGCCACGGTAAGTTCTGAAGATCTTTATATTCTAAAGGAGGACAAGAGATTTTCTATGCCTTTCTGAAGTGCCGTCTTACTTATGTGTTACAATACTGGGTGATAACACAACTTTGAGATATTATTTGATATTCTTTTTAGATTTAATAATCATTCTTTTCAATTACTGAGTAAACTTTAAAATAAGTAATTGAATAAGGTTTTATAATTTTTTTGTTCAGGAATGTCTCTGTTCTGCTGCTACTCTTAGTTCTTTCACTCTTGGATGAATCATATTTAAGAACATATTAACTTTCTGTAAAGAATAGATTGTCAAAAATTTTATTGACCCTGCTAAAAATATTTGGGTGAGTATTTCTAAACAGCTTTCCACTGCTCCATAGAATAATACCACAGTAGGGGGTGAATAGTGAAAAAAAAAAAGTGTGGCCTTTGAGGCAGAAGCAGATTGAGAAGTGGTGAAATTCTGAACAAGCCATCTTGCATGTCACCAACTTGAAAATTGCATTTGGGGCAACCAAGGTTTCCACTTGTTTGATTGTTGAATCTTCCTGCCCTGAAATGAGTCACTGCTTTCTTTAAGCATGGGAGTGGCATCTTGCTCAATATAGAAGCGGAATGACATTCAAGCTATGTAATTTGTCTCAAAGAATTTTTCTCTTTATGCGTTACTTTTTATTTTATATATTTCATTCACATTGGGAAGGCATGAGGTAAAATAGCAACAATGCAGTATAAAAGTAATACATCCTTACATTGAACATGTTTTTCCAAACAAACATCATGAGCTATATGAAATTCCTTATCCACTAAAGGATAAAATTTAAAGCAGAGTAAGAGAGCGAATGGAAGGCTGGTGCAATACAAATGACAATTTATAATTATTACAATAATATAATTTTTGTATCTTTCTATGGGGTTTGTGATATGGCAAAATGGGAAGAGAAATACGCAGAGAACACTAATAGGGAAAGATAAAAGAGGAAAATAGTAGAGCACTTTGTTCCTGGGTTTGCTAACAGGTAGAGGGAACGGGTTGGATCATTCAGCACCGTGACTGGGAGAAGGTGCTGGGAACTGACCTGATTGGGCGGTGAGTTTACTCAGGGCAAGTTGGAGCTCAGTCAGAAGAATCCAAACTATAGCCAAGCAAAAGGCAAATATTCAAACAGAAGATGATCCAAGAATTAAAATCAAGAAATGAGACAAGGTGATCATAGGATCTGAACTTAGGAAACACATGATATTGAGTCAGAACATAGAATTCGAAGGAATATGGAAGAAGAGGCTCAGGGTAAGTAAGGTCTTGGAAGTACCATGTGGCACAGACAAGTTTCTTGGAATTAGCCACTTTGCATCTCTTGCCAGTGGACGTTATGGTTCAGCCACCACTGACTTCTCTGATTTTAGAAAGGCCTCACCAAGATTCTCTTTTTTTTGGAGACAGAGTCTTGCTCTGTTGCCAGGCACCAGGCTGGAATACTGTGGCGCAATCTCGGCTCACTGCAATCTCCACCTCCTGGGTTCAAGCAATTATCCTGCCTCAGCCTCCCAAGTACCTGGGACTATGGGTGCACGCCATCATGCCCGGCTAATTTTTGTATTTTTAGTATAGACGGGGTTTCACCATGTTGGCCAGGATGGTCTTGATCTCTTGACCTCGTGATCCACCCACCTCGGCCTCACATCACCAAGATTCTTAAACCAAAATTTTAATAGAATGTGATAAGCATTATATTACAAAAATGCATATGTATTATAAGCACTATAATAAAGGCAACCAGTACTATAGGGATTTATTGGAGTCTCCACATGGCTTCTGTGTTTTTTGGACAGAATGATCAAATTGTGTAGGGAAAACTATGTCCATGCAGTGATCTTAACCATTCCTTTGACTATCTCCTACTGTGAAAGTGCTTCAACACCTTCCGTCATGAAATTAGGTGACCTTAGAGCAAGATACACAGAAAAGTAGGAACCTGACAGAAACTGACAAAGAATAAATGATATTATCGCCCAATTAATATAAACAAGAATAATTGTTTGGAAACACCCAACCATGACTTTTGCTTTTTTGATAATCTTGTTTCATTTCTTATAGACTTTGTATTATTGCTCCAGGAGGGAGTGAGGGCAAATGGAAAGAAAAATGATACAGCATAGGAGAATTTGCCATTAGAAATAGAGAGCCCTTCCAGTGGTGGAGGGGGGATGGAGCTCAGACACAGGGTAGGGCAGAACATAGCAGGAGGTCAGATGTGAGTGTTCCTACTGCCTCCTTTGTGCTGAACCCCATTGAGACAGAAGAGGAAAGGGGAATGTAGGATCACCCACATAGATTTCAGAAGATGCAAGAAGCTCAAAGTTAGCGCACTGCTCCCCCATTTTGTGGCATGTTGAAATTGGAACGTCCCAGAGAAGACCCACGTTTGGCATGGCACAGTGGCCATCATGGTGCATCATTGCAGAAGTGGGTCCAGATAGATCTTCTAGATGGCATTGTTGGTTGCCTACAGGTTGGGTGTATCATATGGGAGGTCCAGAAATTAAGGCAAGTAGGAGAGTGAAGGAGAAGCGTGGTGATAAAATGCCACGTAAATCTGTGGGACTGAATAAGCCATGATTTAGGAAAAGGTAGACACACCTCACAACCAGAAGCTATGTTATATGGAGACTATGTATTTTAGTGTGGATTACATCTATAAGCTGCTTTTCCTAGCTCTATCCAGAGGACGACTGACCAGAAGACCCAGCCAGAGCCTATAATACAGTTTCATAACTGGAGATCCCTTCCTTTGCCTCCACTAAGGACAGCTAAGTTCCCCACGCTAAGGGATATCTTGGGAGCATAGAAGGGCTAGGCACACATTTTAAGTGGGAAAAATGCCTTAATATGAAGTTTAAACTTTAAGTGCACATTTACCAAAAAGAGTCTATTTTAAGGTAGATAAGATAGAGTTACTACTCAATAGCATTTTTCCCTTGGAGTAATAAAATAGGCATTTATATTTGCTTTAAAAAGTGACCAATGAAGCAATATTTATAAAAGCTATATAAGGAGTTAAGTAGTACAAGAGGAGTGATTCAAGCTCAAAGATAAAATAAACGTTTGATTGTTTAATAAATTTTCTAAGCAAAAAAACTTATGTCTCACTTCTATCTCAGAATTAAGTCATTTTTTTGCCCCCAACTGAGTCCATACATCTTTTTATTTTCCTTTACTTGTCTTTTTCTCATTTTGTTTCTTTTCTCACTCCCACCCCAAATATTGGGCTACTTGAATTAGTATCTTCTTTCTTTCACCATTTCTAGAATATTCCAAAACATTGTATCTTTAAAGATTGCTAAGTCCTCCTTAAGCCTTTTTCCTTAATTATTCACGTTAGACTTTAATTTGTTCTTTGTCTTTGTAATTATCTTTTAAGTTTTCCGACTTTTTGATTCTTTCTATCGCATTTTAATTTTTTTTTTATGACTGACATACAGTTTATTACTTTTCAGTGATTCTAATCTGGCCTAAATTTGTTCATGAAATTTGACTGTTAATGATTTGATTTTTAATTTTGGAAATGTTGATTCATTTCCTTTTAAAGTTGCCCTTTTATTAATTAATCATATTTTACTTTTTTGATATATATTCAGTCTCTGCTTACATTTTTCGAACATACTGAATTTGTGTGTGTGTGTGTGTGTGTGTGTGTGTGTGTGTGTGTGTGTCTTTAAAATAAATGCCAGTCTCTAACATTTTTGCACTTCTGATACTGTTGTTGCTTTGCTGGCTTTTCTCGTGGTTCCTTGTTCCTCTGTGAGCTGGTGACTTATTTTATCTCTGACTCATATTGCTTAGAAGTTTAACTGTGAGGAATATTTGGGTGAGTTCTTTCAGAGAGGATGTAAATATGCTTCTGACAATTTCTGGTGGGGCATGGTCAATGTTAGACTCTCGAAATGAAATACTTTACCAGAGAGGGGTCATCTCCTTCCACCAAAGTTTTGTAAGTTTAGGCTGGAAAATTATGTGAGAACAGGCCTCAGAGAAGACACTATTTTCTATATATAGCACTAAAGTCCAAGACAGGGGCTGGTTATAGAAGAAGAGGATAACAAAAATAGGTTATTTCTTCTCGCTTTTATAAAAATATGTAATCTGTGAAGCAAAGCTGGTGTTCATCGTGGTTCAGTAAGTGGCTGTGGATAAAGGCCTCTTCAGTTCTCTGAGAATCTTCCTGTACTTATTTTCACATTGTCTTTGGCATATGAAGACTTCGTTTCTTGGGCAAGCTTATCATGCAACCAAAAACATGCTTTTCGTATACCTGATGTTATTAGATTTTATAATGAGAAGGTGCAAGAAGGTAACTCAGGGTATAAAGTGTACCATATCATTAGCAAGGGAAATGTAAACTTTGTAAATTTTTACTCTACAAAAGGAAAAACATTTACAGAATATGACTGGCAATTAAAATACTCACAAAAAATGTATACTTTACCATTGTGGGATGAATTGTGTTTGAGTTTTAATACCCAGTACTTTAGAATGTGAACTTATATGAAGATAGGGTCTTTATGGAGATGATAAAGTTAAAATGAGGTCATTAGAAGAGAAATTACTTCAATGTAACTGGTGTTCTTACAAAAAGGGAAAATCCTAAACACAGAGAGAGACAAACAGGCACAGGAAGAATGTCATAAAAAGATTGGAGTTATGCTGCCTCAACCTAGAAAGCCAATACTCTAACTTTTATTTATTATTCACTACGCTCTTTTCTATGCTTTACCTGTGTTAACTCATTTAATAGTCAACTCTGTGCGGTGGTTACTGTTGCCATCGCTATGTTACAAAGTAATTAGCTGATGTACCAGGAGGTCTAGTAAGCCACCAAGGATACACAGCCAGTAAGTACAAAACTGAAATTCAAACTCAGATAAACCAAAGTGTGCATATCCTCTATAAAACATATTTTAGCACTGATTTTTATGCAAAGCTTCTAAAGTGTGTACACTTGCCTTCTTCATGTGCCTTTGATGTAATCCAGCCACTGCTAAGAGCCAAGAAATAGAGCAAAAGCCTTTCTAACATTTCTTGATCTGCCTTACATTTGTCTCTTTTCCTTTCAGTCTTCTACCTTCCATTTTCTTGCTTTTAATGATTTTTATGAACACATTTTATCTAATTTAGTTGAGCATAATGCCTTCTTCGCTGATACACTAATTACCTGTCACTTTGACTCTACATATGGACAGCTACAGGGAACAGGCAACCCTATTCTTTTAGTGGAATTTATACCCACTGGGCCATCTCTCTACCACTGGCTGCACAGGGAGGAATTGGCCAGGATGTTTCAAATAGCAAAAGCATTAGAATCAGAGAAGTCATTATTTGAATAATACCCCCAACTACTTGGAAGTACATGTACATATCTAAGTCATTTAAACCCTCGGCCACATGGAATAAGGGAACAACACTACTACCCTTGTCACAGGACTCTTATTTGGAAAACATTAAATATGACTAATAAACCACTCATTACATAGAAACACGACAGTGATCATGATGCAGCTGCTGGAGTTGATGGCAGCTGAATTCAATGGCTGGTTGGAAATTGAATTTTCTAGAAACCAATAATGGCGTGAATAAGTCCCTTTCAACTTGGATGCAATTTTTAAAGGTAATCTTTGTTGAGGGCAGGACTTAAAACCTTGTAATTTATTCAGTGAAAGCCTGTGTTCATATGATGCACTTCTCATAATATTTTCAGTAACGGTGTTCTTTCCCACAATTTGTCCTTCATGTCAGTCTGAGGAGTGACTTGCTCCATGGTTGGGTGTGTGATTATTATATATCACATGTGATACTTAGCTGTAGCATTTACAGTAGAAAAAAAAAAGTTTCTTGATCCTTTGAAACTCAGCTGTCTCAATCAAATGAACTAGTCACTTCTAGCATCATAAGAGGCCAGCGGCACTGCAAAGACACTGGAAAATTAATGAGCCGGTGACAATAGTCCTATTAAGGGTATTATCAAATAGGTAAAGGTATTTCATAGTATCTGCAGAGGGAAACTTGACAAAAATGTAAGAGAATTGTTTTAGTTAGTAAAACAAAATTGTCACTTTTGATTTACTAATTCATTTAGAAGATTTAAATGCAGAAATAATTATGCAGCTAACAGTCTGTGATATGGTGAAATGGAGGGACTTGGTTAAGAGAATAAAAAGTTAAGCTCCAGATGGCAGAAAGCATTTGCAAAATATTTATCTGTTAAAGGACTTTTATCTAAAATAGGCAAAGAACTCTTAAAATTCAAAAATAAAAAAATTAATGAATGATAACTGAACAAACACCTCATTAAACAAGATATACAGATGGCAAATAAGCATATAAAATACGCTCAATATCATTTGTTATTAAGGAATTGTAAATTAAAACAACAATCTGATACTCATTCGCAACATTAGAATAGCTGATATTAAAAAAAGAAACTGATAACAATTCCTGGCTGGGATACAGAAAAATACAGACTCATTTATTGCTAGTGGAAATGCAATATGGCATAGTTTCTCACAGTTTCTTACAAAGCTAAGCATAGAACTAGCATGCAATCTAGCAGTTGTGGTTATAAATATTTACTACTTTAACTTATTTGAACACTTATATTCATATGAATATCTGCATATAAGTGTCTATAGCAGATTTATTCATAAAGAAACAAAAACTGAATGCCAACAAGATATTCTTCAATAAGTGAATGGACAAACAATAGTCCATCAAACAGTGGTACAATGGACTGTGATTCAGTGATTACAATAAATGAACTATCAAGTCATGGAAAGATATAGATAAATCTTAAATATATATGTTAAGTGGAAAATGACAGTCTGAAAAAGCTACACACTGATGTACTCAAATTATATGACATTCTGAAAAAGACAAAACTGTAGAAAAAGTGATGGATGCCAATGGGTTGGAGTAGAGTAGGGACTGGGAGAAAACTAGACTAGCACAGATGAATAGGTGAAATTGAATAGGTAAGGCAGAGGGGATTTTTCCCATAATAAAACGGTTTCCTATGACACTGTGATAGTGACTAAAACATATAAGCATTTATTGAAACTTTAGGGTTTTACTGCACAGAGAGTAAATTTTAGTGTACGTAAATTAAAACATTCATTTAGGAATTTGGATGATCCTAGGATAGAATGGAGGAGTGTGATGGAAGAATCTAAATGTATTAAAAACACATGTAAAAACATCACTGAATAGAGTAGGAGAATAACATGCTGACCTCAGTAACGTTGGAAATGAGTGGAGTGTATCAAACTAAAAGCAAAACAAATTGCTATAAATTAATACTGTACTCTAAATCTACTATAAACTGTTTGCTGTGGGGACATGTATTAATAATTCTTAAATTACTAAACCTGTATAATGCAGTTGAACAATTAAGTCAATGGATGACAGGTGGTGGGATCCAGGTTTCTCACTGTGAAGTTGGAGCTTACAGATAGGCAAGAGGAATAAACTAAAATAATTCATATGGAAATGTATTACTGTTGGAGATATCAGATTAACACATGTTTAGTGTAAGATACATGCAGATAGTTAAATATAGGTCTATACTTTTTAAAGCTTAGAAGTAATGACATTCCAATTGCAATGAGTACATCTAGTGTTCAGAGATCTTTGCAGAAATGACAGATTCTAGACAGGCGCTGGAAATATACATGTTAAACATGGAACAGTTTATAGTGCCCAGAAAATAAGAAAGTTCTCCACAAACAACAACAACACAAAACCAAAGGCAAAAAGCAGAAACAAAACAAAACCTCACAATGGATATGTCAAAGGAATTTAAGAGCCAAAGTGCTCCCAGTGGTCAACCTGTAACAATTTAAGCAAGAAAATAAAGTAGCACTGAATTATAATCTACATAATGAAATAAACAATCATGAATCCATACTGAAAAAAATACATATTAAAAAATATGTGAGTGAATGAAAACAGACACATCTCCCTTGCAAAGAATCCTAAATAATTTATGCAGCAATCTACTCTCATGGCGGTGGAAGATACTTCATTACTACTTAAGTGTGGGCTGTGTGTAGTGACTTTCTTCCAAAGAGAAGGTATAAAAAGAATCAGGAAAAAGAGTAAGTTTAGAATGTTGAAATCTAACGCACACTGCCTCCAGAAATGTGATCAAAGTTAACATCAACAGGTGTCATATTGACGGTGTGTATTACGGATAGGATATGATGAGAATGGACTTTATCTGACGGTCTTCCTCCCAAAATCACATTAGTCCAGTCTAATCATGAGACAATGGACAACGTTCAACTAAGGGACATTCTACGAATTTCTTGACCAGTACTCAACATTGTTGAAGCCATCAAAAACCAGAAAATTATTAGAAACTGTCACAAGTGAAAGAAGGCAAATGACTAACAAATGTAATGTTACCCTGGTGGGATCATGAAACAGAAAAAGGAAATTAGAGAAAAACTGTAAATCTGCATAAAATATGAACTATATAGTTAATAATAATGTATCCATTTCGGTTCTTGAATTGTGAGAAAGATATATAATAACAAGATGTTAATAATGGGGAAACCGGGTATGCAATATACAGAAACTTGCTGCACTATCTTTTCACTTTTTTGTAAATGTAAATTTTTTTTAAATAACAAATTTATGTAAAAAATATAATTTTAACTTTTTTTTTCTGTTGATTGCTTCTGGTTCTCTACCTATGCAATCATATAAAAGTAAATTACAGTAACTTTATTTCTTCTTTTATGATTCTGATACCTTTTATTCTTTATGTTCTCTTACTAGCAGGGACTTCCGGTAAAATGTTTAATGGAAATGAAGCTTCCCAATCTCAATGGGAATGTTTTCAACAATTTACCATGGAATATGCTGCTTTGTCTTGGTATTTTTAAGATTCACTTTTGTGTGTTCACATCTTCTACAAGCTTGTAGATAAAAGTGAGAGTGAAGATGTTTTGGAGGTAGAGACTAATAATCATAGTTACCATTTTTGACTCCCTAATGTATAAAGAAAGACACTGTAGCAGGCTCTTTACTTAGATTATTCCAAGTCTATACAATCACAAGGTTAGCAACTTTGTGGATGTTTAACCACGAAAATAGGTCTCAGAGAATTTAAGCATTTTTCTTAATGTCACAAAAGTTGTCTAGCAAAAATAAAATTCCATCCAAAGTTGCATATGCTTGAAGTAAGTGATTTAAGTGAAGTTTAAAAATGTAAAGGCATTTATTTGTTCAAAAATTAGTTTAAGACTTTGAAAGTGAAGACCTAGAAGGGAATGGAGACTGAGCATGAAAGATGAAGGGGGAGTTAAAAGGGGTCCACATTGAGGGAGGCAGATCACTCAAAGGGGTTATATGTTGGGTACAGTTTGCAGAGGTGAAATAGCACAGGTCAGAGTTAAGAGCTAGAATGCAGGAAGAGAAGTGGCAACTGAATATACTGAGAATTGGAAGTGACACTTGGTTTCAGATGTGGCCCCCAGAGCTTGCCCTCAGATACACAGAAACTATATTTTTTTAAAAATAGCCACCTAGTCAATGATATTTGTTATCAATATCTGTCTCAACTGCCAAATAGCTGCCAGATGTAAAACAAGCAGGATAATTGCTCTGAGTCTCAGGTAGCCGATACTCACAGGTGGAAGAGCAAAGATTGAAGCCTCTCAGTGTTATAGAGAAGATTAAATAAGGTAATGTGGATAAAATACTTAGCAAAGGGAAATAAGCCCTCTTCTCCAAAGACTGCCCAAGGTAGTGAGTGACAGAATAGATGTCTTCTTCTTTTTTTTTCTGACATTTGCCTTCTATTTACTAGTTATCAAAATAATGAAATGGTTCCTAAAACTCTCCCAAAGTGACCAATTAATTTTGTTTCTTTTTTTTTTCTCTGAAATTTGTTTTAATTTAAAATTTATTTATTATACTTTAAGTTCTGGGGTACATATGCAGAATGTGCAGGTTTATTACATAGGTATACACGTGCCATGGTGGTTTGCTGTATCCATCAGCCTGTCATCTACATTAGGTATTTCTCCTAATGCTATCCTTTCCCAATTCCCCCACCCGCTGCCACCCATCCCCCAACAGGCCCCAGTGTGTGATTTTCCCCTCTCTGTGTCCATGTGTTCTCATTGTTCAACTTCCACTTATGAGTGAGAATACGCACTGTTTGGTTTTCTGTTCTTGTGTCAGTTTGCTGAGAATGATGGTTTCCAGCTTCATCCATGTCCCTGCAAAGGACATGAACTCATCCTTTTTTATGGCTGCATAGTATTACATGGTATATATGTGCCACATTTTCTTTATCCAGTCTATCATTGATGGGCATTTGGGTTGGCTCAAAGTCTTTGATATTGTGAACAGTGCTACAATAAACATAGGTGTGCATGTGTCTTTATAATAGAATGATTTATAACCCTTTGGATATATACCCAATAATGGGATTACTGGGTCAAATGGTATTTCTATTTCTAGGTCCTTGTGGAATCACCAGACTGTCTTCCACGATGGTTGAACTAATTTACACTCCCACCAACTGTGTAAAAGCGTTCCTATTTCTAGACATCCTCTCCAGCATCTGTTGTCTCCTGATTATTTAATGATCCCCATTTTAACCGGTGTGAGATGGGTATCTGAATGTGGTTTTAATTTGCATTTCTCTAATGACCAATGGTGATGAGCTTTTTTTCATGCTTGTAGGCTTCTTTTGAAAATTGTCTGTTCATATCCTTCTCTCACTTTTTGATGGAGTTGTTTGTTTTTTTCCTTGTAAATTTGTTTATGTTTTTTATAGATTCTGGATATCAGCCCTTTGTCAGATGGGTAGACTGCAAAATTTTTTTCCCATTCTGTTGGTTGCCAGTTCACACTAATGATAGTTTTTTTGTTGTTGTTGTGCAGAAGCTCTTAAGTTTAATTAGATCCTATTTCGCTTTTGTTGCCATTGCTTATGGCATTTTAGCCATGAAGTCTTTTCCCATGCCTATGTCATGAATGGTGTTGCCTAGGTTTTCTTCTAGGGTTTGTATGGTGTTAGGTCTTATGTTTAAATGTTTAATCCACCTGGAGTTGATTTTTGAATAAGGTGTAAGGAAGGGGTCTAGTTTCAGCTTTCTGCATATGTCTAGCCAGTTTTCCCAACACCACTTATTAAAAAGGGAATTATTTCCCCATTGCTTGTTTTTGTCAGGTTTGTCAAAGATCAGATGGTTGTAGATGTGTGGTGGTGTTTCTGAGATCTCTGTTCTGTTCCATTCGTCTATATCTCTGTTTTGATACCAGTGCTGTGCTATTTTGATTACTGCAGCCTTATAGTATAGTTTGAAGTCAGGTAACGTGATGCCTCCAGGACAGAGGTCTTCTAAGGAACTGAAGTCTAGGTGCTTACGGAGCAATATGTCTCACTAATGATTGCACACTAGAATCATCTGGGGAGCTTCAGAAAATATTGATGACTTATATTTCTTTGGATACATATAATTCTATTATGAAGACACATGCACGTATATGTTCATTGTGACATCATTCCCAATAGCAAAGACGTGGAATCAACCTAAATGCCTATCAATGGTAGACTGGATAAAGAAAATGTGGTGCATACACACTATGGAATACTATGCAGCCATAAAAAATAACAAGATCATGTCCTTTGCAGGGACATGGATGAAGCTAGAGGCCATTATCCTTAGCAAACTAACGCAAGAACAGAAAACCAAATACTGCATGTTCTCACTTATACATGGGAGCTAAATGATGAGGACACACGGACAAAGTGAGGGGAATAACACACACTGGGACCTATTGGAGGGTGGAGGGTGGGAGAAGGGAGAGGGTCGAGAAAAATAACTAATGGGTACCAAGCTTAATAACTGGGTGATGAAATAATCTGTACGGCAAACCCCCATGACACAAGTTTACCAATTTAACAAATCTGCACTTATATCCCTGAACTTAAAATAAAAGTTAAAAATAAAAATTAAAAGAAGAAAATATTGATGCCTATATGCAACCCTAACCCCAAGACTTTTAGCATAATTGCTCTAGCGTATGGGCTGAGCTATTGCAAAACAGTTGGTTTCTGCTTCATCTTCTTTCACTGCATCTGCTTTACCTTCTCATAATATTGGTTCCAATTTGTATTTTGGTTTCATCCTCCAGTCACATGACACCAGTGGTCCTCGGTTCCACACCAACTTCAAGGGTGAAAGGTGGCTCAGATTTGTCCAATCAGAGTCTTATATTTTTCCTTCACTGGTGGATAGACAACACTGTCAGAGCCAATGAGATGCTTTGAGATTTCGGAAAACCTTTGAAAGACAGAGACACTAATCTGTCACATTTGAGGCGGTGTCAAGATTTGTAGCTACAGTACTCATCTTTCTGTTCTGAGAGAGACTCTAAGAGATGGAGAGGAACCTCGTTCTGAGCAGGTTATATCAGCCATGCCTGAAGCCATTATGCCCTTTTGAATGAATTCTATCAGTATGATCCTTTTTTTTTGCTTAAGCTAGTTTGAGTTAGATTTTTTTCTGCTTTTCAAAAACAAGAGGATTCACTGATGCATACCTGTCTTCCTCCAACCCCAATTCTCATATATCTTACCTGGAGTCTGGTCATGATTTTTGATAATAATGCAGCTCAAATAATTTTCAAGCGTTTTTCTTCAAAGGGCTACTCTGAGTACAATGTGGAATTAACTAAGTAATTTAGAACTAAAACATGTTCTTTCTGGGCTTCTAGCTCCAAACAGACACCTTGGTAATGAGACCACTTCAATGTGCCTCAGAGCTTTCACCTGTTGAGCTGCACTTGAAGAACCAGATTTTCCAGCCAGAACCAGGAGAGACAGTGAAACTTATATTTTACATAAAAAAGGTGCTTAAACATGAGTCAGCTGTCTGGATGGTTCTGAAACACTTTGCTATCATTTGATCTTTAGCCACAAGTTGTCACAAAATAGCTTGGCTAATGCTACTCAGCAAATTCTCTCAAGGGTAAGGATTCACACCATGAGCTTTCTCAGGTCTGTTGACTAAATCTCCCACATTATTTTTTCATTCAGACACTAGCTGTTCACTGGAGGCAGGGTAGATTAGGAAGGAAATACTTTGTAGAAAGAGGTTGGGTGATGAGTGTGAATCTGTTTCTCTGAAGCTGCGTTTTGTCACATCAGCCTGAGATAGGAACAGGGAACTAAAGAGCATCTCAAAGTTGTATTGTTAAAGATAAGGCAAGGACACCATTAAACGGTCAGAGAACAGAAGAATGCTTTCAACTCCCTCTGCTAATACGCGGGAAAGGGAACAGCAGCCCTGTCTTCTTCTAACTTCAGAGGCAAATAGTACTTTTCATTTTATAGAAGCAATTGTAGATTTTGTGGAAAACTTAGCCACTAGAGGGTCCCTCTGTTCAAAGTCACATGTGTAATGTTGAAGGATTTGCACACAGAGAAAGAGAGGGAGAGAGAAAGACAGTGACCTATTGAGAACATGAATAAAACAGGAATTAGAGGATCATGGAGCTGTTTTAGTTCACTAATATTTCCCTATATTTTGCTACTGACTGTTGGCAACACACCTTTAATGAAATTGCTCTGCCCTAAAGAAGAAAATGATTTTTCTATAAAATGCACTATAGCATATTGATAATTATTGATTTTTACTGGCTAGACTATTTAACATCAGAGCAAAGGACTGTGTAAAGGCTGTTGGTTGCATCCGCCCTTCTCCTCCAATGGAAACCCTGATAGCTAAGTTGAAAAAAGAGGCAACCTGCTTTTGACTTGAGATGTTAGGCCTAGATACAATTAATTCAGAAAAAAATGTATGAATTTCTGCCATAGAATAAAACATACCCAAATAGGATCCCTCCCAATTGCTTGGGTGTTTATGTGTGTGCCTGAAGAGATTCTTCCTTATTCAACTTGGAGGTGGCAGACCATACATTCAGATCTTACTTAAAACTGTAATACAATAGAATACAATAGAATATAACACAATACCAGTGCAAATCTTACACATTTTCATAAACTTGAGGGATCCAGGTTCTTTTTAGTAAAAACGTATCTGAAGACTGAAGTCTTTCTCAGCATTGCATGTCTAAAGCATTTTAGGTCCAATTTTAGTTTTGCTGACAGTGCGAATATATTTTCAGGCCAGCTGGGGCAGTGAGTCAGATTGTAATAATTATCCCTGTGTGGACTAGCTGATGAAGCCTCGAGACGATTTCTTGGCTCCTGTGTTTGTGCTTTTGTTAATATTGTCTTTTTTTTCACAAATAATATTATGAAGCATTTTTTTCATGCATCTAAATTTAATCAATCTTTTAAGATCTTTAGAATCTTATAACATCTTAAATTTCTTTAGTCTTCTGAGATGACCTGTTTTTCTGAACTAGATGGAAGACTCTGTAACCTATGCTTTCATTTAACCCTTGGTTATACATATGTCATTCTAAAATTAATTATCTTCGGTTTTGTGATTGTTGGTATAAACTACTATTTGTAAGATATTTGCTGTGCATATAAAAAGTAGAGAGCTGGGATTTGCAGTTATGTCTGCTGGATTTTCGTACATTTGATCATTCATTCATTCAAACATGGAGTGCCAATATATAGCAGGTGTTGTGTTCTTCAAAGAACTCTACATTGGCTACAACTGGGAGAGGGAGAAGATTTTATTCTGGGTCATATTTATATCTCCTGCATCACAGTTGAAGATTTAGGCAATTCTCTTTTCTTTCTTTCTCCCTGTATTCATTCATCAATCAGGTCAATCATTCATTTATATTTCAAACTCATACTGATGTTCTATATTTCCACAAGGACCCTAATTGCTGGGAATACAAAAATGAATCAGGTATAATCCCAGCCTTCCAAAAGTCATTGACCATTGGGGGGTATCTTATGTTTAAATAAAGCAGTTCAGCACAATATAATGAAAACAATGATAGAAATACCCAGGCTGGACTTCTTGGAGGTTGAGAGGGTCAAGCCCCTTTGAATTTCTGAGGCTGAAAGTATAATCAAAGTTTTAAAAATTCCAAATCAGGGACTGCAAGAGAAATGACTTATTTTAAATGCTTTTATAATAACACATAAAAATACAGTAAAATATGATTTTGCTACTTATAAATATTAAGAGGACTTCTAAAATATTCATAGGATACTGTAGGTATTACAGTTTAATATGTGGATACAAGCATAAATTGAATAAATATATTCTTTCAGCCCCATTCATATATCTCTTATGGCCATAAATGTTTAAATTTGTATTTGAGTCCTTTCATGAGTGTAAGATATGGGTCCTCTGTTACAAGCCATGCAACCTTCTACCCTTTCTTTATATGAGTATGTAGACAGTGCATTCTGCTTCAAGGAGTGCTTGAAGATAATTAGCTCACAATCAGTTTGCAGATAGGAGAATGATGTCAGTATCACTTGGAGACTGGAAAACTGATTGGTTTATGTGGACTTCTCTTCAGATCGTTAATGTTTCAAAGTGATTAGGTTAGAATGTCTATGCAATAGTTAAAGCCTTTAAGGGAAAAAAAGGTAAAAATCTGGCAATCTTTAGCATTAGTAGTGACTAGCATAGTGGCTTCAGGAAGCACTGAACTATTTATATTATTCATCTGGGAAATTATTAATCTATTGATTAATCTGGGAAAGCAGAAGAGGAAATTGGAAATATCACCATCTTAATAAAAAATTTGAAGAGATCTATATCCTGGATTAGATTTTCAAATATGATCAAACTAGTGATGATAAGAGGCAAGCCTCCTGAGTGCCTTACATCTTAAAGCAGGAAGCATGACTGTAAGGTTTCAGACTGCAAAAGGTAGACTGGCTGTGATACTGGGTGTAAATCCTAGTGGAGATTTAATTGCGCAACTTAGTCGTTAATTTTTGTAAGTGCTCCCATTACAAAGTCTCACTTGTTTTGAAAGATCTGCATCCAGCCCTATTTCCTCCATAACTCCTGTTATTTTTAGTGCATGATTCTTACCATGTAAAATATTTTAGAAACACATATATGATGTTATAGCAGAGTACACAAAGGTGACCTAACACCCAGTAATGTTTAAATATTTCTGCTGCCTGGAGATCTTGAGTTCCATGCAGAAGGAGACTGTACCTATTTTGTTCTCTACTATATCCTAGTGACTTTCAAAGTGACTCACATATAATGTATAATTTCTTAGTTTTCTGTGGCTGCATAAGTGTCACCGATTGAGTGACTTAAACCACAGACATTTATTTTCTCACTGTTTTGGAGGCTGGAAGTCTGAGATCTAGGTGTCAGTAGGGTTGGTTTCTTCTGCAGTCTCTATTTTTGACTTGTAGAAGGCCACCTCCTCTTTGTCTTCACATGGTCATTTTCTGTGTGTGTCTATATTCAAATCCCCTTTTCTTATAATGATACCAATCGGAGTAGATTAAGGTATACTCTGGTAGACTCATTTAAATTGATTTACCTCTTTAAAGACATTGTCTCCAAATATAGTCAAATTCTGAGATGAAAGGTGTACAACTTCAACATACAAATTTTGAAGGGACACAACTCAGCCCATAACAGTATTCCATTGGTTTCTATCAATAAATGAATGTATTTGCTAAGCATCAATACATGAGCACAATTTAACTTGGAACAGGAAAAGAGTAAGAAGACACTGGAGGCAGGAGACTTGTCATGAGTAAAGGTTCTAGGCAGGAGATGTAGAAAAGACAGAGAGAAGTATAAGTTCTCTTTTGTTGAGGGTTTTGCGTTATGTGAGAAATGTTGAAAATAATGTTAAGGAGTAAGGTGAGTATCCCAGCTTGGGAATCTCCGTATTTCTTTTTGACGAGATAAGGTCGTCAGTGGTAGGCATAGGCTGACTTCAGGGAGGCAGTCAGGTCTGGACTCCGGTATTGAGCCTCCATGGGATAGAACTGTGCATTAAGCACTGGGATCCTTGCATGCCTGTATGAGGGGGATGTATGAGTCCATGGGACGGATTAGCCAGGAGAAGATATGTGTGAAAATCTGGGTAATTGCTCTGCCAGTATGGCTCTGGGCATGGTGCCATGTGGGAGTGAGTAGTTTGGGAAAATAATAACATCTTCCATTTGCCAAGCATTGGGATAAATGAGAATGTACGGTCCCCGCAAGGAAGGGTGTAACAGAACTGCAACTCACAATAGATATGCCTTGGGAGGGCTAGGCTCAGAGGAAAGGAGATCTGAGACAGCCCAGAGGGCAGGCTTTTGATTTGACTCATTCACTCTAATGGCTTTATTTATTTTCTCTGGGTCAGTTTCTGATTATTGATTTAAGACTCATTTGAATAGCAATTGGCCTAGATTATGGAGATGGGAGGGATAGGAAATGAGATGTCAAATGCATTAAGTGTCAGCGAGGTACTTGGTTCCCAAACTCACTATGCTTACTTAGTTTAGTGAAATGTTCTATTTTACTAAAATTTGATATATGTATACTTATCTCTTACATTTTAAAGACTTAAAATTGTAAAATGAAGTGAATCGTAAGGAAAATATTCTTAACTCTTTGGTGTGTGGGACTGTGAGCATGCCATATTCTGTCTATTTGGGTGAATGATAAATTGCTGAAGGACATTTCAGGATCATTTGGAGCCTCTGGTGGTAGAGATGGTCGTCAATCATGGTTGTACTGAAGACTAGCAAAGCAAAGCTTTGAATATAATTATATGTGAAATGGATGTTGTTAATCCCTTGTTAAATGCCATTTTGATTTCAGAATCTGGTCATGTTCTTTATATAATCCAAAATGTTTGGGGAGTGAGATCCATTACATTAAAAGTATCTCTATGGTCTAAATGGGTTGCAATATTATTTGCAGCAAGAAATTCAATCAAAATGAAAGAAGGAAGCACTGATTTGTGCTGGATGGGTAAGTTTAACAAAAGAACTATAAACTACAACCCCATCTGTGAAGGGTATGTATACAACACCTTTCCTATGGAACTGAGGCCAAGAATACTAACTGAAAAACCATACAAAGAGTTAAATCCATGCTACCTCAATCTTTCCAATAGATTGACTTTATCCATATCAACGCTGCCTCACAAGATTATTCCTTTATCTTTCTTTTTTCTTTTTTCAAGAAGCCATGTGTCAAAAAGAGAATTGCCTGACTCCAGTCAGATCAAATTTTTTTATTTCATAGAAAATAATGCCATTAGGTGGCAGGTGCAGAAATGTTTTATTCTATTTTATATCTTGATGAATTTCTATCTTAGTGTGCGGAAAAACATTCTGAGCTCCTGGCTTACCACCGGTGCACACAGAATACATGCACTGGGAATAACAAGGCAGAAATTAGTTATTTTTAAAGGGCATCTTTCCAAATTGGACTTGAAATGAGCTCTATTAACTGGTATGATGGCTGGCTGAGGGTGGCAAATCAAGAAAGATGACAAAAGGCCAGGTAGCCGGGCTTGTTTTACTTCATTAATGATCGAAAAGGAGCAAACAGCACATTAAATTTGGATGATATTCATTCAATAGCCTTTAAAAGCCCGAGTGAGGTCAGGGAAAAAAAAAAAATTAAGAGGCCTGTAAAACCTAGAATAGGTGAAAAAGATTGAAATAGGAGAAAGGAGTCTCCCAGAGCTTGAGAACTCAGGGCCACTATGTAACGAAAAGGTTATGTTGTTAATCAGAACTACTTAATAATGCCTCAGGTTTATAATGGGAAGAAAAATTAATATATCTTGCAAAATGACCCGGGTGTGAAAAGTTAAAGATAAATTAGTGTATTGTGTCTACTACATGGATTTAAGAATGTGGGAATTTATACCAAATGAAGGTATCCTCATTTATTCTTCCACAGTTCAATGACCACAAATAAAAGCCAGAGGAATCTTTGTACATGTCAATCATCCATAAAACTATGCCCAAATTTTCTGCTTACTTCCAATAGCTACTAGAATGATATCCTGTTATCCTATGACTGCTAAGCCAAGGGCATAATAGATGCTATTCTATCTACTGGGAATGCAGCCATAAATAAGACAGCAAAATCCTGTCCTTATTAAGCTTACATTCTAGTGAACGGGAAGATAAATGAGTGAGGAATCTTGATAGTAATGAATACATTAAGAAAATTTAAGTTAAAAAACTAAAGAACATAAAGATAAGATTAATAAAAAATGTAGAAAACCCATATACTTTGAAAAGTGTTGAAACTGCTATGTGAATTTCATTGGTGTGAAACCTTGTAGATACACATTAAAATAAACATTTGCCAAACTTAGTCATCTATCTATATAAAATTCACCTCAAATTGTATAACAAAAATGTCTATTATAAAACATATAGTATAAAATGACAGCAATTGTTTATCGTTATTATCCTCTGCAAGCTGGGGATTTAAATGGGCTCAGCTGGGCAGTGCATGCTTAGGGTCTTTTCATTGTTTTGACTGGATTCCAACCCCAGTCAAACCATGGCCGAGCTTCGAATCACCTCTAAGATTTCTGTGCAACCCTGTCTGTTAACTAGGCCGGGAAGACTCCAACAACTGGGGGCTATAAGAGCTACAGCTCCTTGGGCACCTTTCTCTGTTTCTGTGTGGTCTATTCTTGAGGTTCCTCAGCATGATGGCTTCGCTGTAACTCAGGCTTTGAAGACACATGGTCTGAGAAAGGGAGATAAAACCAAGTGGGAAATGTGTTGCTCTTACCACCAAGTCTGGGATCAGTCAGTGTCATTTCAACCATAGTTTCTTGGTGGAAAAATTTATACAGATTTATGCAGCTGGAGGTGGAGGCTCACGCCTGTAATCCCAGCACTTTGGGAGGCCGAGGCAGGTAGATCACGAGGTCAGGAAATCGAGACCATCCTGGCCAACATGGTGAAACCCCGTCTCTACTAAAATATAGAAAAATTAGCTGGGCATGGTGGCACGTGCCTGTAGTCCCAGCTACTCCAGAGGCTAAGGCAGGAGAATCTCTTGAACTGGGGAGGCAGAGGTTGCAAGGAGCTGACATCGCGCCATTGCACTCCAGCCTGGGCAAGAGGGTGAGACTCCATCTTAAAAAAAAAAAAAAGTACACGTGGGATAAGATACATACTCTTGTTGTAGTCTTTGGCAAACCTAATCTGCCATATGAATAATAGTTAATATTTATTAGGTACAAAGCAAGTTGATTTTTCTGGTGGCTAAACTCTAAGAGACTGCAGCTCAGTAAGAAGTAACATCAAGTTACAGCGAAAGTTAATGTTATATAACAACATGAGTTTACAAAAGAGCTGAAAAAATACGTTGTATGATTTTTATTTTATAGTATCATAGAGAAAACAGAGTCTATAACTTCAGAGAATAGAGATCACCATGAAACGTTTTGAGAAATTTCAGATTGAAGATGGACTTTGATCTTCTAGTTTGGACTGTAGGCTAAGAAATGGATAAGATGCTCCCAGGTTAGAGGAAGGGTAAATAAAGGCTTAGAGGTAAGGACATTTTTAGCAAGTCTGATCTGAGGAGAGTGAAAAGACAGGAGAGTTTCATCCAGAGAGTAGTTAAAACAAGAATAGCAACAAAAACCCAAATAAACTAGAAAGACCACAAAGACATAAACACTTATAATACAGCTAGTGCTCTACTTACGACCACGATTGGTTCCAACAGACCGGTTGTAACACGATTTGGTCGTAAGTTGAGTAGGCTGTATGCACGCAGAGATGGTAGTGCTGCTGGAAGCTGGTCCGCACTGTCGTACGCCCAGCTGGGCAACATTTGCGCTGCCAGGCATGGAGCAGTTGTGGCTAGCAATTGTGGTCATAAAGTCGAATGGTCATAAGTTGCATAGGTCGTAAGTCGATCAATACCTGTATGTTCTGCATTTCATTACAAAATCCTGAGATGAGTAAATAGAAAATTAATATTTTGGCCTTCTTTGAATTGTCACCTAAAATTTGTTAAGAAAATTAGTGACAATATGGTAGTAGGATATTGGCACATTAAAATCTCAAGTTGGATATTGACTAGTTAAAAGAAAGATAATATCGTTATTAGAAACGAGTCCTAGGGAAGTTTACTAAAAAAAAAAAAGATGAAATAAAGTATAAAACATAGGTATAATATCCTGAGAAAGAGAGCCAGGTGGCATATCGGTTGCCTCTTATGACCCTGTCTCAAAAATCACTCAGAGTGATTTTTGCCACAGTCTTTTGACCAAGGCAGTAACAAATATCTGTCTAGGTTGGAGGTGACAAGAAAATAAGGCAGCACTCTCTTCCAAGAATGGCATAGCCCATGGTATGTGTTAAATCAGGTAAAATGTGGTGTTGACAATGCTTCTTCATTTCATATGAGAAAAGAAAAACCAGAATAACCTGAGTTGTTTCTATGTCTGTATTGTTTTATCTGCCAGCCAGGGAGAACTTTGAAAGAAGAGCCTATGTTCCATTCATCTTTGTAACCTTGGTGCTTAGCACAGAGTATGTATTTGTGGAGAAAGTAGTAATTCCACTTGGACAATGATTGGCTTATGGTCTCTTAACTCAGGCAGAAGATACCCCCAAATTGTCTTTTTATTTCAAATGGTAGGTTTGGTCACACGATATATGGACAACTCCATTGATCAGATTCTCCTCTCAAGGTACCAGTTATGTGTGTCATTCTCTAGTACCCTTTGGTTAGTTTCATTGTGTCTGTGTGTGTATGTGTATTTAATTAAGCTTGACATTTTGCATGCACAGAGAGCTGCTGGAGCTTTCCCTGACATTTTGCAAAAAAAGGACATTTTTTAGATTGAAGTCAATGTGAAAAACTGCCCTAACTTAAACTCTTAGTTTCTGTGATTCTGTCTTCCTAAAGCAGCTGAGAGTTCAGTTTTTTATAATATATATTTCTATTGTAGGCTGTTCTTTAATTGTACATTATTTCATATTTTTATATTCCAATCTTGGGTGTTCTGCTTAGAGCAGCCTATGTCCAGAGGTTCTCAACAGTATTCAATTTTGCAGCCTTTGCATAATTGTCCCAAATATTGACAACATATCAGAATGGGAACGGGAGAGGGTGAACAGAAATACTGCAGATGATGCTGGTAAACCTTCCCCGCAGCCTCTACACCTTCACCTCAGAACCACCACTAGCAGAATATTACTGCCTCATTTCATTTTTAATCATAGCAAGGATTCAACACATAATGCTGGTTTTGAGCTGTGGTGGTGTTGTCTCTCATTCTTACAAGTTCGACCAGGCAATGCTGGGATATATAGTTACATACCTTCTAGTGTTCGCCCTAGGAAAGATGGAGAACAGTACAGAAAACAAGCACAAAAGGCCAAAATATCATACCTTTTCTCTATGCTGACTCACGTGTATAGTGATTCCCTTGAAATAATTTCTTCCACAAATGTTAGCCTTCTGATGCTTAATCAACAAGGCTCACTTAAATGTCATGTTTCTTAGGAAGTCTTTCCTAAAATGATATAACAGGTCCTTCATTGTTGTAGTTGTTTATTTACACTTTAAATTTTTAAAGTATCCAATCAACAAATGTTTAAGTACCTAATATACAAAGGCATGGTGCTAGCCAACATACGTATAAAATCAGTGAGTGATGAAAACAGCCACTGATCCTGAATTACAAATTGGACTAATGATTTGAGGGAAACAAATAGAGGTCCTATGATGACAGAAATGTGTGTGTGCAGTGATGCAGGGAGGAGGGAAGTAGTTTATAAAATGCACCCCAAAAACCCTTTCAAAAAAATACACACAGGGTCACGCTATCTATCCCACGCTGGTCTTACACTCCTGGGCTCAAGCAATCCTCCTCTCTTGGCCTCCCAAAATGCCATGTATGTGAGTCACCATGCCCAGCCCAGAAACACTCTTAATGTGACATGTAAGCTCACACCTTTAGTAGTTAATCATGCCAAGGACATGATCAAGGCTAGGGGTGGTGATGGACATAGACAAGGCTGAAGGAAAACATCTGCTAAAGCTCCAGGCGATCAAAAGCCTGGCCTGCTCAAGAAACTGAAGGCTTGAGTGTTTGAAAAGGTACCAAGTGAGGTTGAGTAGGAGGCCAGATATGGCGGAGAACTTAGCTGTAACACAAAAATGCTGTAGAATGTCATTGCAAAATATTAAGTAAGAGATTTTATACAATTTCATAATGTAGATATCTTTTTACCTTTGAAGCTTGCACAGTTGTTGAAAGAGTATTTGCTTTAATTTCTTTTCTTTTCTTTTCTTTTTTTTTTGAGATGGAGTTCTGCTCTTGTCTCCCGGGTTGGAGTGCAGTGGCATGATCTTGGCTCACTGTAACCTCCAACTCCCTAGTTCAAGTGATTCTCCTGCCTCAGCCTCCCAAGTAACTGGGATTACAGGCATGTGCCACCATATCTAGCTAATTTTTGCATTTTTATTAGAGACGGGGTTTCACCATGTTGGCCAGGATGGTCTTGAGTTCCTGACCTCGTCATCCACCCGCCTCGGCCTCCCAAAGTAAGTACTGGGATTGCAGGCAATAGCCACCGCACCTGGCTGAAAGAGTATTTGCTTTAATTTCCTTTTTAGGGCAATAAAGCTACTGATGCTCTAGCTTGGGTGTGGTCATTACTTACCAACTGTATCTCTTCCGTGATACCTAATGGAAAGCAGATGTCAGTTAAGTAGTTGTTGAATTGAATTGCACTGATTAATTCTGTACTTTTCTTAGACCTAACAATTGTATGATTATATTTTAGTTCCTAGTGCAATATAACAAATCCCTCCCAAACTTCATGACTAAGTCAAGAATAATCCATTTTTATCTGTCACAGTTTCTGTGGTTCAGGATTTTGGGAGCTGCTTGGTTGCAAAGTTCTGGCTTGGAGTCTCCTGTGAGGGTGCAGTTGACGGCAGTTGTAGTTACCTGCAGGCTTGGCTGAGGCTGTAGCATCCACTTTCAAGATAACTCTCTCGCATCGCTGGAAAGTTGGAAGCTGGTGCTGGATGTTGGCAGGAAGTCTCAGTTCCTCTTCATGCAGCCTCTCCAGAGGGCTGCTTAAGTTTTCTGTGGCATGTTGGCTGGCTTCCCAGAGAGTAATTCAAGAGACCAAGGTGGAAGTTGCTGTACCTTTTATGATTTAGTCCTGATTCAATATAGAGTAGACTAGTTACCACAGGTCCATAGATGGCAGGAAGCAAGTCTTATTGGGGGCCATCTTGGATATTGGCTATCAAGGTTGTAAGCGCTTGATACTAAACCTGTTGACCATACATTACTTAGGAATATTCACACTTTGTTCTCTTTTTGCTGTATATGGTACTCTTCACCAGAAATTCAGGTGATACTAGTTTCTGCATTGCAAAGATAGTCTGGAAATTCTACTTCAGGTACTCTAGACTGTGCACAAGTCTACCTCTGCCTGCTGAATACAATTCAGCCTCTCTTCCACACTCAGACCCAATTCCTTTTTGCCACCATGAGAAGCAGACGGTAAGCCTCTCAGGGGTACTGGTGGCTTTTAAAGCATATTTATAAGATTACATGAGACAGCATGTCTTTAATTTGCTATTTAGCTTCAGAGTAATACGCTTCTCTATTTGGAAAACAGTTTTGTCAAGGTACCGGAACAAGGGATAGAAAATTAGAATTTCTAGGATCAATTTCCTAACTGACTTATGGGTTGCAGTGTACCCTTCAGCAAGGCACCTAATGTGCTTGCCTGTAAAACAGGGATATGAAGAATAAATCCCTACTTCGAGGGAATGCATCATAGTTGAATTCATGTTAATGCAACAGGCTTTGAAAAATCTCACAAGAAAAGTACTATGGAAATGCAAATTATTATGTTGTAAAGCTCTTTGGGATACAAGGTGCTGTGTGACTGGAAAATATTAAATCACCTTGTTTTATCTGCTTTAGGATTGTTGCCTTTAAATTTCAAAAAGTACTTCATTTTCTTGACTTGTGACAAGACAAAGGGCAAACTCAAATGCAATTTTGTAAGTGATATATTGTTTGGGTAGCTAGCTTTCATATAACTTTAAAAAGGGCTCTATCATCCCCATATGGAACTCAGCCCTGTAATGAAATAACACCATTCAAAGATGATAATTGTCTTTTATTCCTACGTTATCACATGAAGGTACATCACATTAATACCCCATTTTTATTTTTAGTTTTTTTACCACTGAAAGCATAATTTTAATAATTATCAAAATGTGGGACCCAGTGCAGTGACTCACACCTGTAATCCCAGCACTTTGAGAGGCCAAGGTGGTTGGATCACCTGAGGTCAGGAGTTCAAGACCAGCCTGGCCAACATGGTGAAACCCCATCTCTACTAAAAATACAAAAAATTAGTTGGGCTTGGTGGTTTGCGCCTGTAATCTCAGCTATTTGGGAGGCTGAGGCAGGAGAATTGCTTGAACCTGGGAGGCAGAGGTTACAGTGAGCCGAGATTGTGCCATTGCACTCCAGCCTGGGCAACAACAGCAAAACTCCTTCTCCAAAAACAAAAAAAAAAAAATGTGGAGGAGAACAGAGGGGAGAAAGCTATAATCCCACAGCATGGACTGAATTATAAAATATAGGTATATTATATATTTTATGTATATATAAAATATACACAAGTATTACATATGTATATTTGCAGACATATATATGTAATACTTGTGTATATTCACAAAACAAGCATTATATGTGTATGTATATATATATATATATATATATCAGCAAATATATATATATAGATACATATAATATGTATATATATAGATACATATGATATGTATATATATATATGGGGATATGAAGAATAAACCCCTGCTTCAAGAGAATGCATCATAGTTGAATTCATATTAATGCAATAGGCTTTGAAAAATCTCACAAGAAAGTACTATGGAAATGCAAATTATTATGTTGTAAAGCTCTTTGAGATACAAGGTGCTGTGTATTATATATATTATATATCATATGTATCCATATATATAGATACATACAATACGTATCTATATACATATTTGCAGATATATATACACACATATATATAAACATATAATGCTTGTTTTATGAATGAAAGTTCTCTGAAAGGGAATTTGGAGTAAAGGCTTTATTCCTGTGAAACAGTTTGCAATTGAGGAGATACAGCGTTTGGTGTAAAATGAAGATGAATTACTGAGAACAAAGAGAGCGTTTGGGTTTTACAGCGAAAGTTCTTGCCCAGGTTCCCAATCACTTCTGTTTTTGCAAATGAAGGATTCAAACTTGCTTAGTTCTGTCAATGCAGCTGGGCCTTGTTGGCGGGGCAAGTGAGCTCTGTTTGATTGGTTTCCAAGCCTAAAACCAGAAGTCCCCGTCAGATGTTTCTTTCAAAGGGCCATTGCGGGCAGGGATTTACCACCCACCAAAACAGAAACTGGCTTGGTTGACTGTAGAAAGGGAGGTCCTGTGATACTTTTACAACATCTTCATGAGAACATAGGGGATGTGACCACTCCCTCACCCAGTCACGGCTGCCTGCTTCTGTTTTAACGCACCTCAGTTAGGTACGAGGAGTCCACTTTTTCTGTCAGCTGAGGGCATACTTTAACATTTTGCATTTAGTGTTTAGTACATAAAATTCAAATCTAGCATCATTATATTCAAGTCCTAGGAAAATTATTCTGAGGCTATTTTGTCTTAGACTGGAGAGACAGATAGATAGATACTGGATATCATACAAGTTTTACAAATGACTCAATTATAGAAGAGGTTGACAGTATTTTGTGACATGCACATATGATCAGAGTCGACTGTTAGCAAAATTAAGACTTGGATTTTTTCATTCTTTGAAATGGAGTTTCACTCTTGTTGCCCAGGTTGGAGTGCAATGGTGCAATCTCGGCTCATCACAACCTCCGCCTCCCAGGTTCAAGCAATTCTCCTGTCTCAGCCTCCTGAGTAGCTGAGATTACAGGCATGTGCCACCACACCTGGCTAATTTTGTATTTACTTTTAGTAGAGATGGGGTTTCTCCATGTTGGCCAGGCTGGCCTCGAACTTCTGACCTCAAGTGATCTGTCTGCCTCGGTCTCCCATAGTGTTGGAATTACAGGCGTGAGTCACCTCACCTGGCCAAGACTTGGATTTTATTCAGCATTCTCTCCCTTCCCCAGCACTATTTTCTGTTTCTCATCAGTATGACTACCACTCCCTACCTTCATGCATTCATCTGTCTCGTGTTGTTTCTCTATCAAAAATATCTTCTTAAGAATGAACCTGAAATTCCTTCTCATGGAAAGCAAAAGTAACAGAAAACAGTTTAAAATATGACTTTAACTTAGAAAAATTGAAATTTAAACAAGAATGAAGGTCCTGGGGTAAAAGTTGACAAATAACCCTGATGTGTCTCTTACTGGCAAGAAGATATTTGCATTCATAACAAGTACGATTGGCTTTGCCAACAGCAGATCTAATACCAAACTGGAATCCCATGGGAAGAGTGAGAAACGGTGAGAAGGCAGCAAATCAGAGCGAATAGAGGGCAGGAGGCAGACGTGTGGCCTCTCTAGTAAACCTTCTCATCCTCCAAGTATTTTTGTCCCTCCTCATATTTAAGCATGACAAATGACTACTTCTTTTTATCAAGGAGAAACGGTTTAAAAATTGCTAATAAAAATGTGACTTTCATTTATCAATTAGCTGTTCTTGTATAGCAAATCACTCCAAGACCTAAAATTTAAGACATTCATTGTTTTTCATGGGGTTTTGGATGTAGCTTCCTGAGAGCTGGGCTATAGTGGTTGTTATCTTTCTCCTGGAACTAGCCACCCAGCAAGTCTACCAGGCTCCTGGCTGGTACTGGGGGGTATCTGCACAGAGTCCTGTGATGTGAACCACCTGTGTGTCTCTCAGCCGTGGATATCAGCACAGTATTTGAGGTGCCTACCAGGTCCTGCCGAAGAATCCGCTTCCTTCAGGGGATCTCTGGGTCCTCTCGAGTTTCCTGATTTATTCCTGCAGTCGTTCTGGAGCGGAAATTCACAAGGTGAGCCTGCATTCACTGCTCTACCTGTCTGAGTCAGAGCTACAGTCTAGTTCTCCCTCCCATCCGTCATGTTGACCATGAGTCACCTTCCCCAATGTTTTCTTTTTGACAGTTTTGAGACTCCTCTTGCCAAGACTAGGTGCTGTCACGATCACAAGGCTCCACAATAGGCCATTTACAAACTGAGGAGCATGGGGAGCCGGTCCGAGTCAGAAACTGAAGAACTTGGAGTCTGATGTTCGAGGGCAGGAAGCGTCCAGCCTAGGAGGAAGATGTAGGCTGGGAGGCTAGGCCAGTCTTTTCATGGGGTTTTGGACTGACTAGGTTTTTCTTCTGGTCTGGGCCAGTCTACCTGAAGTTGGATGATTTCGAATTGCCTCATGAACTTGTCTGGTTGCTGGCAGTAGTTGGTCTAGTAGTTGTTCCCCTGTCTGGCAGTTGGCTTGATATTTTCTGAGGCAGGACCATGTGTCTTTCAGAATTCAGTGGTCTGGCCTAGGTTCATTCTCATCAACGTGGGAAGGTTCCCAGCAGCAAGAGCAAGCCCCAAACTCACAAGCCTTTGCGTCTAACATGTTCCCTTCTATTTCAAAGTAAGACAGTGACTAAACCCAGACCCAAGGATTTGAATGGGCTTCATTTTTTGATGGGTGGAGTTTCAGAATAATTTTGATCGATGTTTTTTACAATCTGTCATAGATTATACATTCTATCATTCATGTCTTCAGTCTTTCCTTTCTTATTGGTCCCCCAATATTAGAAATACAGTCCTTCTTTGTTTCTGCTTTTTTCTCCTACTCGATAACAGTATTCTCTGAAGAAAATGATAATTATTATTTTTTCTACAAGGAGTGGGCAATCATTCTCTTCCCAAGCAGCCTATTATTTTAACATGGAAAAAGTTTGGTAAGCCTAATATCATCGTAATAGGAATGTAATCACAGATTTCTACAGACTGATTATTTCAGAGTAAAGACAGGAATTTCTTTCATCTGAAAATATTATCATGTATGTTCCCAGTGGTACCAAACAGTCTTTTTTTTTTTTTTTTTTTTTTTTAAGTCATGGTTCACCAAGGGAAGCTGGGCTTTTCTTTAGAAGTAGTGCTGATCAAGAAAGATATCTACTGGAAATCCAGCCAGCAAAATATCTATTTGTCCTTCTCCTGGATCTTTGTTATCTTTTGAATGTTTGCTTTTCCTGATATTAAGCTACATCTCCACAATATAAATATATTGTGCCATCTATCTATCCATCTCAGTAAACTTCTTTCTTATGCTGTCTCCATGGGGCTGAGGAGCCGCCCATTGTTTTGTTTGTTTTCCAGGTCCTGACTATGTGGTAAAAATAGATATATTAAGTAATTGAAAATATCTGTACAACTATTACCTAAACTATGGTCTTTAAAGATAAGAGGTCCTAAAAATGCACCACCCCAAGGTCACAAACCAAAAGCTATATGGGATCTCCAGATGAATGGCAAATGTGCATTTTCAACAAGGTCTTGATAGAAGTAAAAGTCTTCTTGATTATTGCATTCCTATTTAACTTATAGTTTTTGGTCAGCACAAAAGTAGGTTCACAGAAAATGACTTAGATTATTTTAGACAAAACCAGGTCATGCTTTAATTCACAGCTGTAAAATTCAGATGTGGTATCTTTACTGAAAAATATAGAGACTTTGCACCTAGTACATAGTTACTAATGTTAACCTAGAAAATTGTTTTTTTTTTTTTTTTTTTTTTTTTTTTTTTGAGACGGAGTTTCGCTCTTGTTACCCAGGCTGGAGTGCAATGGCGCGATCTCGGCTCACCGCAACCTCCGCCTCCTGGGTTCAGGCAATTCTCCTGCCTCAGCCTCCTGAGTAGCTGGGACTACAGGCACGCACCACCATGCCCAGCTAATTTTTTGTAGTTTTTAGTAGAGACGGGGTTTCACCATGTTGACCGGGATGGTCTTGATCTCTTGACCTCGTGATCCACCCTCCTCGGCCTCCCAAAGTGCTGGGATTACAGGCTTGAGCCACCGCGCCCGGCCCGAAAATTCTTTTCTCTACATCCCAGTATCAAAGATAACCAGAAATTTTCTTCACCTGGCAATAACAGCAGTGTACCACCATTCTCTTGCCTTTGGATTACATGAGTTCTCCTACTTGTCATTACATAATCTGGAGGAAATCTAATAATCTTCATAGCATACAGACTGTGCTTCATTATATTCATGATCAAAGGTCACTGGACATGGTTGGCAGGATTTAGCAAGCACTCTAGTTGCCTTATTAAATTTCATGATTGCCAGAGGGTAAACAGTAAACAGAAATTTCAGAGGCCAGTTGTTTCATTGATACATTTTCTAAGGACTGGTAGTCTAGGACACGTCAGTATATTACTTCACTTGCAGAAACAAGTGTTGTATTAGCACCTTACACTACAAAGAAAGAAACAGATTTGTGTTGGTTTGAATCAAATATTGCCTAACCTTCAAGACTGCCAGTCTTGAGAGGAGTGGAAAACAAAAAACATGGCTCTGTAACAGATACAGACATCGATATAAACTTCTCTGCCACCTGAGACTTGTAACTCAGCAGAATCCCTGGTAAAGGAAATGTCTGTGCAGATAGAGATGCTGTATAGAGCCTCTGGCAAACCCTCACAGGAGAAACAACAGTGTAGATGCCTATGGTTTTGCAGAAGGGCAATGCTCTTCATTGCCAGCAAATATTTCCCATTTTGAAAGCAATGTTTGACTTGCTATTGGGCCCTGGTAGAAACTGACAAGTCACCATAGAATAACTAGAGGTTGTAACTAACCTAGTTGTGTCACTAACCACCAAAATCAAGAACAAAAAAAAAAAAGGAAATGCTACAGTAGACCAGCCTAGGGAGATGCGGAGGAAGAACACAAACAGCATGAGAAGGTGGCTCAGATTCTCATCGGGTCTGCTCTTACTGCTACACCGCCTGGCCGTTAATGCACTCATATTTGTCGCAGATATAGATGTTGTACGGAGCATTAGGGAAATGCTTATGGTAGAGCATCAAGAGTTCCAAGTAAAATAGAAAAACATTGCAACAGTTTATTTTAATTTACTTCCTGGTCATCCTCCTTAGTGCTATTTTTATGTATATAATAATATCTATCAGGCTGGTAGTGAGCACTTGTAATCCTAGCTACTTGGGAGGCTGAGGGAGGAGAATCACTTCCTTGGGAGGTAGAGGTTGCAGTAAGCCCAAATTGCGCCACTGCACTCCAGCCTGAGCAATGAGAGTGAAACTCCATGTAAAAAAATAAAGAATATATTCCTCTCTCTGCGAGTCTGTGTCAGAAGGTTTAGCAGATGTTTCAATTGTATCAACTACGGAGCTTTCCTCCCCTACATGTAGGCTTTTCAAACCAGGTTTAATGATCTAACCACTTATAATGTTTTATTAGAAAAGAATTTCTAAATAGAGCTGCCAACTTATGATACTTTTAAAGCTCATTGAAAGAATAAAGATTTCTCTTGAATTGTTTAACAGAGATTTAAATTGTGCAGTAAGTAAAATTAAGCTGACATAGAACACAAGATACTGAAGACGCTGTTTCCTAGAGGCATTAAAACTCTATATATGAGTGTAATAATAATAGTTGGTGTAATCAAATCTGCAGATCTCAAAACATTTTTATATTTCTTTCACTAATATTATCTCAATTTTGCGAAGTTATCTTTGCTAGTTGTTTTGGATTCCATTTGAAGCACATTAAAGTGACTGCATATCATTATTAAAACACAAGATAATCAAATTTGGCATAGTTCCTGGAGATTTTAAAGAGATACTCATATTCCTATAGATATAAACTAAAAGATGCCCTTCCCTCCTTTCTGGAGGACAAAAGCAGAAAAGTTTTGATAAACATTCTGAAAATAATAATCATCATAATGATTTCTCACTAATAATCACATTATTTGATAAAGGGGAAAACAATTCTTGTTTTTTAGTTATTTTCCTGGAATCTACACAAACTTTACATATTTTTATGATGCATGATCATGACTAGGAATGTTTTCAAAACTATTTTTGGGGAGAGAAATATCAACATAACTTTAGCATCATAATATACGATGTAAGTTTAAGACTATGAATACATTATTCCTTAATAATATAAAAGCTTATGCCAACTTATATTTGTGTCATTTTTTAGAAAAAATAAATTACTCACAAAGATAGGGGTAGATTTTGGTCTCTTGTTTAAACAACTGTTAATATGTGTTCTTAGGATCAGAATTACAGAACAGTTTGTGGAGAAGAGAGAGTTTTGAAATTGTTAAAGTTGGTTAAGCTACCTCTTTCATATCTACAGCTCTTTGTAATGACCATAACTAAATTTCAACATGATGTGAAAATATTGTTCATGAATATGCATACTTGTATGAAAATTGGAAGGTAGAGTTGTATGTATTAGTCAAAACCATTGACATATGTAACATATATTTATATCAATAAACTAGCAAGATGACACAAAAAGGTAGTAGCTAAAAATATTTTGTTTTTGTTTTTTCTCTTTTCAGAGACAAGTTCTTGCTCTGTCGCCTGGGCTGGAGTGCAATGGGGTAATCATAGCTCACTGTAGCCTTAAATTCCTGGCTCAAGCAATCCTCCCACCTCAGCCTCCCAAGAAGCTGGAACTATAGGCATATGATCACACCTGGCTACGTATAAAAGAAATACAATTGTAGAGACAGGTTCTTGCTTTGTTGCCCAGGCTGGTCTTAAACTCCTGGCTTCAAACAGTCCTCCCACCTCAGGCTCCCAAAGTGCCAAGATTACAGGTGGGAGCCACCACACCCATCTGTAGCTAAAAATATTGAGAGTATGCTGGGGTCTGGATATTTTTCCAAGAGAACCGGAAATAACTGTAACATTATAAAAATTATCAGTCAGGCCGGGCACGGTGGCTCAAGCCTGTAATCCCAGCACTTTGGGAGGCCGAGGCGGGTGGATCACTAGGTCAAGAGATCGAGACCATCCTGGTCAACATGGTGAAACCCCGTCTCTACTAAAAATACAAAAAATTAGCTGGGCATGGTGGCACGTGCCTGTAATCCCAGCTACTCAGGAGGCTGAGGCAGGAGAATTGCCTGAACCCAGGAGGCAGAGGTTGCGGCGAGGCGAGATCGCGCCATTGCACTCCTGCCTGGGTAACAAGAGCGAAACTCCATCTCAAAAAAAAAAAAAAAATCAGTCAAGACAGGGGGCCCAGGGTACATAAAAATATAGTTGGCACTGCCCACAAGCACACTGGGGCCACCAGAACCCAATCTACGCAAGAGTCTAGAAGATAAATTTGCCCCATTTTTCAGACTATAAACTGAGGGCACAACAATCTCTACCAAGCCACTGAGATGAAAATGCTGTCAGACTCTGTGTAGTTAAAAGTGCTATGTGGCTCACCACAATCTGATCACGCTACCTATGAGCCTTGGACATCTGTTGAGGACTTGGTGTATCAGCCTTGACTTGTGGATGGGAAAGAAGTATGGAAAACAGTGTTTCATTTTGCTAAGACACAGCCAAAGAATACAAGATTTCCATGCTCTTTTCCTTCCAATCTTTTCACCACTCTTTAAAAAGTTGATTACCAGTAAACAGATATGAGACTTATGAATCAAGGTCCTGGTAGGAAAGAAATGTCACATTTAAACCAGTAATTTGAGAAAGCTTACTAAAGGGACTATTTAAGCAGGTTTTGGAAGAATTTAGGAAAACTTAACAGGGGTTAGTAAGAGGCCTCGAGGGAAAAAGACTGAAATTCACGGGTTCTGGAAAGAGGCACCTGTAAGCTCAAGAACTTCATGAAGGAGTCAGGTAGACAGCAGTCACCTGGCAGGGAGGAAGTCGACCTCACATTCTTCTCACTCTCTTACCTCCTGTAACTTCTATTGGCCCAAACCAATTTACAAAGACAGAGACAAGGGACCCGTCTATGTAATCTGAAAGCATCGGCCTTCTGGACTCCAGAGCAGAGTGAAGAAAGGAGAAGTATGAATCTGGAGGGACAAAATGATGTTTAACACGTAAAGGTACAACAAAACAATTGAAAAACAACCTTTACATCTGTCTTGGGGAAAGCCTGTCTAATGCAAATAATATGATTGATCATTTTTATTTTTATTTTTGAAATTCTCTTGTAGTAACGCTCAATATTCAAGATAGGGTCAAAAAAGGGAAGGGTTTTATGGGATCAGAAACAGAGACCCACACAATGTAAAAGGAGTCAAAAAGTTGGGTAAAACAAGGAAAACTGTAGATCCAGAATCAGACTGCACAGGTCTGTATTAGCTGTGGAGACCTAGAGTAGAATTTACTGCAATCTGGCGTAGGCATAAAGGTTGACCTTTGTGCCATCTTGCCAATTGCTTCCCCCTCTCATGACTCTATGTAAGAATTTGTGAATGGTATTTGAAATTATAGCACAGGACCAGCTTATTTGCATTTTTTTCTCCAATGAGTTTTGTTGGTGTAGAACCTAGTGGGGTGTTGGAACTTAGTGCCATCTTTCATTGCCCTTCTGGTTGTGTAACTTAGCAAAGACTTCTGGTATGAGCTGTATAGAGAAGTGCCTCTATTACAGGTGGCAGGCTGAGCCCTGCTGTGTTTGTTCTCTGTATTCTTACTGAAAAAAAAAAAAATATATATATATATATATATATATATATATTTGAGATTGAGTTTCTTTCTTGTTGCCCAGGCTGAAGTGCAATGGTACCATCCTGGCTCACCACAACCCTCGCTTCCTGGGTTCAAGCAATTCTCCTGCCTCAGCCTCCTGAGTAGCTGGGGTTACAGGCATGTGCTACCATGCCTGGCTAATTTTGTGTGCATTTTTTTTAAGTAGAGATGGAGTTTCTCCACGTTGGTTAGGCTGGTCTCGAACTCCCGACCTCAGGTGATCCGCCCCACCTCGGCCTCCCAGAGTGCTGGGATTACAGGCATGCGCCACTGTGCCCAGCCCTGGAAATATTTTTAAATCTAACTACATCCTATAAGTTGCTCTGATACTTGCAGGGTGGGGCAGATATGCAAACAAGTGCACAGACATCACATAAGCACTGAAGGAAAGGCGGGCGAGTTGACTACCTAGCATAAATAGAAAGAACAATTTGTGAACAAGCAACTTTCAGGACACTATATAGTCTATATGAAATTTAAAGAACATACACCATTTCAAAGTATACTGACTATCTTCAAGAAAATAAATTCAATTTCACAGTAGGTTTAGATGTGATATAAATATACACTCAGCACATTGTTAGGTATCATATAGAAAAAAAAATGAATATAATATTGTAGTCCGTGCATTGAGCATCTCTTCAGTTAGTGAGGAAGACATGAAAGTCTTTTAATGGATGTAGTACATGCTACGTTGCATTGTTGCTTAAGTGCCCAGTGAGTGGTGCTGGCATTAACTATTGAAAGAGAACTGTACGTAACACGAAAGCCTAGACAAGATGAAGATCAGAACATAGCTTAGAAATGGGGCGGTAAAGATGATAGGAGAAGATGGTATTCCAAAGGAAGTGTGAATATCTTCCTTTACCACTCTGAAGCTAGAGAGATAGAGAATTATAACAGCAGCAGGGTTGACAAGATTAACAAGACTCCTGACCTCCAAAATCTTCCCTATCTATAATTCTCATGGATTTCCAGCTGTCTCTGTAAAAGATAAGTACATGAATTCTTTTGCAGTGTGGCCCTATTTATCTGGTATGTGTCATAATTTATAGTGTCTAAAAAATCTGAAACTAGGATCATTTGGGGTTCACAGGAGGTCTAGAATGTTTGCAATAAATTGTGTGTGTATTTTTATGTGTATATACACTACACAATAACTCTATGAATATATTTATGATACTATCAGTGTTCAGAGTGTGTGATATTATGAACAATGTACTGACATGTAAACACTGCTCAGGTTTTAAGCACTTGGTAAACTATATAATCATTCTAACACATTTTAGTAGAAACTTTCATTTTCTTTTGTTTTATTAATTCCATTCATATGCAGTTCTCATAAAAAATAGTCTTTTATGTTTGGACTTATCATAATTTTTTCCTCATGCTTGATCATTTAATTCAATGTTAGAGTTACTTAGTTTGGCAAAATCTTTTAGTATCCAGAAAGTTAAAACTATGCATAGAAAATTATATTCTACTTCATTATAGGAGCAGGTCTTACTTTTATATGGTGCCTGTACCATAATATGCAGTAAAATATAGTCTTCCTTTTTGAACATATGTGCAGAGAAAGTTTTTAACGTCCTTTGGGGCCTCTGAGGAAAAAATGGTGCCACCAAAGTCAGAAGTCAGATTCCAGATGCTTGTTTGTTGATATTCATTGCCCTAACCCTTTATCCTGAATTATTTAAGAGACTTCCCATCCTCTCCACCTCTTACAATCCATTGGGTTTATTTATTTATTTATTTGTTTGTTTGTTTATTTGTTTTTGAGACAGGTTCTCACTTGGTTGCCCAGGCTGGAGTGCAGTACTGACATCTTGGCTCACTGCAACTGCTGCCTCCCAGGATCAAGCAATCCTCTTGCCCTAACTGCCTGAGTACCTAGGACTACAGCATTGTTTTATATTTTAAGAAAATTTCTTACAACCCACCTCTGTCAAAAATGCTTAAATGGCTCTTGAATGCTTGCTGTTTTAATTCCATAACAGAGTATCAAAAATGTTTCATGACTAAAACATCAAAAGCATTGGCAACAAAAGCCAAAAGAGACAAATGGGATCGAATTAAACTCCAGAGATTCTGTACAGCAAAAGAAACATCATTATAGTGAACTGACTACCAACAGAATGGAAAAAAAATTTTTGCAATCTACCCATCTGACAAAGGGTTAATATCCATAATCTACAAAGAACCAAAACAGATTTACAAGAAAAAAACAAACAACTCAATTCAAAAGTGGGCAATGGATATAAACAGACGCTTTTTGAAAGAAGATATATATGAGGCCAACAAACATATGAAGAAATCCTCATCACCACTGGTCATTAGAGAAATGCACATCAAAACCATATTGAGATACCATCTCACACCAGTTAGAATGGTGATCATTAAAAAATCTGGAGACAAAAGATGCTGGAGAGGATGTGGAGAAATAGGAACACTTTTACACTGTTGGTGGGAGTATAAATTAGTTCAACCATTGTGGAAGACAGTGTGGTGCTTCCTCAAACATCTAGAACTAGAAATTCCATTTGACCCAGCAATACCATTACTGGATATGTATTCAAAGGATTATAAATTGTTCTATTATAAAGACACATGCACAGGCTTGTTAATTGTAGCACCATTTATAATAGCAAAGACCAACCCAAATGCCCATCAATGATAGACCAGACAAGGAAATTGTGGCACCATGGAATACTATGCAGCCATAAAAAGTATGAGTTTATGTCCTTTGCAGGGACATGGATGAAGCTGGAAACCATCATTCTCAACAAACTGACACAAGAACAGAAAACCAAATACCACATGTTCTCACTCATAGGTGGGTGTTGAACAAGGAGAACACATGAGCACAGGGAGGGGAGCATCACACACTTAGATCTGTTGGCATGGGGGAGCTAAGGGAGGGGCAGTGAGGTGGGGAGGTTGCAGAGGGATAACATGGGGAGAAATGCCAGCTATAGGTGACAGGGGGATGGGGGCAGCAAACCACCTTGCCATGTAGGTACTTATACAACAATCCTGCATGATCTGCACATGTACTGAAGAACCTAAAGTACAATACAAAAAAAGTTTTAGAAAGAAAATACAACAGGGTCTTTGTCTTAGTGCGGTTCATATTGAATTTGGTGGACCAGTAACTAAACAAAGAGTCACAAAACAATCTGATAAAAGTGTTCCTAAAAGAATATATGAAATGTTATATCAAAAGAGAAGGAAAAGTACCTACGTCTGCCTATGAGAGTAAAGAAAGGCTTCATTAATGACAGGTTAATAAAATTAAGTCTTAAAGGATGAAGAGAAATTTATTAGTTGGGCAAAAATGAGGAAAGACTCTTAGAAGATAATCAAATATAAGAGAATTAGACTGTAATGGGTGCAAGCAATTCAGTAGCGTTAGGTTCAGAGTACTTGTAGAGTTAACACAGTAGAATTCAGGTCACACAAGGGCATTTTATGCCCTACTAAAGCTGTAAAGGATAGGAAACATCTGGAAAAACACTAAGCTGACCAGTGATTTGCATATCTGAAACACTGCCCAGGCTGTGGTGTAGAGTGTCTTGATGGCTTGGAGTATACTAGACTTGGGAAAGGCAGTGAAACTAGACGATTGCTTCTGTGGTTCAAGTGAGGCATGATTAAGTAATGAACTATGACAGTGACCTCAAACTTTGAGAGGAGTGGGCATATTTGAGGATGGAGAGGAACAGCCAGTAGAAATGTTGGAATTTAGTGGCTTATTGAGTGCCAGAATGAGAGAGAAGGAAGGTTGAAATCTCTCTCGGGTTTTGGCTATGGCAACTAGAGAAGAGGGCATTTCATTCACCAAATCAGGGAAAATGGGAGGAAGGGCTGGTAGGAACAGGAGAATGAGATTTTCAATGTTTAATTTTTTAGGAGAGGCCGAGTTTGAGATACACACAGAACTTTCATGTTCAGTTGTCAACTTGGAATTTGGAAGAAAAGATGAGGAGCTTAAGAAACAGAAGAGAGGGCTCTAGAGACTAGGAAAAGGGAAACGATGCAGGTAATTGAAAAGGTGGCATAAAATGGAGAACCTAGGGGGAGATGGTGGAGAGAAAAAGAAAAAGACCTCTAAAACTCCACAAGCACTAAAAACTCTTAATACACGAGGAACAAAAAGAAGTCTGTGATCCAGTTGAAAGACACATACACACACACACATACACAGAGAGAGAGAGAGAGAGATAAGGGGCCAGGCACAGCAGCTCATGCCTGTAATCCCAGCAGTTTGGGAGGCCAAGGTGGGCATGTTGCTTGAGCTCAGGAGCTTGAGACCAGCCTGGGCAACATGGGGAAACCCTATCTCTACAATAAAATGTGAAAAAAAAAATTAGCTGGGTGTGGTAGCACATGCCTGTAGCTGCAGCTACTCGGAAGCCTGAGGTGGGAGGATTGCTTGAGCTTGGGAGGTAGAGATTGCAGTGAGCCAAGATTACACCAGTGCATCCAGCCTGTTCTATGAAGTGAAACCTTGTCTCAAAAACAAAACAAAACAAACAAACAACCAAAAAATAATAATCCCCAAAACACTAAGAAGGAGGTTTTAGGGGAGTGCAGTGTAACGAACATTGAGAAAGAAGAAAGTGGTGAACAGTATCACATGCCAGTAAGATAACAATGGAACATTACTCATTGGATTTAAGGATTAGGAATGCCTGATGACTTCATCAGATCATTTTCAAGGAGACACAGCAAATCTTCAGCAATTTAAGAAGTGAAAAGAAGGAGATACCATGTACTGAGCTCTGTTTTGATAAGCTGAGGAATGATAAAATAAAATGTGACAGGGCAATCGTCAAAGAGGATACAACACAGTGTACAATACATACAAAGAAGTAGTGTTGAATTTTTTTTTTTAATATTCTTAGGGGAATGATCCAGTGGAAAGCAGTAAAGAAACCTCCCTGAGAAAGGAGTACGTGATAGAAGTTATTTTTAATCAAAATGAGTTATGGGTATTAGGAAATAAAGGTGATATTAATAGAATAGTCTTTGAACCATTGAACTAGGGATAAAGTACTTTGAACTATGAATAAAAGCAAGCTTTTAAAGGGAGTGAGATAACTTTTTTCTTCTGTAAATCCAGAAACTAGGTCATCTATTGTGACGGGGTGTTGGGAGGAGACTTTGAAGAAATGGATGCATATTTGTAATAACTACTTGTGAATGTGGAAAAGCACTTGACCAAGTGCATGCAACAGGATGTCTGTGCGGTCCGTGTTCAAGGCCCACCTGAGGTCAAATATCATAATTTTTATTAAGGGCTGAGTCATTTTTCTCATAGATGAAGACATTTTACAAATGGGGTAGGTTGATGCAGACACGAAGAATTTAGTTTGAATAAAATAGCAGACTATGTGCAAAGGGTAGAGAGGTGTTACTATATGTATTTGGAAGTAACGAATTTCCAACTTGGAAGTAATTATCTCAAATAATTAGGTCTTTGGTAAACTTAAAACAAAGGATGAAGGAGCAGATTTGATAGCTGAGAAGTGAGTGGTAAGTTCAGGGAAAATATGAATGTCTTTTTGGCTCAAGCTGTGACAAAGCGAGACTCTGCCTCAGAAAATTAAAAAAAATAATAATTGGAAAGGCACAGGCCTTAGACCACCTAAAACAATCCTGATAAAGAAGAATAAAGTGGGAGGAATGACTCTACCCAAATTTACATACTGCGATATAGCTACAGTAATCAAGACAGTGTGGCCTTAGTAGGGAGTCACATGTAGGCCAACAGACTGAATAAGAAACCCAGAAATAGACCCATACATGAAAAACCAACTAATTTTTGACATAGATACAAAACCAATTTGTGTTAGTCTGTTTGCATTGTTGTAAAGCAATACCTAAGGTGAGATAATTTCTAAAGAAAGGGGGTTGATTGGCTTATGGTTCTGCAGGCTGCACAGGCATGGCTCTAGCAGATGATCCTGGTGAAGCCTCAGGAAGCTTCCGATTATGGTGGAAGTTGAAAGGAGTGCAAATAATCACATGGTAAGAGAGGGAGCAAGACAGAGCAAGAGAGGAGATGTCAGTCTCTTCTAAACAACCAGATCTTGCATGAGCTCATAAAGAACTCACTCATTATCGCAAGGACAGCACCAAGGCACTCATGAGGAATCCGACCCTATGACCCCAGTACCTCCTACCCGGCTCCAACTCCAGCATTGGGAATCACTTTCAATGCAAAATTTGAAGGGGACAAACATCCAAACTATATCACAATTCAATGAGGGAAAGGTAAGCCTTTCAACAAATGGCAGTTGGACAATTGAACATCCATAGGCAAAAGAAAGAAAAATGGAAGCAAGGAAGGAAGGAAAAGGAAAGGGAAGGGTGAGAGAGAGGGAGGAAGGAGAAGGAGGGAGGGAAGGAAGGAGGGAGGAAGGAGAAGGAAGGAGGGAAGGATGGAGAGGGGAAGGAAGGAGACAATTGAATAATTGGACAATTGATAATTGGACAATTGAACATCCATAGGCAAAAGAAAGAAAAACAGAAGGAAGGAAGGAAGGAAGGAGAAGGGAAGGGAAGGGAGAGAGGGATAGAGGAAGGAGAAGGAGGGAGAGAAAGAAGGAAGGAAGGAAAAGGAAGGAGGAAGGAAAGAGGGAGGGAAGGAAGGAGAAAGGAAAGAATTTGACAGCTTTTACAAATGATATATTGTGGGGAAGCCAAACCTCACAGATGTCACAAGTGATATATTAGGTGTAAGTTTGTACAACACAATAGGAATGGGCTGTCCTTATCTGAAACAGAGCTGACAGGCTTGGAGGCTTTCATTTCCTGCTCATGTCTTCCTCAGAAACTCCATCCAGGACTTTTTTCTAGCCATTGTGACCTCTGAGTTTCTTCTATGGTTCTTCCAGGAAAGTAGTTTTCAAAAGTGAGTTTTCATCGGTATCACCTGGAAGATTAATTAGATGGAAGATGGCTGGGTTTTATCCCCAGAGTTTCCAGTTCTCAGTAGATTTATCATAGGAGCCCGAAATTTTCATTTTGGGAGCCAGACATGGTGACTCACACCTGTAATCTCAGCTACTCAGGAGACTGAGGCAGGAAGATTACTTGAGGCCAGGAGTTCAAGACCAGACCTCATCTCTTAAGTTTTGTCCCCATTTCTAAGACATTTCAAGGGAATGTTGATGCTGCTAGTATTAATACAGGGATGACACTTTGAGAACCATTGTATCACTGTCTGCAGAGCACAGGTGAAAATTGCTGCTCATGCAATAAAGGACGAAGATAAATTTTAAAGCAAGTAACGAATGTAATGAAAATCCTAGTACTTCAATCAATATTGGAAGACTGCTTAGAGTGGGAAAAAATCAGAAGACCAGTGCAAAGAATACTGCAGCAGCCTAGAAAAATAGACAGAAGGGGCAGATTTAAGAAGCCAGGTGTCTAACTAGAAATTATTTGTGACAGACTGGAAATTAGGAAAAGTTGGGGCCATCCGTGATGCATTAAAACATCTTAGTTTGAAGAGTTAAGTTTCTTTTCAATGGTGTAGCAGGAAAAATTTACTCACTATCACTCAGCTATGCAAGAAAATACAGTTATTTATTCTATAATTGATCTAACTACATAACAATTCTAAAATTGCTCTAACTTTCCTCGTAAGTCTTCACTAAGTAGCAAGGGATGACTGGGAGTTTAAATTGCCAATTAATGGTAACAAGCCTGCAAGGGGGAAAAAAAGTGTCTGCGTCAAGAAGCTCAACTTTTTTTCAGGCAAATGCTCATTATTTCGTATATTTTTTCTTCTGTCTCTCTGCTTCTGAAAAGATGTCATTTTGCTGTTTGAGGAGGAGTTGGGGAGGGTATGGTGAATTAGAAATGATCAGAGGTCTCTGAATGTCAGTGGCATTGTCAGAAATGACAAGACTGAATCCAGTGAGGTGTCACAGGTTCTGTCTCACCCTGCCATTGACCATTGTCCATGGTGATTAATGTTTGTATTCCTGGTTGTCCCCTCTTTCAGATGCAGGCTCTTGTCAGCCCAGTTGACCTCTCAGTATCTCTTGGTTATATCAGCAAGGGAGGAAGCAACTCTCATTACTCTGCATGTCCCGTCTTGACCACGGACAACCGGCAGTGGAGGTTTAGCTTTCTATCCAACCATCTTCTCCCAAACATTCTGTACAATTTGCCCCACATTGCCTTGGATCTAGGCCCCAGCCAAACATGGAGCTCCTCTGCGAGGTTGGCAACTAACCCACGCTCTCCCCAGACAACCAAGCACTAACATTCTCACCATCTTCATATTTCACTATTTGTCTTCATACCTTTGAGTATCAGGAAACGGAGGCCTCCTTGGGCTCTTCTCTCACTATTTATTCTCTTCTCACACTCTCAGAAGGCAAGGGGGTTTTCCATGTTCTGTGAAAATTGAGGAGGACAATTCCTTAAATCCCCTTCATTTCTGGGGTGACATTCATTTTGACCCATTTTTTTCCAGAGTCCACAGTTGTGGATAGATACAGGTGAGAAAAGGATTTGGCAACATCATAACATTGGCATGCATGAAAAATACAAAATATCTCAAAATACCTCAGGGAGAGAGAGAACAGGAAAGAGGGGCCAAGCTGTTGGGGAAGATGGTTTACTCTGCCTGAGCAGTATTGACTCAAAGTCCTGCCAGGCCAGCAGACATCTAGCTGGGCTAACCCAACAGCGTCTGGGGATATAGATCTGAAGTTCAGAAATAAGATTGTGCTGAAAAAGTAACTATAGTAGTTTTCCAGGTTGCCTGGCCATGTAATTAAAAGCAAAAACAATCAGTTAATTAAAAGCTGTCTCCTTGGCTGGAATGTATGAGGGCTAATTACCAGTGGTTCTACAGTCTTGTATTTTGGAGGAATGTGAGATTTGTTGTTAACTACTTTGACTATAAGTCTGCAATACAGTCTATGTTTAATTTTGATGTATGGAGTTTGGAGAATTCATTTCACACACTTAAATTACAGAGGATGACAGAGTATTGCGGAAGTGGTTCCACTGGTTTATTATAAAAGTGATGTGGTTTCAACTTAGTTCAGAGTTGATGTGAAGAAGGTCCACATTTGTAATTTTTCCTGCTCATAGTTACAGCTTGGGGGATTCAAGGCTGCAGTATGATTGTGGTGAGAGCTACTCTGGAGTCTCCTCTCTGCTCCTTTTTTTTCTATTCTACTCTATGTCTTGTTTTTCCTTATCCCTCATCAGCCATTTTTCAAAGCTTTTCCCTCTCTGATCCATTTTTTTTCCCTCCAGTCTCTAAATGTTGGAGTTTCCTGAGCTCCTTGCTGGGTCCTGCTCCCTTCTCTCTCATCCTTAGAAAACTCATCCTGTCCTCCAGATTTTGCACTGTATTAACCGTCATAAGTGCGATCTCTCTGCAGACGACCCGTGTTTTTCTGTCTCCAGCTCTGACCTCTGTGGACTACAGACTCTTCTGTCCACCTGCCTCATCTGCTCAGAGGCTAGCGGACTTCAAACTCAAAACATCCAAGACATGAATTCTTGATAAATCTCCCACCCTGAATCTTCTCCCCACAGGGTCTTTCATATCTCAGTAAATAAAGACATTATTATTAACTCCAACACACCAGTAATGCTGTTGGCTCTACCCTCAAATCTGTGCAGAGCCTGATCATGTTTCACTGTCTCTGTGTTTGCCACTCTATTGCCTGCTGCAATTGACTCCCAGCAGATCTCCCTGTTTCCGCTCCTATTTGTCTAGAATCTATACTCCATAAACATAAATCAGATCATTTCACTCTAATGCTCAAAATTTTCTCACACCTTTCATGTCTCTTAGAGTGAAGCCCAATGGGCTAGCACCTACGCGGTGCATGAGACTCCCAACTCCAGCCTCAGCCCGACCTTTGTTTATTGTGCTACTACTCTCCACTCATATCAACCTCCTTAGGAGTGCTCATGCTTCTGCCTCTCCATCTTTGCATTTTCTCTTTTCTCTGTCTGAAGTATTCTTTCTCTATCTCTGTGCATGTTCCGATGGCTTCATTCAAGGCCTGTGTGAACAGCATCTGCCTCCGTATAACCGTCCTCATCCTCCATTTACCCATTAACTCCTTATTGCCTGGCACCGCTTTAAGGAAATTGCTGTCAGTATCCAAATTGCTAAATTTACACAGAAATGATTCAGCGTGTGTTTGACTGATGCTTGTTTGGACACTCTTGAACACTCTTTGTTTTTTTTTTTAGCTATTTCTCTTTGCCATTCCTGATACCACTTTCTGATTCATTGAATCATTCAGGCATCTTCTAGGCACTGAGTGTGCAGCAGTGAACAAAACACTTAGTGTCAATCATTAGGGAAATGCAAATTAAAATCACAATGAGAAGTCACTTTACTTCACTGAGACGTCAACTACCAAAAATAAGGGGGAAGGGGCGCGGTGTGGTGGCTCATGCCCGTAATCTGGATACATGGGGTGGCTGAGGCAGGAGGATGTCTTGAGCCCAAGAGTTTGAGACAAGCCTGGGTAATATAGCAAGACCTCATCTTAAAAAAGAAAAATTAGCAGGGTACAGTGGGGCATGCCTGTGTCCACAGCTACACAGGATGCTGAAGCAGGAGGATTGCTTGAGCCTGTGAGTTTGAGGCTAACAAGCATGCACAAGCATGTGGAGAAACTGGGACTCTTGTACACTCTTGGAGAAAATGTAAAATGGTGATTTCATTCAAAAATCATATGACAGGTCCTAAAAAGATTGAACATAGAATTAATCTTTGATCTAGCAATTCTGCTTCTGGGTATTTACCTAAAAAGTTGGAAAGAGGAATTAGAGCAGATATTTGGACAACCATGCTCATAATTCAGCTGCATTATACACAATCTCCAAAAGGTGGAAACAACCCAACAGTCCATAAATGGATGAATGGTAAACAAAACGCTACATATACATACAATGGAATATTATTCTGTCTTAAACAGGAAGGAAATTTGGCATGTTACAACATTGATGAATCTTAAAGAAATTATTCTAAGTGAAATAAAGCATTCACAAAAGGAGATATATTATTGGGTTCCACTTACATGAGATTACTGAAGTACTCAAATTCATAGTGGCAACAAATAGAATGAGAGTTACCAAAGGCTGATGAGAAGAGGGGATGAGAAAATATTGTTCAATGGGTACAGAGTTTCAGTATGGGACAATGAAAAACCTCTGGAGAGGGCTGGTGGCTATGGTTAATCAACAATGTCAGCACATTTATTGCCACCGAACTGTAGATTTAAGACGGTTAGAATGGTAATTTTAGTGTTATGTATATTATTAAAAAATCCATTGTACTCACACTCATGAAGTTTACTGGGGGAAAAGACAATGAATAAAGTGAATGTGTGTCATGAGATCACCTCCAACAGAGAGGTCTTTGCTAACTACCTTGCCTTATCAATAGTTCTTTCCCTTTCTACCCCTCTGCTCTGCCCTTGTCACCACTTAACGTTATATTATAGACTGAAATGTAAGCTCCCAGAGCTCAGGAAGTCAGGAAATTTTTTATTGGTCCTTGCTATGACTCTGGTTTTCAAAACACTACTTAGCATGTGGTCATAGGATCTCAATAAATATTTTCTGAGTCGTTACATCATTAAGCTGAATAGAATATTATTATTTCATGCCTTACATATAGGTATGATTTCAAGTCATTGTCTTTGTATGTGAACAATCCAAGTATTCATAAGTTTTTTTTTAGAGAGTGTGTGTAGCTTCCACGTGGCCCTGAGAGAAGCTAGGTGCAGTTTATAGCATTACAATAATAATGGAAAGAGAATAAAGAGGTGTGAGATTAATCTACTGCTTGTCTCCAGGAAAAGACTTATTGCGCAAAAGGCAGAGAGGAAAATTATAATCTATTATTCTCAATTTGAATGAAAGCCTCAGTATACCTAAAAGCTGTCATATACATTTGTAGTTATGTAAAGAAGAAGACATGGCAAGCTCATATCCAGCTGATCGCCTCGTTTAGAACTTTCAAAATTAATTGCGATATGCTTGGTTGTGCCATCATTTCTGCAGTTCCTCAAGTAAGTTTTGATCAGCTGCAGGCAGCCAAAGGAATTTCTCAAGCTACAAAATTAACTAGCATCACAGTGAATCTGAACAGCTTATAAAGTGCTAGAAAAGCACCAAGGTGTAGATTGAGCATGATAGAAAATTCAAATAAAAAACCGAATTCATTTTCATTGTTTTTACTGCCGAAACACATCACATTTGATGAACTGGAGCATATAAATACTCTGCTTTGAATCCATGATAAAAATCCTAAGTTCGCAATACAAGAGATGCACACGCATATACACACATACATTTAGAAATAAGTACCTTGACAATTAACCACATTAAAATGTTATATGAAGTTGAATGTAACATGTAAATGAAAATGTAAATGTTATACGAAGTTAAATGAATAACATTAAATGTTATATGACGTGGATTTTTTGTTGATTATAATGGGAAGGTACTACATATCTTGCATCTTATTATGTTTTCTTGCTTGAAAGCAAAATAAAACTTACTGTTTTTGGACTGGCAGAAGTAGAAAGATGGCTAACAGCAGCTGCATCAAGTTGTTGGAAGGGTGAGGGGTGTGGGACCCATTTCACTAACCACTTTCCATCTGACACTAGGGACTCCTCAGTGAGTGGCCTTCCCTCCACACTGAGTGTGAGAAGTTTGCCACCTCATACTACAACATCATTGTCAAAGAACCCACCTGGGTGTGTGGACCTTCAGCTGCATAATCTGTGGCAAGAACTTCAAAAGAAAGACCAGCTTAAAAAAAAATCTACATTTTCTGCCTCTTGGCTTTTGTGAGTAGTAGTGTAATAAGCTTGGGAGTGCTAATATCTCTTTAAGATCCTGATTTTAATTCTTTTGGAGAAATACCCAGAAGTGGGATTGCTGGACTATATGGTAGCTCTGTTTTTAATGGTTGGGGAGAACGTCTTTTATAAACTGAATATTTGTATCTCCCCCAAATTCATTTGCTGAAATTGAATTCCCAATGCAATGGTATTTATAAGTGGGGCCTTTGGGAAGTGATTAAGAGTCCTCATGAATGGGATTGAGGGAATGTGTTCTCTTTCCAGGTCCACAAGGGGGCATAGTTTTAAGGGCACTAACTTCCCAGCGCCATGCCCCACTCCCATCTCTCTTCAACCGGGAAATAGAAGGGTTTATGTTTAAATTTCTTGGGCGTGAGAAGAAATTAAGAGCCAATCACCCCAGTGGAAGTTCTAAGGAACCCCTTTCAGTGGCCAGAGGACCATGGGGAGGTGGGAAATTCTCCCAGGATAAATTCCCCTGCTCCTTCACCCACACCGGATTCCCAGCTCTCTGGAATCCCCTCCCACATAGTCGAAGTACTCTTTCCCCTGCTGGATTTCCCCTCTGGGATCCCCTTCCACCCAGAGTGCAAGCTGTCTTTCCTTTCCCGGATTCCATCTTTCTGGATTCTCTCGCTCAGTGTGAGGGGAGTTTTCCTTCTCTGGTTTTCTCCCTCTGGGAAACCTTCTCAGTCAGTGTGAGAGCGGCTTTTCTTTCTATCATTCAGTGTGAGAACTAGCTGTTTCTTTCTCCCTCCTTCTCCTTTTTCTCTCTCTACCTAAATAAAGCACTTTTCTGCAACATTTTTGGGGTCTGGTATTTAATTCACGAGTGCACTGCACCATGGTCTCCTCTCTCATTCTTGAGAGAGTGATAGACCAAGAACCTTGAGAAACGTCCTCTCAGGGAAGCTGGGGGCTCCCCTGAACCCCAGCAGGATTAATATCCTGTTGAAAGAGACCCCAGAAAGCTTCACCATACCTTTCATTTTCTTCTTCTTCTTCTTTTTTTTTTTTTTTTGTTAATTGAGGTGGAATTTCACTCTGTTGCCTTGGCTGGAGTGCAGTGGCACAATCTCAGCTCACTGCAACCTCCGCCCCTCCTCCCACCTCCCCTGTTTCAAATAATTCTCCCTCAGCCTCCTGAGTAGCTAGGATTACAGGCGTGTGCCACCACACCCAGCTAATTTTTGTGTTTTTAGTGGAGATGGGGTTTCACCATGTTGGTTATGCTGATCTTGAACTCCTAACCTCAAGTGATCTGCCCACCTCGGCCTCCCAGAGTGCTGGGATTACAGGAGTGAGCCACCGAGCCATTTTCATCATACCTTTCAGCCTGTGTGGACAGAGTAAAAGATGGCTTCTATGAACCAGAAAGCAGGCAATCACCAGACCCTAAATCCTCCAGCGCCTTGATGTTGGACTTTCCAGCCTCCAGAATGATGAGAAATTAATTTATGTCATCAGGTTTATGATATTTTGTTTTAGCAGCTCAAATAAACTAAGGCAACCCCTATACTTTTCCATAGCATCAGCACAATTTTGTATTCCCATCAGCAGGATGCAAGGGTCCCAGTTTCTCCACACTGTCTCCGACACTTGTGGTCTGTTTTTTGAATGACAGCTGTCTTGAAAGTTGATGTGAGATGATATCTAACTGTGGTTTAATTTGCATTTATCTGGTGATTAGTGACACTAAGCCTGCAATAGAATACAATTTGGTATGAAAAATGAAGGAGACTATGCAATGTGTGATAACACAGATAAACCTTGAAGCCGTTATGTTAAGTGATATATACCAGTCACTGAAAGACATCTTCTGCAAGACTCCACTTCTTAAGGTATCAAAAATAGTCAAATTAACAGGTGACATGACAGTTGCTAGTGGTGGGGGTGGGGGAAGGAAAAGGGGAATTTATTAATCAATGGCCATAAAATTTCAGTTAAGCAAGATGAATAAGTTTTAAAGATCTGCTGTACATTATTGTAGCTTTCACCAACAATACTTTATTGTACACTTAAAAATGTGTTAATATGGTAGATTTCATGTTGTGCTCTTACTATGATAAAAGAAAATTTAAAAAATTAAGATAAAAAAATCTAAATTTTGATTTATTACCACTATTACTACTGCATATATGGAGGTAGCTGGTGATGATAATGAAGTGGCAAATGTCCTAATTGATAAAATGTGGTAGGCAGCATTTTTCAATGATCCCAAGTTTTTTATTTCTCTCCCATATATGACTTGTATAATTCCTTCTCCTTGAGGATGGAAAGAACCTGAAACTTGCCTCTAACCAGTTGAAAATAAAGAAGATGAGGGGAATATATTTTTATATGTGATTAAGTCTCTAATCGCTTGAATTTGTGTTAGTCAAAAGAGAGATTATTTTGGGTAGACCTGACCTAATAAGGTGATCTCTTCCGTTAAGTTAGAGATTCTGTTTATTGTGGTTTTGAAGGAACAACCTATCATGAATCCTGAAACTGCAAGGAAGGAAATAAATTTTGCCAAAAAAAATGAGTGAGTTTGAACACAGATCCTTCCGTAATCAAGCCTTCAGATAAAAACACAATCAAACCCACGTCTTGATTTCATCCTTGTGAGATCCTGAGTAGAGGACCCACGTAAGATACACAGAGACTTCTAACCTACAGAAACTTCGACATAATATGTTTGTTGTGTTAAGTTGCGACGTGTTCACCAATTTCTTACACAGCATAGAAAACAGATATACAAGGGTATTGAAGGTTACACATGGCTGCTGAGCAAAAACATGGATTCAAAGCATGCGTTGTACAAATGAGGAGCCAGCGAAGAATCCCGATAAAGTTATTGATACAGTGTTCTTGATAATCTGAAGAGCTGGATGGTACTTCATATGTACCTACTTATTTGGCTCATAATATTAAGTATATATATCTCAATCATTGTTCTCATCCTCTGAACCCATGTTGTTACTTTTCCTTTGTTTACCCACTAGACCATGCAATTACATTTATCTCTCAAGTGTAAGATGCGCTGCCATCTGGATAAAAACTAAAAGAAAAAAGTAATGATTTGGAGTGCTTCAAACATACAGGTGTTTAGTAGTGAATTAACTAACATTCTGGATGGTTGACTGATTTGAATTTCTTTTAATTTGGATATTTGGGGACTGTGTAGACGTACTATCTGAAGCTATAGATACTGATAAGAAACAAGAATTATTAGTTAGAAAACAATATGTAATATGATAACATGATTCAGAATCTTTTTAAGCTCGTGCCTATATTTGATAGAATGTTTTTATTATCCTATATCAGAGTTTAATATATTTGAAAAGCATTGTAAATGTTATAGCCTTTAATAATTAAAATTACGTCTACAGTTTGCTTTACATACATAGAGCTTCTTATTTATTTCTCTCTTCATTGAATCTCTTATTTTATTCTTAAATGTGCAGTCTTTTTGATAATAATCTATGATAACAAAACAATATTACACATTAAAAAAGAAAGAGATGGGGTTACAGCTGACAATACAGAGATACCCTTGTTGGTTCTAGTCTGCAAAGTTCTTCCCTGGCAGGCTAGATAGTGGCATCTAGTCTTTGATATTCAGAAATATAACTATGCGTTTACATGTATACTGGCTTGTTTAGGAGATAATTTTGAGAATTACTTGTAATATTTATTTGTGAAATTATTATCTCAAATAGTAATTTAAGTGAATGTGATAAAATCTACCAAATGCTGATTCGGGGACCGTGGTAATTTAGGAAAAGGAAGATGCAGAAGAAAGGGTTTCTAATGGTGGGGAAAAGATATAAGTGATCAATCAATTTTCTAATTTATTTTGTTATAAATATTTGGTGTCTGAGTATCTGACCTAAGGGAAAATGTTTTTATGTGTTTATTTTAGATGGAGCCTTACTCTGTCACCCAGGCTGGAGGGCAGTGGCACGATTTTGGCTCACTACAACCTCCACCTCCTGGGTTTAAGTGATTCTCCTATCTCAGCCTCCTAAGTAGCTGGGACTACAGGTGTGCACTACCACGCTCAGCTAAGTTTTGTATTTTTTAGTAGAGACCGGGTTTCATCATATTGGCCAGGCTGGTCTTGAACTCCTGACCTCATGATCCACCCTCCTCAGCCTCCCAAAGTGCTGGGATTACAGGCATGAGCGACCGTACCAAGCTGGGAAAACTTTTTTAAAAAAATACTGTATTAAGCACTGGAGTCTTTATACATATTTTAAAACTGAAAATTCTTGACTACTCAACTGAATTTTTGGTTTGCATGTTTATACTTTTATCTGGTGAATGGAGTAAGTGATCAACTGCATTGTGAGAAAACTGCATTTTCTTGGGACTGCCTTCTAAATAACCAACTTGGTCATGTTCTTGGATTTTAGGATAATTGCTTCTAAGAATCCAGTGGTGGCAGAAAGCCCATTTAGATATATGAAGGGGTGGAACAGGACTATTTTGCTCAGAAAACTTCCAGGATTTTGTGTTTTTAATCTCTAAAAATTCTATTCATTCAGGCATTTCTCATTACAGATGAATACCATTGCCTCACTATGAAGAGTAACACTGTGCAATGCAATGAACACTTGAATGTTTAAGTGATTCCATATATGTTATTTCAAGGAGAAATGATCTCCTTTAGGAGGAGAAAAACATTTTTATTTTTGTTTCTGCTGAAAGTCACCTTGGACAATTGAAAAGGAAAGCATTCCTGTGCATCTAGATTCATTGATTTTTGGCTTGAATTTTTGTAGCAGAGAAAAAGCACCAGTTCCCCACTGTTTCCTGTTCTTAGCAGGTCCAGCTGCCTGCGGGTGGTCCACACATTTGTGAGAGCAAAGGCTCTTCATATGTAAGAATAAGTTGCCCGTGGTCTTCCAAGTTTGGGTTTCTAAACTGGAATTGCTAAAGTTTGGCAAAAGCTCTAGGAAAAAACTCAAGTTTGGAAAAATTCTGCCTTTAATTCATGACTGTGGATTTCTCTTAGTATAGTTCTCCCTTGTTAAAGCTACATATACATTTATATATTTCATTTTTAATATTTGTTTTGTTGTAGCATTGCCTTAAAATAACAGCTGTTTAAAGAAAATCATAATTTCTTATCTTATGTGATATGGTTTGGCTGTGTCCCCACCCAAATCTCATCTTGAAATGTAGCTCCCAAAATTCTCATGTGCTGTGGGAGGGACCCAGTGGGAGATAATTGAATCACAGGGGTGCTTCCCCCATACTGATCTCAAGGTAGTGAATAAGTCTCACGAGATCTGATGGTGTTAAAAGAAGAAATCCCTTTCACTTGGCTCTCATTCTCTCTTGTCTGCCACCATGTAAGACATGCCTGTTGCCTTCCAGGCACATGGAACTGTGAGTCTATTAAACCTCTTTTTCTACATAAACTACCTAGTCTCGTGTATGTCTTTATCAGCACTGTGAAAATGGACTAATGCGTTATATTTCAAGTCAAAATGCAATGACAGGTGTCTAAGAGATGGTTTGGTACCTTATAGTTTATTTAACCTGAAAATAAAAAGGTATTCATGGCAACTTAAATTTTAAAAAATAGGTGAAACATCTTAAATCAAATATATGACTTATGAAATACAAAGTTGAATTTATGTTAAATTATTAATACACAAACAATATATATTTTATGTATATATTTTAGACTTTTCTGTCCAACTTACAGTATTGGAAATACCAGTTTGTTTCAGGAAGTAAATTGATATATTCCAGTGTTCGTGCTTTTTAAAGAATGAAACTCCTATCTCCAATACTATTTTACTTAACAGTCATTTGAGAAATTTTGTGACCCAGGAATTTTGTTATTTCCTGGGCATTCAAATATAAATATGATGCACTTGGTACTCACAGGCTATGCAGGAAATAGATGGTGCACTCCGATCAGGACTAAATGAAGAAAGCACAATGGCCTTATGAGAAACATTGTTCTACTTTTTACACTGATGTAGAAATGAGAAAGGATATCTCACCTACCAGCAGTTAATCTTATTCAGTCATCATGTATTTGTTGGTTACCCCTCGGTATATGGCAGGCTATGCATACATTATTATTATAGATGAAAGACCAGGATGTTGCAGATGGGCTGAGTGTGAGTCTCAGTCCACCCCTCACTTCCTAACTGTGTGAACTTGGGCAAAAGATGAGGTTCACAGTGCTGCATAACTCCATCAAAACACCAGTACTAAAAATCATATCTACTTCTTTGGATTATAAAGATTAAGGAGGATAAACAGAAAAATAACCTAGAACACTGCCTAAAGTATTATTGATGAACATGTGTTATGGATTCAGGACAGCAAATTTCATTTCCTACTTGTACTTTCCTACAAGTAGCAAAAAATGTTTCTGGATCATAGGTAATTTGAAATATTTCAATGAAGACAAGATAATCCATTTGGAATACAAAATCATGTAAGAAAAATAAGCATTTGGTGTCATTGCATTAACCATTAAGGAAACTAGCAGGACTTTAGAGTGAGAAAGATGAATAGCCTCTTTTGCAATAAATTAATTATCAGCTTTAAATTTAAAGAGCATTTTCTATGCATGAAGGCATGGCCTTACAATGGGTTCTTTCTTTAAGGAATCTCATTTAGTGCATGTGTTAGTTTGTTTTCATGCTGCTGATAAAGACACACCTGAAACTGGGAGTAAAAAGAGGTTTAATTGGACTTATGGTTCTACATGGCTGGGGAGGCCTCAGAATCACGGTGGGAGGCAAAAGGCACTTCTTAAAGGGTGGCAGCAAGATAAAAATGAGAAAGCAGCAAAAGTGGAAACCCCTGATAAACCCATCAGATCTCTTGAGACTTACTCACTATCACAAGAATACCATGGTAAAGACTGGACCCATGATTCGATCACCTCCCAACAGGCCCCTCCCACAACACATGGGAGTTCTGGGAGATACAATTCAAGTTGAGATTTGGGTGGGGACACAGCCAAACCATATCAGTGTACATAGGGAAATCTGTGAGATTTAGCTGATTATTTATTTACACATCAGTATACTAAGATCCATGTAGTTTAAGTGAATTGCTCATAGTTATACAGTTAGCAATACACAGAGTCTGGATTTGGACCTACAATGTTTAATTTTGAAGCCTGGACAACTAATTACTTCTTGTCTCCCACGAGGTGATTGGGCATGGGTTGTGACTGCATAATATACATCCAGATAAGTCAAAAAGAAGGGTTAGCCATCTCATGTTAGAGAAGTGGCTGGAGCAAAGTTACATGACGGAAGAAGTTGTGGTTGAGGGACCGTGAGGGTTCCAGCTTGATAGACATGGTTGGGTTGAACATGGGATTAGTATAGATAAGAATCTATACTAATCAAAAATTATGTAATCAAAAGTACTCAATTGAAGTGACTAAAAATAATAAGTTTTTTCTACATTAGAAGTTTAGTGGTAGGCGATTACTAGAGATATTTTGATAATACTCTCAGAGCTTCCGTATTTTTAAATTATTTGTCATTTTTATTATTTACTTATTATTTTCTTCATTCATAATAGGTTGTATTATGTCCTTATGTTTGTCATTTTATAGTCATGTCTCAGTTCAAAGTAGAAAAAAGGAAGAAGCCTTAAAAGGCCATGTCTGCTTCATCTGCCTTCTGTCTTTAGAAGAGCCATGGGTTTTCTAGAATTGCCGTTCCCCCAGCCCCAACCATGTACATTCTTGCTTAGGTTACTGGCCTGAACAATTTCACATAGTCACTCTAAGCTATATTGGTTAACTTTCAGTATAACAGTGTGCTTTAGGGATGCATTATGTTGCAGCGACAAATCGACAAATCACTCTCCTGGCGTCTTGGTGGCTTATCAAGAACAAGGGAAAAGAGAGCATGGTGAATCTATGAGATGCTTTGGTTTGGAAGTTCTATGCCTCCTTTCCTTGACACGTGTTCTTTACCTTTCATGGCATGTCTTTCCTCTTGTCATCCTTTCCCTCAATGTTTCCTTTGTCACTTTTAATGCCTAGCTAATCCTGTCTATTTTTTACTTCAACCAGAAAACATTTTCTGAGTTACCTTGGATGAAGATCTCTCTGATGATTCCTACTTTTGTGTACAGGACTTTTCATACGAAATTGTTTTCTTTATTTTTTTTCATCAGCTCAAGTGGCTTACAACTATTTCTTTATCTTTGTATCCACAGGGTCTAGTTTAGAGCTGAATGATCTGCACCATGACTCTCTATAGCAATGTGTTACGCCAAAATATCCTAGAGACAAGGAAGCCCTTTGCTTTCGTCATTGTCTGTAGTATGAGAAGTCTCATAGCTCTATATGTAAATCCACAAAGAAAAATGTTTCCTACATGGATCTAAAATAGAAGGCAATATTAAAACTTCTTTTGTAAAATGCTTGTTGATCATTTGAACAAAGGACCAGATATGCTTTGTGCTACAGCAGAGGACAAATTACCTCTGGCCCCCTGTCACACAAGCTTATGATATTTCCGTGGATATACAATAGGAGAAAACATCATACAAATGAGTGCCAGGTTATCTGGAAAGTCAACAAGACCAGCATTGGTCTAAAGGGTAAGTGAATAAAATTGTTGGGTGACCCCTTCCAGAACACAGCACAATAGAGTTGAAAGAATACCGAATTATAAATCAACTAGTCCATGGCATGAATTTTTACTCTGCCAATGATAAAGTCGGTATTTTGATCAATGTTGTTAACTTCTTTGAGATGTGATTTCCTCACCTGTAAAATAGGGGATTTAATAACAATTTCACAAGATTCTATGTGTTATGCTTGGCATAGCATGTTTTTAGTATCAGCTCTTCTTTACTCACATGTCTCATGATTTCCAGGATCTCTGCATTTTTTTAGCACCCCTACTTGCCTTCTGGAATCTGAGTATTCTTTCTTGCCTTGCCTTTTACATAAGCTGGGGTATATGTAAGCTCTAACTCCCCCCGTGTTTCATATTTCCCTTCTTCTGACAACTCCTATTGCCCCCAATTAAAGTAAGCTTTATGTCTTTGTGTAACAGTAAATGAATATGATACTCTCCATTTTTGAATTTATACTATTTGTCAAAAACATTGCTAACAGTTATTTAACATTTATAGTGGCTGTTAAGTAAATATATTTTAGATAAACAGCAAAATTCAGAATAACTGCAACTTAATTTATTTAACACATATTTATTAAGCTCCTAATATGTACCTAGAATAAGGGATAGAACAGACATTGCCAATTTATCAAAATTTAAACCGCTGATTTAACCACTCTCTTACATGCTCTAATTGTCAGATTTTTCTTTACCAAACAATCGGTGTGATTTTATAATAAAAGATGGGCAGTGAAACTGCATTCCTGTGTCTATGTTTTTCAAATGATGAGCTTATCAGAAACTTCAGTTTTATTATCCCTCTGATACGTACATTCTAGAAAAAAAGAAATGGAAGGAAAGTGTGTAAGGTTTGGAGAGGGCAGAGGTAGGATTTGAATCTGGACATCTCACCTCCTTACACAATTTCTTCTTCTCATTTTAACACACCACCTCTGTCAGCACAGATAGTGTCTTTCGCATTAGTAAAGAAATGTTAGGTTATGTTGTGGTAAATAAATAAATAGTGGAATTAAAATGTTAGTTTTTTAATTCCACTATCACTTACTTCTCATTCATTTTGGAGGCACAGCCTGGCTTGGTATTAGTTTGGTGCAAAAGTAATTGCAGTTTCTACATTGTTGAAATTTGTCATTTGATACTGGAACACATCTTAAATAATTATGGTTATGTTAAACATCATTTTAATGGGCATTTCTCACTTTATGTTATTTTGCTAATGATTTATTACTTAATGTTTATTTTAGCCTGTGAAAATATTGTTAGACAAAAAGAAAATTTGGGCAATTTTCTTATTCAAATTAAAAATGGGTCATAAAGCAACAAAGACAACTTGCAACATCAACACATTTGGCCCGAGAACTGCTGACGAACATGCAGTGCAGTTGGTGGTTTGAGATGTCTTGCAAAGGAGATGAGAGGCTTGAAGATGAGGAGCGTAGTGGTCAGCCATCAAGAGTTGACAACAACCAACTGAGAGCAGTCATGGAAGCTGATCATCCTCCAACTACATGAGAAGAACTCAACATCGACCATTCTATGGTCATTTGGCATTTGAAGCAAATTGGAAAGGTAGAAAATCTCGATAAGTGAGTGTCTTGTGAGCTGACTGAAAATTTAAAAAAAAATCATTTTGAAATGTCCTCTTATTCTACGCAACAACAACGTACAATTTATTGATTGGATTGTGACGTGTGATGAAAACTGAATGTTTATATATCAACCAGTGATGATCAGCTCAGTGGTTGGACTGAAAAGAAGCTCCAAATCTCCAAGTTTGACTTCCCAAAGCCAAGTTTGCACCAAAAAAGGTCATGGTCACTGTTTGGTGGTCTGCTACTGGTCTGATCCACTACTACTTTCTGAATCCCAGTGAAATCATTACATGTGAGAAATATGCTCAGCAAATCGAGGATATGCATGGAAAACTGCAATACCTGCACCTGACACTGGTCAATAGAAGGAGCCCAATTCTTTTCCTTGACAACGCTTGACTGCATCTTACACAAGCAACGCTTCAAAAATTGAGCAAATTGGGCTAGGAAGTTCTGCTTCATCCACCATGTTAACCTGAATCCTCACTGGCCAGCTACCACTTCTTCAAGCACCTTGACAACTTTTTGCAGGGAAAACATTTCCACAACCAGCAGAAAATGCTTCCGAAGAGTTTGTCGAATCCCCAAGCACAGATTTTTATGCTACAGGAATAAACAAACTTATTCCTCATTGCTGTAATGTGCCATAATAGTTCCCATTAATAAAGATGTGTTGTAGCCAAGTTATAGTGATTTAAACTTCACAATCCAGGCCCGGGCATGGTGGCTCATGCTTGTAATCATAGCACTTTGGGAGGCCAAGACAGGTGGATCACGAGGTCAGGAGGCCAAGACCAGCCTGATCAATATGGTAAAATCCCCATCTCAGTTGAAAAAAAAAAAAAGAATTAGCTGGGGCACGGTGGTGCTCACCTGTACTGCCAGCTACTCAGGAGGCTGAGACAGAAGAATCTCTTGAATCCAGAAAGTGGAGGTTGCAGTGAGCCAAGGTCACGCCATTGCACTCCAGGCTGGACAACCGAGTGAGACTCCATCTCAATGAATAAATAAATAAAATAAAATTACAGTCCAAAATCACAGTTACTTTTGCACCAACCTAATAGATGGGCCCTGTTTATTGCAGGACTCAGGATAACTAAGGCCCTAAATTAAAATGTTTCTCCAGGATCACCACCACAGGAGTTGGGGAACAGGGCTACTTAGTCACATGACTGCTGAAGTTTTCACACGGAGGTCACATGTGTGACTTTTCTCATATTTCACTGGCCAAAATGTCACATGGTCCCACCTAATAAAAGGGGTGAAATATTCATTCCTACTGTATGCCTTGAAGAAGAAGAGCACAAAACATTCTGGAAATACACACACACACACACACACACATATGCACACACACACACACACATATATCAAGGAAAGAATATAAGAATGAGCATTTTTAGTAACATATCAGTCTGGAGAAAAACAAAAGCTGGTCAACTTCCAGTTCAATCAGTAAAATTTGTGTTTGTGTGTTTTTTCTCCTACAGTCAAATGATTAGATATTATTTATCTATAGCCATGTACTTTCTTAAATGTTTTATATTGTTAGATTTGAAGTCATTTCAATTCTATAAGGATTTGAATAGATTACACTAAGCTAACCCTTGGTTGAAAGTCAAAAGTTTAACTCTTAAAATGCCCTCCTCAAATTCTCCATTTCTTTTTGTTCATCTCTGAAATTAGCATTAAAAACAAGTCTCAGAGAAGTGAGGCCTTGACACCTTGAGGCTGGTCCAGTTCTTTGGGAACCTTGGTCCCACTGTCTTGTCATAAGTAAGATGTTATTTATTAAAATCGGTTCCCTTCACTTTCACTATTTACTTATTTATCTGTTAACTTATTTACTTATTTGTTCATTTATTAAGAGAAAGCTGTGGAGGCAAGTATTGGGTTAGTGTTAATACGTTTCTGAGCAAATTACTGGTAAAGAAACCCCTTCTAGGTTTGTGAGTCAGAAAAACATGTATTCAGATCACAATGTTACTACTTTTTAACTTTGTGACCTAAGCCACTTTGTGAACCTTTCAATTCTGAAAAATACAGGTCATGTCTCCTGTGTGGTGCAGAAAAGGGACAAGAAGAGTGACTAGGCTGGAGGTCGTGGCTCATACCTGTAATCTCTGTGCTTTGAGAGGCTAAGGCAGGAAGATTTATTGAGGTCAGAAGTTCAAGACCAGCCTCAGCAATACAGTGAGGCTCCATCTCCACCAAATAATGTAAAAATTAGTCAGGAGTGGTTGCCCATGCCTGTAGACCCAACTGCTTAGGAGGCCAAGGCAGGAGAATTGCCTGAGCCCAGGAGATAGAGGCTGTAGTAAGTTATTATTGAGCTATTGCACTCCAGCCTAGGTGACAGAGTGAGACTCTGTCTCCCTATAAGAAAAATTAAAAAGAAGAGTGAAGGTTGAATGGTTGACAGCCCTGGCATCACCTACATTGCCTGGCTCAGGGCTAACTTTAACATGAGTGTTGACAAGAGTGAAAATGCTTTGAAACTGGTAACTCAGTTTCTAAAAATGATTCTCAAAAACGAACTCTAGTTTGCGTACCCAACAACCAGACCTGGAAATGGCCCAGACATCGATGTTAGCATATGGTCCAGTTCTTGCCTTTACAGCTCCCCCTGACATTACTCACATTCACCCCAAGAGCTTCTTCTGAATTTACTGAGGATCATCACCTCTTGACCACTTCCTGCTTCTGCTCTTTAGAATAGGTTTAGCCTGTGCTGTGGACTGAATGTTTGTGTCTCTACAAAGCTCATATGTTGAAACCCTAACCCCAAATAGTATAGTACTTTAAAATAGGGTTCTTGGGAGGTAATTAGGTCATAAGTGTGGAGCCCTCATGATGAGATTAGTGCCCTTAATAAGAAAAGACAGGAGAGAACTCTCTGAAGGCAGGGTTTTAAAAAAATAAATTTCAATAATTTGTTTTCATTTTTAAAAATTTCAATAGTTTTTGGGGAACAGGTGATGATTGGTTATTTGAACATGTTCTTTAGTGGTGATTTCTGAAATTTCCATCACCTAAGCAGTGTACACTGTACCCAAGGTATAATTTTGTAACCCTCACCACCCCACCCTTTCCCCTGAGTTTCCAAAGTCCAATGTATTGTTCTTATGTCTTTGCATCCTCATAGCTTAGTTCCCACATGTAAATGAGGACATACTATGTTTGGTTTTCTGTTTCTGAGTTACTTCACTTAGATAATAGTCTCCCATTTCATCCAGGTTGCTGCAAATGCCATTATTTCATTCCTTTTTATGGCTGAGTAGTGTTCCATGGTGTGTGTATACACACACACACACACATACACACACACACACACACACACACACACACACATATACATATATATATATAAATATCTCACATTGATTTGATGGGCATTTGGGCTGGTCCCATATTTTTGCAATTGCAAATTATGCTGCTATAAACATGCATGAAGCTTTTTTAATAAGCCAGGGAGAACAGCCTCACCAGACACCAGATCTATTGGCACCTTGATTTTGAACTTCACAGCCTCTGGAACTGTGAGAAGTAATTGTTTATCATTGCTGTTAGTCACCCAGCCTTTGGTATTTTAGTTACAGCAGTCCAAACTCACGAATACACACCATGAGCCTCAGGTTCCACAACATGCCAGGGAATTTTTCGCACCTCAACTTCATTTATTGTGAGCCATTGTTGAGTCTGAATTTCAGTCAACCAATCCAGAAAGCAAAACAAACCATAATCACTCTCTGCTGCTCGGGTAAGCTCATTGCATGCAGGGTCTGGTACATGGACCAGTATTGGCTAATTTGGTCCATTCTCTTTATGATTATTTCTACTTAGTATAGCTCCCTTTGGCTCTAGTCACATATTTCCTCCAAGTTTCTGCTGATGAAAAATAACAACCCATTGCCATTTTTCTTGTTGTAGCCTTTTCTTTCTGGCTCACACCTTCTCTTTGACCCTGTCTGACAAATTGCGAACCAATTCTAACTTCAGACCTGGAAGCAGTGAGGTGCTAGGGATGGCCGGGAGGAGAAATGACATTCTTTATGCATTAGCTACCTTAGGTGAGTTAGTTGGAGACAGGGCCTTTAGAAGGTAATTAGGTCATGAAGGTGTAGCACTGTTGATGGAGTAAGTGCCTTTATAAGAAGAGATACAGAGATCTTGCTTCCTCTGTCTTTCTCTTCACCATTGAGGAAATACAGCAAGAAGAAGACCATCTCCAAGCCAAAGAGTAGAGCAGCCGTCACCAGACACTGGACCTACTAGGGTCTTGACTTTGGACTTCCCAGCTTTCAGAACTATAAGAAATAGACATTTACTGTTGAAGCCAACCAGTCTATGGTATGTGTTATGGGAACCTGAGCTAAGGCAGACTGCAAAAACAACCTGTCTCATGTTTTCTAAAGGAGATTCCTTAAATATGGCTCCCCATTTGTTCTTCATACAGTAGTAATGGTTCTGATAGTATGGTAGATGTAGTCTTAGAAATGGTTGTTTTTAAAGACACAGATATGAATTGAGAAGAGAGAAGAAAATTAAATAAGTTGATTTAGAACAAGCTTGTCCAACCCGTGACCCACAGCCTGCATTTGGCTCAGGAGGGCTTTGAATGCAGCCCAACACAGATTTGTAAACTTTCTTAAACCTTATGAAATTTTTTTGTGATTTTTTTTAAAGCCCATCAGCTATCGTTAGTGTTAGTCTATTTTATGTGTAGCCCAATTCATATTCTTCAGCGTGGCCCAGGGAATCCAAAAGATTGAACACTCCTGCTTTAAACCCACGTAATATAGAGTCCTTCCCAAGGATATACACTTTAGATGACTCTGTATCCTGATCCTGCTTAGCTCTGCTTAGCTCTTGTTCAGACGTACATGAGCACAAGGCGTCTTTCCTAGGTCGCAGTAGGTTCCTTGGGGTCCTGCAATTCCCTGACCCAATGTCCCTGAGTCCACTTCTATTTCTGCACAGACCTCTTCCTCAGCTGACCTCCTGAAGTCTTGTAGGAATGGCCATTTGTCAGGGTATGTGGGGAAGCCGGTATGTGGGAATGAATGGGGCTTGGACTTAGGGGCTGTGTTCACACAGAAGTATGTAAAGCCCTTCATGCTGAAGAACAGAGCTGGAATGGGAAGAGAAGGGGTGAAGACTAGAGGTCTACAGTCGTATCCTTGCCTCAGGATCTGCAAATTTTAGAGATGAGCCTTACAGAAGTGTGTGTGCACGTGTGTGTGTGTGTGTGTGTGTGTGTGTGTGTGTGAGAAAGAGACAGAGAAAGAGAGGTGCAATATTCGCGTTTGTAATTTTAGGTTCTTGTAATTGCATTCCTGTTTCTTAGGGAAAGGAAAGCTGAAGCTTCTGTAAAGAACTTGATAGGGTCAGATCAGGGAGCTCTCTTTGATTTTATTGTGCTCTGATATGAAGTGAGCACACACAGGCACAGTGAAAGAAAAGAGAGACGCTGAATGTTAAGACCATTATAATTTCCATGGGGAAACCAAAGCTGCTGTTTTAGCTTGAATTTAAAAAAAGCAAAACTGTCCAGTTCCATGAGCCTTTCAATATGGCTACTGAGGCAGCTCCTGTGTTTCCATCCTCCCTTGAGTATCCTTACAATTAACCCCAATTCCCTGAAGCTCCATTCTGTTTCTTGCAAATTCTGTTTCTAACACAGCTGTCTAGGGGAATAATTATCCCCAACACCACTGCTGCTTTCCTCATGCCTACGGAGACCCACAGCTAAGATGTTACGAGAGATTCCTGTGTTTGGGTTTAAAGTTTGTAAAATCAAAGCACTTTAACAAACTACAAATCTGCCTTCTGTTCCTTTCAGCTGGTAGGAGGCAAATGCTATGAAAGTCTCATGCTTGCTTTGCAGATGGAGAAATTGACCTGGGGGGAGATTTCTGGCTGGAATCAATGGCTGAGTTCCCACATGGTCCAAGATGCCTGTTTGACCCCAGATCATTCCACCATCTGCGCATTCATGCTCCTTGACTGTATGTGTTAAGCGAACAAGTTCTCCTTGGTCTATTCCAGAAGTTTGGTAAAAAATACAGTGTCTACTTCAAACGTTTTCCCTGCTTTGCTTTTCTGGTTCTTGGTTTTTGGTTGCTTTTGCAAAGCACTGAGCAATTCATCTTATTGACCTGCCACAGAGGCCTATCCTTTCCCTCACAGTTCTAATTTCTATCTCCTGTTGAGAACCATTGTGTGAAGGCATTGTGAGGTTTCCATGCCCACTCAGTCCCTAGCCTCTCTTCTTAAACTGCCAACTGCGCCAATTAGTACCACATGTGGTGTGAGTTTGCGGCTTGGTTATTGCTGCCAACTCCTCAAAATGTGGCCAAAATGCAAATTGGCCTATAGACAAGTTTTTGGGTGTGAGTTCAGGGGGAAAAGTTGAAGTATCGCAGCAGCATAAATATCGGTTCTTTCATTCCCTGAAGCTCCTGGCATGCTTTATAGCTTTAAAGTGAAATATGTAAAAAGACCTGGAATGTTCCAAAAGAGAAAAGTATAAGAAAATGCTGAAATCAAATAAAATTGGAAGAGTAAATTCTTTAAAACTTAGCTGAAGCACATTAAAGAAAGAAAAGAAGTGCGCGTGGAGTTTGTGTCTGTGGTTGGTTATCATCGCAATGAAAAGCACTGAAGTTTCTCCATTAACGGCAAATCAAGCACTAGTTACCTCTCTCAGCCTCTTTGAATCTCCTTATTTTTTTTTTTTTCAATTACAAGTCCCACTCCTGCTTGTGTCAGGAGTCATTCTTGTGACCACTTCCATCTCATCACATTTTTCTGTGTCTTCTTCTCCATGGACGTGTTCTACCACCTTCAGATGTAACAAATTCCCCAGTCTATTGCCACATTTTCTGCTGTGATAGTTCTGTCTTAAGGCCGAGCTCAAATCTGGCTCTATCTTCCCCTCAGATTTAACAAAGACCCTTGACAAGATTTCTTATTCATCTACACCCCAGGCCATGGAAGTGTGTGTTCAGAAATTACATAAATGGACACTATCTTATGTTAGAAACTCTCTTAGGCACTTTATTATATCAGAGGTGCCTTGATTTAATGATCAGGTAATTCCTACAAGGTAATTATTGTTTTCCCCATTATAAAATGAAGAAACAGAAGTTTAATGCGGGAAAGAAATTTGTTTTTATTCATACAGCTACAAAGGGGGTAAATCTGGTATTCAGACCTGGTTCTGTCTAATTCACTAAATGATAATAACATGTAAGACAAGAAGGATCACAGAGAATGCAATTTACAAGCCATTACCATGCACCAGGCATAATGCTAGATGCTTTACATACATTTTTACTAACCCTTACTCTAAAACTGAAGGTGTTACCTACAACAGGGGCTCAGGCAGGTTAAATGACTTGCCCAAGGCCACACAAACAAAAGTTGCAGGAATAAAGTCTAATACCTGTCAGTTGACCTATGCAACCTCTGCTCTTTTCATTGAAGTAAACTTTCTTCCCCATAAAGAGAAGAACGTTTACTGCAATATTATTATTGCCTGTGAGACACATTCATTATTGGTTTCCTTCGCCTCTCTGGAGTGTTCCAGTGCAGCATGAATTGCCTGGTCCATCATCTTGGGAGTCACAGCTCCAACATTCCCTCTTAAGAAACTGTCTCTGCAAGTCACCACTCATAAGCTAAGTTCTCATTTTTAACTTTTAAGAGAGTGGTTAATATACCCTTCAGGAACCCAACTACCATAAAATAAGCAGAAGACATTCAGTCTCTGAACACTGGTTCCCACATTGCTATGAGATGGTGTTTCCCAGTCTTTTCACTTGTATGAAGTTCCTGGTGCAAATAGAGGGATTCAGGGGGGAACATTCCCATGCCTTCTTTCTATCTGCTGGTCACCATTAACAACCATATGTAGGCTCACATTATTGCATCACTTGATGAGACATATTTATAGTTGCATTGGCCAATTAGCTTTTTGGCCAAATCAGAATTCGGATACCTCTCTGTATTTCTTCTGTTCACCAGGCCAATGAGTTGTCTAGATTATAATTTGAGGTTTCCCAATAAAAGAAAAGGAAAAATAAATTTCTGACCAGATCAACTAACTTCCCTAATGTATCAAATTTTCATCCCAGGATTAAAAAAGGTCATTTCTGATCTGGCTGGTTTAGTCAGTGACCTGAGCTCTGAGCATATCCTATTACCAATACCCAGCAGCATAAACCACAGTCTGTCTAAGTATTTGCATGGAAAACAACCCTAACCAAAGATTACGCAGTTCGGGCTGGGAAAGGCAATCCATTCCATTTAAAAACATCTGCCAGAAAGGTTAGATGCAGGCTGGCCAGTTTCTGGTCTTCCATTCTAGAGATTGCTTTGGTTGCAAATACTGTGTCCAAGAGAAACTAAAATTCGAAGAGAACACAACTTCAGGCGGAAATCTTTGACAGTAAACTCAAATTCAGTTCAAACTAAGATTTCGTAGATTTTTTTCAAAGGCATTGGACCAGAGAGGTTTTAAGCAAATGAAATAATTTAATACTCTTATTCAAGTACGCAGGAAAATGAGAGTGAGTGAGAGAGAGCGAGAGAGAACGAGAGAGAGAGAGAGAAACATTACTGTTAGTTCACGTTACCTTCAAGAGTTTGCTCTCTTTTCTGTAAATGCATAAAGAAATTGTTTTCAGTTAACCAATATGCTGCTAGCAACATATGAAACATTTGATTTATTTGATTTATTTTTTTCTTTTTGTGAAAAGCTATGCTACCACTCAAGTTAGTTTAAAATGAAGTCCCTCATAATAATGTGCAGTTTAAGCAATGAAAACAACAGAGACTATCAGTTTCCATTTCAGAGTATTGGAATGAAACATTCCTTCAACTTAGGGTCAGTGAACACATACTGTTACAATTCCATAGGAGCCTGTGCCCCCAAAGAGCTCATTTCCCTGATCTGATCTACCCTGAGATGTATCTGTCGGGGAAATCCATTACCAATCTCCCAGCAATGGCAAATGAAGTGAACCGCTCAGGATAGGACACTGCACATGTTCAAGAATCAAAACCTACTACTATTTATTGGCTACTAAGATAAATTTCCTTTCATGATCCACAAATATGGCTTTAATTTAGCAGGGTTTGTTTTGAATTGGTGGGGAGGGATGGGGGATAAAGGAAGAGGGGAACTTTCAGAGCACTCTCGTAGAAAGGGAACAGCGTGTTTCCACTAATGGGCTTTCAGGTGGTTTTACCAAAAAGAGAAGAACACCAATTCAGTAATATTTCTTGCAAAAATCGGATTTCTGTCTCTGCATTTCCACCTGTGTGGTAAGGGCTGAATCCAGAGATGCTTATCCTCAGGTTGCTGTGAAACAACATCTGTCATCTACCTTTTTATTTTGACTGTTTTCACTGTTACACTAATTACAATCTGTAACAAATGCTTGATCCATCAAAGTGAAGCCATAGAATTTGTTTCTCTCATGTTTAAGGGCTGGGCTTCAGTTCACATGGGTGTTGTTAGGATGGCCATTAAGGTCTTCTGATCTACTAACATCAGAAGTGTTAGCATAATTACTATTTTTTTGTTGGATGTATATCTGCATCATGATTTGAAGCTCAATGTGCTAGCAGAGTGTGGTAGATTAAAGACAGCTACAAGTTCTTTGAGAAATGGAGTCTAACTCCTCTCCCCTGGGGCTGGCCTAAGTGACTGGTTCCACTAATAGGATGCGAAGGAAGTAATGGTTGGACTTCTTACAACTTCTTACAAGTTTAGGTTGTCAGAAGCCTGGCAGATTCCCCTCAGGTCTTTTGGAATTCTGGTCCCAGTGATTCTTGCACTGCCGTGTAAGAAGTTCGCAAGTCCCCACCTTGAATCAGGACCATCACGCTGCAGGCTCCTGGCTCAACATTCTAAGCCGAGTCCGTCATTTGGGGTCATCCCTGCAAAGGTGCCAGACGTGATTTATTTCTACTGGGTCAGCCTGTCGACCTACTGAATACCACCAATTTGAAAACACCTGAAGAAGGAAAAACTTCCCAGCTCACCTGTCAACCTCAGGAACCACGACAGCAGTAATCAACCATTGTTTTAAACCATTAATTTCGGAAATGTTTGTTAAGAAGAAATAGACAACTGAAGATAGCATAATTCAACAACAGAAACACACTACTTTATATGCTGGAGCAGTCGTCTGGTTCTTGTGTCTTTTTTTGCCTTGTTCTTTTTTTATTCTATGAATCTCATATCAATTTTTACTCCCTATGAAAGCCTCTCCTGCTTTTGCCTCTGTTCCTGCCTAGAACAAATTAGATCCTCAATCTTTCTTTTAAGTCCTCCTCCCTCAAATTCAATGCACTGAGGGTAGGTAACTTTTAAATTGATTAAACATTTATTCATGCAAGAAACATTTACTGTATACCTACCAAGTGTGAATCATGATGTTGGCTGATGGAAAAATTGTGAAAACTTTTTCTTTGCTGTACTCCTCAGACCCAGCACATGCGTAGTTGGAGTTTGATACATGTCAATGTTTGCTAATTTCAAATTGTGGAGGTGCTCTCTTTGCTTGTAGCTAACCGGTTTAATCTAAATTGCTACACCTGTTGTAAAATAGAGATCACAAATACTGATAGCAAATATAACAAAGTTCAAATTCTGGATCTGCCAAATGTAAGACATATGACTGAATCAAAATTTTCTTTTGCTTTGTTTCAGAATAAAAGCAACTCGCTGAAACCCGAAGACCTGGGGGTTGAATCCCAGCTCCACTGTATCTTTGTAGTTTGTCAGTTTCCCCATAGGCAAAGTGGAACTAATATTATACAACTTCTACGGTGTTTACGGTAACTAAATGAGTTAATATATAGTGGCTTATAACAGAGCCCTATACATAGTAAGCACTGTAGAAGTGTTTGTTAAATGAAATTGTTTTAAGATGTACTCTTTAGGATAGAACCTGATATGTAATGGGAAGGATGAAAAATACTATTTTTCATGCCATTTTTTTTTCTGCCCTTTTAGGCTACTTGTCACTTAAAAAGAAGTAGCAAATTTATACATTTTTGTATATTTAATTTTAAGTAATGTCTGAGTTGCAAAATACTGTTTAATGCTAATTTATGTAGTTGAGCCAAGTGGTTTGTTTATCAAAGGGCACACCTGTTAATCCAGGACTAGCTTATGGTAAAGACACTCAATGGGTATTAGCCCAGAGAATTTTTTTTTTTTTTTTTTTTTTTTTTTTTTTTTTTTGGGGGTCTCGGTCTGTTCCCAAGTCTGGAGGGCAGTGGTGCAATCTC